>NC_067491.1:46432800-47045300 GCF_947179515.1 Apodemus sylvaticus | reverse complement strand
TCACGCCTCTCGAGTAACAGAATTAAACTGTAAGGTCTCTTCGACAAGCGATGGCATGCTTGCTCTATCCGATTTCTCTCCAGAATTCCGAACTCACAGCAGCCATCATCGGTGCGTTAGCCTGTACCCAGTAGGCTCATATCCCCACCCTTTCATCACCATAGGTAGTTGTCAACACCACAACTACCTAAGGAAAAACAGGAACTTTGCCATGACTCTACAAATAGCATTATGATTTATTCACTTATCAATAAAACATACAACAATCAGAATTCATCAACAAAAAGTGGGTGTGGTGTGGTTGGTCACTCTGTTGCTGCAGCAGATGAGGGGCTGAGGCAAAAGGATTACCTCAAGTTCAAGGCCAGCCTAGAATGGATGGATGGATAGATAGATAGATAGATAGATAGACAGACAGACAGACAGATAGATAGATAGATAGATAGATAGATAGATATTGATCCTCAAGCAGCAAGGAGGAGAGAACTCCTTTGATCCCAGTACTTGGGAAGCAGAGGCAGGCAGATTTCTGAGTTCGAGGCTAGCCTGGTCTACAGAGTGAGTTCCAGGACAGCCAGGGCTACACAGAGAAACCCTGTCTGGGGGGGGGGGGGAACCCACCCCCCAAAAAAATTAACAAAAAACAAAAAACAAAAACCCTCAAAACCCACCTACACAATGACTCGAACAAGGCCGCACCTCCTCCAGTAAGGCCACACCTCCTAGTAGTGCCACTCCCTGTGGCCAAGCACTGGAACGAATCTATGGGGGCCAAACCTATTCAAACCAACACACACACACACACACACACACACACCCGTGTGTGGTTATGTATGTCCTTAATCCCAGCACTCAGGGGACAGAGGCAGGCAGACCTCTGTGGGTTCAAAGCCAATCTGATCCACATATTGAGTTACATGCATGTCAGGGCTATATAGTGATACCCTGTCTTAAGAAAAGAACTCTTCACAAATCTGTCAGGTCTCTGACATTACATATTATAAGGTAAGTGAATGTTGAGTAATACCTTCTACCTGCTGCACAAATGCAAAGAATGTACCACCAAGGGGCAGTCAAACCTTCTGGTGAGCCTCTTTTATTTTCCCCTTTAAGATCAAACCTAAAGATACCTTCACACGAGGTCAGAGGGAGAGAGGCTGGCCAGTCACAGCTATCGCCATATATACTGATCTGAGGATTCAACCAAGCCAGAATCCAAAACACCATCTGAATGGCAGGTGTGCTGAATTCCCTTGCCATTATCCCCTAAACAATACTGTTCATCAGCTTTTCTCATAGTGTTTACTTTGTATCCTAAGAAATATAGCGATGACTTAGGGCATACAGGATGCTGGGCAGGGTTTTAGGCCAACCCTAACCGGTTTGAGCAGTCACTGACTTCAGTATCCTCAGAATCTTGTATCCGGAGGCTGTCTAGAAACCAGTCCTTCACAGATACTGAGGGATGGGATGTGTATTTGGGTAACATAGGTATCTCTGGGTGCCTGATTCAAGAAACTGGGAATGTGAGAAGGCAAGGCAGCACTAGCTGAGATCAGTCCATCTTGCTCCCAAGAATCACGTGGCTTCCCAGAGTTCTTGGCCCTGCCCTGGCTCCTCCCACTTCACTGATCTTTATTATTATTATTATTATTATTACATGTAAGTACACTGTAACTGTTTACAGACACTCCAGAAGAGGGCATCCAATCTCATTACAGACAGTTGTGAGCCACCACGTAGTTGCTGGGATTTGAACTCAGGACTTCTGGTAGAGCAGTCAAGTGCCCTTAACCGCTGAGCCAACTCTCCAGCCCTTCTCTGGTTCTCTTCAGGGGGTATTTATGGTAGCAACTGGGCGAGAGGAAGTAATATTTCATTTGCCCGTGGCTTAGAAGCTGTTGTAGTCATCATTCACACAGTAATTTCAAAACAAGTTGAACCTGGGAAATCAATTACAACCACATTTCCTATGTTTACATTTATGTAAGGTAAGCCAACTTTGCATAAGTCCAAGAAGTTTGAGGAACAAACTCCAAACTAGTTTTTTGCCAAGGTGGCGAATAATCACTTAACACTCAAACAATACAAAGAACACAGGCCTGGTACACAACTTTCCCAAGCGTGGACAAATGACATTCTTCATCAGCAGATAGGTGTGACTTCCCATTGTCTAAGGCCAGGGGATGTTGATACTGAGCACAAGGTGTAACATTATCTGTTTTTAGACAGAGGCTTATTAGCCTAAGGCAGGCTCAGTAGGAGACCGAGTCTTAATGGAATAAGGCTACTGGGTACACACACAGTCATTCTCTGGCATATGCACCATATACGATGAATAATTGAATAAATATAAAAACGAAGGCAGTGGAGGACTGGCTAGACAGCACGTGCCTGTAAATCCCAACACAGAGGCACTGAAGCAGGAGGGTCATGAGTTGGAGGCCAGCCTCAGGAATTCTGTCTGCCTCCAAAAAGGCAAAGCTCTTGCCTTCTCCAGGACTGGTGTTAGCTGTTAACGTTTAGCCTTTAATCTCCACTTGAAAACAGGAGAGTCACACTCTAAAGACCTCTTGACATTTCAGTCTATCGAGGGCACACGAAAGAGTTAGCGTAAGCCAAGCACCTCAATGATGAAGAGTTAGCGTAAGCCAAGCACCTCAACGATGACTCCGGAAGAGCCTGTGAAAGCCTGACTCCTGACTGCAAGCACACAAGGCCCTGCTCGCAGGACGCTGAAGGAATTGTGGTCACACAGGCCAGCGGAAAAGAGTTCCTAACTGTGTCCGTCGGAATTAGTTTTAGGTAGTTCTAGATGTTCAGGCTGTCTTCCTACTTATAAAGCCTTGGGCAAGTCATTTTTAAAGTATTGTCTTTTTGTTTTTAAAGGTTTATTTATTGTTATATGTAATACACTGTACCTGTCTTTAGACACCCCAGAAGAGGGTGTCAGATCTCATTGTGGACCGTTGTGAGCTGCCATGTGGTTGCTGGGAATTGAACCCAGAACCTCTGGAAGAGCAGTCAGTGCTCTTAACCTCTGACCCATCTCTCCAGCCCTTCTTTTCTTTTTAAAGTAACAACACTAACTACTTTGTGTTGGGTCTTTTGTTTTTATTTTGAAAGTTGCGTCTCATTCTATAACCCTGGCTCAATTGGATTTCACTCTGTAGACTAGGCTGGCCTTGAATTTACAGTGATCCACCTCCCTCTGCCTCTCAAGGGCTGAGGTAAGTACAAGCCACCACGCTCAGTTTAATTTTTCCTTAAGACAGGCTCTTGCTATGTAGCCCAGGCTAGCCCCAGATTCACAGATATCCACCTGCCCAGGACTCCCCAGTGCTGTGATTCAAGGCATAAGCTACATCCATCCCTCATTTTGATTTTGAAATTAAAAACCAGATCAAATTTTTTATGTCCTTTACTCTGCAACTCTGGTTTTCGATTTAAAGTGTCTTATTTCTATAGGTAGCCCAGTTTTCTGCCTGACCGAGCAGAAATTATGGTCATGAGGAACAACATAGATGGTTAAATTCTGTATAGTCTATTGAGCAAAACCAGACTCCTCATCAAAAGTGCTTACAAAAGGTCAGCCCAGGACCAGACTGACAGAACTGTAAGAGTTCACATGTGTAAGAGTATCACATGCCAGATACAAGCACACTTCCAAGGAAAGTTTAAGAGGGTAGCCTAGATGATTTGAATGGAAGTCCATGTGGATAAACTGATACCCGAGAACGAGACACTCCAAATTAAGCTTGTTTGGCTGTGCTTGAAATGTGGGTGTGGCCTAATCCCATGAGGCTAGTTTTGTTTATTCTTGGTTTTGATGACCTTGCATTAATGGGTTTACAATGCAGACACACACACAAAATGTTATATTACTCCAACATCTACATGTAGCTGGCATCTAATTCCATGTCTTAAGTTTAAAGAGTAGGGTAGCAGGCCAATTTGTTTAAAATATTGAAAACACAGAGGTGGGGGATGAATGCTAGGAACATTCTTATAATGTCTTAGTGACATTCATGTGGCCCTCTGCCACAACAATTTTATTAGTCTCTTTATTTGAGGGGCTGGTGATTAATCTAAGACCTGGTGCACACTAAACAATTCCTTATTTCCCCCCTTTTCTTGAGACAGTGTCTTGGTATGTGGTCCTGTCTGTTGTCCTAAGGCTAGCTATGGAAACCAGGCTGGCCTTGAATTCAAGTGCTGAAATCTTCCTATCTATCTCAGGTTCCTCCCTCAGACCTAAAGCAGTACTCTTGCCTCTGTCCCTCACTTGAGTGCTGAGATTAAGTACCACAGTAGCATAGCCAGCTTCCGATTCATCTTCAGCCAAGCTGATACAAGTGTGTCCTGTTTCTTCTCTCTCTTTTGTTTCTAACTAAAAGTAGCAAGCTTTGTTCTGCATCTTGCCTTTCACCTGTGTAATAATGTATCCTGGAGATTTAAAAGTCACAGGGATATGCTTCAAAGAGAAGATGCCACACAGCTCTTGCAGGAAGCACCACAGTTCTCTGGCTAATCTATTTACTCAGCAAGTTCTTTGTTATGGCTACTTAGACAGTTTCCAAGCTTCCTGAAAACAATTCTGTAACTCAGTGGGAGAGACCTTGCCACACACTCTAAGATTGCTAGAGATTGTTCCCTACCGCACATTAACAGGTAAATAAACGAGTGACAGGAAACACTGTGAGCTACCTCACAGGTATGCATTTCCTTCAGACAGGTGGGCAAACCTGTAGGATGCTCCTCAAAAAAGAAAAAAAAAAAAGCAACTGTTACACATAGGATGTGTTTCACATTTTCATAATTTTGGGGGGTTGTTTTGTTTGTTTGTTTGTTTGTTTGTTTGTTTACTAAAATCCTTCCATACAATTTAAAAATCAGGGGCTGGAGAGACGTTCAGTGGTTAGGAACACTGTCTGCTCTTCCAGAAGACCCAGGTATGATTCTCAGCACCTCCATGGCTGCTGCTGACAACCATTGTCACTCCAGTCCCAGGTGACCTGATACGCTCTAGTCTCCCAGAGCATCGGGCACACACATGGTGCACAGACATACACCATGGAGGCAGGTGTATGCACCATGTTATGCAGGCAAAACATCCATTCACATAAAAAAATTTAATTTTTGGGGTTTTTTAATTAATTAATTAATTAACTAATTAATTAATTATTTTGAGATAGGGTTTCTCTGTATAGCCCTGGCTGTCCCGGAACTCACTCTGTAGACCAGGCTGGCCTCGAACTCAGAAATCCACTTGCCTCTGTCTCCCAGAGTGCTGGGATTACAGGTGTGAGCCACCAATGCCTGGCAAAATTTAAATTTTTTAATCAATTTGCATTCCCAGGAAAAGGTCTGTGTCCCCCCCCCCTCCCCATTCCCCAGCCCCACCCTTACCTCCCACACCCCTCCCCCACCAAACGTCACAAAAGTGTTATCAGATGAAAAACAGCACCAGTGAATCCCAACTGGAGTCATTTCTACACTTGATCTTAGCCAAAAGGCCAAGAAGCAAGCGATACTGGAATCCTTTCTGTGCGTTGAGTCTGAGGATCTTTCCACGTCTCAGAATCATCTGACCATTTATGCAGCATTAAAGGGTTAGCAAGGCCTGTTATCTAAGCCCTGGAGAGCTGGAAGCAGGAAGAGCGAAAGTTCAAGGTAATCAAGTTTGAGACCGGCCCGGACTACTTGAGACTTGATGTCAAAAGACAAATAAAACCAAAAAGAAAAAAAAGGGGGGGGGGGGGGCAACAGTGTCTGTCACAAAGTTATCTGATAAGGAAGCAAGACTTCAAGGTCATCCTGGGTAGTGGTTTCCCTCTAATTTCAGAAATGCTAAAAATACCAGACCACTGTCACGGCCAAAAGGTGAAGAGAATTCACGCAGAGGAACTAAGCATCCCAACCAAGCACTCAATCAACTGGCCTTAGCATACAGAGATCCACCATGACCTTGGGTAAGGGATGTTTGTTTTTTTCTTACACATTTTTCATATGGATCTGGGGACCAAGCACGGGACCTGGAAGGTGGTAGAAAACACACTTAGTACCGGGCTCCACCTCACTCCCCAAGCTTTTGTGGATTGTATATTTCTGATCTGTTAGAAGACCATGTGTGCTAAGGTGAATGGAGGACTGGGGAGAAGGCATGTGGCTGGCCTCTGCCGCCGTCAAGCAGTTGGACTGTATAGATGTGGTTGTGTCCACCTAGGAGCCTCAGAAGCGCCTTGGAGATCCACAGGCCAGTGCCCCACACCGTGAAATGGGCACATTAAAACTGCAAGCATGCGGGGCGGTGGTGGCCTTTAATCCCAGCACTTGAGAGGCAGAGACAGGCGAATTTCTGAGTTCGAGGACAGCCTGGTCTACAGAGTGAGTTCCAAGACAGCCAGGGCTATACAGAGAGGCCCTGTCTCGGAAAAAAAAAAAAGAAAGAAAGAAAGAAAGAAAGAAAGAAAGAAAGAAAGAAAGAAAGAAAGAAAGAAAGAAAGAAAGAAAGAAAGAAAGAAAGAAAGAAAGAAAGAAAGAAAGAAAGAAAGAAAGAAAGAAAGAAAGAAAGAAAGAAAGAAAGAAAGAAAGAAAGAAAGAAAGAAAGAAAGAAAGAAAGAAAGAAAGAAAGAAAGAAAGAAAGAGAAAAAAAAACACTGCAAGCACATGGCCTCAAAGATGAGTCAGTGGGCAACACACACACACACATGCACGCACACACGCACGCACGGATTGGTTATAAGAGTCCAAAGAGTGGTAGAACGCAATTTTAAATCTTGAGCTACCTTTCCAAGCATTATTAGAACAGGCTTGGCTAAGATGATATTTAAAGAAAGGAAAAAATCTGGAGATAGCTAGACAGACCATACCTCTGAAGAGAAGAGCGTGTGTCGACAACATCCCGGGAAGGCCTATAGGCAGTACTCCACGGCAGAACTCTCGCCTGCACTGCAAGGTTCCACCACCAGAACCAGAAGCAAAGAAAGCCCCAGGGCTTGGGAGCCAGTGATTCTGAAGCCGAGCTGCTGGGTGACTGAGTCAGGAGGATGGAGACCCCAGCATGGGCTACAGGGGGATGCCCAGTTTCAAAAAGGAAAAAAGGTGAGGGAGGAGGAGGCATGGCTAGATGTGATGACCCAAGCCTGGAATCTCACAGCTCCGGAAGCTAAGGCCGCAGGAAGACTCACACATATGAGGCTAGGCTGGGCTACATAGCAAGACCCTGCCTCACAAAAAAACAGACTCAAGACAGACATAGAAAGGAATGTCGGTGTGACAGAGAAAGTACAAAGAGGAAAGGAGAGAAGAGAGGAGTGGGTAAGAGGGAGGAGGGGAGAGGAAGACTCGCAAGACCCACTGAGAGTGAGAGTAAACAGAGGACTTGTTTTGAAACAGGGTCTCTCTTTGTAGCCCTGCACGTCCTGGAAACGACCTGGTATACACCAGGCTGTACTCAGAGATTGGTCTACAGAGGGCTTTGGTGACTTTTTTCCCCTTTGTCTTGCTGTTCTGTCATACTGGAGTTTTGCTTTTGTTTTTGTTTTTGTTTTTTTTGGTTTTTGTTTTTTGTGTTTTTGGATTTGGTTTTTCCAGACAGGGTTTCTCTGTATGGCCCTGGTTGTCCTGGAACTCACTCTGTAGATCAGGCTGGCCTCAAACTCAGAAATCTGCCTGCTTCTGCCTCCCAGAATGCTGGGATTACAGGCGTGCACCACCACCGCCCGGCTCATGCTGGAGATTAAGCCTAGAGTTTTGCACACACTAGGCAGGCGGCCTATGTACTGATATAGCCCTGGCTGTCCTGGAACTCACCGTGCACACCAGGTTGGCCTTGAACTTACAGAGATCCTGCCTCTGCCTCCCAAGTGCTGGGACTGAAGGTGTGTGTGAGCTTTCCTGCCATTGTTCTTGATGTCTGCTTCTAGACATCTAGCTCTTGCCTGCATCTGGCCATTATATCAAAGGCTTAGAGTCAGCCCAGTGCCCATCCCCCACCCACTCCACTAGAAAGGTAGCAAACAATTCCAAACCCCAGGCACATTTGGGCAATCGTGTTTGTTTTGGATTATAGTTCCTACCACCGGTGTGGAGTTCCCTAAGTCAGCACTCCTAAAGCCTTCCTTGTTAATTTATAAGCCCCTTCTCCTTGGAGTGCCTGTGATTTCAGTCACAACAGTGTCACCTCAGTCAGCTCATTGCCCCACCCTGGTTATCTCCCATAGATAACCAGATTCACTTTAAGGGGAAGCCATTCATCACATCAGACCCAAGGGTTCCCGCCTTGCCACTGACAGCCTGGCCCACCCATATCACATATTAGCTGGGAGCGAACTTCAGATCTAGGAAAAGCATAGCTATTACTTCCTCTGCAGAGTAGCAAGGACACGAGCTCATTTTTATACATGTCACAGCAGTAGAACTTGATTCATTAATGAGAGAAGGGACAGGCTGGAGAGATGGCTCAGTGGTTAAGAGCACTGACTGATCTTCTGAAGGTCCTGAGTTCAAATCCCAGGAACCACATGGTAGCTCACAACCATCTGTAATGAGATCTGATGCACCTCTTCTGAGGTGTCTGAAGACAGCTACAGTGTACTTACATATAATAAGAGAGAGACAGAGACAGAGAGAAGGGACACAGATGCTGGTTCCCAGGACTGAGACATGCTCTGAGGAACCATTCCAAGGGTTTCTCAGGGACACAAGATCAACTACTTAAATCTTCCTCAGGGCTGGAGAGATGGCTCAGTGGTTAAGAGCACTGACTACTCTTCCAGAGATCCTGAGTTCAAATCCCAGCAACCACATGGTGGCTCACAAACATCTGTAATGGGATCTGACACCCTCTTCTGGGGTGTCTGAAAACAGCTACAGTGTACTTACATATAACAATAAATAAGCCGGGTGGTGGCGCACGCCTTTGATCCCAGCACTTGGGAGACAGAGACAGGCGGATTTCTGAGTTCGAAGCTAGCCTGGTCTACAGAGTGAGTTCCAGGACAGCCAGGGCTACACAGATAAATAAATAAATAAATAAATAAATCTTTAAAGTCTTCCTCAAAGGACACAGCTACCCCATCACTAAATACAGAGATGTTAAAGAGGTTCAGGTTGTTGTCCCTGCTGTGTATAAAGCGACCCTCAGGAAAGATGGAGCCTAAGTACGAAACAAAAGTAATAAAGGAGCGAAAGAAACATCTCAGGTTTTGACAACTTGAGGGCTCTGACTTTAGAGGCATCAGGTCCAGAGGCGTCTGAGGCAGGTCCATCCTAAATGTGCTACCGTCGGCTCAAGGGGACCAGGATTCGAACTCGGTAGGATCTCCACCAGTTTAAACCTTTTTTTTTTTTTTTTCCGAGACAGGGTTTCTCTGTGTAACCCTGGCTGTCCTGGAACTCACTCTGTACACCAGGCAACTCACTCTGTACACCAGGCTGGCCTCGAACTCAGAAATCTGCCTGCCTCTGCCTCCCAAGTGCTGGGATTAAAGGCTTGCGCCACCACTGCCGGGTCCCACTTTCTTTCGTGGAAAAGAAACTTAGCTGTTGAGAAATGAACCCCCCCCCCCCCCCCCCGTGGTGGTGAAGACTTTTAAATCCTAGCACTAAGGAAGCAGAGGAAGGTGGCCTTGGGTATACCGCCCTAGGGTTCAGGCCAGCCTGGGCTACACCAGGAAATCCAGTCTCAGAGACGGAGAGGGGAGGGGAGGGAGGGAGGGAGGGGAGGAGCCAGGAGTTGTTGGGAAGAGAAACAGATGAGCGGTTTGCCACATGCCTGGATCTACTTATAATAATAAATGGTATCTTAGGAACTCTCCTTGTCTGAGTGTCACCAAAGATTTTATCCCATACCCCAGTAGAACGGTGCCACTGACGGTCTTGCCGCCCTCTTGATGCTGCTCTGAGCACAGTTAAAGGCAGAACCCACATGTGCTTCCTGCCTCTCTAAACACGCCCGGGGCGTCAGTGATTATCTTGTCACACCTTTCCACTACCCGAGCCTGGCCCGGACGCCTTCCCTTCATCTCCGCTGCCCGAGTCCCTCGTACTCCTCTCGCCCCTCACCTGATGTAGGGGAGAAAGGGGTTGACGTGCCCAGAGAGCACCGCGACCACGTAGGAGATGATGAAGGCTGCGGACGACCAAGTCACCAGGAGGAAGGGGACGAAAGCCATACCCCTGAGGAAGCACAGCATCGCGGTGAGAGGGCGCTGAGCTCGTCGGACCACGACGCCGGCTTGCAGCGGGCTGCCTGGAGGCGGTGGCCGAGACACAGACAGCTAACGCGCGGCGGCGGCGGCGGCGGCGGGACGGAGGCTCCGCGACGGCCGGGGCAGGCCCAGCCCCGGAGGGAGGGAAGCGCTCAGAGGCGAGAGGGCGGAGGGCGGACGGGCAGCCCCGTGGGTGGGGCGCGGGCGGTCCAGGCTTGTTGCGAAACCGGTGAAGTCACAAAGCGGCAGCCTGGTCCCGCGGAGCTAGAGCTCGCGGCCACCTCCCCGCCCACGCCACGCCACGCCACGCGGGACCACTCGGCTTCCTTTCGCTTTTGCTTGGGACAGCGATGGGTGGGTGCGGCGGGAGACGCGGGACCCCCGCGGGGTTGGCCAGCTCTTGAGCAAGTCCCGCCAAATTGGCTGGATTCCCAGCTCCTCCTTCCTTTGGGGGGTTTCCCTCTGCGCCTCTCTCTCCAGCACCCACTGAGCTTCCTGCCAGCCTGGCCACTGGTGATGCCCACTCCATCAGGTTGCACTGTGGGTGCAGGGGTTCGGGCAGAGGGACTCAGTGATGTTTGGGCCACTGGGTGTGGACGTCATACATACCTACCTGTGTGATAAGCACTGGGAAAGCCAAATCGCATAGTAGCCAGGCCTGAGAGCACGGGTCTGTCATCCCCACTGCCTAGCTACTAAAGAGGCTGAAGCAGGAGGATCACAGGTTTAAGGCCTGAAAGCCTAGCTTTGTGAGCCAACCTCAAAAGGGCTGGGAATGTAGCTCAGTGGTAGAACACTTGCCTAGAATGGACAAAGGATCTCCCTCAAGCAAGTGACAGAAAGTTGGATCCAGCCCTGGCCCCCGGCACCAAAAGCTACTTGGAGTATTTATTTCCTAGCAGCAAGATAAGATGACTTGATCCTTTTCAGATCCACCCCAGTCTCCACCAAAAACCAAACTGATCCGGTGTTCCTGCTGCTCAGGCCAGCTCTGAGCTATAGTTTGGGAATCCTGAGGCCCACGGTTGGCCATAGATGACCTCATATGGGTTCAGCTCAGCCACATAAATGTGCCTTGCAAGACACACCATGCTAGGGAATAGCCTATAGGGATTAAACACCATCAGAACTAGAAAAAGAATCGACCGGCTATATAGAACAGAATTTTAAAAATGAAATAGACGCCGGTCGGTGGTGGTGCATGCCTTTGATCCCAGCATTTGGGAGACAGAGGCAGGCAGATTTCTGAGTTGGAGGCCAGTCTAGTCTACAGAGTGAGTTCCAGGACAGCCAGGGCTACACAGAGAAACCCTGTCTCAAAAAAAAAGAAAGAAAGAAAAAAAGAAAGAAAGAAAGAAAGAAAGAAAGAAAGAAAGAAAGAAAGAAAGAAAGAAAGAAAGAAAGAAAGAAAGAAAGAAAGGAAGAAAGAAAGAAAGAGAGAAAGAAAGAAAAAGAGAAAGAAAGAAAAGAAAAAATAGACTAGATCAGAGCTGGAGACCCAAGACAATAACAGAGCTTTCAAGGGGACATCTGGGGACAAGCACATGACCTCCAGCTAGCACCCAGCCACATCCCTAACTCCAAAAGGAAATAATTAACCAGACCAAAGCGAGAATGTCTTGGCACGCCAAGGAGACAGCAAAACTGCACAGACTGTAAATGCTTGAAATGGCTCAGCAGTTAAGAGCACCGACTGCTCTTCTGAAGGTCGTGAGTTCAAATCCCAGCAACCACATGATGGCTCACAACCATCCATAACGAGATCTGACTCTCTCCCTTTTCTGGGGTGTCTGAAGACAGCTACAGGGAGTAAGTAAGGGCCGGAGCAAGAAGAAAAGTGAAGACAGCTTCAGTGCATTTACATATAATAAATAAATCTTTAAAAAAAAAAAAGACATTTAAATACCCATGAGGCAAGGGGTGACTTGGTTTTAGCTCACATATCTGCAACTTCGACACTTGGAAAGGCTCAGCAGGACAGCCAAGAGCTCAGAGCCAGTCTGGGCTACACAGTGATGACTTCTCAGGGGGAGGGGTGTTCTTTGGACCCATTTAAAAATCTTCAGCCAGAAGTCCTTACAGCATCTGGAGGACCAATCCCCCAGTCATTTCGAGCTTAAAGAAACCTGGGCCTACGAGAGGGCCCCGTGGTTAGAGGGACTTGTTACCAAGCCTGATGACCTGAACGCCATTTCATGGACCCACAAAACAGAAGGAGAGAACTGACTGCCCTGATCTATCTTAGACTTCCACACATAGCTACAATACCCCCAACACACACGTGCACACACAACCTTAAATATCGCAAAAGCTGTCATTCAGAATATTCCCTGTACATCTTTCCCTAGTTTCCTGTGTTTTGGAAACCTACTCTTAGTCAGTCTTCTGCCCCATCTCCACCCCCCACACCTATTTCTCCTTTTTTACCATTAGTAAAATATTGATCAAATGAAATTCTCCCTTAGGCAAAGGACTAATGATCCTCGCAAAAGCACCTTAAGTTTTTGTTGATTGTATATTTCTTTACAAACTCCAATTTGACAATCCCTATTTTTGTTGTTAGGGTCTCTCTTTCTCTCCTCCTCTTCTTCCTCCTCCTCCCCCTTCTCCTTCTTCTTCTTTTTCTTCTCTCTCTCTCTCCCCTACCCCATCTTGCTTGTTTTTGAAGCTCTGTCTGTGTGATCTAGGCTAGCCTCCAACTTCCCCAGCTTCAGCCTCCTGAGTGCTGAGATTACAGTTCCGTACCATCACAGTGGGCTCACTAATCATTTAAAACACTGAATATAACGAGTTGTCTGATCAAGTGGCAACAACAACACTTGCTCATGCTGGTGTTTTAAGGAATATGGATGAAATTTATTACAAGTTGTACCAGATGATTTGGTGTGCCAACTTGGCATAGGCTGAAGTAATCACAGAGAAAGGAGCCTCCCTTGAGGAAATGCCGCCATGAGATACAGCTGTAAGGCATTTCCTCAATTAGTGATCAAGGGGGGAGGGACCAGCCCACTGTGGGTGGTGCCATCCTGGGCTGGTGCTCTTGGGTTTTATAAGAGAGCAAGCTGAGCAAGCCAGGAGAAGCAAGCCAGTAAGCAGCACCCCTCCATGGCCTCTGCATCAGCTCCTGTCTTCAGGTTCCTGCCCTGTATGAGTTCCTGTTCTGACTTCCTTTGGTGATAAACAGCAGTGTGGAAGTGTCAGTGAATAAACTCTTTTTTCCCCAACTTTTTTCTTGGTCATGATGTTTTGTACAGGAATACAAACCCTGACTCAGACAAGCTGGTACCGGGCTGGAGAGATGGCTCAGTGGTTAAAAACACCAACTGTTCTTCCAGAAGTCTTGAGTTCAATTCCCAGCAACCACATGGTAGCTCACAACCATCTATAATGCAATCCTATGCCCTTTCCTGGTGTGTCTGAAGAGAGCAATTGTGTACTCGTATACATAAAATAATTAAAAAAAAAAAAAAGACAAACTGGTATCGGGAATGAGGTCTTCCTGTGACAGCCTGACCATGTTTTGGGGAGGACTGTGGAAGGACTTTGGAGCTTTGAGCTAGAAGAGCCATTGGGATGTTAGCTCTGTGGGATGTCCTGTAGGAGCTTGGAGGGTAATGTTGAAAATAGTGCAAATGATGAAGGCCTGGCTTGTGAAATTTCAGAGGGAAGATTAAAGACTCTTATCAGGACCATTGCTGTTTTGATTGTGAAGAGTCAGTGGTTTTGGTTAGCTGTGGCTGAAGAACCAGCTGTGAGTAACAAGATCACACAAGCCGGGCAGTGGTGGCGCATGCCTTTAATCCCAGCACTTGGGAGGCAGAGGCAGGTGGATTTCTGAGTTCGAGGCCAGCTTGTTCTACAGAGTGAGTTCCAGGACAGCCAGGGCTACACAGAGAAACCATATCTCAAAAAAAAACAAAAAAAAACAAAAAAAAAAAAAAAAAGGAAAAAAAAACAAGATACCAGAACCACTAACTCGAAACCTTTGCATTACTGACATACTTGATGCTGGTTAGCTGGAGCTAAGAAATTAGCAGTGATTAAGAAGAGACGAGCATTACTAAGGTGAAATCTTCTGGGAAGTGTTTCCTGAGAGCACAGAGAAGCTGTGTTCCAGAGGAAGCCACGGTTGTACCTCTTGTTGGCAGCCAGACTTAGTAATATATAAGTCACCCAGGTGATACTGGTTTTGAAACATGAAGGGGCAGCTGATGTTTGACATTGTGAGAGGCCAGGAGAGGCCATTGATGAAGGTGCAGCCTCATGGCAGTTGAAGGCCCAGGACTGAAGGGGTCATGCAGAGAAATTGAGGCTCATCACCATGAAAAGAGCCTATGAGAGGCTATTTGTGAAAGTGCAGTCCAGTTACAGCAGAAGACAGCAGTGTTTTGGAGATGCCAGTGCCATGAGATGACCACCAAGAACAGCAGCAGCAGTGGAGTACAGGCAGCTGGAGCCTAGAAGACAAGCTGTGTGCTACAAAGAGCAGAGCTGGAGAAGTGACCCAAGCCCTTGGAGGAGGCAGAAGATGGTGAGTGGACCCCAGACATTGGACAGAGTTGATTTTGATTGTGACTGTGCCCTAATATTTTCCCTCTTGAAGTAAGGAAGTATTAGTGGAGCCCACAGTTAAAAGACTTTGAATTATAAAAAGACTTTGAATTTCAAAAGAGGTTGGATATTTTAAAGGGATTGAAATTTTAATATGTAAGAATTTTTAAAGACTGTGGGACTTTTAAAGTTGTTTAGAATTTGGGAATGTTTAAAAAAATAAGGGTTGAGGCTTAAGAGTGGTGTGTTTGTATGTCAAGTTGACAAGGGGTCAGTTGGTCTGGATGGTTTTGTGTGTCAACTTGACACAGACTGGAGTTATTACAGAGAAAGGAGCCTCCCTTGAGGAAATGCCTCCATGAGATCCAGCTGTAAGGCATTTCCTCAATTAGTGATCAAGGAGGGAAGGCCCTTTGTGGGTGGAGCCATCCCTGAGCTGGTGGTCCCGGGTTCTATAAGAAAGCAGGCTAAGCAAGCCAGGGGAGGAAAGCCAGTAAGAAACACCCCTCCATGGCCTCTGCATCGGCTCCTGCCTCCAGGTTCCTGCCCTTTGTGAGTGCCAGTCCTGACTTCCTTTGATGATAAACAGCAATGTGGAAGTATAAGGTGAATAAACCCTTTCCTCCCCAACTTGCTTCTTGGTCATGATATTTTGTGCAGAAAAACAAAGCTGACTAAGACACAAGGTAAATCTGTACACCCAAGAACAAATGCAGACTACTTAAGGGTTATCCATTTTTGTTAATTACAATGAATACATTAATTTTGAGCAAAGCCAGCATAATGATTCATTTCCATTGCCAACTTAATAGTACTAAGAAACACCTAGAACATTAAGGTAACACACCATGGATGTGTCTCTGAAGACAGTTCCAAAAAGGCTTAACTGTGTAGGGAAAACAGACTTTCAAGCAAGCAGCACCATCCTGTGGGCTCTGAGTGAGTAAGAAGGAAAGGAAGAAAAAGCCAGAGGGACACTTTCTCCCTCAGTGCTACAGAACAAGCTTGCCCTCCATGGTGGGCGGAACCCCTGTGGACTGTGAGACAAAATAAGCCCTTCCTCCTTTAAGCAGCCTTTTCTTAAGTAATTAGTCACAGCAGCAAGAAAAGTAATGACTGCAAGCAGTGTACTGGGGACTGTCAACCAAAGGCTGACAACTCCAGGAAGCAAAGAGGCAATTAAATCCAAGGCGACATCAAATGCAATCTAGTTAGACTTACCCGACAAAAGCATGTCTTGGGTTTCAGGAAGTTATATCATATCAGCCACCTTGGAAGACAGATTGATTGGTTGAGATGCTATGCTACATAAAATCCTGCAGCCACCTGTAGGTACCTGGGCTTTCTCTCTCCCACGTCTCTACATTTACATATTTATATTGTGTGTGTGCGCACACGTGTGTGAAAGCGTGGACTCATGCCATGGTATGTGCGTGAAGGTCAGAACTATTTAGAAGAGCCAAGTCTCTCTTTCTACCATGTGAGGGTTTGTGGGTTCCGGGGAATCAAACTTAGGTCATCAGGCTTAACCACAGGTTAATGCTGGCCCCCAACCTGGGCTTTCTCAAAATCTATTCGCATGTCAAACATTAGCTAAGAGACAGGTCTGCCTTCATCAACCTTTGTAAAGACTTAGTTCTTAAAGAATTTGGAGGGGCCTGGAGAGATGGCTTAGCATTTAAGAGCACTGATTGCTCTTCCAGAGGTCCTGAATTCAATTCCCAGCAACCACATGATGGCTCACGACCATCTGTAATGGAGATCTGATGCCCTCTTCTGCTGTGTCTGAAGTCAGGAACAGTGTACTCATGTGAAATAAATACATCTTAAAAAACAGAATTTGGAATAAGCTCATTAGGATTTTTGTCATCTTGACACAAGCTACAGTCATCTGAGAAGAGAGAACGTCATTGAGAAAACGCCTCCTGCGGACTGGCTTGTAGGCTAGGCCGTGGGGCATTTTCCTGATAAATGGTTGATCCAGGAAGGTCCAGCCCACAGTGGATCATGCTACTCCTGGCCAGGCAGTCCCAGGTTATAGAAAAAGAAAACTGAGCAAGCCACGGAGAGACAGCTAATAAGCAGCATCCCTCCATGGTTTCTGCTTTGGGTCCTGCCTTAAGTTCTGTCATGACTTCCCTCCGTCATCAAGCCTTTTCCTCCCCCGGTTGGCTTTGGTCAATATTTTATTACATCAAGAGATAACAAACTGGCCGGGCGGTGGTGGCGCACACCTGTAATCCCAGCACTTGGGAGGCAGAGGCAGGCAGATTTCTGAGTTCGAGGCCAGCCTGGTCTACAGAGTGAGTTCCAGGACAGCCAGGGCTACACAGAGAAACCCTGTCTCGAAAAAACCAAATCCAAAAACAAACAAACAAGAGAGAGAGAGAGAGAGAGAGAGAGAGACAGAGAGAGAACAAACTAAATAGGATGCATGCTGGGCCACCTGGCAGGCAGGACAGCAGTTATGACCCACGTGACCATTAGTCATTCATAGCAAGGTGGATCCCTACATAGGTATATAACCATAACTAACTGGTGTGCGTGTGTGTGTGTGTGTGTGTGTGTGTGTGTGTGTGTACAGCATATAATGTCAACCAGCCCTGAGAGTACACTGCTGCTTTCTCTTTCAAAGAATTGCCATACAACAGATCTTCCCAAATACCAGTTTTACAGATGTGTTTGCCACCACGCCCAACTCTTAACTTCTGTATTTAAAAGAACAGGGAATATTTTGACTTTGCATGCCTCAGTTATTTCCCCATGAGAGAGATTGCCGTGCCAAAAGAGCAAGTAAATGTCTTATTTATTTATTTATTTATTTATTTATTATGTGTAAGTACACTGTAGCTGTCTTCAGACGCACCAGAAGAGGGCGTCAGATCTCGTTTCAGATGGTTGTGAGCCACCATGTGGTTGCTGGGATTTGAACTCAGGACCTCTGGAAGAGCAGTCAGTACTCTTAATCACTGAGCCATCTCTCCAGCCCCTTTATTTATTTATTTATTTATTTATTTATTTATTTATTTATTTGTAAATGTCTTTATATAAACCTCCTAACTCGCCTGAGAGGATGGGCACACCATTAGCCTGAGTATGTCAGTCAAATATTACTTCCATTGGCACGGGAGCTATAACTACTGATATTAAGTTTTAACCTATATGCCCTTGTAAAGTCCATGATTGCTATTTTCCTTGTATCAATTTACTAGTGATTTACTAGAATCTGCCTTCTCACTGGCAGAATCCCATTCGTTCTGCCCCTCCCTGAAGGATTACTAGCTCTTAGTCTCCTGTGCAGTTATGGGTGCTATTTGACTTGATTTAGACCCATTCGTGAAATAAGTATTTTGCGGTATCTATAAAAATGCTGTTTGGGGGAAGCTGTCTTATTATCCGATGAGATGACTGAACTTCCTCAGCTGCACTGGAATATGGAGTCACTGACTTTAGGAAAGGAGGCTTTAATAGTGGTGGGGTTGGTGAGAAAGGGTGTTTCCAGGTTCTTGGTTTTATTCAAAAAAAGTAAAGGTTCATGAAGATTTCCAAAAGAAACAAGATAACTTTATTTGGGACTAAACAATAGTACAAATTAAACAGGGATGCACTGTCTGGGCCTGGCGGTGTGTGCCTTTAATCCCAGCACTTGGGAGGCAGAGGCAGGTGACTCTCTGAGTTCGAAGCCACCCTGGTCTATAGAGCAAGTTCCAGGACAGCCAGAGCTACACAGAGAAACTCTGTCTCAAAAAAATAAAATGAAAGCCAGGCAGTGCATAAAAGTCATTAATATAATAGGTCTCCATGTCATTTTATTAGGGAACAAGGATGCAGTAGAGAATCTGAAATAATAGTACTTTTACAAACCAGCTGGAGATATTCCTAAAGAATTGGGTAGAAATTCACTTTTCTAAATACCTCTGAAATACAATCACACACCCACTTGTGAATTATCCCCAAATTTATTCCTTTTGAAATGCTTTAAAAGCTCTGCATGGTCCTTCTCCCAAATCAAGTTTTTCCAAATTCAAACTGCACTCCTTTTGTTTCTTCCTTACACATCCATTTCCAATCGGCAGCTTCAAGTGTTGCAATGAGTCTATAGGCAGGTCAGTGATCCCAGCACTCTGGGGGGCTGAGGCAGGAGGATCCAATCGTTCATGACCTGCTGGGGCCACATAATGAATTCCTGTTTCAGAAAATTAATAAGACAAGGCAAGATCATGAAGAAAGACTTAAGAAACCTACACAGGCTAAAGGGAGTAAGGTAATGACTTACTAAGGCTGGATCCTGGGACATAGATGTTTAGTAAATAGATTAGTAAAAAGAAAATCAGTGAAGTATGTACAACTCTTTAATTATAATTTTCTATAAGTTTAAGATTATCCCCCAATAAATATTTCTTCTAAAAAGAGCTATAATTGTTTATGTGAAGTGAGCTCAACATAAAGTTCTTTAACTATAACACACACATGCACACATACACACATATTCACACACACTCACACACACATATACACACATATACACACACATTCACACACTCACACACACACACACACACACCTTGTCCCAGAGATTGAACCTAGAGCTTTGCACATACACACACACACACTTTTTCCCAGAGATTGAACCTAGAGCTTTGTAAATGCCAACCACATATCTTCCACCAAATCGCAGGTGGTAAGCTTCTTAGTTCCTAATTTCATACCTCAGTCCAGGAAGAGTGATGGTGGTCTTTGTAATCCCATCACGAGAAGGATCTGAAGTTCAAGGTTAGCCTCTGCTATATAGAGAGGCTGAGGACATCCTGGGCTACATAAGACTCCATCTCAAACAAAACAAAAATTTCATATATTTTAAGTCTCCTAGTTTATAGTGGGAGAGCTGTGTGTCACACATCCAGGACCCTAGTATCGGCTGGCAGATCCAGGGTCTGGTAAGCACCTAATCCCTAGCGGACACCCTCTTGTGTCTTTATGTATCAGGAGCCTTGCTCTTTTGGTGTTTTCTTCTAAAAAGCACATGTGCTGAGTAATATTGGTTATCAAATCGGATCTTGAATCAGCTAGGAGACGAGACTCTCAGGGGGTGCGTAAAAGCATTTCCAGGAAGGATTAACAAAGGTGAGAAGACCCTCCCTGAAAGTGACCCGTCCCTTCCGAGTGAGGCCCACGTCTATGGAGGTAGGAAGGAGAAAGCGGTCTTGCCTGCCTGCCTCCCTTCGCTCCTCGGTGGTGCGCATGCTTGTGTGGATGATTCCTATTGGCCCTTCTGCAGTCCTTTGCTGACGTGGACTCCAGCTTCCTCGGCTCTCTGGCAACTTTCAAGGCCCTTAGCCCCAAATCTGACACACCCCGCCCCGTTTCATAGACTGAACAGCTATTGTGTTCTTCTGCCTTTACACTTTGTTTTTGTTTTGTTTTTTAGTGTTTCAACACAGGGTTTCTCTGTGTAGCCCTGGCTGTCCTGGAACTCACTGTGTAGCCCAGGCTGGCCTCGAACTCAGAAATCTGCCTGCCTCTGCCTCCCAAATGCTGGGATAAAGGCGTGCACCACCACTGCCCAGTTGTGTTTTTTTTTTTTAACATTTTTTTAAAAGATGTATTTATTGTTTTATGTAAGTATATGGTAGCTGCCTCCAGACACATCAGAAGAGGGCGTCAGATCTTATTACGGATGGTTGTGAGCCACCATGTGATTGCTGGGATTTTGAACTCAGGACCTTCAGAAGAACAGTGTTCTTGAACCGCTGAGCCATCTCTCCAGCCCCTGCCTTTACACTTTGTAAACAGCCATTGTCGGACCATTCATTTAACCCAGGGTTTTTATAATACACCTGCATTTTATCTGTTCTGTTCCTTTTGAGAACCCTGCATAATACAGGGCACTAATTCTGTCTGGAGGGCTCCATCCCTGTGACCTAACTTGTTCCCAAAGGTTTATCCTTCTAATACCATCCCACTCAGTTTCAGGTTAGGGCACAAACATGGGGTTCATAATGTGAGTGTGATGTTATTGTGCACTGGGTAAAGATCATCCTTGTATTATTCAAATGCTGACTTTCGGCCTCCATATCTGGTTGCAGTCCTTATTCTAAGAATCTCCTATCTTGCCAGGCTGGGATGCCAGGGCGACAGGAGCCTGAGTCAACTGGCCCCACTGCATCCACAAAGAGGCTCTCGTTCAGGTAGTTTCCTCCTTGTTTACACAGCCCGGAACCCTGATCCATAGGGTGGTGCTCCCCACATTCAGGACAGGCCCTTTCCACTCCTATCAACCCCAATCTAGACAGTCCCTCACCAGTGTCTCCCTGTGGTTCTGGATTTTGTCAAGTTGACAATATTAACTCGTCTCCTTTTTCTGTATGTGGAACTGGGGCTTCAACCCGGGGCCTTGTGCATGCTTTCTTTTTGTGATCAGAAGAAATTTTAAGTGTGCTCTTGAAGATGTGTATCTTAGTCAGGGTTTCTATTCCTGTACAAACATCATGACCAAGGAGCAAGTTGGGGAGGAAAGGGTTTATTGAGCTTACACTTCCACATTGCTGTTCATCACTAAAGGAAGTCAGGACTGGAACTCAAGCAGGTCAGGAAGCAGGAGCTGATGCAGAGGCCATGGAGGGATGTTTCTTACTGGCTTGCTTCCCCTGGCTTACTCAGCCTGCTCTCTTATAGAACCCAAGACTATCAGCCCAGGGATGGCACCACCCACAAGGTGCTAGGTCCTCCCCCTCGATCACTAATTGAGAAAATGACCCACAGTTGGATCTCATGGAGGCATTTCCCCAACTGAAGCTCCTTTCTCTGTGATAACTCCAGCCTGTGGCAAGTTGACACAAAACCAGCCAGTACAATGGGGACTGCATAGACTCCTTTACATGCATTGGAATTCCCGGGAATGGATCCTTTCAAAATAGGGAGTCAAGACAGGAACCAGAGAAGGCTATCAACAGTCACTATGTGAGTGACTGATGCTGTGTGTGATATATATATCACACACAGATATAACACACACACACACACACACTATATATATATATACATACATATATATATATACATACATATATATACACATATATACATATATATGTATGTATGTATGTATGTATGTATGTATACTTGTATATGTTTTCCATAGTGTCTTAGTTGGGGTTTTATTGCTGTGAACAGACACCACGACCAAGACAAGTCTTATAAAGGACAACATTTAATTGGGGCTGGCTTACAGGTTCAGAAGTTCAGTCCATTATTAAGGCAGGAACATGGCAGCATCCAGGCAGGCGTGGTGCAGGAGGAGCTGAGAGTTCTACATCTTCATCTGAAGGCTGCTAGCAGAATACTGACATCCAGGCAGCTAGGGTGAGGGTCTTAAAGCCTACACCCACAGTGACACACCTACTCCAAAAGAGCCACACCCCCAAAGAGTGCTATTCCCTGGGCCAAGCATATACAAACCATCACATGGTGAGGTCCCTGAGCTGTGAGTGAGTTCTGAGTTTTGCAGATATCCCCAGATATGCGGGAGAGTCGCTCTTCACTATAGAAAGTCAGGATTTCAACACAACACGGGCTTTAGAGATTATACAGTGAGTTCGGATTTTCTGACCTCTAATCTTTACTTACTTACGTTATATATCTAACCCCTGAAATGTGGATTGTTTCTTTTTAGAGTGTCCCTCTGCTTACGTCTGTCCTTCCTCGAGGCTGCCTCCTCTGTCTAAGCTCAGTCATGGCTTCCAGATGTGGAGCCATGCTGGATACAGGCGCTTCTTGACGATCTGCCTCAGAAGCAGCCTTCTTCAGGAAGTCTTCCCTACCAGCCCAGCTGTTTGACCCTCGAGCCACTTCTTTGTATCCCAGGGCTATTTTCATTTCATATTCCCCAACATTGACATGTTACCCTACCAACTGGGTTCTAAAGAATTTGCTAAATTTCTGTCTCCAGTGCCAATAACTGACACACACTGATTGATTAAATAAATGTTTGTTGAAATATAAGAAAGTGAATGTTTGGTATTAGTTTAAGCCTTTTACCAAGACTACCTAACTTTATATGTCTGTCTGTACATGCCAGCTGCCCATTGTAATCTGATAAGAGGCACCGTGCCCCTGAGCATGGAAATCAGAAGGTGCCTAACAGCTGCCACGGAGGATACGCCGCCCTCTTCTGGCCCCCACAGGCACTGCATGCATGTTTGCAGAGTTATACATTCAAGCAAACCACCCATATACATAAAATAAAATGAAAATAAATCTTCAGGGCTGAAGAGACGGCTCAGTGGATAAGAGCACTGGCTGGCTGCCCTTCCATAAGTCCTGGGTTCGATTTCCAGCACCCACTTGGCAGTTTACAACTCCAGTACCAAGAGATTTGGTCCTCTGTTCTGCCCTGGATAGGCACTAGGTATGAATGTGGTACACAGACATGCATGCTGCAGTAAACACACACACATATATGTTACATGTTATATATTATATTTACTATATATTATATTATGTTTATTATATTACCTATTATATGTTATTTATTATACATTATAATTATATATTATACATTATATCCTATATCCTATATTATATTATATTTACCAATATAATTACATAATATGTAATTACATAATATTACATATTATACATTATTTATTATTCATTATATATTTATTATATATATTAACAAAAATACATTTGAAGGAAACACAGGAGATTTGGAAATGTCAGTCTCTCTCAGAGGCAGAGAATCCAAGTCCTTAGTGACTGTTGTAATGACAACTCAGTTTTTCAAGGCATTGCCTTTTAGGGCCATTGCATCTGAGACTTCCTTGATTTCATAATAATCTCTGGCAAGTGGTTTTTATTAGAGTTATGAAAAAGTACTTCTGAGAAATTTGGGGCTTTCCATTATGACAATGATGATGAATTTCTTGTAAGTTTTAAGAGGTTAGTTTCCCCCCTCTTCCCTTATGCACAGTTTCTAAGTTAAGTCCCAAATATAGAAATTTATATGATCTGAGTTTCTCGATCAAAGCTAACCTCAAATCTTTACTGACTTCAACAGTCATGTATAGGACTTTTCTTTTAGGTGAAATACATATTCAGTTGTCCTTATCTATTGAAATCCCGAGGAGCACTGCTCTCATTCATAAAGACCAAGACCACACTGATATATCTGCCTATTAGTGTCCCATAAGAGGTTTTTATTTTTAAGATTTTATTCACTTATTTTTATGTATAGGAGTACACTGTCACTGTCTTCAGATACACCACAAGAGGGCATCAGATCCCATTACAGATGGCTGTGAGCTCAGGACCTCTGGAAGAGCAGTCAGCGCTCATAACCTAACCTCTCTCCAGCCTCACCATGAGAGGTTTGGTGTGGTACAGACTGAAAGGCCTCTGCTGTGTGTGTCTCTTCCCTTGATAGTCTATAAGCATTGAGAAGTGCTTGAAAAGAGGCCAGGGAGGTAGCTCTGTGGGTTAAGTCTTCACCACCTAGCCTGAGTGAGACCCATTTGACCCCAGACACCCATATGGAAAATGGGGCACACTGCTTCCATCAAATTTTCCATGCGTGCTTGGGTACACACACACACACACACACACTTAAAAAGAAACTTGAAAAATGGAAAGTTACAGGAATATCAGTGCAACAGCAACTGCTTGACTCCCATTTCCAAAATCAATAGCAAGTTTGTGGTTGGGGGCTAGAGATCTGGCTCAGAGGGTAAGAGCGCTTGCTGCTCTTGAAGAGGACCAGAGTTCAACAACCAGTGCCCATATCAGGCAGCTTATAACTGCCTGTAACTCCAGTTCCAGCTGCTTCAATGGGCCTCCACAGGCACCTTACACACGCGTGTGCATACATGCCAAAAAGACATATACACAAATAAGAATCCAAAATGTTCAAAACAAGTTTTGGAGGGAGAGATTTCTTTACTGATGTACTTTATTTTACTTTGTAATTAATGTTTTATTGAGTACACAATAACCCAGAATGTAAGATTAGTTCATTTAAAAACACATTGATTGCTGGGCAGCAGTGGTGCACTCCTTTAATCCCAGCACTTGGGAGGCAGAGGCAGGTGGATTTCTGAGTTCGAGGCCAGCCTGGTCTACAGAGTGAGTTCCAGGACAGCCAGGGCTACACAGAGAAACCCTGTCTCGAAAAAACCAAAAATAAATAAATAAATAAATAAACAAACAAATAAATACACATTTATTTAAGGTTTTTTTTTTTTAAATTTGTGATTGAGGATGCATAAAGGGAGCACCCAATTCCTGAAAACAAGGTTGTGGTGCTCAAGTTAACCTTATTTGTCTAGAGGCTACTAGGTCCAATTTGACCCCAGTTCCTGTTCGTTTAGGAGAAGCTATGTGGCAGGAACGAACACACAAGGCTGGGAGAGAAGAAGGTTGGAGATTTACCAAGAAAAACAGTTAGGAGAGTTAGGCCATAGGGTGGTATCATTATTTGATTGGCTGATTCTGATACACCAACTCACAAAGGTTAGAGACAGCACTATCTCCCTAGAGATAGCATTGGGGGTTAAAGGTGAGTACTTTTAAGAAAAGTTAGCCTGGTATGGAGGATGCCTGAGTCCCAGCATTTGGAGAACAAAGGCAGAAAAATCCAGATTCAGAGCCCAGCTTTTAACTACACTGCAAGTCCGAGGCCAGCCTGGACTGTATAAGACCTCGTTTAAAAGCAGAAAATAACTGCTAAACATATGAATTAAGATTCTAGAGTGTGGGTGGAGGAAACTGATTCAGTTGCCAACTCTTTGAGAGGGATAAGAAAAAGAGTCGAGGAGACAGAGCTTGTTTCTTGCCTGAAAGGCTTGGGAAATTTAATCATTAATAAAGCTAGAGAAGGCAAATGTGGCGGGGTTGGGGAGTTTCGTTTTAGAATTATAGTCTGAAGTATCTGAAGGATGTCTACAGGAAGACAAGAACTGGGTGCTTGGGGAACGGAGGTGCCATTTGAAGTAGCGAGGTCACTGTGGAGCAAACACTGTCAAGGAGGAAGGAGAGGGGGAGGGGAACTGGAGCAGACCAGCGGACACTGGCAATCGTCACCCAGAATTCTAGGAGTTCAAATCAAAGAGAAGCTGGCGAGCCGGACTAAAGTGTGAATTCCTTAGAGTGGATCTCTCTGACCGCACAGCGAAAGTGGGTCTCCAAAAGTCCTAGAAATCCGAAATGCCCCCTACAGGCTTGTCTTGATTACCTTGGTTTCCAACTGGTGTCTCCTTTGAATGCTGAATGCTGTAGAGTGTTAGGAATTAAGGCCTAAGCAGGCCACAGGGGTGGTGGGCCTTCGAAGGTTACGCTCCCTCGCCTCTCTCCATCCCCCCCAAAGCCCCCTAAGGTTCCAGTGTCCTTTCTGCTTCCTGGTTAGTTGCCAAGTTCTGCCTCACGGTCCTGACCACCATGGCAGGTGGAAATGTCTCTGAAATCCCGAGGGCAAAGAAACTTTTTCCTCCTTTGAATTGTTCTTATCCGGGGCATTTTGTTCAATTAATACCTAAATTTTCTTTAGCTGACCTAAAGAAGAATGTCTCTGAACAGGTGGAATCGCATACAGTTCCGGAAGCGGAGGCAAAAGAATCGCTATAAGTAAATTCAGAGCTAGCCTGGACTACAGGTGCTAGCCCGGGCTACAGTTTTTCTTTACCAACCAACCAACCAACCAACCAATCAATCAAAAACTCTCTGACCTATGCTTCCTAACACTAGATCATAGACCCTCTGCATCCAGTGGAGCACTGGCAATTACCTGAAGGAAGAGAGGCTACTTAGAGAAAGAAAGGGGAATCTGAACAGAATGTTGGCTTCTCCACCCGATCCAGAAGGTATCAAGTCGGAGTGATGAAGTCTCTATAAAATCCCAAAGGGATCGGCGTCAGAGAGTTTCTGGGTAGCAGAACATATTCTGGTTTCTAAGAGTTGGTACTCCAGAAGAGGGCATGTGCCCTACAGATCTCTTCCCCTTTCTGACTCTTCATTTTGATCCTTCTTTTCTTTCTGGTGGTGTGGGTATCAGATTCAGAGCCTGCACATGATTGACAAACCCTCTATTCCTCACACCGTGGTTTCCTGAGATGCCAGGTCTCAATATCCAGCAAAGGTAGCCTCATATCTGTGACCCTCGGCCTCTGCCCCACCCCAGCTCTGCCCCACCCCAACAGAGCAGTGAGATTATGCAGGCATGAACGACCACACCTGGTACCTTAAGTTTGCATTTCTGTTAAGATAAACACTAGAGTGGGGCGGGGAAATGGGTTTATTCACTTTATAGATTATAAGCAGTCTAGCCTTGGAAGCCACAGCAGGAACTCAAGCTTGGAACCTGGAGGAACTCAAAGTATTGGCTTGCTGCCTCGCTTGTTCCGTTTCCTTTCCATCTGCCCAGGGTGATACTGCGGAGAGTGTTCGGGGCCCTCCCACATCCATTATTAATCAAGAAAATGCCTTGCACGCATGCTCACAAGCCAATCCGATGGAGGCATTTTCTCAATAGCGGCCCGTCTTCCTAGGTGACTATAGGCTACGTCTGGTAGGCAAAGCTAACGGGCACACTTGGCCAATTTGTAGCCTTTGTAACACATTATAATGAAGCAGCAATGTAAGGAAGTTACTTCCTGCATTCTGCCAGCTGCTCAAGAACCCGGTGAGATAGCGGTTTCAGGGACCGTGGGAACTTCAGTTTGTATTGTGTCCATAAGCCATAAGCACTGAGAAACCTGGCGAGGGGGTGGGGCTTGACTGGCATCTAACTAGAGGGCCCACTATTGGGCACTGAACCCTTGGGATCTGCTGCTACTGTGCTGGTTTTGAGCTCACGAGGCTTCTGTGTTGATTACGGTGTGAGAGTAAAGGGAACACGGGGAATTGCTGGTCGAGAGGCAAGTTCTAATTGTATAGAGCAGAACAGCCTTCAGTGCTATGCCAGGAATCGGTCGATAACTTTCTGCTTCAAATTTGTACCTCTGAAAAGCAGCCGTGGCTTAATGATGATCGCCTTTGCCGTGGGTGTGGTATTAATCTTGGCCAGTAGGGGGCAGTGGAGGAATACTGCAGGAACAGGCTGTTGATTCCTCGGGAATCTAGTGTGTGGCTTTTGCCCAGCCATGTATGCCCAGAAAACAGTCTTTCTTTCTTTCTTTCTTTCTTTCTTTCTTTCTTTCTTTCTTTCTTTCTTTCTTTCTTTCTTTCTTTCTTTCTTTCTTTCTTTCTTTCTTTCTTTCTTTCTTTCTTTCTTTCTTCCTTCCTTCCTTCCTTCCTTCCTTCCTTCCTTCCTTCCTTTCTTTCTTTCTTTCTTTCTTTCTTTCTTTTTCTTCCTTCCTAAAAAAGATTTACTTATTTTATGTATATGAGTACACTGTAGCTGTCTTCAGACACACACCAGAAGAGTGCATCAGATCCCATTACAAATGGTTGTGAACCACCATGTGGTTGCTGGGAATTGAACTCAGGACCTCTAGGTGGAGGGGTCAGCACTCTTAACCGCTGAGCCATCTCTCCAGTCCCAGAAAACAGTCTTATCATACCCTTGCCATCTTGGCGTGGGTTTGCTGACCTCACTCTGCTGCCCTTCCCTGATGGAGACACAGACCCAGGGTGCCCCCGGGCCTGACACCTCCCTCCGCTCTCAGTAAGAAGCATCTCACAAGACGCAATAAAAATCGCTGCTTAGTGGGAAATCTAAACTTTTGAGAAGGTTTATAAGAAATAGTGTAGCAGGCCCAGGGTTCGGTCAACATGGCACTGGAAAACAAAAATACTGGGGAGAAAAATAAACTAAGTATCAAGCTTGAGAAACATAGTCAAGAACATCTGAACAAACCAAGAATAAGACAAATGGAGGTTACAAAGACAATGGAACAAAGCATTTAACTAGAAAGCCTGACAAAAAGAGGTGGGCTGGTAGAGCGGCCCTGTAATCCCAGTTGGGAGGGAGCGGAAGGAAGAGTTCAAGGCTTGCCTGGTGATGTTGGGAGTTCGAATCCAGCTGGGGCTACTTGAGACGCTGTTTCAACATCTTCCACACCCCTACTTCCCAGCTTCTCCCACTCCTATCCCTCCCCTGCCCACCCCACCCCCAAACAAAACAAAACAAAACAAAACCCAATAATTCTCCAACCACTGAGCAAATGAAACAAAGTAGAAAACTAAGGGGTTTCATTTTAATTTTCTTTTGTTTATTGACAGGGTCTCACTACCAAGACCAGACTGGCTCATAACCTTCCTGCCTCAACTTCCTGTCCCAAGTGCTTTACAGGTGTGCAGTGTAATGAGAGTGATTTCCCATATGGGGGGGGAGGGGAACCCAAACAAACAAACAAACAAAAAACCCAAGAAAACAAACAAAAACAAAACAAAAAAGACCCAGACAGTTCTCCAAGTGAATTTGACCTTTTTTCAATGCCTGCTGGGCAGTGTTGGCGCACGCCTTTAATCCTAGCACTTGGGAGGCCGAGGCAGGCAGATTTCTGAGTTCGAGGCCAGCCTGGTCTACAGAGTGAGTTCCAGGACAGCCAGGGCTACACAGAGAAACCCTGTCTCAAAAAATAAAAAATAAAAAATAAAGTAAAATAAAATAAAACGTCTAGAGTAGATTATTATGTCATTTGGGGCATGCTGACTGTGCATTCCCTAGCCACGATCTTTCAAATTTTCTTTCAAAGATAAATTTGAGACATGAGCTGTGTTTTTTTTTTTTTTTTTTTTTTTTTTTTTTTTGGTTCAGCAGGGTTGCCCATCAGCGTACTGCAGGGGATTGCTTAACCTGTTGATTGATCCAGTGGGTCCCCCCCTACTCCCAAGTCTCGCCCCGAGGGCCCAGAGGGCTGGGCCCCCAGCGCACGCGCAGACGGGAGGGTGCGCGCCTGCCCTTGTCCCTCCGTCCTCCAGGTGGCGCTGGCGACCCGCCGCCGCCTCTCCGTGACCAACCCCGGGTGGCGCCGGGCGCCTTGCGGGCCCTGGGTCCGCCTCCGCCGCGCCGAGGGCGTGGGCTCCGGGCTCCCGGAAGCGGCGGCCGCGGCGTGGAGCCCAGCGGGCCGTCGGTCGCCGGAGCGACCATGCGCGGCAGCCGGGGGCTGTGAGCTAAGCGCGGCGGCGCGGCCGGGGGCCCCTGGATGGCAGCTCGCTGAGGCGGTGGCGCGGCGCGGGCTCCTCCCGGCGTGGGGTGGCGGGGCCGGGGTGATGCTGCTTAAGCTCCTGCAGAGACAGACCTATACCTGCCTATCCCACAGGTATGGGCTCTACGTCTGCTTCGTGGGCGTCGTTGTCACCATCGTCTCGGCTTTCCAGTTCGGAGAGGTGAGTAGCGGAGCCGCGTGCGCAGCTCTCCCCGACCGAGCCCCGCGCGCGGTGCCGGCACCCCGAGTCTCCTTGCCTCCCCATCCTCCCTGCGTGCAGCCTGGGGACCAGCACACGGCCCACCAGTCCCAGGCGCGATGAGCGCGCATCCTCTCCGCGGCTCGCCTGCTGCAGCTGGACTGGACGTCCGGGCCTCCCATGCTTTAGCGTGCATGGGTTCCCTTCCTTCTGCAGGGTGTCCCCAAGAGTCCTCTGGTCATTTGATTATGGCTCTAAGGCCTTGCGCTGGTGAAACCCTCTCCCAGGGTTTGTATTTTTTTCTGTAGCGAATCCTTCATTCCGTGGCCCTCCGTCGGATCCAGTCCTGCGGTGCCACCCTATTAATCTTTCACCGTTGACCAAACACCTTATCTTCTGTTTCTTCTGGATCTCAGACTTTGTCTTAGCCACATGCGTGGCTTTGCATGTGAATTTTGCGCGGTTTTGCATGTGAATTTTGCAGAGTGAAAGGGGAGTGTTTTTTTTAATTAACTTTTTATTCCTTTTTCATAATTGCTCTGCTGGTTTTTTGTACAGCTGCATGTCAGCGGGTGGAGGCCTTACTCGTGAGAATGCACAGGCTCTTTAGAAGCACCAAGTGCTTATCTCAGACGAACTAGGGCCCTTGTCAGGTGACTAGGACTGCCTGCCGGATCTTGGACTTCAGCCCGGGACCTCTTGAGAGCCAGCACAGACCCTTGCTAATACTTTTTAGATCAAGTCGCTGTCCTTCTTGGACTGAGAACTGCGCTTAATTGATGTGCAGTAAAGCAGTTTGGTTGGACTGTAAACTCTTCAAAGGGCAAAGGCAACCGGTTTGGGAGGTGTGAAACACCAGATTAAATACATTTTATGCTCCTTTGGAGACTATCTTGAATGTTTTGGGGCTGCAATTACTCTTCAGTTTAAATTTCAGTGATTTGATTCTTGCTAGACTGATACAGTATTTTCTATCTCAAGTGTGCAAAGGGGTATGAGTAGGTCAGAAATAAATGGGCACAAGTGTGCTCTTCAAAAAACACTGCTCCCCCCCCCCACCGGAAGAAAATATGTGATTTCAAAGAGTTTGAAATGGTCTCCCTGTTTTATTTATTTGCTTATATTTTAGTAAGAGGTTTAAAGGGTTTTATAATTAACAGAACGCTTTTATGAAACTGCACAATACATGTGTGTGCCCTCTGCACCTACACTGGACTGTAAGCTCCGTGGGGGAGGTGGTATCAGTTTATATGCTGTAACCCTAGCCCAAGCCCCGGTGCCAGGCAGTGCCAGTGTGTGCATACAAAGTATCTATTTAGTGACTGGCTGAACAGTATGGCCTGTTTCTACGTGTGTTTTTAGTGGTTCTAGGGACTAGAAAAAAGTAATTTTATGGGTGAGAATGAGACTGTCCCCGACTTCCCAGTGTGGGGTATTTTAATTTCCCACTACTTCCTGTTCAGCCTATGTTTCGTGTGTTATAACTTGATATGTTTTTGCATAGTCAGTGTCTTACTGCTTTTGGATGACTTTTTGTTTTGTTTTTTGTTTTGTTTTTTGTTTTGGATTTTGGTTTTTTCGAGACAGGGTTTCTCTGTGTAGCCCTGGCTGTCCTGGAACTCACTCTAGAGACAAGCTGGCCTCGAACTCAGAAATCCGCCCACCAGTGCCTCCCAGAGTGCTGGGATTACAGGCGTGCGCCACCACCGCCCGACTATGACTTTGTTTTTGAGGAAGAGCCTCACTAAGTTGCCCAGGCTAGCCTGAAGTTTCCAGTCTTCCTTTAGCAGCCTTTCCGAATGCTAGGGTTACTGGTTTATGTTTTTAACGTGGTTCATTTTAAGTGAGCTGTTTACTGACCACGGTGTAAAATACATTTGTTACAGCCTTGAGTTTGAGGCAGGGCCTCACCACGTAGCTCAAGCTGGGTTGCAACTCCCTATGTAGACCAGGCTGGCCTTGCACTCAAATCCAAATCCAAATCCACCTGCCTCTGCCTCCAGAGTGCTGGGATTCGAAGTGTATGTATGCCACGAGGCTTGGCTCGTGGGCACAGATCGTAAAGTTTAGATTAAATGAGAGAAATAAGAGTAAAAAAGTGTCACCAGGTAGCAGGAGAGGTGACAGCTGGCGTGTGGTGGGCAGAGGGTTAGGGAGGGGTAACCTGGCTGTGACTAATGACTCCGGTTGGTACTAAACATGGTAATAAGAAGCGTAGTCCTTACTAGGTATTCTCCTAACTGCTTCACACACTAATTTAGTCTTCATCTTCAGCGTCATCTGATACGGACAGTATTATTTTACCAGCCTCACAGGTTATGCAGCCGAGGTGTTCGCACAAATTAACACAGCTAATTCACAGCAGACATGTGCTTCAAACTTAAGACAGCTGGCTTTGATGCTAACATCATAACACCTCTTTTAAAAGATTTATTGATCTATTTATCTTATTCGGATCAGTGTTTTGCCTGTATGTATATGTGTGAGTAAGGTCAGAACCCCTGGAACTGGAGTTACAGACAGTTGTGAGCTGCCATGTGGGTGCTGGGAATTGAACCCAGGTCCTCTGGAAGAGCAGCCAGTGCTCCTAACCACTGAGCCATCTCCAGCCCCCAATAGTCCCTCCCCCTTTTTTTTTCAAGAAGGCTTTCATTCCTTATATGAATTATGTACATGCATGTGGGTGCATATGCGTCACCGTGTGCTTTTGGTTCTTTCTCTGCACCTTGTGGTTCCCAGGAATCAAACTCAGGTTGGTCAGCAGGTCCCCTCATCCTCAAAGCCATCCCCTCACTGGCCACCACCTTTCTTTCCCCTGCTGGGGATTGAACCTGTGACCTGGTGCATCCCGGGAAAGAGTTTCGCCATTGGGCTTCACCCGAGCGCCTGATGGTTAGTTTCCCAAGCAGCCCTGTCACATCTGGGAGGAGATCTGACCCCCCTCAGCTTCCTCTTCTTAAATAAAGGCAAGGCTGTGTTGCTATCAGGGTTGCTAGGGGAAATTAAGTGTAGGAAGCAGTTGGTGAGATTGATAGCACCTAACCAACGGTTGTTAAGCCATAATGGTTGATGCTATCACGTCAATTGTTTAGCCTCAGCCTTCACTCTGAAATATTCTGGTGAACTAGGACTTGGATTATGTAGGTGGCACCCCGCAGTTAACTAGCTGTGACCCAAAGGAGGCTAAGATGGCTATTGTTAAATTGTGGGCTCATTAGTTCCCTCCTCCTAGTGTAGGAGGTAAAGTGGGTATTTGAAGATTTGTGTGTGTGTGTGTGTGTGTGTGTGTGTGTACACACGTCTGTGTGTCTGAAGATCTCCTGGAGCTGGAGTTACCGAGCTGGCTTCTCAGTATGGGAGCTGAGATCCAAACTCTAGCCTACCAGAAGAACAATAAATGCTCTTAAACCCATGGAGTCATCTCTCCAGCCCCTAGCCCTGCCCCCCATGTGTATGTGTGTCTGTGTGTCTGTGTGTGTCTGTGAGTTTGAGACAAGGTCACTTGTAGCCCAGGCTGGCCTCCAACTCCCTATGTGCTTGAGAATGTCCTTGAAATTCCTTCGGACCCTTCTGCTTCAACCTCCCTAATGCTAGGGTTATAGTTGTTATATAGGATTATAATTTTGTTATTGAACTATTAAAGTTTAAGACCGCTGTACCCAGTACCATCCCGGACTCTATGCATGTTAGGTAAACACTGTACTAATTAATCTATCCCACCCCACCCCCCTAGGTTGTTGCTTTTTAATTAGCCATTTGAATACTTGTCCAAATTTGGAGAAAAAAATTGAATCAAGGACAGGATCTACTAAGTAATTTGTTTTCCCTTACAACTCAAGCCAAGTACGTGCTAGAAAACCCCTAGGAATTCTGATGAAATAGGATACAGTTGAATCCAAAGGTGACAATCTAGGGTGAGCCCTTGAAGTGGAGATATGGGTCTGAATGAAATAAGGACGTGACAGCTCCCAGATGTGCTTGAAAGGAAGGCTCTTTTTAATATTAATTATTTTATTTGTTTACACGACAAATGTGGTTCCCTCTTCCACATCTCTCCAGAAAGAAGGTGTTTATTATGGGTGTGAAGGAGAGAACAGCCAGAGGCATCTGGAAGAGTCCAGAGCAGGGAGAGAAAAAAGTGGACTGGTCCCGGCCATGGGGTGGGGGAGGGAAGAGGGGGGAGGGGAGGGGACAGGGTGAGGGAGGGGGAGGGGAGAAGGTGAGGGGGGAGGGGAGGCAGCATCAAGGGGGAGCTGGGGAGAGAGAGCACGCGGCTGAAATGGCAGGGTTATGTAAGAAGGAGAAGCAGTGAAGCCTGTGAGCTAGAGTTTAGGGGAAGGGTGGACGGGGAGCCTGTTCCTCAGTATGCTAATAGACACCACACGTAACCGATTGTCCATTTGTCCCAAGCTTCCTTTGCAGTGACTGCTCACAGTCTTACTGTGCTGTGGGGTGAGGGCAGCAGGGAAGAACTGGCCTACTGTGAGTCTCCTGGGTCTGGGAGCCTGGGTTTCTTATATGGAGCACCAAACGGTGACTAAACGGTATCCTAGAAGAATCCTTTTGTGTGTGTGTGTGTGTGTGTGTGTGTGTGTGTGTGTGTGTGTGTGAGACAGGGTTTCTCTATGTAGCCCTGGCTGTCGTGGAACTCACTGTGTAGACCAGGCTGGCCTCAGACTCAGAAATCCTGCCTGCCTCTGCCTCCCAAGTGCTGGGATTACAGGCGTGCGCCACCACTGCCCAGCCTGGAAGAATCCTTTATGGGCTAATTCATAAATGCTGGATTCTGCTCTGTGTGGTATAATATGTCTGTAATATTAGCATTCAGGGGACAGGCAGGAGGGTTGAGTGAGCTTTAGAGGTTACCCTGGGCTACACAGTGAGACACTGACTCTAGGGGAAAAGATACAAACTTCTGGCTTTAACATTAGTATTTCGTGTGCCTTATTATACTTGCTATTACGTGTCTTTAAAACATACTTTAACGAGGAAAATGTATTTCAGGCCTGTCCTCAGTTATGTTCCACACACCCTTTCCAGAAACTTCTACAGCTACTACATTATCCTAACATCAAGTCCCTGCACTTTCCATAGTGCATGGATATTTGTACTCTGTGAGAAAAATACTGACTATAAATAGCCTCGTCAGTTACCTCAGGTGTGCCTTCTCTTGTCTGGAACATACCACTTTCTTATGTAAACCACATGTGGAAACAAAATCAACTCACTTGAGAAAGTCAGTAGGCGAGGTCAAAGTCCATCCCTGGTCTGTGAGAATTCCCCCTTTCCTCCCTTCCCTTCGACTTGCCTATTTATGATCTTGGTCCTGGATTAATGATGTACTCTCCTTTTCAACGGTAAAGAAGGATTGAAAATGGGATCCGAGGCTAGGCGGTGGTGGCGCACTCCAGTAATCCCAGCACTCAGGGAGGCAGAGGCAGGTGGATTTCTGAGTTTGAGGCCAGCCTGGTCTATAGAGTGAGTTCCAGGACAGCCAGGGCTATACAGAGAAACCCTGTCTCGAGGAAAAAACAAAAAAAAAAAACAAAAAAAAAACAAAAAAAAAAAACAAAAAACAAACAAACAAACAAAAAAAAAACCAAATCCAAAAAAACAAAAAGAAAAAGAAAAGAGAAAAAAAGAAAAAAAAGAAAACGGGATCTGTCCGGCTAGAGTTAGTTACCTTACTCACTAGTTTCTTAGCTGGCTAAATTTCAGGAAAGAAATGTGTTACCATGTTTGTATTTGATCAGTTTCCTGATTTAACTGTTTTGTATGTTCTTGGTCAGAGGCAAAAGAAGGAGGGGGTTGAGGGGGGAGGCAGAGATTCCATCTGAGGGGATATTCTATTCCCTGGCCTGCACAGTGCCCAGACTGAGTTATTTCTCAACTCGTCTTGTGGATTGGTAGTTCTCTCTCTGTTAGGAATTGTTTTGCTAGATATGATGGTGTGTGCCTTTAATACCAGCCCTTGGGAGACAGAGGCAGGTAGATCTTTTGAGGCCAGCCTGGGCTATGTGTATAAATAATTGCTGGCCAGCCAGGGCTATGTAGTGAAAACCAATCTTGCAGAAATCAACAAAAACAACAACAAAATGGTTTCAAAATTACCAGCCAACATATTCAAGACCTCTCCCTCCCATTTAAATATTAAAAATAATGTACATTATTGGACATTTCTCTTAAGAAACCTATACTGTGGTTGGGAGTTGGAACTCATGTAAAGGCTGAAGGAGATCCTCTGGCTTGCACACACAACATGCACATGCACAAACGTGTGTGCCCCAGTAAAACAACAAAAAAAAGATATATGAACTATAATATTAGTGGAATTTGTGCAGTGGAGGAAATGCTAAAGATCACATAGAACTTTTCTTTTGAAAAATATAAATCTTTTTTGGGGGATGCTACTATCAGATATCAGACTCTAGTTCATTAGCAAAGCAGAGACTTTGTCTCAGTCACTATTCAACTCTTGGTAAAAGAAAATTGCTTATTAACTGAAAGGTGCTAAATAGATTCCGTAGCATGGTTGGATGGAGGGATGAATTAGGGGCGATTTTTAATTAGCATCCTTTTAACCTCAGTGCCAATGAAGATAAGTTTTATACTCTCATAGAATGTATGGTTACTTTGTATTTTTTAAACATAATGTTACTGTAACATTATGTCCGTTCTGATGTTCTGAAATTCATTTTTGTCCTAAGGAGATTTTCCCAGAACCCTGAGACTGGCATTCTGTAGGATGCACACGGTATGGTAGATGGTTCTTAGCTCAGACTAGGAGAGAGGAGACCACTGCAGACACGAGAACTGCCTAATACTGGAAGGGAAAAGGGATTTCAGTATGTGGATGCGTAGGTACGCAATACCAGCTTAGTTTAAGGGAAGAAAATCACGGGTTGAAGCATTTTAGAGGGACCTTCGTGACCTTTGCAGGAGGCACAAGCTTGTAGGGTGGCCTCGTAAAGGCGTAGGTGGGCAGACAGAGAAAAGCAAAGAATGCTTTGGGAAGTGAGAGATTTGGAGTAGGGAGCTGAGCTTGGTAATGTAGAGAAGTCTGTTCCCTTTTGCTTGTTGAATCACTAGTCACTGGAAATGGCCGCCACCTCCATCACTATCAGTGACACAGGGTTGCAAGTGACAGATTCCCACCCAGCTCAGACCACGTTTTAAGAAAAAAGGGAACTTGTTAGCTGGTGTAACTGGACTGGGTAACGTTCTGGCAGGGTTGGATCACGGTGCTTGAATGGTGCAGAAATTTGTCCTGGTCTGGTCCTTCACCTCCCTTGGGCAGCCTACCACAAATGGGTGTGGCCTCGAGTTTCTCTTCTGCCTGAGAGGAAGTGCAGAGACTTTCTCAGGAAGGTAGTCCACACTTGAAGCTGCCTGCCTTGCTTGCCCTGGGGTCGAGTGCCCCTGCCATACCTTTGTGTACCTCCTGAATCCTCTGCAGAGCCTTGGGGATGGGCAGGCCTGGAAGTCACACCTGAACCACTGGATCTGTGAACCCTGGGAATAGTTACCAGATTGTTATCAAAGAACTGGCCAGAGCAACAGATGTCCAAGATACCGGGTTCCGTCCAAAGCCATTTCCTTTCCTTGGCCTTTGCATTATGCCCATGATAACTGGTTGCCCTTTATCTTGTAGACATGATCATGGCCGTTTCCATGGAAAGTGTCTGTGAAATTTGTTTTCTTGTCTGGGCATATTATCCTGGGAGTTTGCTAAATACAGCTTCAGGGTACTTCATAAGGCTTCCAGCAGTAATTCAAATATATAACATATGTAGCAATTTCCAAGTTACATTTGGTCAGATTTTAAGGTCTAATCTTTTTATTAATGAATTTTAGTATGTTGTGAAAGCAAAACTTAGCCTGACCCTCCCCCCCCACTCCACCCCCCACTCCCGCCTTTGGCAGGCAGTTTGTGTCTGGATGTTCTCTCTTTCTTTTGCAGGTCTCCCCACCCTCACCCTCCCTTCCCCCTTCTCACAGCTCCTTAGTCTTAACTTTGAGACTTGACAAGACTACTTCTTTACGTACTTCCCACTCCGCTCCTGTGACAGACACGCGTGTTTATCATGATGGTGTTCTTCCCACCCTGAGCCCAGACATAGTGTCAGGAGAAAGAACGCAGCAGTCTGGTCTTCTACCAGTGTCCCAAAGCTCTCCCAGGAGTGGAAGGAGAACTTTCCTGAGTCCTAAGCAGCTCTTTCCGGGCACTGTCACCAGTTGTGTCAGAATGACGCCTGAAAACACGCAGACATTTGTACTACCTAGCAGTGAAGTTCCTTTATGAGGAACACGGAGGACGGGCCATTACCTGTGCTTGTCCCAAAGAATAGTATCCTGCTACTTGGGCCCAAGAAGTGTGGTGCTCCTTGGTAACAAAACCATCTCTGTTGGTCTGGACATGGTAGTATACACCTTTAATTCCAGCTTTGGATAGCTAGAATAGGCAGATCTTTGTGAGTTCGAGGCCAGCCTGGTTCCACACTTAAGCAATTACTTCAGATTACAAACTGTAGTGTTGCTTAAGCATTAGAGTGGCCAGTCTCAGAGAGGAACAGATTCCAGAGCCTAAGCTGATACTTTGTGCCTCCCCTCGCTAGGCCTGCAACACACAGCAAACCCCAAATTAAGGAGAGGAGGTGGGTTTGGGGGCCCTTCCCTTTCCTAGGTCAGCGTGCCTCCGTTTCCCCTGTGCGCATGCAGAAAGCAGCAAGAAACAAGGGCAGAAAGGCCTTCCTCTGTAACCTCATCCGAGGGGGCCACTGAGGGGGCCACGTCAGGGTTGGCAAGTGTCAGAGTTCGTTCTCTACTGAATTCCTTCAGAGGATATTGGGGCCACTCCTTACCTCCACGCTTGCAGCTGTGGCTCGGTCATCCGCGGTGTGACCAAATGTCACTTTCATTTAGATGGGTTTCTTATTCCTAACATAGTCTCTAGAGCTTCTCATCTTCACCTTTGCCTCTGTGCGGGTTGGGGTGGGGGTGGGGTGGGGTTGGGGTGGGGGTGGGGTGGGGTGGGGGTGGGGTGGGGTTGGGGTGGGGTGGGGGTGGGATGGGTTCTGGACTCTAGGTGTTTTTTTGTTTTTTTGTGGTTTTTTTTTTTTTTTGGTTTTTTTGGATTTGGTTTTTTTTCGAGACAGGGTTTCTCTGTATAGCCCTGGCTGTCCTGGAACTCACTCTGTAGACCAGGCTGGCCTTGAACTCAGAAATCCGCCTGCCTCGGCCTCCCAGAGTACTGGGATTACAGGTGTGCGCCACCACTGCCTGGCTCTGGGCTCTGTCTTATGTGTGACCCACTTTCAGTCCATACACATCTTGGGCTCCAGGGAGGGCGTGTGAGCTGATTCCAGGCGGTTGACTACCACCTTTCTGTTAGCTGACAGCCCTTTGTGTTTCTGAGGTGCCAGTCAGGGCTGGCACTTACCTACCAGCATCATGAGCTATAGTGAGCTGTGTTGGTGATCCTGCTGAGTCTGTCCCTGGCCTTGGGGAGATGGGGACCGTTTCTGTCTTTGGGTGGGGTGGATCAATCGGCAGTTACAGAATGCCTTCTGCAAAGCTTCTAGCCTCAGGATGTTATGCATGGTGGGGATGACCCCCCATTCTATAGGAAACTCTCTGTTTTGGTCCATTACTTACTTGGCCCTGGAATGGCTTCTTGTGTTTGGTGCTCCAGCCTATTTTATGTGCACAGCAGCTCCTCGGTTGATCTAGGGTGCCCAGGAGATAAAACTTAACTTCCCGTTCTGTTCTCAGCAACCTGGGCTCAGAGGTGACGTCTCTTACCTTAAAATTCTGCTGTCACCACAGAATGCTTGGCTCATTTATTCTGTTAGGAAATACTTAACCAGGCCCCTGGGGACAAAGAAGACATGGCTCTTGCTGACGAAGAGCTTGGGTGGTGAGGCATTAAAGGCTTCTTTATCACAGTCCAGAGCCATGCTGTAACCATGTAGAGGGTGTGGTGAGAGAGAGGCCGTGAGGGATGACCTGTACCTGGCCTGCCTGCCGGGATGCCTGCCTTGATGCTGTGTAAGCTCAGCAGGAGGCGGGAGCACCCAGACAGGACAGAGGAGGGCAGGGCTGACTGGACTTGGGCATTCACTTTCAGTCAGTTTGTGGTGATACACCCCCCCCCCCCAGGATGTTTCGCAACATCTGGAGACATTTTAGATGGTCATAGCTAGACATGAAGTGAAATGTTGCTACTGGCTTTAATGTGTAGAAGCTAGGGATTCTGTTAATATTTGGGACAATCCCCCTCCCCCCCTCAGCAAAGAATTATCCAGGTGGCCCAAGGCCCTTGATCCTGTGAAGGCTCCATGCCCCAGTGTAGGGGAATGCTGGGGAAGGGTGGGGGTGGGGGTGGGGGGCCTGAGGTAGGAGTAGGTGGTGGAGGGAGCACCCTCATAGAAGTGGGGGGGAAGGGGGAATGGGATGGGGGTTTCCAGAGGGGAAACCTAGGAAGGGGATAACAGTTGAAATGTAAGTAAATAAAATATCCAATTAAAAAAAGGGGGGGATTATTCAGACCCAACGGCAGTGGTGCTGATACTGAGAAACTACCATTTCCCAATCAAAGAACAAGACTAAAGGCCTTGACATTGAGGGTAAAGATGCCTGCCTGTCACCAAGTCTGGTGACCTGAGAGTGAGTCCCAGGACCAATGGGAGAAGGAGAGAACAGATTCCCACAAGTTGTTTTCTGCCCTTTGTGCGTGTGTGTGTGTGTGTGTGTGTGTGTGTGTGTGACAGTGACGGCCCTGGTATAAGGGTGACTGGTATAGTTGTAGTGACCCTTCCCCCAGCACAGGGGATTTTGGTAGTACCATTAAAGATTGTTTTGTATTGGCATCTAATACCTGACACCCAGGAATACTGCTAAATAATGATAACCCAGCCCTCATAACCCAAAACAAAACAACCCTCCCCAAACAAAACAACAACAAAACAAAAAAAAAAAAACCCTGTCATGGCCCCTTACCAGTGGTAGAAGATTTGAGAAATCCTGAGAGAGACTGTAAGAACGGCTGAGGGCATGGTACTCTGCAGGAGCCTTGGACTAGACTGGCGTGGAGAAGTGGGTAGGACAGGAGCGCTCAGGAGGCCCAGTCCTCTGCATGCCTGCCAGCCCTCCACTAACACCTCCATCAAAGAGTAAGCAAAATGGGCAGTTGGTGCTCCCGGTCCCTAACAGTAGGTGTTCCGGTGAATCTGTTGAGGGAATAGTATGGCATCAAAACTTTTTTTTTTGGATTTGGTTTTTTCGAGACAGGGTTTCTATGTATAGCTCTGGGTATCCTGGAACTCACTCTGTAGACCAGTCTAGCCTCGAACTCAGAAATCTGCCTGCCTCTGCCTCCCAGAGTGCTGGGATTACAGGCATGTGCCACCACCATCCGGCTAAAACTTATTTTTGTACACTGACTGTGCTGGCTGTTTTTGTGCCAACTTGACACAAGCTAGAGTCCTCTGAGAGGAGGGAGACCACATTGGGGGAAAAAATGTCTCCATAAGCTGGTATGCCATTTTTGTAATCAGTGATCAGTTAGTGTGGGAGGGTCTGGACCATTGTGGGTGGTGCCATCAGGGCTTGTGGTTCTGGGTTCTATAAGAAAGCCAGTAAGCAGCATTCCTCCATGGCCTCTGCATCAGCTCCTACCTCCAGGATTCTGCCCTGTTTGAGTTCCTGCCTGACTTCCTTTGATGATGAGCAGAAATTTGGAAGTGTAAGTGGGGTAAAACCCTTTTCTTCCCAAGTTGCTTTTGGTCGTGGTGTTTTGTCACAGCAATAGTGGTCCTCACTGAGACACTGATTGTGACTAAACCTAGTGACAACAGGTGGGCTAAATGAGGTGTCAGATGTCTACAAGGCACCTTGCAAAATGCTTGGTAGAAAGCATCCAATAAACACTAATTAAAGGCCATATGTCCCCTCTGGGGAGCTCTTCTAGCTGTGATATCATGCTGGCAGAAGTGGGAGACCCACTCTCTCAGCTGGTGCCTGTCAAGTGTTCCCCTAGAGACAGCACAGAAGCTCACAAGGGCTGCCTGGCTGTGCTGTATTATGTTACTGGGATAGCAGAGGGGCAAGTAGTACTTTATTAATATGGCTTGCACTTTTATAATTACGAAGTAGATGTCTTCTCTACTTCCTTCTAGAAAGCAACATGCCAGTGTCTGTAGCGGATGATAGATATTCTTAGTATACCATTTTAAATTTTTCCAGTCTTGGGACAGTTTGTTCCAATCTTGTGATGCAGATGGCAGTATCTTTAGGAGGTGATTAGTCAGCCTGTGGTGTGGTTGATTCATCCACACAGCACATTAAGCAAGAAGAAAGGATCTCAGAGACATCCTACAGATCAAGTGTTATTCAGACAGAGGGCACAGCATTCTGTGATCAGACGGAAAGCTGTATGGCCCGCTTTTAAATTGATTTCTAAGATTCTTCATTTATTTTATGATTCTAGTTAATCCTTTCTCCTTGATGTGCCTGTTTCCCCTTTATTTATAGATGTACTTATTTTATGTGTATGTGTGTTTTACATTCAAGTATGTATGCCATCATGTGCGTATCTAGTGCCCTTGGAGGTCAGGAGAAGGCATCAGTTTCCCTGGGACTGGAGTTACAGATGGTTGTGAGCCGACATGCTGGTGCTGGGAATTGAACCCAGGTCTGCTGGTTAGCACAGCCAAGTGCTCTTAGCCATAGTTCCATCTCTCCTGCTCTGTACATGGCTGTTCTTTGCTTTTTGTTTCCAGTCCCTTAACATCATGTCCATTTCTTCTTTATTTCTTATTTGATAAAGATTCTTCACCAAAATTCCAGAGGTTGTCCACGTGACAGATCTGTGGAGGTGTTTACTGTGGTCAGGTTCTTGGGTAGATCTCCTTCTGTATTTGAGGAATTCAAGTTCAATGGGAAATGGCCCCGAGAATGGACTTAACATCTTCGCTGGACAACGGTGGTAAAGAGAGGTTGAACACGTTCCAAAGATGTTGACAGAGGGCACCACAGTCAGAATGAAGGAAATGGGACATAGAGGGTCATGAGAAGAAAACCAGAAATGACGCAAAGGACTGGTGGGAGGAGGGCTGCTGATGGCTACAGGGTGACCACAGGCTACCCCACTGCCACACAGAGCCGTGAACGGAATGCTGAGTAAGAGGGCAACTTTCTTTGTCTCTGTGGGGTGGCTTAGAAGGTTTGATAACCACACAATACAAGCCAGGCACAGTGACGTTCATTTCCTTCAAGAGTGAGTTAAACCCAGATGAGAGGATGCTTGCCGGTAGTGGAAATGTGGCACGGGGCTGGCTGCTAGTCACTGTGGGAATCTCACATTGGCCATGGTGGAGGAATAACTCAGTCAGGGAGGAGGTCCTTGGCGGCGTCATCTGTCTACTTCAAGGCCACCATTATTTCAGTGAGGAGTAACACTGCCGTTGCCCAGCCAAGCTACCCATGCTCTGAACCAAGAGTGTACTTGTTTGGTCCCTAACTTACCTCTTAGCACCCCAACAACATCAACATGCCGAGGACAGAGGGACCCTGGCAGCAGCCCTTTCAAACCCTTTAGAAATTACAGTTGAAGCCAGGTGGTGGTGTATGCCTTTAATCCCAACACTTGGGAGGCTGGTAGATCTCTGTGATTTTGAGGCCAGCCTTGTCATCAGGGCTACTTCTAGAATAGCCAAGACTACCTAAAGAAACCCTGTCTTGAGCCCCCAACAAGGCACTGATCTGAGTATGGCTTAATATCATTAGGACTCATTTTATCACAATGTTTTTCTGATTTCTTTTTTTAGACTAGTAGCATTTGGTACTACTAAGTCCCAGGTACAGTAAGTCCCTGGACTATCTAGTCTCTGGTTCTAGGTCACCCAAGTAGTGTTGGGTATGGATTCAATCTCACAAACTAGGCTTAAGTCAGATCAGTTATTGCTTGGTTATCTCCACAGCTTTGTACCACCATTGCCGTAGCATCTCTTTTAGGCAGGAAACCATTATAGATCAAAGGGTTGTGGCTAGCTTGGTGTTTGTTTCTCATTTGAGAGCATGCAGTATACCCTCCTATACCAAAGACACCAGAATACCAAAGACACCAGAACGGTGGTTTTCAACCTTCCTAAATATCTGATAAATATCTGTTATGCAGGATATCTGATATGTGAACCCCAAAGAACTGTTGCACTAGAACCTAGGGGTAAAAGGTTCTATGTAGGCACAAGCTTAATTTCTCAATGCTCAGTGAATTGTGTAGGTGTTGTCTTCAGCAATAAGGCCTCACTGTCAGATTGTGGAGAACAACCTATAGTCTTTGCTACAGCCTGGGTTGTTTAAGGATTCCCATGAGGCCCTTCCTGGCCAACAACTCAATTAGATGTAACCCAGTCTTCATCGTGGAAGCTACATTTTGTGACAAGAGATGGCCAATTGGGACTCTGTCTCCCTCATTTTTTGGCGATTTCATTTAGATTGCCTTCATATACATGCATATTTTAGGAGGCTTCTATTGTATCAGGGCTCCATACTACCCATCAATGGCTCTTAATTTTAGGTGTCTCCCTGTATTTTCTCCTGTTCCCCATTCTAACCCCCCATCCATCCATAATTATTCTTTATCCCTTTCCTAACAAGATCTATTTGTCTCCCTTACTCCCTTAATCTATACCTAACTTCTGTGGTTCTATAGCCTGTAGCTTGGCTATCATTTACTTAACAGCTAATACCCACATATAAGGTAATACATACCATATTTGTCTTTCTGGGTCTGAGTTACCTCACTCAAAATGATTTTTTTTTTTTCTGGTTCTGTCTGTTTGCTTGTAAGCTTCATGATGTCATTGTTTCTTTAGACAGCTGAGTAATGCCCCATTGTGTAAATGAACTACATTTTCTTTATCCATTCTTCTGTTGAGGGACATCTGGGTTGTTTCCAGTTTCTGGTAATGAACTTAGTTGAGCAAGTGTCTGGTAGGATGAAGCATTCCTTGGTGCTATGCCCAAGAGTGGGAGGACTGGGTCTTGAGGTAGACGGATTCCCATCTCCCTGAGGAACCCCCAAACTGTTTCCCATAGTGACTGTACAAGTTTGCACTCCCACCAGCAATGGGTGAGTGTTCCTTCCTCTTACTCCACATTCTTGACAGCATGGGCTGTGACTTGTGTTACTGATCTTGGCCATTCTGAGAAGTATAAGATAAAATCTGAAAGCAATTTTGATTTGCATTTCTCTGATGCCTAAGGATGTTGAACAATTTTTTTTTTTTTTTTTTTTTTTTTTTTTTTTTTTTTTTTTTTTTTTTTTTTTTTTTGCTTCTTGGCCATTTGATTTTCCTCTTTTGAGACATATCTGTTTAGATCTGTACTTCATTTTTAATCGGGTTATTTTGTTTTGTTTTTTTTGTTTTTTTTTTTTTTGATGTCTAGTTTCTTGGGTTTTTATGTATTTTGGATTACCCCTTAGATGTGTAGTTGGTTTTAAAAAAAAGTTTTCATATTGTGTAGGCTGTTGCTTTGTCCAAATAATGAAGTCCTTTGCTGTGCAGAATAGTCTCAGTTTCTTAAGGTTGTTACAGAATATTCAAACTTGTTTATAGTTAGGGTGTGGCTTAGCCCTTAGCACATACCTTCAATCCCTCTGGCTGGAATACAAACACACCCTTAGTACACGCCTTTAATCTCAACAATGAAGGTAAAGAAAGTTTGTAGGAGGAAGTAGCCACTTTTGAAAGTGATCTCTACTTGAGAGGTAGACAAAGTGACAGAATCAGAGAAAGATATGGCAGAATAGGATATGTCCAACTCTGGAGAAGAGGAAGGAAAGGGAAGCTACTTAAGGGGGAGACAGACAGTCCAGGAATACAGCAGCATTCCTGGAGACAGTGCACTAGAGTTGAGAGGGCAGGTAGAGGGGCACAGAGAGGGAGGAGGAGGCAGTGTTACCAGGAGAGTTTTACAGAGACAGATTGAAGAGAGAACAAGGTAGACACAGTAAGACAGAACAAGCAAGAGAACGAGAAGGAGCCAGAAGGTTAGAACAGATTGCTAGAGTTAGTTTGAGGTCAAACAGCAATTCAGAGGCCAAGAGAAACTTCAGATTGAGTAAGTCATCCGGGAGAGGAGTTTAAGCCAGAACACATGAGTTGAACCAGATAGCTAGAGTTAAGAAAGAGGAAGAAAGAATGAGTGAGCTTATCCAGCAGCAGGTCTCAGAGACTGAAAACATTCTAGGCCTAGATTAGATTGTGCAGAGGCTGAAAGCTTCTGGGACTAGGCCTAGGTTAGCAGACGAGGCAGTAAGCCTCCCAGACAATAATTACAACAGAAGAAAAGTTACTCTTACATGATGTCCCACTTAATAATTGTTGATCTTAGTGCCTGTGCTAATAGTGTTCTATTTAGAAAGACTTTTCCTGTGCCAATGTGTTCATGGCTATTTTTACTTTTCTTCTATCAGGTTTAGTGCATCCAGGTTTATGGTTAAGGTCTTTTATCCATATGGAGTTGAGTTTTGTTCATGGTGATAAGTATAAATCTATTTGTATTTTTGTACATGTAGACACTGAGTTTAATCAGTACCATTTGTCTGTTATCCAGTGTGTAGTCTTGGCAGGTGTCAGTAGACATGTGAATTTATTTCTGGATTTTCAGTTTAATTCCATTGTCTGTTTTTGTGTTGTAAGACCCTAGCCCTCAGTTGTTGGTACTAACTTCAAGACGTCCCCAAGTGAGACACCGAGATGCAGATCGATGCAAAAGCAAGAGGTTTATTTTCTGGCGCATCGGGGTCAACCCTCAATTGGTCCCTTGAGGAGAGTAATGAGAAGGCAACCCCAAATGTACAGTTTTTATACTTTTTAGGGGCACAGGTTACATCAGCCAGGTTACATTTCAAACCTATTGGCTAAGCATGTTGACCTTTAAATCTATTGGCTAGCAAGCATGACACTACCTGGGACTTTCCAGAGGGTCAGGTGACTATCATAGTCAGTATATTGAGAATCTTTTACTCAAGAATGTAGGTGGAGAATGGAACTTGGCCTAGTCTTGACCCGAGGCAGGTGAGTGTAAGACTAGCAAGGACTAAGAAATGTACCATAATGTAGACATTCTGAGTTTCCGATTAGGAAAAGCCCTAGCTATGTTATGCAGAGTTCATGTGCCCCTCCAGCTTCATAATCTGCCACGTTCTCCGTCCTTAAAAAAAAAGGGAAGAAATGTGCTTTTGCAGAGAGTGTTGTGCCTGTGTTTGAGCCTGCTCTTTTGCCCCTTTAAGTTCTAGTTCTCATCTTCACCACAACCCTGTGGAAATGGACTCAAAGTAGAAAGTTCTGGAGAGAAACTCGGGAGTGGTGAGCAGTTCCAGGATTCCACCCTCATGCATCCATTAGCCTTGTCTGAAAGCATTCATGATGTTTGTGCTGGGCATGGTGGGAGGATCTGGAACTAAAAGTGTCAGATCGAGTTCCTAGCTTGTAGGCATGGAGACAGCTAGTCTGTCTTTGAATTGATACGTAGAAACTGTGCATATGTTTACGAGATGCTGTGGGATATTTTGATAAATGTATACATTGTAGAAAAGCTTTGGCAAATAGGACTGATAAGTATCAGGTTCGAATACATGCCTTCCGATTGTAAATCTTTGGATGTTTGTATTGTGTGGGGATAAATACAGGATTCTGTACATATCATTCACATATTCTGCCCTATATTCCAGACCCAATTCTCCTCTTTCTTTTTCCATTAAAAAAAACTATTATCTTTATTTTATATCTACTTAAAACATTCTTCCATATAAACGCTTTTACAAGAGTGTTTTGCCTGCATGCACATCTATGTATCATGTGTATGCATGATGCTAAGGAAGCCAGAAGACACTACCAAATTCCCTGAAACCAGAGTTATAGACATTTTGAGTTGCCATGCAGGGACTGGGAACTGAACCCGGGTTCTTTTCAGGAATAGCAAGTGCTCTTAACCACTGAGCCATCTTCCTAGACCTTCCCCCTCCTCTTCTTCTATATGTTTAATCATGTGTGTTCGTATATGTGTGTCTATGTGTGTTACAGGTAAGGGTGGTTAGTTTCTGGCTGAGGCCAGAGGCATGCGATCCCCAAAACTGGAGTTACACAGGAGGGTGTAGCCCAACCAATGATGTGAGTGCTGGGAACCGAAACCCATTCCTCTGCCCGAGTAGTGTGCTGTCTTAGCTGCTGGAGCACCTCTTCAGCACCACAGCTTCCCTCTTAGCAGTGTTCCTAACAGATCCCCAGCAGTGTGTTACATGTGTGTGCATGCAAGTGTATGATGACATGCGTGTGGAGATCAGAGGATGACTTACAGAAGCCGGTCTCGACTTCATCTGAGAATTTGAGCAATAAGGGCTGAATAAGAAAATGCACTTTTTATGTAATCGCAGGCATTTGTAGCCATCTGAGGGAAATAGTTCTGGGTCGCTGGATGTCTGGTGTGTTAGGTAAACATCGGTTTTAGAACTGCTGAATGGCTGCATTCATAAGTGTAAATTTAATGAGCCAACTGCAAGCTAAGTCTGAGGGAGCAGCCTGGGCAGAGCTAGAGTCAGGTGACCCAAGCTCAGTCCCATGGCTAAGGAGGGAGGAGGGAGGGACCCCTGGAGGAGAAGTCAGAGTCAGGGGGACAGCTCAGTCAGTAAAGGGCCCGCCCTGCAAGCATGAGGACCTGGGTTCTGTTCATGAGCACTCACAGTAAAAATGAGTGCAGACACATGTTCTCCAGTCACAGTCCTGGAGAGAGAGGTGGGGACAGAGCCGGGTGGCCATCCAGCCTAGCAGAATCAGAGACCTCCATGCTTAACGAGAGAAAATGAGGAAGATATCTTTGATATCCACATACATTAATGCACTCGCATAAGGGGACGGGGTGGGGGGGAAGGGGAGAGAGGCCGGAGACAGACAGACAGAAAACAGAAAGACAGACTGACGGACAGAAACAGAGAAACATTTTTACCTTCTAATGGGATTTATTTTTAAAACTAATGCCCCCCCCCATATGGCATATCACAAATAACTTTCATAAATAGTATTATAGTTCATCTAGTCTCAGATTTTACCAACAAGCCACCCTGATCGGTGGGGTCTGTTTGTTTACCAACAAACCATATTTAGAGGAAAATGGTTTAGAGCAGTGGTTCTCAGCCTTCCTAATGCTGTGACCCTTTAGTACACAGTTCCTTACGTTGTGGTGACCCCACCTCCCCAAGCCATAAAATTATTTCATTTCTTAGAAAATTCCTTTTTACCAAGTATTTCATTCATGATAAAATTATATCATGAATCATAATGTAAATATCTAATATAAAAATATCTGATATGGGAACCCGAGAGGGGGTGGAGACCCACAGGTTTAGAGGTTGATTTAGAGGATGGCATCTGGAAGAAAAGCTTCCAGGGGCAACCTAGCACTCCCTATGTAAAAAGTGACATTAATCCCTGCGTACGTTTTAAATTTGCCTTAGTGCAGCATAATGTTTTAAGTATCCTGCCATTACAATAGTGAAGGTTCCAGAAGCCATGCTCTGTTTAATAAGAGGTCTAGCGTGCCTGGCTAACAAAAAGCTAATAAGGACATCAACGCTGAGGCTGGAGAGGTGGCTCAACATTTAAGAGTGCTGGTCCTTCTTCTCCCAGGGGTCCTAGGTTCGATTCCCAGCACCTATATGGCAGCTCACAATTGTCTGTTGCACCAGGTCCAAGAAAGCCAATGCCCTTTTCTGACCTCCACAGGCACTGCAAACACACGTACAGACACACATGCAGGCAAAAGTAAAAAAAAAAAAAAAATTCAGATGAAAGCAGCAAAGCCAACAGCCAGGCATGGGGTGGGGCTACGGACCGTGGGTGGCTGATTTCACTGTCAACAGTCAAGATAAAGGTTGCTGGAGCAAAGGATGAATGGTGAGACGTGGATTGAGCTGAGTGTGACCCTTGGTGAGGTCGTACACACCCACCCTTCTGTCTACCGCATCTTCTGGACGGCCTGCTAACCGAGAACGATTTTCCTCGCTTCATTTTGTGGTTTGCTTGCTTCTCAAACGAATTGATTGCTACGTGTATACTCAATAAATTGATAGTCATGCAGTTTATACTATTGAAAGTTGGCACACCTGCATTTCACAGGATAGATGACATTTTATAGCTACGAGTTTGGTTCTGTGTGACATGTCCAGGAATTTGAAGCCCAGCGGGAGGACAGTGGTTTGCAGGTCTAGCTTTGTTCACCATGGTAATGGCAGGGTCCTGGGTCTTGCCAGGAATCCTGTAGCCATCCTGCCTTGGCAGAGAAACAGCACGGAGCTAGAAGGCCTGTGGTAGGGAAGCCACCGGAGTAATAGAGGGGGAGGAACATGCTTCTAGAAAGAGGAACTAGTCAGCTCTCAAGAATTAAGCTAGAGAGCTGGCAAATGTCACTGGACGCGACAGCATAGAACCTTGGTAGGCCAAGATGGACGAGGGCAGAAGTGGGGGACAGGACTGATGGTTTCTGAAGGGTATGGATGACTTTGAAAGCTATAGAGGATTTCAGATGGAGTTATCAGCTAGTACGGTGTAAAGTGAAGGCTTTCCAACAACCTAGAACGTGCTTATGCACCGGTAGGCAAAATCTATGGTGCGGAAAAAGGAAAGGAGGAAAGGCCATGAGATGGGCGAGGCCATTACACAGAGGTAGGGTGTTGGCTCGGAAGGAGGACCCTTCCTCAGGACTCAGGAACGGAGGAGGAGATGAGGCCTGTGTACGGATGTTAGTGAACATCCGTCGGGAGCTTCTGTGGCTAGGCCATCAGTGGAAGCCTGGTAGTACTCGTAAGGTCATGTTAACCTCTTCTGCTGTTGGTGTTCTTCTGACACTGTTCTCCCAGACATCAGCGGCTACGGCGGCTGTTCTCCAGAGCTTCTGCTAATCCTTGCATGGCAGAGCATGGCCATAGTAAGGACCCAGCTTTCTGTCCTAGCTCCAGTGTCTCCTGGTATCTATCTACCTATTCTCTGCTTGAAAAAGCTAACCACATGGGGCTGGAGAGATGGCCCAGTGGTTAAGAGCACTGGCTGCTCTTCCAGAGGATCTGGGTTCAGTTACCAGCACCCACGTAGCAGCTCACACCTGTTGTAACTCTGGTTCCCTCACACAGACATTCATGTAGGCAAAACACCAATGAACACTTAAAAAAAAAGGAAGACAAAAAAATCCAACCACACCGTCGGCCTCTTGCAACTTGCCCCAAACACATTCTTCCAACTAGCTGGCATTGTCTTTCTCTCCCTCCTTCCAGACCCCATTCCAACATCACTCCTGAACATTTTGTATTCCCAGACCTCATTCCAAGGCTAGTGAGATCCTAAGTCTTCTCAGATGGCCAAGCCATGGTTGTAGCTTATTTGCTGGCCAGAGCAGGGTGTCTGATGTGGGGCACCCGTGGCGTGGGTGGGTGGGTGCTTTGGATCACCTCATCTGCTCCTTTCAAAGTTGTTTATGACTTGAAGTGAACTTTTGTACTGAGCTGTTAGTTGATTTTTTTTTTCTGAAATAAATATTTTCATTTAAAAAAATCAGTATTTTCATGGTTGCTCATAGAGTGAGCAAACATTGTTTCAGTCCATCATTTCTGGTTTACATTACAGCTGGCTTCCAGAAGATGTGACTTCTGATCACCTCTTTGCCTACATGTTTGTGGGAAGCTTCCGTAGCCTTTGCTTGGTAGGAACTCTAATTTTTCTGAATTCTTCCCTTTCCTTGAGGTATTCCAGTTTGCCTTCTTCATAGAAGGCTGGATCATTGTAGTAAGCAGTTAGACAGTCTTTCAATGCAGAATTCTCCTTCCAGCATTTTAATACTGTAAGGATCCCAGAGTCCTTGCAACATCTGGTAAAATTTTCAACGTGTTCAGAACACCTTTCTCTGGCCTTTTCTCTCATGTTCTTTGAAATCCAAACATCTTTCTCAACATGTCTGAGATGCTGCTCTCTGGGGTCCAGCTCCATCTTGGAGGGCAGAGAAGCAGCAAGCTACTCACGGGCTGTGAACTATTAGTTTTTGATGCACAGAAAGTGTTGGTATTTCTCTTTTTCTTGTAGGTGGTTCTGGAATGGAGCCGCGATCAGTACCATGTTTTGTTTGATTCCTACAGAGACAACATTGCTGGGAAATCCTTTCAGAATCGGTAAGATGAGAGTCATTTTGTAGAGCGTCTGTTACTTGAATTTAAATAATAAGTCATATGTTAAATATGGTGGTCACTATAGTGGGTTACAGCAAATTGGGGGATCTCTGCTATAGGTTTCAGATGATGGAATCTATTCCTGGCTTTTGGATTGATGCAAACTAGTGATCTGTTAGTATATTTTAAATATGTCTTACCCGGCAGTGATGAGGATCTTAGATCTGACACAGAGGTAAGCACTAGATGGCTATTAAGAATATTACAAATGGCCCAAGAGGATGGGGCTCCGGATCTGCAACATTCCAACCCTCTGCAGTCAGATAGTGCCAGGCACTCATTTTTCCATGTAGACTTTTTAATAGAGGTGTGCTTTTGTTCTCAGAACTTCAGTTTATATATTTCAAAGTATATGTACCCACCTGAAACAACCTTTTAGTCCATCCCATTTTGTAGGTAAAAGTATGTTCAAGAAACAACCTTGCCTTGCAGTGCTAAATAGACTAAGTAGCAAGGACTCATTTTATGCCTCAAGTTCTGTGAGGTACAGGATGTGGAAACTGGGTAGCCAGTACACAGCCTGCTTGCCTCACTGTCAGTCACACATGCCCTAGTAACTGCCAGGCTGGGCCTTGCAAGTTTGGTCATCCCATCTAGCTGTGTCTGTCTGTGAGGGACACCTCACAGTGTCCTGGTCTTTCCCTGTTTAGGCCAAGATTCCCAGTGAACAGCTATTTCACACTCTTGGAGATTTTACCCCTTATAAGCCAGGCCTCAGAATAGAAGCAGTTTTTACCCCCACTATCCTATCCCCTCTCTGTGGATGCAGTGAATCACCAAGGTCCTTTTCATATTTAAAAAAGTTTTTAATTAAAAGAAATGTAAAAATCATGTGTTTATATATGACTGGGTGCAGTTACACGTAGGTGCCCATTGGAGGTCAGAAGAGGCCATCAGATTCTCCCGAACTGGAGTTTCGGGCAGTTGTGAGCAGCCTGATGCGGGTGCGGGGAACCAAACCCACATCCTCTGCAAAAGCAGTCAGTGCTCCTAACCCCTGAGCCATCTCTCCAGCCCAAGCTCTCAGACTTTGCTTTGGTCTTTAGTGGACACTAAGGGTAAATGACATACATCGCTTCCACAAACGGTAACTCCTGCAGCTGTACGAAGTTCTGGACACAGATGCGTGTTTCTGTTGTAGCAGTATTAGGGGACAGAACGTGTAATCAAAGTAAGGGAAAAACCCCTCCCTTAGGGTCCATAAAGCAGCAGTTTTCAAAGACACCCAGGCTTTCAAAGAGCCTCCAGTTCAATGAAATAAGAGATCTCTCTATAACAAATGTTTGTCTGTTATTTGATTTTTGAAAACTATATACATTAGTGAATGGTATAAAAACAAATGTGTAAAATTGCTCATATCCTAGTATTTTACCACTGCATCTCTTAAAGGGAACAGAAGAGGCTGGTTCTCTTTATAAATACGTATGATGAATCAGAGTAGTTATTAGCCCGATTTTATGTTGACTCTTGAGTACACACGTGCCTTTTTAATGTCCTAGATCAGTGCTTCCCAACCTGTGGGTCACCACCCCTTTGGGGGTTGAGCAGCAGATATCCCGCATAGCAGATATTTGCAATATGATTCATAACAGTAGCAAACTTACAATTATGATGTGGTAATGAAATACTTTTACGGTTGGGAGTCACAACTACAAGAGGAGCCGTATCAAAGGGTTGCAGCATTAGGAAGGTTAAGAACCACTGTTCTAGAGGATGTTCACATTAACTGCGTGGTGATTGCTTAATTAAGTAAATGCGGTTGAGTCACTAGTGCAACTAGCCATCTTTTCCGTGGTAACTCTTACTACTTTTTAGAGCAGACAATAGTATGTTCACTTGAACACAGTGATCTTGTCCTTTCAAGGAGAGCAAACAATAGTTTTTGTTAGTAATGATAACATTTGTGTTTTCAGGTTTATAGAACTTGCTTCCAATATGGAGACATTAACAGGTTTTGTGATTAGTTCGGGTCTCCTCTCTGCAGTCACATTTGTTAATCTTATGTAAGAAGATTAATAAAACGTATCAACCTTTGGCAGATCTACATGACCGGTTAAGCCTTTGGTTTCTAATGTGTGATGTTACAGAATCTCAGATTAATAATTAAACTGTTCCACGTGCAAGAAAGGCCAATGGGTTTAATATAAAAAAGCCCTAGAGTTCTCAGATTCCACACAGCAGCTAACTCTTAAGTTGCTATGGCTGATTTTGGTTTTAGGGTCAGAGTATAAACTATTGTCTGAAAAAGCTATTAAAAGATGCCCTCTCTCCCCATGTCTGTGTATGCAGAAAATTTCTCCAAAGCTCTTTCCCTTTTGGCTGGCCAAGCATCACATGTAAACAGATTGAAACTGGAAGCTGTAAGATGCTGGCTAGCTTGCTTCTTTTAAATGGAACAGAAAATGTCAGGAATCTCAGAAATGCCTCTCTCTAACGTTTGATGGTATTTCCTAGAAAATACATTTTTCTGGGTTTCACAGATGGATCCATTGGTAAAGTGCTTGCCAGTAATAAGAAAAAACAAACAAACAAACAAACTGATTCCCAGGACCTGGGTCAAAATGGCCAGGCACACACTTGTAATCTGGGTGCTGGGGAGGCGGAGGTGAACAGACGCTGCTGGCTGCCGCCCCAGCCCATTTGATAAGCTCTGTGCCAGTGAGATGCCTTGTCTCAAAAAAAAAAAAAAAAAAAAAAAAAAGGAACTGAATGACCCTGGAGAGTGTCTTCAGGCCTGTGAGCGCACACACATCCTCCACACATACACAAGACAAAGATAGTTTCATTGTTTGGTCCCAAGTCTCAAACCCTTGAACTGGCCTCTGCCATTTTTACCCACACACATACACAAGAAAATCATGGTTTTCATGACAAAAGCTATAACCATTAACATGTAAGAACGCTCATAGTTGTTTTGCTCCATTGCAAATCTGGAAAACATGAGTACCTACAATCCACAAGCGGAGCTCTCTGGGCCCTGACTGTTCTCAGTGTGGAGGCCAGCAGCCCCATGAAGGCTGCGACACAGTCCCTAACTACGGTGGTTGTTGAATTTTGCATGCTAGGAGGGTGTGAGCAAAGGGTAGTTTTTTGGGTTTTTTTTTTTTTCTTCCCATCCCAGAGCTTCAGAGTCTTAGAGTGTCTCTGAGAATTGAGTTTCTAACCAGTTTCCTGGTGGTCCTGAGGCTGTAGGTCTGGTGACCAGCACTTCAGGAAAGGATTCGTCATGATGCATCATTTCCTTGCTTCTCCATCTTGCGCTTGGACAAGTTGATTCACTTGGGAGGCAGAGGTAGGCGGATTTTTGAGTTCAAGGCCAGAGTGAGTTCCAGGATAGCCTGGGCTACATAGAAACCTTGTCTCGAAAAAACAACAACAACAAAAAAAAACAGAGAGAGAGAGAGAGAGAGAGAGAGAGAGAGAGAGAGAGAGAGAGAGAGAGAGAGAGGGGAAGGAAGGAAGGAAGGAAGAAAGAAAGGAAGGAAGGAAGGAAGGAAGGAAGGAAGGAAGGAAGGAAGGAAGGAAGGAAGAAAGAAAGAAAGAAAGTTAAGCTGTTAGGAAATACAGATTTTTGAATTCAGTAAGTTTTTGAAAAATTATTTGTCTTAGTTTTAAATTATGTGTATATGTGGAGGTGTTGGGGATTGTGTGTATGAGTACAGTGTCCACAGAGGCCACAGAAGGGCACTGGATTCCTGATGCTGGAATTGAAGGCAGTCGTGGGCCACGTCATACAGGTCCTCGGGAGTCAAACTCCCGTCCTCCGGGAGAGCTGTGCGTGCTCCAGGCTTCTGAGCCCAAGTTCAGCGCTTTTTATCAAATCCTCTTGTTTTCTTTCTAAAGAAGTTTTTGTTTTGTTTGAGACAAATGGATCTCATTCCTCAGCCTGGATCTTACTGTGTAGGCCAGGCCAGCCTCACACTTACAGATCTGCCTGCCCTAGCTCCTGAGTGCTCAGATTGAAGATGTGCACCTACACCCAGCTCACTGAAGAGTTTTCTTTCTTTCTTTCTTTCTTTCTTTCTTTCTTTCTTTCTTTCTTTCTTTCTTTCTTTCTTTCTTTCTTTCTTTTTGTTGTTTTTTGTTTTTGTTTTTTTGGATTTGTTTTTTTCAAGACAGGGTTTCTCTGTGTAGCCCCTGCTGTCCTGGAACTCACTCTGTAGACCAGGCTGGCCTCCAACTCAGAAATCCACCTGCCTCTGCCTCCCAGAGTGCTGGGATTACAGGCATGTGCCACCACTGCCCAGCTGAATTTTCTTTTTAAATATTGGTCTCAGTATGTAGCCCAGTCTGACTTCACGTTTAGGTTCCTGCTTCAGCCTCCCACGGGCTGGGGTTGCAGACTAAGTCTGTGAATAATGTTTCCTCCACTTTCTAGGTTGCACTATGTACTGTAATGTTTATTGAAAGCTTCCATTCTTTTGCTAGTTTGCTAGTTTGTTTTGGTTGTTGTTTTGTTCTGTTTTTGTGTCAGGGTTTCTCTGTGTAGCCCTGGCTATCCTGGAACTTGATCTAGAGGTCCACCTGCCTCTGTCTCCCAAGTTGTGGTAGCACCCACCCTGCTACTGTACAGTTCTCAGTAGTGCCATTGGCTCTGAATGAGAAGGAAATCCCAGCCTGTGTGTTTGATTGTTGCTAATACGTAAATCATCCATTGCTCCTGATTCCAAGGCAGACATTCCCTCTGGGCTCTTTCCTCATGTGTAATGCATGGGTATTAAACCGTGTTAAGCTCTTTTTCTCCTGCAGGTCTGAGGGTCTGCAAAATGACTTTGTTACTTTATGTAGTGATTTGAATACAATTGTGTCACATACTTGTCACCTTCCGTCCCTTCCATTCTGAGTCACAGGCTTCCTTCCCAACTGGAAACTGATCATGGTCTAGTGGTTATAACTAAAAGCTCAGACTCATCTCTGCCATGCTTGATAGAAAACCACCTGACTGATGGCTGGGAGCCAGTCATGTGGTCTCTGTGAGGTTTTTAATTTAACCCTGTGAGTTAAACATGTGATAACAGGCTCATTAGAAGAGCCAGCCTATGAGTGACTTAGGAACTTGAGTTGTTTTCTTCAGTTGAACATTTCCCTAGATCTCCTGATTCTAATAAAAAAGCACAATCTATCTATCTGTCTGTCTATCTTTCTTTTCTTTTTTTTTTTTTTTGGATTTATGTTTTTCAAGAGAGGATTTCTCTGTATATCCCTGGCTGTCCTGGAACTCACTCTGTAGACCAGGCTGGCCTTGAACTCAGAAATCCACCTGTCTCTGCCTCCCAGAGTGCTGGGATTACAGGCATGTGCCACCACCACCCGGCTATAAAAAAAAGCCATTATGAATGAGTCATTGCTTTACCAGGAAAACTTCAGGATATGTATTCTTTCTTTCTTTCTTTCTTCCTTCCTTCCTTCCTTCCATCTTTCCACCGGAAAGTGTATTGAAACAAGCAGGGTTTTGGGGGAAACACACTTATATGCTGAAGAAATAAGAGTTACCAGGGCTAAAGAGATAGCTAGTGGTTAAGGGCACTGATCGCTCCCCCGGAAGACTGGGGATTGATTTCCAGTACCCAGATGGCAGCACCCAGTGGCACACAGTTGGTTCCAGGGGACCCAGTGCACTTTTCTGGCCTCCGTAGGTACCAAGCACGTAGAAGGTACACCGATACACATGCAGCAAAACACCCAAAACATTGATAATGATAATAAAATTGTAATGAGATTATAGTTACTTATCTAACTGGTACATATTAACCCACTAATACTAGGCACTATTCTAGACCTCAGGCAAAGAGCAGTGCCGGAGAGGAATCCATTACTCTTACAGAGAGGATGGAAAGGAGGTGCAGTAGAGGAGATGGAACACAATGACTTAGAAGTCAGCTGATCTCAGCACGCGGCTCCCCAGGGGGGCAGCGACAGCATTAGCCCAGAACTTCTAGAAGAGCATTCATTCTGGGGCCGCCTTGGACCCTCGCAGTTAGAACCTGCCAAGAGAGCAGCAGCCTGTTATAACTTCTCTGTGTGGCCGCTGGCTACTGCGTGAGGCCCTCCAAGGAGTGCGCAGGGGTCACCTAGAGGGGATGTCTCTGGAGTGGGGAGAGAGCCTGGAGGTGCAAGTGAGAAAATAACTGACTAGGAAGGCAGGCCGCAGACGTCCAGTTCCACGTCTGCCCCGGGTGGTGGCGGTGGTGGTGGTGGTGGCGGTGGTGGTGGTGGCGGTGGCGGTGGTGGACATGGAGGTGGTAAAGGTATTAAGTGTACTAAGAATCCCTTCAAGTTTAAAGTGCTGGGGAAGATATGTATGGTGAGTGAATTCTCTTCCAAGAGAATGGGGCTGAAGTGGAAGGAGGCAGGAAGATGTGGTTAAAGGCGTATTGACAGGAAGGAAGAGCAGCATCCTGGGAGTTCCTATCCACCAGCAGTGAGGATGAGCAGCCAGAATGTCCCGAGAACAGCAGACTGTGAAGCCTGGACGGCTGGGGTCAGCTGTGGCACACGTGCGTGCTCGTTTTCCTGACAAAGCATCAGGACCCCTGTTACCTCACTGGTCTCTGGTTCTAGTCGGGGTCATCCGATTGCTTGGTCTTCCCTAGTTTCTTGGATAAGCCAGATAAGCGTGTGTCTCACTCGGGGCACATGAAAAGACCCTTTTCCTGGTGTGTTTCTTCCTCCAGCTTCCACACTATCTCATTTCCATACTTTACGATGTTTTCTACAATGCTGTAGTCTCAGCACCATGGTGAAGTTGCACAGACATCATGTCTACTGAGCCTACACTCTACCAGTGGGCTACATTCATACCCCAGACTATTTCCTGTAAAGGGCATCTCTAATATTGTAAGACCCCCCAAAACCGAGGGCGCCCCAGAGCCCCATGCCTCGGAAGGCGACACCCATATCACTTGCGAGAAAAGGTCTCAATTCAATAGCTTTTATTCCAGAGCTCCGGGGTCCACAGTCATTACCGAGCAGGTGTAGAGGACTATGGGACCCCGTGCAACTGAAGTCAGGGGTATTTAAAGGGGAAAAACCACTAGACAAGGGGTGAAGGACACAATTCTCAAGGCTAGGGGTGGAGGACAAATTATGCATGGAATGGGGAAGTACAGAATGAGTAAGTTTATGCCTTAAGGAAGGTTAGCGATTATCTGGAGCAAATGTCCTTGGGGCTTTGTATAGTTAAACATTGGAACTAGAACAGGGTGGGCTATCTTTCTCAAGCTGAAAGCAGAAAAACAAGTTACTGTGCCGGGCTAGTTGTTTGGGGGTCTAAAAACATTGAGTTGGGGGGTCTCTCAATATCTCTATCTAAAAATAGTTCTTACATAGACAGGTTTTCTATATTTTCCCCCGTGACGTTTAACATCTCTGACTTTATCTATTTAGTTTTTACTCAGCTAGAATACAAATGCCACATCTCTTTGGGAGGTGGGGTGAGGGCAGGGTCTCAGCATAGCCCAGGCTAACTCAAGATCATCTTTTCTTGGGCCTCTTGAGAGTTTTGTGATTACAGATAGGTGCCACCAATTGCTTGCTCACATCTTTCAAGCACAATTTTCCCATGAAAATGGTTGAAAAGCTATGTAGGTACAGCCGGAAGCCTAATCCTGTACCCAGGCTGCAAATAGGACAAATGGAGCGTGCATTTCCTCATTGCTGAGACCAGATACCTGACAAAGAGCAACTTGAAGGGAGGAAAGGTTTATTTTGGCTGTTGACTCAGGGAAAGGTGTGGTAACTTGAGGCTTTGCAGGCAGGTGAAGCCAGTGGGTGGATGGGGGAGCAGAGGCAGAAAATCCAGCGCTCAGCCAGTTTTCCCTTTTGTCCCTTTTAACTATGTCTGATAAGCCAATGGGGATTGCTCTGCCCACATCCAGAGGTCCTCCCTTCCCCCCAGTTAGTCCTCCCCTGAAATGCGGGCACACTCAAGCTTGTGGCCCCATTGCCTTGGGCACCTCTGATTCTTATCAAGCTGATAATCAGAATTAAGTTATCACCAAGGCTAGCTTTGGAAGTTGGCCATAAAACCAGCAAAGGAGCCAACAAACCTGTCCATTTATTGAGAAAAGGGAAAGAAGCATCTAAAATGTCAACACCCAAAGAGATATGAAGTCTGGATCATAGGTCAAAGTGGTGGGATTGCTTGTTTGGGGTTTTTGGTTTTGTTTTATTCTGGTCAGTTGTTTATTGTGTTTTGTTAAGTCAGTGAACTAAAGAAGAGACCTTCTTTTGCCGGGATAAACCTGAACAGGAACACTAAGGCAAGGCTGTGCCTCATTCTTATTTTGCAGATGATTTAAAAATAAGCGGGAGAAACACCATCCGTATACCTCACGTTGAGGGCTTTTCAGCAGACACTAGATGCTTCCATGCCAGGTGCTATACTACCTCGGATGCTTTAGGAAGCGAAGCGGGAAGGTCTCCTGCCTTCTTGGTGCCTATGTGCACAGGAAGGAGATGAGTAGCTATACAAGAGGTGGCAGGTTAGGTGTCAAGGGCTCTGGGACAAGGGGAAAGAAGAGAAGGGCTGGACTTGGAACTTGTATGGGCACTGAAGGAGGTGCGGTGCCTGCTTAGGCCTGGTCTTGGGCTGTTAGATAACTTCACTGTGGTTTGTTAAGATTCTGGTTACCTTTCTTTCTGTACTTTTGATTATCTTTTTTATGTTTGGCTGCATTTGATTGCCACGGCTCAGCCTCGGCATGGAGAGGGGGTTCTGAGAGAAGGGGGTGTCTGGAAGTGTGGGAGAGAATGACTCAGAGTCAGATCGTGGATCCACGCTGATGACCTGTGTTCTACTTGATACAACTTTTCCAGTCTGCTTCTTTCTAGGTTCTATTTTCTCTCTGGAGATTTCTCTGTCTATATTCTGTTTACTTGCAATTCTAATAGGTCTCTCTGACCGTGTCCTGCTTTTGTGTGTGTGTGTGTGTGTGTGTGCACACGCGCGCGTGCTTGTGTTCTCCAAACAGTTCTCTTTTTATCCTAACAAATTCTCAGGAAAATCTGCTGAACACTGGTCCAGTATTTTATTTTACATATCAATCCAGTCATTTATTCCAGTTCTTAAGAGAGCAAACATACATTTTCTTCTTAAATTTGTGAAAGAATTCAGATCTGTCTGTCTTTAGCACTGCGGATAAGCTAGTTGGGTGGGGCCCCGGTGGGCCCCCCCCCCTGCCCTGAGGAGATCATTTCTACCACACCTGGATCTAACCTAAGTCCTAGGCTGACCTTGAACTCAGGAATCTGACTGCTGTATCTTTCTGGCAAGCTGGCTCATAATGTTCCTTTGTTCCTTTAGATTCATGAAGCCCCTCATAATTCATATTGCATCCTTATATTTGCATAGTTGAGAAATTATATTTTCGAAGTCATGTATCTAGAGCCCTTTCCCATAGCCTTAAAGGCTGCCCTGAAGGTCCCGGTCCCAGTGATTACCATTTTTGGAGGACATTAGCCACACCTGTAAGACTCAGGGGAGTGGACCACGTGTAGATGGGAATCAATGCAAAAAGCAAGAGGGATTTTATTCAATCTAGCATGTTGGGGTTGCCCTGCACATGAGAGGATAAGAGGACTGCAGAGGCACAGTGGGGGTTTTTATATAGTTCTCAGGGCAGCCGGCATTAGGCACAATGTGATTGGCAGAACAGTGTTACCTTTAAACTAATTGGTTGTTAGTGAGGTAGGTGACCAACAGACTGTTAGCAGGGACCCCCCAGTGGTCTGAGGAATGTAATTTAGTCTCTCTCTTCTGGGAGGGGAAATACTTGCCCTCTGGGAGGGGCTGTTGTTCCTGGTGTTAACCCTTTCACACCTTAATCTCCTGGTCTTGTGCTATCTCATTATCTTGAAGTCTTTAACGCTATCTGGAGGACACTCCTTGGAGGAATGTGAAATATGTACTTTATAGGAACTAACCTAATGCCCAAGGCAGGCATTGACACTTACAGAGGTTGACACCCGGGGTCCTGTCTGTCCTAGGGGCAGGAACAAGGTCTCTGTGTCCCCACAAAGGCCACGATGAACTTGGCATTTGATCCTGTCAGTCTTGTATTTGTGAAGTTTTGTGATAGATTGTCTAATCTAAGCAGAGTTCTGAAACTGCCGCCCTCTACTCCCCAAAAAATTCTTTATTCTCACCCAGCTTAGCAAAACGTACCATAGCACAGATGTTAGCATTTTAACCATTTTTATAGTGTATGGTTGAAAGCAGCACCAAAAGCGTTCCCAGTATTATGTGGCTGTTGTCACAACTAGTTCCAGAACTTTCTCTGCCCCAAGCAATCCCACCCTTACCCCCCACCCAGCACCTGACAATCTCTCCCTTCTTGACTGGAGCTCTAAGGCCTCTAAGGAGCTCCTTTTGTCTCCCCCGTTAGTCTTTATTACCACCATCGTCACCATCCTCACCATCCTGTGTGTACGAGGGTGGGGTGGCACACCATGGCGCATGTGTGGACGTCAGAGGATAACTATTTTCCTAAGAAGGGCCTGGTGGCGAAGACTGTAATCTCAGGACTCAGGAGACTAAGGCTTGAGAATTGCTGTGAGTTCAAGGTCAACTCGGACAATACAGAAAAAAAAAAAAAACCCTGTCCCCAAAACTATTTTCCTTACCTTTCCAGGATCAAACTCAGGTTGTAGGTTTGTGCGACAAGCACTTTGAATTCACCAAGCCATCTTGCTAGCCCTGAAAATAATCTTTAAAAAGGAAGGATATCAACCTCTGGAAGGGTAGTTGTGAGGCTCAAATGATTTCACGAAGTTTCTAACATAATGAAGTTCACAGACATGGTATTTGATAGGCACCTCTCCTCTAGCAGCCGCCCCAGGAAAGCACACAGTTCTGTCACCTGTGCATGTCACACCCCTGTGGCCTTTTAGTTGATTTTCTTTGATAATGTCTAAATTTAAACTCTTTTGTTATTGTGTTTGTTTATTTTTTTCAAGACAGGGTTTCTCTGTGTGGCCCTGGCTATCCTGCAATTCACTCTATAGACCATGCTGACCTCACACATCTGCCTGTCTCTGCCTCCCAAGTGCTGGGATCAAAAGCATGCACCACCACCCAACTTAAATTTGAACTCTTAACTATAAGTTCTGTTAGAATCTTTCCCCAAAAAATGTTCTGAAAAATGTGCAGTTAACCTGGAGGACTTGTGGTCTGCCCTAGGCTCTGTCTGCCCATGCCCATCGACGTGGTTTACACCTGGGTGAACGGCACTGACCTCGAACTGCTGAAGGAGCTACAGCAGGTCCGAGAGCACATGGAGGAAGAACAGAAAGCCATGAGGTGAGTCACTTGAAGAAGAAGCCCACGACTGACGGAGAGCACACAGAGGTGTAGGTCAGAGATGGCAGGGTGACCACGCCAAGCTGGGTAACCCTGTCTCGGCTGGAAGAGCTATGACTTTATAAACACCACCGGTACACTCCAGTCGCAGGTCATTCCCACCATATACTGCAATGGCTTCTCTGTCCCCAGGTCTAGAATGATGCTGTTGCATAAAATGACCGGCAGCCCCATGCTCTGGTATTTTGAGTGATCTTTATAGGTTACAATTGAAGTTCAGGGTTATTGACAACATTTCATTTGCTCGGCAGCTGTGGATTTAGTTCATGGCGTGAAGTCCCCGTGTCCCCTGCTGAGAGATGAGCAAATCACATGATTTGTTTACATTTTTTTTCAGTGCCCTAAGCATTGTGACTCATGGGCACATCAGTTCCAGTGAAGTCACCAAGAAAGTGACCACCGTTGCAAAGTCTGCCCTGTCCACAGTTGTCCACTAACTGATGTGTGTATAACAAGCCAATTTTGCTCTTTACTAGGGAAATCCTGGGGAAGAACACAACCGAACCAACAAAGAAGAGGTGAGTGAGCTTTTTTTTTTTTGTCTCAGGAATGAAGCTGGAGGAGGCGATGAAATGTCAGGATTATCGCTCGTGGGCACACGCTGTTTTGTATTTAAATGGCTGCTCATGTGCAGCCCCTCCCCCGCTATTTTGACACCCCATTAAGTGCGCCTATTAGAGAGAATTTCCAATGACTGGGCACTCGCTGGGTTTGTGTTCTGATGGCCGAGTCCGGCCTGGTTCTGGCAAGGCCAGAGTACTCATTTATCTGTCCCCATGCATTGTTCTCTGGGCCTCTTTAAACTAATTACACCCCATGTTTTACTGACAAATTTATGCTTGTCATTTATTTGTACCCTTATAACCCCTCCTTATCTATGGAAGCTGTCACGCTGTATATATTTAAGGACTTGGCAGGGGATTTAGCCCAGTGACAAGAACCAGACACATCTCTTTTGCTAAATTTACTGATTTCAATCGCGCCTGGCTCTGACAAGTCTCTGACACTCACCTACGAGCAGAACCGTCTTTCCTGCTTCTTTCCCACGTAGATTTTAAAGGCAGCTCTTTGTGGAGATGGTCATGACCCCGGTGATTCCTCCACAGTCCTGCTTGTTTGTTTTCATTTTTTGGAGTCAGGGTCTCATATTAGCCCAGGCTGGCTTTTATATCCACACTGTAGCTGAGAATAGCCTTGAACTCCTGACACTCCTGCCTCCCCCTCACGTGTTTGTATCACAGGAGTGTGCGACTACAGTCAGCTCACAACTGTCAGTCATAGTTTGTGGCCCTAGGTCTCCTGCTGTTTTAATTCCTATGTCGATGCATTAGTTTCCTGCTTCATACCTCTCAGGATGTCAGACAGACTTATTATAAGTATACATATTTATGTTATGAGTAATATACATATACATATACATTCCACATTCTGTCCCTAAAGAACTATGAGGACACAGATGCTTGAGAAGGACAGATTTACAGTGATTAGAGTAACCCTCGGTCATCATTTTTGAGGGGCATTAATTGAGGCAGGGAGGTGACAGTTGCTGTCTTTTGCATTCCCATTACCAGCTAAAGAGGTTCGAGAGTTTTATGCAGCACTGGACTAGATGTGGTTCCCACTTTGTGAACTTTCTAGCCATGTCGCTTGTCCATTAACTTTGAGTCACCTGATTTTTTTTGTTTTTTGGTTTTTTGAGACAGGGTTTCTCTGTGTAGTCCTGGCTTTCCTGGAACTCACTCTGTAGACCAGGCTGGCCTCGAACTCAGAGATCCGCCTGCCTCTGTCTCCTGAGTGCTGGGATTAAAGGCGAGCGCCAGCACTGCTCAGCTGGTCATGTAATTTTTAAAGGAGTATCTTTAATGCAGATAGAAAAATCTCCTACATGTTCACATTAGAGCCACATTATTTGTATCAGTGTAGTGTCCAATGTGGTTCATATTGTTCTAGTTGGAGTGGATAAATTGTATCTAGTACCATGTCACAGCTAGACTGTCTTTCCTAATATGCTAACAACAGCCTTCAACGGACAACAAATATAAATATTTTAATGGTAATACTGAAGTACTTAATTTCTCAAGGATTTTTGAGTTAGTATATTTTGGTGGCACACTTAGCTTCTCTCCCCCCCTCTCTCTTTCCATCTCTCTCTCCCTCCCTCTCTCCCCATGATTTCACTATGTCTTCCAAAGTGGCCTAGACTTTATAATTGGTCCTCTTGTCTTACCCTTCAAGTAGGAGATATCATACCTGACTGGTAATTCTTATAATTAATAATTAATAGAAGTTTGAAGCCGGGTGGTGGTGGCACACGCCCGTAATCCCAGCACTCTGGGAGGCAGAGGCAGGCAGATTTCTGAGTTCGAGGCCAGCCTGGTCTACAGAGTGAGTTCCAGGACAGCCAGGGCTACACAGAGAAACCATGTCTCCAAAAAACCAAATCCAAAAAAAAAAAAAAAAAAAAAAAGTAGTTTGAAACCGGGCTCTAAAATGTGTCTTTCTATTTGTATTCCATATTTACTAACAAAACTTTCTTTACCTTCTTGAGATTTTAGTAAGGTATAATTTTATATAGGTCCTGCGGTTTTAGAACCCACCTCACTCTGTCGTGGGCACGAGCTGTTCCTGGTTTCAGGTGTCGTTTGTCTCCGCAGTGAGAGGCAGCTGGAGTGCCTGCTGACGCACTGCATCAAGGTGCCCATGCTTGTTCTGGACCCGCCGCTGCCTGCCAACTGCACCCTGAAGGACCTGCCATCTCTTTATCCGTCTTTTCATGCTGCCAGTGACATATTCAATGTTGCAAAACCGAAAAATCCTTCCACTAATGTCTCAGTTGTCGTTTTTGACACTGCTAAGGATGGTAAGATTAATTTTTTTTTCCTATTTCTATAAAGAAGTATCTACTACCTTGTGTGTGTGTGTGTGTGTGTGTGTGTGTGTGTGTGTGTGTGTGAGCGGTTTGTTTTCGTGGGAATGTATGTGTGAGTATCTCATTCCTGGAGGGTGTGAACTGGAGCTATAGAGAGTTGTGATCTGCCAGGTGGGTCTTAGAAACTGAACCCAGGTCCTCTGGAAGAGCAGCAAGTCCTCTCGACTGCTGAACCGTCCGCCTCTCTATATATTTTATTTTTAGAGGTTTTGTTGGGAGGAGGGCCCCTCTATTATGTAGCCCTCGCTGTCCTGAAACTCACTATAGACCAGGCTGACCTTGAACTCCTAGAGATCCTCCTGCCACCTCTACCTTCTGAGATTAAAGGTGTGTTCTACCATGCCCACTGGGTATATTTTAAAACCATGATATCTACCTTTTTGTTCAGAGTAATAAAATTCTGAATGAAACAAATGATTCTGTAAGAACTGTTTGGTAAACTAAAAATGTCCAGAGAAAAGCCAAAGCCCCGCTACCATATTGTGTTGTAAGCTATCCCACATCTCAGGAAAGGACCACCCAGCATTTCTTTCATGCAAACACTTTGGATCATGTGAGATATCTCATATCTTATGAGAACCTTGGATCTTGTATTCCAAAAGTAGTTCCTCCTGGCTCCAAGTCATTCTGGAGACTTAAAAAAAAAAGCCATATAATATACTAGAACATATACTTTATTCAGCACATATCAGGCCAGTCACACAATATTCAGAAATGCCTTCATGAGTAGAGCAGTTGTGTAATACAGACCCCAGAGTCCAGCTCTTCCCGGTGGAGTTAACAAGATATTACCTAAGTGCAGTGGGAAGACTGTCCTCCCTAGAGCCCACCTCTGCTGGGCCCTACTCTTGACATTACTACCTCAGAACTATGAGGCATCCCTATCTACACAGCAGCCGTGGAATTAGTGGCATGAGACTCCTATGTCCCTATGCTGAGAGATAAGCTGTGAGGCCACACGTGTGCCCCAGCCCTGGGCTCTCTTCTCTCTCCGTCTTCCTGTGCATTGGACATGTCTACCTGGAGATGCGGTGGATTTTGCTTGGGTACCATGAAAGTTCGTGAGCTCTTTCCACTGTACAGAGTATCATTCTGTCCACGTCATACCTGACAGCCCCACCTTTTGTCTTTGCTTCTTCCCTCATAAACTAATGACTGACCTCATCCCGCCTGTGGCTTTTGTTTTACCAACAGTTCTTAGGTTCCGCTCCTGTTCATTTCCTTCGTAGACTCCTGTAACAGACACTGAGCTGTTCAGTGTATAAAGTTCTCTACCTGGCACAGACTTGCAAATCTGAAAATCCTGATCTCATTGATTCACTCTCCCTTAGAAGACAGTACTTCAGTAGTATTGTATTTGCTTGTCATATGGGTTTAAACTCCTTCCTGTTCCCAGTATTGCAGATTCTGCTTGGCTGTGCCCTTAATTCTCTGTAGTGAGAATTTTGGTTTCTTTTAAAATGCAGAGATATTAAAAGGAGTAGTTTTTGTTTTAATCCCAGGTGTGGGATGTGGGGCTGCTTCAGATTGTCCACAGCAGCTGACTATGATTTGCCTCGTGCTCTATCAAGGGTGTGATTTTGCCTGCTGCAGCTCGTTCCTGTGATTGTGTGACATTTGGAATTCTGGGGACTCTTCAGAGGGTGTATAAATGCTAGGGCCCCAAGAGGAGAGGGGATGGGAGGTTGCTGCCCGTTGCTGTTTGATAGTAGTCATGGTCAAGCAAAAAGAATAGATTGAGGAATCTTTTTCTCCTACTTTGTATCTAAAGGGTGGAAGAAAAAAACAACTGCCAAAGTAACAAAAGAACAGCTACAATCAACAAATAAGTCAATCACATACTTTGTAGACAATAATGCCACAGAGAAAAACTTCACACAGAGGTCAGGAAGGGGGGCAAAGATCCTAAACTGAGTGTCAGGATGGGCCGGCTTCCCAAAGAAGGTGAGGGGGCCAGCAACAGGACTGACTGCAGAATTATCAGAGGTAGAATAGCTATTGGAAAAGCTATTCCCACAGCAGGACCATAGCTGCTGCGTCTGAGGAGCAGGAGGCCGTTGTGAGTTAGAGAAGATGAGCAGGAGGAAGCAGGTAGAAGATGGGGCTGGGGAATTGGGGCTGGGGGAGGGGTGGTAGCTACATAGAAGCCAGAGCCTTTAACCCATAGCAAGATGGCGGATCACTGGAGCGATTGCATCATGTTCCGTACAAACCAGTTTGCTGTGTGTAGTGAGTATAGACTGAGAAGGGACAAAAAGTGTCACAATCCAGGCCAGAGTGAGTATGCCCCAGACAGAAGTGTGTGGGAAGTGAGGAGTGTTTGCATTTGGCCCATTTTGAAGGCAGCCCACCTAGGTTTCTTGGTCAATACCTCTTGTGGTGCTTCTGTATAGATTTGTAAAAGCTACATTTGATGCATTGCTCTTAGCAGCCACAAATTTGGAGAGCTATTAGCCTGTTATCTAGGATAAGAAATCCCACTGGGCTGTGGGGGTACAAGCCTTTAGTCCCAGCACTAGAGAGGTAGAGAGGCAGGTGAATCTCTGTGAGTTTGAGGCCAGCCTTGAACTCTGGTCTACAGAAGGAGTTCCAGGACAGCCAGGGCTGCACTGAGAAAACCTGTCTTAAACAGACAAAACCCTCTTACCTTTGTCTGCCCATTTCACCGACACTTCCCTTTTCTTTTCAAAACTTTGGTGTGGGGTTCCTGGAGACAAGAACCACAGCAAAGCTCTCTTCCAGGCATTCTTCCAGGTTGTCTATGGCTGTGTGATTCGTATCCTTCAGTCAGAATGGGTCAGAGCATGCTCTTCCCTGCTGAGTATTCAGCCTGTGTGTCTCTTAGAAAACACGAAAGGTGGTGTGAGGCCATTGCAAGGACTTTGATGATACTTTTACATGAATATATGTTACCCATACTAGAGCTGTTAACCAGGGTATCGTCCTTTATATCTGTGGAGATAGAGTTACCTGATACATGTATTAAAGTTAGGGGCACTCCTAACAGCCGGTGTTGCTGCTTTTAGGGTGGGGTTGTTGGTGAGCTGGTGGTCTTTGGAGATCGGACACTGTTGTCAAGTCCTGGCTTGTCTAGCCTTCACTGTGTACAAGCTTGTATTGAGTTTGTGACAGTCCCCTTGTATCAGCTCTGCGAGTGTTGAGGTTAGAAAAGTGCACACCACTCCCGGCTGTTTTAACACTTCTTCACTTCAGAATTCCCAGGGCCTTGTGCACGCTAAGCAGATGCTCCCCGCTCAGCTCCAGCCCCGTCCCAGCTCTGTTTTTCTGGCATCTTTGAAGCTCTTGTCCAGGGCTGCTGTCCATCTCCCTGCAATTGGTAGGACCTGCCTCATTCGTCCCTTGGTCCAAATCAGAGCCGCCACCCCGAGATCCCTCTGTCTTCCTCCATCCTGGATGTCGGCAGCACCTTTGCTGGGTCCCACCTGTACTTTCCTTCATGCTTGCAGTCAGAACCAGCCCCAGCCCTGTTCCACATCACCTGATGAATCTAGGACTTGTCACTGTGGGGAAGGAAGCCATTTCTTAAAGGAATGTGAGCTGTAAGGTAGCTGCTTGCTCTAGTATAAATACCTCTGCCTCCTCAAGCCCCCGTCTCTAGTGTGACTACTTCACTTACTAGCACTGAGGTGCCCAGAGGTCATGCTCTAGTCAAACGATGCTTTGTTCTTCTCGTCCATGTTTGCTCTTAAATCTGAGTTTTCATTTATCCCCATCTCTTCTTCCTTGCAGTCCTGCCTGCTTGTGTACTCTGTGATTCTGAGCTCTGCATACATCTCTTGGCAGTACAGAGTTTAATGTTGAATTATACCCCACTTTCTATTATGCCTCCTTTGTTGAATGTGATGATTTTTACCTTCCTAACTACTTTCCTGAACCCGTGTATTATACTGCTTCCCTGGCTCCCAAGATGCTCTGTGTAGCTCTCTGCCAGAGAGTCTGACGAGGATCTGTTAAACATGTGCTCGCTTCTTGTTTTGTTTGTTGTAGTTGAAGACGCCCATGATGGACTCTTTAAGGGAAGCAGCAAGCAGACAGTGTGGAGAGCCTACTTGGTATGTCATTTGGACTCCAGTTGTTCTTTTGCATTGGACAAGAATAAAAGTATGCGTAATCAAGACCTCGGGTCTTCCCGTGTAGGCCCAGCTGGCCTTGAACTTGCAATCTTCCTGCCTCCATCTTGGGAATGCTGGGATTGCAGTCCTGTGCCACCCACCATGCTTTGCTCCTTGAAGACCTTTCTCTGCAACTAGCTTGCTCATGAGTGTCCAGCGTGGTGAGGTTTTAATCTGAAGCTCAGAGAACCACAGTGGAAGCGCACCCGCTTCTCCACTGTAAGTTTCCCCCAGCTTCACGACACGGAAGGTAAGTCGAATCTTTTGTTTTTGTTCTAGACGACAGACAGAGAAGTCCCAGGCTTGGTGCTGATGCAAGACTTGGCGTTCTTGAGTGGCTTCCCACCGACATTCAAGGAGACAAGTCAGCTGAAGACAAAACTGCCAGAAAATCTTTCTTCTAAAATTAAACTGGTAAGAGCAGAAAAGGGGTCACCAGCATGGCGGCTCTCATTTTACGCATTGACCCTCCTGTCACGACCCACTTTGCATTTTATTCAAAGTTTAGCCAACAGTTATAAAAAGAAAAGAGTAACTCTGTCCTGTCACAGTGTGCTGTCAGGAAGATAGATCTGCGCAGGAGGTCCTCACTGCTTACTTTGTTTCTTGAGACTAGGTCACAGCCAAGTTGGTAATGAGCTTGCAGCAATCCTCCTGCCTCAGTATCTTGAGTGCTGGCATTTCAGATTTGCACCTTCAAACTAAGCTCTGAAATTAATATTTTTATAATTCATCACTCACTTTTTCTTACTCTGTGTGTGTCCGTGTCCATGTCCGTGTGTGTGTGTGTGTGTTTTGGAAAGTCATGAAAGTCGTTAGAACTCTTAACATGTATCTATGAAAGCTTTTATTAATAAAGGGGTTATTTATTAGAAATAAAGATATTTCTAATGCTTGATAATATGAAATTCTGGTTAATACCAAATCCAGCCATCAATGTATTTAAGATATAAGTGTATTTCTTACCCATCGGCCCTGACCATTCTTTTTCTAAGGACTGACTTTGGTTGCCTGGTGACTGGCCTTTTCCTGAGTATTTCTTGTTCTCTGAATCATCTGCCTGGTAGATTCAGGATGGCTGGCCTTATGTCACGCTGTCATAGCACTCTCCAGGGGGTGAGCAGGGGCGTCTTCACCCTCAGAGGAGCAAGCATGCAGTCCTTGCCTCTGAAAGGGTTGAGCTGTGTCCCTCTCCTGTGTTTGCTGTTTAGTAAAATTGTGAGGGGATTGGAGAAACTGGGGGTAGCAGGAAGGGGGCAGGGAGTTCTTCTTCTGTTTTTGCATTAGTCACTCCATCCCAGAGTTCTCTTTAATTTTTTTAAAGATTTTATTATATATATATGATATATATAATATATATATACATCATATAATATATATATCATATATATATACACACTGTAGCTGTCTTCAGACACACCAGAAGAGAACATCTGATCTCATTACAGATGTTTGTGAGCCACCATGTGGTTGCTGGGATTTGAACTCAGGACCTCTGGAGGAGCAGTCGGTGCTCTTAACCACCGAGCCATCTCTCCAGCCCCTCCCTTTATTTTTTAACTTCCTCACTGGCTTTTATGGGTTAAGATGCTTTGTGTTACATCTGTGAGAAACCCATGGTGTGAATGACATCATGTTTCTCGTTTCCTGTCTCCCCACAGCTAGCTAGCTTTGTCCCTTAGTTTGTTCGTCCTCTTCCTCTTCTTCTTCCTCCTCTTCTTCCTCCTCCTCCTCCTCCTCTTCATCTTCATTTTTGTTTGGGGCGGATCTCACTCTGTAATCCCAGCTGGGCTGCAACTTGCTATGTAGACTAGGCTGCCCTCAAATTTGTAGCCTTCCTGTCTCTGCTTCTTATCAGTGCTAAGGGACGCGCCACTGCGCCCAGCTGGGCCCTGTAGCCTTTCTTCATCTGACATTGAAACAATTCTAGACGCGCCATCAGTTAGCCTGCAGTACTTGCACGGACCGGAATAGCACGAAGCTGTATTTGGGTTGTATTTGGGTTGTATTTGTGGTTAATCTTCAGTTACCCTAAAATAGATGCCACATTTCCTCCTTCCCCTGGGGTACTTGCAGGACTGATTTGAGAAGTCGAAACCATAGATTGGCTGTTTGGCTTCTTGGCTTTTTAGTTGCTAGTCTCAGAATGACAAATGACATTGGTCCTTTCCACTGCCGGCTCATTTCCCTTATATGGGAAGAATGATTTTGCTGATTCTATTTCTGTGAGCCCACATTAATCAAAAATTTAAAGGCCATTAGGAATGTATTCCATCCCTCCACCTTAAGCTCGTGTGGGCACCTCCCAGCCTGCTGTGCGGCCCAGCTCATGTGCCGACATTTGGCATGCCTGCTGGTGACCGGTGCGTGCGTACTGGCGAGGATGACGGTTCCAAACAGTGGCGGGCTCGGCAAGCTGCTGGTGGGTGGCCTGCTGTGTGGTGTGTGCAGCTGGATGTGAGGTGTGACAGTGACTTGAGTTGCCAGGGAAATTGAGAACCAGGCAGCAGCTGAGTTCAGTTTTTCAAATCTGCGTATGTTAGGGGGGAGTGTGGGTAACACGTGTTCCCCAAGAATGTGTGTATATCTGTGTGCGGTGTATGCATGCAGAGGCCAGAGGTTGGTGTCAGGTGTCCTCCTTGGTTACCCTCTCCCTGATGAGCCAGAGTCTCTCATTGAGTGTTTGGCTTGACCGGTGAGCTCTAGGCAATCTGTCTCCCTTCCCCCAACCAAGCACTGGGCTTACTGGCATACCCAGTGTGTTACGTGTGGGTTCTCGGGATCAGAACTCCGGTCCTTAGAATTTCATGCAGCCCCTTCCCAGCCCCTGGCTCTTCCATTCTTCCTGTGGGTTCAGCCTTCTGGTTCTGCTGTCCTGGAACTCACTCTGTAGACCAGGCTGCCCTCGAACTCAGAAATCTGTCTGCCTCTGTCTTCCAAGTGCTGGGATAAAGGCGTGCGCCACCACTGCCCAGCCGTTATGCACTTTCTGAGAATGGGATTCCTGTCATAGGTTCCCAGTCCATCTAGATGTTTTTAATCAGATACCTCCTGCATGCCAGGGAGTATGTGAGGGAGAACGGAGAGAATCAAAACATTTACCTGGGACATGAACACTTCCAATATAGCAGTAAAAAGTGCCCAAGACCACCTGGGCTTTAGTCACATTGGGAGTTAAGGCTCTGCAGCTTAGCTGGGTCCTCACCAGAGCCACTGTTCTTGGGTTGAGAAGGGCGTGCTCTGAGAACACCCCAGCAAAGGGCTGGGGCTGGGAAGTAGGTAGTGTGTCTGGGGAGTTCCTAGAGGCAGACAGCCACAGGTTTCCTCGGGTGGAGCTGGGGAGATGGGCATGGAAAGGTTGCTGGACCTTATCCTGGAGACAGGGAGGGCTGGGACCGGAAGAAGACAATCTGGTGTGTTTCCTAGGCACCTAGTAGGGAAGGACACTGTGGTAGCGCTAGAACCAGTTCAGTCCTGCAAGCTCTTCCTATGCAGGGCCTCTGGCCAAGGAAGGCCAGTAGTGGGAATAGTTACTGAAACCTCCAAAGATGCTTCAGAGCTGTTGTCGAGAAGGCAGACTCAGAGGTGGGGGTATACAGTGCAGAGGGGAGTGAGGGCGTCAGCCGCACTGAACTGCAGTGGGAGAGACAAGTTCAGTTTTATTGTGGCAGGCGAGGCACGTGCCACACATGAGAGACATCCACGAGACACTGAGGGCCAGGACCTGAACAGCTCCATCACAGTCATGCTCCTGTGCTCTTCTGGGAGGACTTGGCTGAGGCCTGTGGTAGCAGACACCACAGGCTGCATCTTAGAACATTGTTCTGATGGCCCCTGTTTCTGCGCACATGGGGTGAGCACTTGTCCTGAAGGACACCCACAGGATGCAGGCCTTGGACCAGAGGGAAGGCCTGTCCTGTGGTAATCCGCTCCCAGTGAGCTGATATGGACAAACACCATTGCTGTTGTGTGTCCTGTTAAAGGAAAGTGTGCTTTTGTAGCTCTGAGGGGAGGATGGAGACTAGAGAGTCTGTATTGCTAAGATAATGGATCAGAGGGAGCTGGAGAGATGGCTCAGAGGTTGAGAGTACTGACTGCTTTTTTGAAGGTCCTGAGTTCAAATCCCAGAAACCACATGGTAGCTTACAACCATCGTAATGAGATCTGGTGCCTTCTTCTAGGGTATCTGAGGACAGCTACAATGTCCTCACATATAATAAGTAAATAAATCTTAAAAAAAAAAAAGAATCAGAATTCCTACAAGCCTTGTGACCACCCTCATCCTATACAATAAACAACACCCGTCCCCAATCAGGTTTTCCGTTTTGAGAAACCTGGAGGTGAGTCGTCTTATCATCCCATTACCTACAGGTTTAGCAGAATTTTTAGATGTGACAAATACAGAATTGCTCTGTTGATATATTACCTATCATCTTTATTTTCTTTTCACTTCCAATCCTTCTGTGGTTTTTAGACGCTTTTCATGGTGGGGCTTTTCCATTGACTTTTGGTTTGGTTGCGTTCTATTCCTTGCCGTGTGAGGAGCATTTGGGGAAATGGTCCCAGAGCTAATAAGGAAACGCTCACAGTAAGAGTAATTCAGCGATGGTGGTTGTACGTGAGTCCACAGGTGGGGGTACATGCCCTGCCCTCCGGTATTTAAATCATGTTTGGAAGGACGACCCACACACAAAGTATTTGGAGTGTGTGCATACTGAACAGACTGCCACAGAGTGGTCCCTTAGGATTTAGACAGAAATGGACCCCAGACGCTCCTGTCTCAATCAGGGATTGTGACAGTCTCTCTCTCTCTCTCTCTCTCTCTCTCTCTCTCTCTCTCACACACACACACACACACACACACAAACCAATGTGCACATGGAAATAGGGAAGGTCTGTGTAGTTTAGAGACATGGTGGGGGGTTGTCACACTAAATGCTTGTTCACTGGAGGCTAGATGAGCCTTCAGGTGGGAGGGATAGGCACTGTTGCCTAGTGACTCACCTGTGTCCAACTTCCTCAGAATTCTCTCCCGGGCCTGTTTAAGGTCACCAAAAGTTGTGCTGCCAGTTAAACACCTCTAATCTGAAGATCCAAAGTATAAGATGCTCCAAAGTCCAAACATTCTGAGTGCCAGCATGATACCCCAAGTGTAAAATGAGATATATGAAATGAGATTATAAGGAAACTTTTGTTATTTACACTGTGTGTGTGTGTGTGTGTGTGTGTGTGTATGTGCATGTAAATGCTACAGTGTGCTTGTGTAGAGGTCACAAGGAAAACTTTCAGGAGTCAGTTCTGTCCACCATGCAGATCCCGGGAATCAAACCTGTGATGTCATGTGTGCTTGGTGGCAAGTGCCACGATCCACTGAGACACCTTGCCAGCCCAGGAAATTCATTTAAAAAAAAAAACCCTTTGGTATATATGTAGTTTTACCCTTTATCAAAGATGAAAACAAATTTTATACTATTGAGATGGTCATAAGTAATTACATTCTGGCCGTTGTTGATTCTGCAGGATCATCCTCAGGGTTTTCCCTTCTTTTTCTTTTCTGTATTTTCTTTCTTTTTCTCTCCCTGACACAGGGTTTCTCTGGCTGTCCTGGAATCACTCTATAGACTGAGCTAGCCACAGAGCTCTGTCTGCCTCTGCTCTGCCTCTGCCTCTGCCTCTGCCTCTGCCTCTGCCTCTGCCTCTGCCTCTGCCTCATGCTGGGATTACAGGCATGTGCAACCATTGGCCAGCCTTTAGTGTTTTTCAGTTGAGATTTTCTTTTTTTGTCATAAGTGCTAAGAATTCTTTCTAGAAATAGTGCAAATGGTAGAAACCTGTTTAGGGGTATTTCAGACATTTTTGGAGGTAAGAATCCACTATGTGGATGCCAGCACAGCATACCAGAGGTCCCAGGATAAGTCCCTAGCACTGCCCAAAACAGATGGTAGCATCCAAGAGGGGCTGGCAATCCCAGCTCTGCAGAACTGGTGGCCAGACAATCAAGAGTTCCAGCTAAGAACTCCATCCTTCATCAGAAACCACAGACACTCAACCTGACCAGAAAGCAACATGGCATTTGCTACCAATTAATAATAATAATAATAATAATAATAATAATAATAATAATAATAATAATAATATAATTCAGGATCAAGTTACATCTCGGATTCCTTTCCAGCAACATGCTTTTTTAGTACAAGTAAAAAAATTTTGCAGGATTGGGCTGCCACCTAGTGGACAGAAGAGGCTACTTCCCCCCCCTCTTAGGCAGAAAATCTCATGCTTTGAAATCCTCTTTTAAAGTTCCTTACTTTTTTTTTTTTTTTGGATTTGGTTTTTTTTCGAGACAGGGTTTCTCCGTGTAGCCCTGGCTGTCCTGAACTCATTATGTAGACCAGGCTGGCCCCGAACTCAGAAATCCTGCCTCTGCCTCCCAGAGTGCTGGGATTACAGGCATGCACCACCACTGCCTGGCTTAGTTCCTTACTTTTTAAAATCTCTCTTTCGTCTGTTGTGTGGTTACTATAAGAGGACCTCTTTCTGCTTTTTTTTTTTTAAAGATTTATTTATTTATTTTCTGTATATGATTGCACTGTTGCTGTCTTCAGACACACCAGAAGAGGGCGTCAGATCCCATTGCAGATGGTTGTGAGCCACCGTGTGATTGCTGGGAATTGAACTAAGGACCTTTGGCAGAGCAGTCAGTGCTCTTAACCACTGAGCCATATCTCCAGCTTTCTGATTTTTGATGATGTAGTTAGAAGCCAGTCCTAGGCAATTGCTAGTGTGGGCTGTCAAGATGGTTTGCAGGGTAAAGGGGCTGTTGGGTTCATAGAGGAAGCCAAGAAAACTTACTTCAGAGATAGAAGTTTACAAATGAAACAAATGAGTTCAGTTCCTAGCAACCACATGGTGGCTCACAGCCATCTGTAATAGGATCTGATGCCCTCTTCTGGGGTGTCTAAAGAATTACAGTATACTTACATAAAATAAATTTTTAAAAAATTATAAAACTAGATGTCATTTTAACATAATGCTGTGAATTTTGGGCTCTTTTATTAAGATTCTCAAGTTGTCTTAAGACTCTCTGAAGCAAAAAAAAAAAAAAAAAAAAAAAAAAAAAAAAAAAAAAAAAGCCAGGCATGGTGGCACACGCCTGTAATCCCAGCACTTGGGAGGCAGAGATAGGCAGATTTCTGAGTTCCAGGCCAGCCTGGTCTACAGAGTGAGTTCCAGGATAGCCAGGGCTACACAGAGAAACCCTGTCTGGAAAAACCAAAAGAAAAAAAAACTCTCTGAAGCATTTTTTTCTTTGTAAATGAATGGTACTGGTTTGGAAGCAGAGACTCACTCACACACAAGAGTCAAGCACTGTTCCTCAACTGCATCCTGACATCAGTTTCTTCCTTATATAATTAATATAGCAGCAGCAACAGCAAACCTTTATACTTACTGGTTAACAGTAAAAAAAAAAAAAAAAAAAGAAAGAAAGAAAGAAAGAAAGAAAGAAAGAAAAAAAGAAGATTGTGTTTTGTTTCCCTTTTCTCATAATGGAAATTCCTAGCCTTGCAGAGACAGTTACCATCTCTGTAGTAGTTTGGAATTCGGTAGGAGCTGTGTAGTGGACAGTTCATGCAGGACCTACTGAACCCCTGGCTCCTGTTTTGCATTCCAGCAGTGCTGGATGATTTTCCTGCCCTGACACTGGCTGGTGATCCCTAGACCGCTTCCTGTGGTGGGCAGAGCTAAGAAAAGAGTGCCACTTTGTTTGGATTCAGAAAGGCCAGGTTCTGATTTATGGGGCTCAGCCCAGCCGGCGACAGGGCCTGCAGGGCCTGAGTGTCTCCAGCCAGCCTACCAACTGCCTGCCTCTGCGGTATCTCCAAGGGTCTCCGCCTTCCACTTGTAGTACAGGGGCCTGCTTAGCCATCACCCAGCCCTGCCTCTCACAGGCCAGCTCTGCCAGGGCAGCACAAGCCTGGATGGATGGATGATCCATTAGGGATCAGCGCAGTGTGGATCTGAATTCACACTTTCAACCCTGGCACAATAATGGCCCAAGGCAGTGTCTGCTGCCCATTATGTGCCCAGTCAGTGGTAGAAATTGTAGCGAAAATGCTATAATTACCAAGTTAAAGTGTAACACAGGCTTGTAATCTGCCTCAGAAGGCTCCGGTAGGAGGATTGCAAATTCAGGGCCTTTCCAGACACCTCAGTGAGATCCTGTCTCAAAATAAAGTGTGTGGGGTTGGGGGGCTCGGGTGTAGTTTGGTGGCATTTCTATGAGGCTTCAAAATTACTTCCAAGGTAAAAACAGTTTTGATAGGAGACATTAGGATGCACATTATTTTCCCATTGAAGTTTAAAATTCTAATAGTACAGTACTGTTTATTCTAGAGGTTGGTTTTCCTCACTATGGCAGGAGCTTAGAGGTGTTGTGGGAGCCGGTGAACTAGAAGGAAGGGGCACGGAGCCCTGCTGGGAGAGGCGGGAAGGCACCTAGGCAGGCTTCCTGTTCCTCAGCACAGGCAGGAATGACAACTGTGATGACTGACTTCTTGAGACCATGATGTGTGTGACAGGACAGTCAAGGAAAGGAACACAGTCAGAAGACCGTGTGCACACTGTTGATGCTTAAGAGTTGACGGCGTACACCCGGGTGATAGCAGGTGGATCTCTGTGAGTTCTAGGGTTCGAGACCAGCCTGTGCTACAGAGCAAATGCCAGGGCAGCTAGAGCTGAACAGAGAAAAGACCCTGTCTCAAAAACACAGCTAAAGGAAACACAACAACAGGGACAACAAACAGTTGATGGCATGCATGACGAAAAGAAGGAAGGACACACGTGAAATTCTACTGTTCCTCTGGCTTGGGGGCCACTAGGAACTCAGGGAACTGCTTAGCAGCAAATGGAGAGCCCAGAATGATCCTGTGATCAGGTGTTTATTTCTGTCTTATCGATTAAGAAAGATAGAGGAGCCAGTGCGGCAGGCAGGAGGACTTTCTGTCTTCAGTGGGGTGGTTTCTCCTTAGTGTCTGGCTGAAAAAGCTCTTTGCCTAGGAAATCTTGATCCGGAGTCTACATCTCACACAGATGGAGGTGGTGTGGACGCTAAGAGGGTGGAGAAGCCCGTGTGTAAACGCACTGCTGTTTATGTTGGCCACTCTTAGGTTTGTGATCGCTCCAAAGCCTTGCTCACGAAAGGTATTTTCCTCTGGAAGTGCTTCAGATAGTCAGGCCCAAGGTGTTCCAGGAGTGCATAGATACCCATGTATCGTAGAGTCACCGAATCCAGCAGTTACAGTGGAGGATTCCCCCAGTGGGATCATGCTGGTAATATTCACAATCAAAGTCAGAAACTGTTAGCTATTAATTAATTAAATCTTGAGGCAGTGTCTCTCCACATAGCCCTGGCTGTCCTGGAACTTACTATGTAGACCAAGCTGGCCTTGAACTCAGAGATCTGCCTGACTCTGCCTTCTGAGTTTTAAACGAAGTGTAGTGAAAAGCATTTAAGCCAGCTCGGAAGAATTAGACAGGTTTCATAAAAGCAGCACCCTCTCAGGAGATCTAGCATCTCTCGTGGGCGCCGTGGCGTGGCTGCAGCTGTCAAAGGATACCCGAGGTGTCCTGTTCACACTGGCCTCCACCCTGCCCCATCTGGGTAACACGTGGGGCCTGTGATACTGTCTTAGTGTGTCGAGATTAAAAGGTTAAAAACTGGGCACGATGACTCACACCTGAATAATCTCAACACTTGGGAGGATTGCCAGGAGTTTTAAGGTCAGCCTAGACCTCGAAATTCCCTTTCAGAAGTAAATAAGTAAATAAACCAACGAATGGGTACATAAGTAAGTATACATCTGTTTATTCGCTGAGGTGCATGTGACATGCTTCTCTCTGTCACCTCTCAGCTGCAGTTGTATTCGGAGGCCAGCGTCGCTCTCCTGAAACTGAATAACCCCAAGGGTTTCCAGGAGCTGAGCAAACAGGCCAAGAAGAACATGACCATCAATGGGAAGGAACTGACCATCAGCCCTGCGTACCTGCTGTGGGACCTGAGTGCCATCAGCCAGGTAAGCGGTGTGGACTCCTGCAGGAATGTCTGCCCCTGCCAGAACCGCTCAGCCGGGAGAGGGGTCGGCCGAAGAACTGGAACGCTAAAATTTTACAAGTCGATTTATTACAAGGAGGAAGAAGGCTTAACTGAGAGCTGGCCCGATAAGAACTTCCCCAAACCTCCTTTCTCTACCTCTGGTTTGCTGCTTATTGAGAAGAACAAGGCCAAAGAGATGGCTCTGCTGTGGAGAGCACTGGCTGCTCTTCCAGCGGACGGCACCCATCGCGGATGGCTTCTGACCTCCTATGCCTCTGCTTCCGAGGAATCTAACACCTTCTCTGGTGTATTCTCCCAGGGCGCCCACAGACACAGACGCTCACAGTCACTCACCACACACAAATGTAAACAAAAATAAAGTAGAGCTCTGGCCAGGGCAGATGTTACATGCCTTTAATCCCAGCAGATATCTGTGAGTTTGAGACCAGCCTGGTCTACAGAGGGAATTCCAGGGCAGCTCTCCAGGGCTACAGAGAGAAAAATAAAAAAGGAAACAAGGAAGGGAAGGGAAGGGAAGGGAAAAAGGAAGGGAAGGGAAGGGAAGAAGGATGGGAAGAAGGAAGGGAAGGGAAGAAGGAAGGGAAGGAAGAAAGGAAGGAAGGAAGGAAGGAAGGAAGGAAGGAAGGAAGAAGAGAGAGAAATTAATTCCCGAGAGTCTTGCCTACAGCCCAATCCTACGGAGACATTTTCCAGTTGAGGCTTCCCCCTCTCAGATGACCAGCTTGGGTCAAGTTGACATAAAACTTGGCCCCCGTAGAGCAGAGCAGGCGAAGGATCAGGAGGAGCTAGATTTAGATGCCTCACGTCTTTGTGTCCAATCTCTCTCATCTCCCAGTCCAAGCAGGATGAAGATGTGTCTGCCAGCCGATTTGAAGATAATGAAGAACTGAGGTACTCCCTGAGATCTATCGAGAGACACGCGCCGTGGGTGCGGAATATTTTCATTGTCACCAACGGGCAGATTCCGTCCTGGCTGAACCTTGACAACCCTCGAGTGACCATAGTGACCCACCAGGTGGGTGACTTCACACATACCGCTCGGGACTGCAGTTTCCTGTCCGTGCTTTCGGTGTGGTGCAAGTGATCTCGTGGCCTTCCTCTTGTCCACCTCTGCGTCTGCCATTTTGAATTTCCAGTCTCCTCTTTCTAAACGCCCAACCCAATCACAGCCGCTCACGTTGGCCTTCTGTGTATGTTTTCTGTTCAAAGGACATTTTCCAGAATCTGAGCCACTTGCCCACTTTCAGTTCGCCGGCTATTGAAAGTCACATTCACCGCATCGAAGGGCTGTCCCAGAAGTTCATTTATCTAAACGACGATGTCATGTTTGGTAAGGATGTTTGGCCGGATGATTTTTACAGCCACTCCAAAGGTCAAAAGGTAAGAGATAGGTGAGCTCCTAGCTGGAGAGTCACTAGCAAATGGGGAAGTCCGTGTGGACATTTCTGTCTGCAAGTATTAACAAGCAGGCGTTTATGACTTCCAAGTCAGCAGTTAGGCGGTAAGAGGGCTACATCGAGAAGTTGCTTTCCTGCACTCTCAGATAACCAGAATTAGTCTCCATAGTCAGAATTCCTTTTTCCCCCCCTCTCCTTGAACTTTTGTATTTTCTACTATAACAAAACCTTTGCAACAAAATTGCAGCTAGAGTGCCAGCAAAATGACCAACATAGAAAATTAGCTTAACAGTGCTTAAAGAAGGGGGCGGTGAGCCCAGCGGTAGTGGTGGCACAGGCCTTTAATCCTAGCACTCAGAAGGCAGAGGAAGGCAGATATGTGAGTTCAAGGCCACAGGTGACTTCCAGTACATAAATAGTAGAAGCGGGAATGGGCGAAATTTCGCGCAAGGGTGGCCTGTCTGACTCCCGCTGGGTTGGAGATGGTGGGTGGAGTGGGGGAGGAGCTGGAGGTTTATATCAGGCTGCACGGTTGACCTCCTGTCTGAACTGAACTGGATTTGCTTGTTTTCTGTGGGACCAGACCTAGGAACTCATACAAGCTACAGAGCCAGATTCTTCTAGCTATTGACAAGCTCTAGTTTCCGTTTAGATTTGGAAAGTAGATTCTGAATAAGCGTAGTGTGCAAAGGAACAGTGATGTTAAAAAGGAGAATGTGTGTTTACCGTTAGTGGATTTCATTTATAAAGTAGCCATGCACCACACGGCTCGTTTGGGGAGCTCTGAATGGTGCAGGAATTTCCCTAAACACAGCCTCAGCATCTCCTCGCATCGTAACAGCTCCTAACAACGAAATGCACACAGGGGGTTACCAGTGAGTGTCACAACTAAAGAGTGACTGTGACGGAGGCATGTTTTTATACTCACATGTAAGTCTGGCGTTGGTATTTCATGTCAAAGTAGATTATAAGAGCGTGTCATTAAAACTAGTGGCCACGGGGCCGTGGTGGCGCACGCCTGTAATCCCAGCACTTGGGAGGCAGAGGCAGGTGGATTTCTGAGTTGGAGGCCAGCCTGGTCTACAAAGTGAGTTCCAGGACAGCCAGGGCTACACATAGAAACCCTGTCTCAAAAAAAAAAAAAAAATACCAGTGGTCGGTCCTTGTTCCTGAAAGGGAAAGAGTAGCCACGAGTACGGTGATTAATCGCGATCAGCCGTCAGCGCGCCAGGCTCAGTGCTGCCGTGGGCATCGGCCGACCTAAGGCGGAGCCAGATATCAGTTGCCAGTCTTTGGGAAACCAATTTTTCCTAAGGCTACTTTATAATTAAATTTTAATTCAAGAGTAAAAAGTGTCAGAACTTACTGCAGTTTCTCTTCAATTTTGTCACAGGTTTATTTGACGTGGCCCGTGCCAAACTGTGCGGAGGGCTGCCCGGGCTCCTGGATTAAAGATGGCTATTGTGACAAGGCCTGTAATAACTCAGCCTGTGACTGGGACGGCGGAGACTGCTCTGGTGAGGATGTGCTAGGACCTGCTTCTCATGCTTCATCCTACTGACACTCTAGAATCCGTGTCGCCATTTTTTTTTAAATGAATTTTTTTTTTTTAATTTGTGAGAATACTGTTGCTGTCTTCAGACACACCAGAAGAGGGCATCAGATCCCCATTACCAATGGTTGTGAGCCACCACGTGGTTGCTGGGAATTGTACTCAGGACCTCTGGAAGAGCAGCCAGTGCTCTTAATTGTTGAGCCATCTCTCCAGCTCCTAGGATACTCTTAATTACGTGAACCCAAGGATTGTTCTCACTGGTTCTGCAGGAGTCCAAGGCATAACTTTCAGTGGGAAACTGTAGTAGGCTGTGAAGTAGGCTGTGAAAGGGTCAGAGTTGCAGCAGAAATAGCACTTATCTACTTAGCGCTTCCCCCACCTTGCCCACCTCTCTCATTACCCCCACCCCACCCCTAGCTCCGCCCCCCCCCAGCTCCTCCAACCCCACAAACTGCCATGCACCCTTGGACTGATGTTAGCACCTTTTGTTTTTTTTTTTTTTTTTTTTTTTTTTTTTTTTGCTTTTTCAAGACAGGGTTTCTCTGTGTGGCCCTGGCTGTCCTGGAACTCACTCTGTAGACCAGGCTGGCCTGGAACTCAGAAATCTGCCTGTCACTGCCTCCCAAGTGCTGGGATTAAAGGCCTGTGTCACCAACGCCCGGCAGCACTTTTTAAAATATGTCCACTTACTAGCTTTCAGTTCAAAAAGCACTAAATTCTAGAGCATGATTAATTACCCATTTAAATTTTGGGGTTTGAGAAAGAGTGTGCACAGGTATTATTATCCTCATGTGGGCTGGTTAGTGTGTTGACTATTAGAGGAAACAAAGTGTCCAAGCTGTGTTTCAGTGTCCTTTGTCAGGTGCACTTCTGTAGAATATAAGCACAGCACAGAGCAGACCTACAACTGTTAATTAACACGTGACAACAGTAAGCCTGTGACCTGACACCAGCTCTGCTGTCTTGTCTTAACCACCACTGCCTGGATTCTACCAGCTGATACTTCCGGGGATTTCCTGAAGACACAGATGGTCTTCTATTGAAGAACAGGAAGAGACTTTGTAGCTGCAGTCCATGTATCTCTCAGTCTTGTTTTTGTTTTGTTTTTTTGTTTGCTTTTTCTTTTCCAAGACAGGGTTTCTCTCTGTGTAGCCCTGGCTGTCCTGGAACTTACTCTGTAGACCAGGCTGGCCTCCAACTCAGAATCCACCTGCCTCTGCCTCCCAAGTACTGGGATTACAGGCGTGTGTCACTACAACCCTGCTTATCTCAGTCTTGCAAACATGATGAGCTGTCCTCTTTCATGGCTGTAAGTCCTCCAAAGACTGTTTCTGTCTCCTCCTCCCTCTGCAGGTAATAGTGCAGGGAGTCGGTACATTGCAGGAGGCGGGGGTACCGGCAATATTGGAGTCGGACAGCACTGGCAGTTTGGTGGAGGAATAAACACTGTCTCTTACTGTAACCAAGGCTGTGCAAACTCCTGGCTCGCCGATAAGTTCTGCGACCAAGCCTGCAACGTCTTGTCCTGCGGGTTTGATGCTGGTGACTGTGGACAAGGTATGTTTGTTGCAGTGGAAACATTAGGGACAAATAGCTGAACCCACAAATACCTCTCACACTTTTAAGTGACACTCGATGGTTGTCATTCTTTAAAGTAATTCTTCTCAAATGGGCACAAAAAATTTGGAAACTAGTCACTGAAGTTTATTGATAAACGTCACACCTCGTCTTTATACTGAGTCAGGGTTAGCATTCCACGTGAATTGCTGTGATCACCTCACATGGGGACATGAGCCATACACCCAAACCTTGTATTAAAATTTGTGAGCATTTTAAGATAAATTTAAAGTTACCTTTAGAAAATGAGAACTTGACCGCAGAGAATTCAGGCCAGGGAGTAAAAAACGCCTAATTTAAAAGAAACCATGTTTGTGTTTTTTCCTCTAGATCATTTTCATGAATTGTATAAAGTAACACTTCTCCCAAACCAGACTCACTATGTTGTCCCCAAAGGTGAATACCTGTCTTATTTTAGCTTTGCAAACATAGCCAGAAGAGGAGTCGAAGGCACCTACAGCGACAATCCAATCATCCGTCACGCATCCATTGCCAACAAGTGGAAAACCATACACCTCATAATGCACAGTGGAATGAACGCAACCACGATATATTTTAACCTCACACTTCAAAACTCAAACGATGAAGAGTTCAAAATCCAGTTAACAGTAGAGGTGGACACGAGGGAGGTGCCCAAACTGAATTCCACAACCCAGAAGGCCCATGAAAATTTGGTTAGCCCAGTGACACCTCTTCCTCAGGCTGACACCCCTTTTGAAGACGTTCCCAAAGAGAAACGCTTTCCCAAGGTCAGGAGATTTGATGGCAATGCTACAGGGAGATTCCAAGAGGAGGTGAAAATTCCCTGGGTAAATATTTCACTCCTTCCCAAAGAGGCCCAGGTGAGGCTGAGCAACTTGGATTTGCAACTGGAACATGGAGACATCACTCTGAAAGGATACAACTTGTCCAAGTCAGCCCTGCTGAGGTCTTTCCTGGGGAATTCACTAGATACTAAAGTAGAACCTCAAGCTAGGACCGATGAGACAAAGGACAACCTGGAGGTCCCACAGGAAAAACGCTCTCACCAAGGTCCACTTGGCTTTGCTGCTGGACACAGATCAGAGAGATGGACGACCCCAGCAGAGACAGTGACCAAGAATGACCGTGACCATGCTTTGAATCCACCCCCGGTCTTGGAGACCATGGCGAGATTGGCCCAACCATCGCTAGGCGTGACTGTATCCAGAGAGAAGCTCTCACCACTGATTGTTCCCCAAGAAAGGCACGTGCCAAAGGAAGCGGAGAGGGACGGGGCGCAGGGCAATGCTGATGGCCGTGTACCTGTGAATGAGCTGGTGCCCGGCAGAAGGCTGCGCCAGCATGTACAGAGTTATCCAGGCTTTTTGCCCTGGGAGAAAAAAAAGTATTTCCAAGACCTTCTTGATGTAAGTTAGAGCCAGTCTTGTTCTCTGTCATGCCATAGAACATAAATAACTTCCTGGTAATAACATGATAGTGACTGCCATTTATCTAGGATTTTCCTGTGACCACAACTGAAGCAGGTGTTTTTTTCTCCAGTAACCCTCATAATAAACATGCCACACGATTAAGGATTTTAGCTAGGTTGGAATCTGGGCAATCGGGGAGAGCAGGGCTGACATCTTGTCTCTCCTTAGCCTGTAGAACTAAGGGTTCTGCATACCATCCCCAGCCTTGCTGGTGAGAAAACCCAAGGTTCACATAAGGTCGTTAGCATTTCCACCATCAGTGTGACCAGCAGGCTCATGTCTCTCCTGTTGTCCGTGGCCTTCACTATGACATGGGGTCATTTTTCCTCCAGGTGCTGCCACAGTGCTAAACACTGGGGGACACACAGTCAGTCCTCAGGAAGACGGAGAGGCCACGAAGAGGGGGGGATGATTGTGGCCATAAGGTATCTATCTCTGTTGAAATTGGGCAAGGGGTCCCAAGAGAGATGGCTTCAGCTTTGCCCAAGGCCTTGGGGAAGGCTTCTAGGAACCAGCCCTGGTGAGCTGACCACACACGGGTTGGAGTTGACACACCAAGGAAAACTGGACAGTCGAGGCTGGACAGTGCAGAGGATGCTGAAGCAGGGTCTGTGTATCTTGTTCGGAGACATCTTTTTGCCTTGCACATTGGACGCTCGCTAATTGAGTGGAGCGTGGCAGATTCTAGCCTGTATTCCTTTATACACTTCCGTACCTTTCCTGAACATGCAGATGTTTGGCTGTAGACAAGCGCAATTTTTTTAAAAGATTTATTTTATGTATTGAGTACACCATTGCTCTCTTCAGACACACCAGAGGAGGGCATTAGACGCCATGGCAGATGGCTGTGAGCCGCCACGTGGTTGCTAGGACTTGAACTCGGGACCTCTGGAAGGGCAGTGCTCTTAACCACTGAGCCATCTCTCCAGCCAAGTGCAGTTTTTAAGCAGTATGAAATCTGCCATAGAAAGAGACGGTCTTGAATCGCCCTCCTTGATTGAGATGGATGAATGACCGTCCTCCGGTCTTTTCTTTAGGTGCATTAGCAGCCAGCTCTGTGGATCTGCGCTGCAGCAGAGACTCTATGCCATCCACACGCTCCTCGGTGGCTCTGATCAGTACCTGTGAGGAAGGAGCCCTTGGCGGCCCCTGTGTTCTTCCTGACAGCTGGCCATTGCAGCATTTCACAGCTGCCTCATCTCAATACAAAACATATCTTATGCTTCAGTTTTTATTCCCATTGGTAGACTTGCTAGGTTTCATCTTGAAAATGTTGGGTCCTTAAAGATGTATTTATTTATTATATACATATATTGTATATATATTATTATATTATATTATATTATATTATGTTATATTATATTATATTATATTATATTATATTATATTATATTATATTATATTATATTATATTATGTACACTGTAGCTGTCTTCAGACACTCTAGAAGAGGGCATCAGATTTCATTACAGATGGTTGGGAGCCACCATGTGGTTGCTGGGATTTGAACTCAGGACCTTCAGCAGAGCAGTCGGTGCTCTTAACCGCTGAGCCATCTTGCCAGCCTGAAAACGTTGAGTCCTAAAATGTGCCACCACCTTACACTCCCATCGTGCCCAGGATCGCTCGCTGTTCCGTATGCTAACTAGCACTGGCTCTAGTCATTCCTTCACATTTTCTTCAGTTCAGGAAGCAGAAAGTGCCTTCCATTAAAATATGTTCAAGTTCTTTGCCAATTGTCTTGGACTGTTCCGTTCTACCTAAGGGTTTTTTTTTTTCTTTATCATACAGTGAGGTCAATTTCTTTTAGTCGTATTCAGAACTCAAATGCATGCTCTTTGTCACCAGCCAAAGTAGCTTGACGTTTGAGGCACTATAAGTTTTGTATGTAAATAATTTTTCTAAATGTTGCGCCATATTGGCTTTGAAGTCATTCTTTTTGTGACTAGTCATTGATGCATACCTGGCCTGTCACATCACTGCAACTCTCAAGCCCGTGCTTAACTTCTTAAAGTGATCTGACACGGTGAACTTCCCTCATCCTCCAGGACTAACAGGAACCAGTTGTTATCACTGCGTGGTGGCGCCTTTATCGCTTTTTGATAGAATCCACTCTGGACCATCACAATGTTGAGTTATGGAATTCTCCCTTCAGGAGGAAGAGTCATTGAAGACACAGTTGGCGTACTTTGCTGACAGCAAACATACAGGGAGGCAACTAAAAGACACGTTTGCAGACTCCCTCCGATACGTCAATAAAATTCTCAACAGCAAGTTTGGATTCACGTCCAGGAAAGTCCCTGCACACATGCCCCACATGATCGACAGGATTGTTATGCAAGAACTGCAGGATATGTAAGTCTTTGTTGTGCCTGTGTTGCCTGCTTATATACCCGGCATTTGTATATTTGCCCTACTGAGCCTATGGCCTGCCTATCTGATGAGTCGAAGGTGTAAGACGTGAAGGCAGACTTCTGTTCTCGTGAACAGGGCCTCCAGAGCTCTCTCTGTTCTGTTTGGACAGGTTCCCTGAGGAATTTGACAAGACTTCCTTTCACAAGGTGCGCCACTCTGAGGACATGCAGTTCGCCTTCTCCTATTTTTATTACCTCATGAGTGCAGTTCAGCCCCTGAATATTTCTCAAGTCTTTGATGAAGTAGATACAGACCAATCGGGTGTCTTGTCTGATAGGGAAATCCGAACACTGGCCACGAGGATTCACGATCTACCTTTAAGCTTGCAGGTAAAGTATTGTTTTAGCCTTAAGGGGAAAAAAATTCTGATATTGCCTCTTTTTCTACTACATTTCAAGTAAAGATAATTCTGAATATTTAATGTATACACTGGTGTCTCATCCATTTATTAAAGACAGATTTTTTTGTGTGTGTGGCCCTGCAATTGGGATTAGTCATCTATTATCTGAGGGGAGATTCAGTGGTAGATAACGGGCATATGATCCTTGTGACAAGTTCGTTCCCAGCCTGGAGGTGTGACTGACTGGAGTCCTTCCACGATCCGTAGGAATACAAACTCATGGTGGAGATACTAACGTGAATTAGTTGCCCAGTGTCCCGCCTGTAGAAATGTGTCTCTCAAGCCTCATGTTCTTTCAGACGGGTGAAATAGTTACTGTCGTATAGTGCCATTTTCTTCTCTTGAAATGTTTCTATTTTATGTTTTTTTTTTAAGATTTATTTATTTAGTATATGTAAGTACACTGTAGCTGTACTTCAGACACCCCAGAAGAGGGCATCAGATCTCATTACAGATGGTTGTGAGCCACCATGTGGTTGCTGGGATTTGAACTCTGGACCTTCAGAAGAGCAATCAGTGCTCTTAACCGCTGAGCCAACCCATGTTTCTATTTTATATTAAGAATTCTATTGCTGCCGGGCAGTGGTGGCCCACGCCTTTAATCCCAGCACTTGGGAGGCAGAAGCAGGCAAATTTCTATTCGATGCCAGCCTGGTCTACAGAGTGAGTTCCAGGACAGCCAGGGCTACATAGAGAAACCCTGTCTTGAAAAAACAAAACAAAAAAAAAACAAACAAAAAAACAAACAAACAAACAAAAAACCCAACTATTCTGTTGCTTTTGAGCCATTTAAAATAGCCATTTTTTTTAGACTTTCACATACTTTTTATTATGATTTTTCATTTTCCTTTTTGAAATTATAATATCATTTCCCCGTTGCCTTTCTGCCCTCCAAGTCCTCTCATGTTTCTCCCTTCTTGTTCTTTTTCAGATCCATGCCCTTTTCCCCATTAATTGTCATTAGATATGTGTGTGTATATGTGTGTGTATACATAAATACAACCTGCTCAGTCTGTAGATTGTTACTTGTACACACATACTTTTTATTTTTAAGCCACAGTTTTATTTATGGTATATATAACAGATTTATATTTTGTGTTGTTAGGATTTGACAGGTTTGGAACACATGTTAATAAATTGCTCAAAAATGCTCCCTGCTAATATCACTCAACTAAACAACATCCCGCCAACTCAGGAAGCATACTATGACCCCAATCTGGTAAGTTTCGTGTTCCTCCTTCTAAGGTGCATCTCCTTCCTTCCTATGAGTTCATCAAAACCAGGGGCAAAGTAGCAGCACAGATGAGACACTTACATCTTGCCTTGGAATCTCTCCCGCTCTGCGAATATGTAAGCTAATATTTAGACTGGTTACTCAGATTCCATAAACAGACTTCCTGTTGACCAGTGGTGGCAGCAAGTAACCCCAGAGCCCTCCCAAGAAATGTCAGTTGGGGCACTACTGGCCCTTCCTGGGTGACAGCAATGCGTTCTACCCACCCGTTGCAACGTCACTTGTTCAATGTGATCAGAAGATTGTTAGCTGTCAGAGATGTCTCCATTTCTGAAATGTGTGCACCTCAGAATTGATGGGAGGGCATACAAAATACAGTATTTAACATGGTTTTATAAGTAGTGCATATGATATATGGAAACATGCTTAGAGAAATCAGTTGATTAGGAGGAAAATGGAAGCATACCTATGAGTTGAATTATCAAAAATCCCCAAATACAATCCATCCCCTACCTAGAGACACAGAGCACACACGCCTCAAAAGATATCTTGAATCCCAGCTTTTTGGTACTAGTATCTTCCTTTGTTTTTCATATTTTGTTCAATGAATAACTCTCATGGTCAGAATAAAGTTCTATTTTTAAAAAAAATTACTAGGGTAGAGAGGCAGCTCAGTAGTCAAGAGCACCTTTGTTCTCCTAGAGGACCTGGATTCAGTTTCCAGTGCCTACATGGTGGTTTACCATAGTCTGGAACACCTGAGAACAGTCCAAGAGAAACACAGCTGGCTCTCGGGATGTTCTTAGTCAGTGAAATGCTGTTTGGGTAATCTTAGGCATTTTTGTCTGCCTCTAGAGAGAATAAAGTCATTTTAAAACATAGAATTATCTAACTAATTACACCAGCTAAGGAACCTTCTCAGAAGAGTTTTAAAGTAATAACTCCTTTTTAAAATTTCCCCAGATACCAATTCTATCAAAGCTATCAAAGCTAATATGGTGAAAGGCATATATAGGTTACTGACTTGGGTTTTGTTTGTTTTGTTTTGTTTAATTTTTATTTTTTTTTAACATCTGTTTTAAGCAAGACCTGGTGGTCCACGGCCTGGAATCCCACCCCATGAGACAAAAATCAGGAGAATCATAAGTCATTTAATATCAGCCTGGGTCTTAATTCCAAGCCAGTCAAGACTCATAGGGAGATGCTGTCTAAGAAGACTATTATTATTATTGTTATTATTATTATTGTTGTTATTATTAAATTAGGCCAAAGATGGGTAATTAATTTTCATGTGTTTGTCAACACACCCATTCTCCTCAAGATGGAAGGCAGGCACCCTGGATTGCCAGCCCCATCGTCTCGTCACATGTCTTTAGGTGTACCCCAAGAGTGAGGCTAAGACAGTGGCCAAGGGGAAAGGCTGCTGGGCTCCTGAGCCGTTTCTCTATCAGTATGTCCTTAGCCCAGTGGACTCTCGGTGACCCCGTAAGCTCAGCACCCAAGACGCATGCCTCACCCGCCATCTCGCTTGCCCTGATGTCTGTCTGAGCCACTGTTTATTCTCTCCTAGCCTCCAGTCACCAAGAGTCTTGTCACCAACTGTAAGCCGGTAACTGACAAGATCCACAAAGCATATAAAGACAAGAACAAATACAGGTAAGGAGTGAACGGGTCTCCGATCAGCTTAATAGTTACAAAGATCCAGTGCGCTTCTACCTCTATGGTGTTTTATTAATTGTGCATTCATTTAGAGGTTCCTCTAGTAATCTTAAAGGATGCATTTATTTCTGTTCATGTTGACTCCAATAAGTGTTCAAGAATGCTTTTCCTATTGAAATGTTATTTTCCATTTCCATGTATTATTTAATAAACTGTTGAAATACGTTTGACAACTAGGTTTGAAATCATGGGAGAGGAAGAAATTGCTTTCAAGATGATACGTACCAATGTTTCTCATGTGGTTGGCCAGTTGGATGACATCAGAAAAAACCCCAGGTACAAATTCTTTTTTTTTTTTTTTTCTGATTGATTATATGTATTTTTTTAAATTCTAAAAAGAATTATAACGACCTACAGGGGAACAAGCAGGAGTAGAGAGAAGAGTATTTCAGTTTGGAGTAGACAGAGAGGCTCCCTGGTGAAGGACATAGTATTTCAGCTGGGTTTGAGCAGAGTCAGGAGCTGTGAGTTCAGTTGTCAGTTCCCCACTGAGGGTCTCGCCCAGACTGCTAAGAGGTGGGTGGCACCAGCTGTAGAGCCACGTGGGGTGGGTGGGGTCGGGGTGGGGTGGGTGGGGTGGGGGTGGGGGGGCTTGTACACAGCTGGCACTTAGTATTTCTTGAAAGGCTCCTCCTGAGCAGTTGCCATGACAACTAGACTGAGTCCCCGACGCCTTCCTAGCATGCAGGAAGGGTCACATGAGTGGGTTCTCCAGCTGCTGGGATGCCATTGGCTGTTTGATAGCCTGTTGCTTCTTAGCTATTTTTTATTTTGCTGTAACTTATTTTTGAGACAATTGTCACTAGCCCAAGGTGTCCTGGAACTCAATAGAGACCTGCCTCAGCCTCCCTGAGATACAGCCACTGTGCTCCGATAATTTTCTTTTTAACTCTTTCCTTCCCTTTTTTGTTCTTTGTAAGGTGTGTGTGTGTGTGTGTGTGTGTGTGTGTGTGAGTGTTTAGTTTGGTTTTGGTTTGTTGAGACAGGGTCTCTCCGTGTAGCCCTGGCTCTCCTGGAACTCTCTCTGTAGGCCATGCTAGCCTCAAACTCGATATCTGCCTGCCTGCCTCCCCACCCCCACCCCCACCCCCCCTTGGTGCTGAGAGAAAAGGCATGCGCCATGATACTGACACTATGAGTTCTTAAATTGTTTCTACATTCTCTTTACTTTTCCAAGAATTGGTAGTTGGATCTGAAGGTTTTCTTTTCTTTTATTTTTTGGATTTAGTTTTTTTTCGAGACAGGGTTTCTCTGTATAGCCCTGGCTGTCCTAGAACTCATTCTGTAGACCAGGCTGGCCTCAAACTCAGAAATCCTCCTGCCTCTGCCTCCCAAGTGCTGGGATTGCAGGCGTGCGCCACCTCCACCGCCACCTCCACCCGGCTGAAGGTTTTCTTAAATTGGTTTGATTTTTTTTTTTTTTTTTGATTGTTGTTTTCAAAAGTGTTGTCACGGACTGACCACAATCTTCACAGGCCCTCAGCTTGTGACTTTGTCCTTCAAGAACACTTGAAATAAGGGCAGACACCCCCTCCTACCTCGCCCTTGCTGACCTCAGCCGTCAGGCGCTCACAGCTTGGCTGGAGATACAGAGTACACTGTTGGGCCCCATCTCTGTGCCCACCGTCTGCAAAAGCACATGAACTAGGTGTTCCCTCATCTTCTCCCCAGCTGGGCAGCCAGTCAGCTCATCTCCTGAGCACGTACGCCGAGCTGCACTGAATGGACGTCGCTTACTCATTCCCGAGGTGACACGCATCTTTCAGAGTTCTCTGCTCCGGTTCTCTTGTTTTACAGGGAAGGTGGTTGCAAGGAAATTTTAGAAAGCACTCCTCCTCCTCCTCCTCCTCCTCCTCCTCCTCCTCCTCCTCCTCCTCCTCTTCCTCCTCCTCCTCCTCCTCCTCCAGAGAACAGTGTCAGCGAGTGTGCCAACTAGGGGAGCTGGCATACCGAAGTATTTTTGGAACCCAGATTTCTTACTTTTTTAGATCAGGTTCATGCGTGTGATGACCAATAACTCCCTGTTGTTTCAGGAAGTTTGTCTGTCTGAATGACAACATTGACCACAATCATAAAGATGCCCAGACAGTGAAGGCTGTGCTCAGGGACTTCTATGAATCCATGTTTCCCATACCTTCCCAGTTTGAGCTGCCAAGAGAGTATCGGAACCGTTTTCTTCACATGCACGAGCTGCAGGAATGGTAAATTCTTGTTTTTCATATATGTGTGTGTGTGTGTGTATGTGTGTGTGTGTGTCCATGTATCTGCATATATACTTTGTTTTTGTTTTTGTTTTGTTTTTTGGTTTTTCGAGACAGGGTTTCTCTATATAGCCCTGGCTGTCCTGGAACTCGCTCTGTAGACCAGGCTGACCTCGAACTCAGAAATCCCCCTGCCTCCTCCTCGAAAGTGCTGGGATTAAAGGCGTGTGCCACTATTGCCCAGCTGCATATATACTTCTATTTGGACTTTGATGTATTATCTGCCATATAATTTATTTGGAAAAGTAGATTTAGAATTTCTGTTCTATTAAACATTTAAAAGACATTTACAGGCATTTCAAGAGATTTGAAAAATATGTAACTGAGTTTTTTCAGTTTCATTTTCAGTTTCATTTAATCAGCTATTAGCTGATCAATATCGAAGTGAACAGCATTGGCGTGGAAGATCTTCACAGTACAAAATGCTAGGCCTGTGCAATCAGCATGGGCTGGCCTGACTGCCGGGCGAGCGTTTAGAGCCAGTGGGAACTTTGGAGATAATGTCCAAAATATTGACAAGTGTTGCTTAGAATAGAACTTAGAGGCAAGGGGGTGAGGGGACCAGGACCGGGGACACCATTTGAAATGTGAATAAATTAAATAATTTAAATAAGTGTCTGCTGTGGTTAGGAAGGATGAGACAAGAGGAGACCAGTTAAAATTGACATGGGGGGGTCATACAGTGCACCCCACCATTTCAGCCATACAGTTCAGAGGCTTTTATGCATTCGTGATGCATAAATGTAGCATCTCTCTGGTTTGAGGACTTTCCCAGAAGCCTTTGCGCAGACATTTCCCCATCACTTTACCCTCAGCCCCTTTTTTTATTTGCTGTCTCTCTAAACTCACTTGTTCTGGATATTGCTTATGTAAGGACTTGAGCCACGTGACCCATGTTTCTGACTCCTTCCCCATTAGGGGAATTGTTTGTTTTCTGAATGAGAGGAATCAAGCCGTAGGCCTTGTGCATGCTAGGCAAACACTTTAAGGCCAAGATACATGCCGAGCCCTTGATTGTTAAGACAGGGTTTCATTATGCAGCTCATACTGGTCTGGAATTCCCTCTGCAGACTAAACCGGTCTGCAGCTTGTGATCTGATCTTAACTCTGCCTCATAAGTTCTGGGAGTAATTTGCCCACACTAAAGCAGCTGGCCAGTGGCAGGCCAAGCCTGACTCTTGTTCACACCTTCTAGCATCTTCCGTAGCTGCTCCGTGTGTGCTTCTCTCATCTTTGTTGGCTGCTTTTAAGCCTTCGCCTGCCTCCCTAGGTTGGCTGCTGGGATCCAAAGGTGAAACATACACAGTCCTGGCTTCGGGGTTGCATTCTGTCTAGGGCGAGGTGGACCAGAGAGAATGTATCAGGTGTGGCAGTAAGGTTTGCTGTGATATTGGTGTCCTGGGGATGGGAACACTGATTCTTTTTGGACTTGATTTTTGTCCTTATGAGACATGCCTCATACCCCAAAGGGAATAGAAGTTTACTCCTCTGCCAGATGAGAGTGACTGTGGCCTGGGAAATGAATCCTGGTTTCCCAATGATATGATCCCATGTGGAAAAAAGGTTCTAGAACAAAAGAAAATCGTAAATCAAAGTACCTTAAAAATTCAGTGGTAGAAACAATCAGGTTAACAGCTGTGTGCAAACATATAACTCTCATGTCAAGGTGCCTGGCTTTACTGGAGCCAAGTCAGAGGGACCATGCCCTTAGGAGCGTAGATTTAAGTCGCCCCCAGATTCCACATTCCATTGTGATAATAGATGTTTTCAATAATAAGGGAACAAAGAAAGCCATAAATTAAGGTACTTTTAAAATACATTACTGGAAACACTAGATTGCTGGTTAAAACCAAGCTGAGGAATGTCTGCTGCAGGCTCTGGTGCTGTCTGCCGGCCTTCAAGGGAAGGACGAAAGCAGTACATAGAGGTGACAGATGCCATTGGGCAGGCTTGGCAGGGCTTGGGAACTTAAAAGAGCCCAGTGGGTGCAGCTGGATAAAGGAGGCAGTGGTCTCGCTGCCCTCCCTGTCCACTCTCGTGAGGAGAATCCCTGCTCACAGCCGAGTATGGATTCACCTCACACATACAGCTTCTCACCGTGTTCAGCTTCCCCGCGCTTCCAAGTGTTAATTCCCCCAGTCCGGTTTCTGGCTTTATCTTTAGCGGCACGGTTGAGTATGTGGCGGACTTGAGAGCTGTGTGAGCGCTTTTCCGTGGCACCCCTAGGCAGTGGGCCTCGTGGGGATAAAGCTGACTGTCTCCCTCACAGCCACCTGCTGTCAGAAGCTCGTGAAAGTGGATGCTGTGTCCTTTCTGTGGGGACCGCATGGCCACACAAGTAGATGCTGGTGCTATAGGTGACTGTAGGGAGGGTTTTGTGGTCTGAATCGGTGGTGGGAATGACAAAATTGTATATCAGTCATTTTAATATAAAAGTATGCAGTAAATTAATACAGTGGCTGTTTTTTTTTAATCCTAGCAAGTCCCCCAATAACAACATAGAGAGACTAAGATTTAATTTCAACTTAAAGTACAATAATTAGGCATTATAATTCTATTATAATCCTCTGATCTAATCTGATCTGATCTGATCTAATCTGCTATCTCCCAGCCAAAATTCTTAATATACTGCATTTTTATATTGGTTTGGCCTTCTGTACTACCTGAAGTACAGTATTTATTATAAAATAATGGACCCGAACTTGTGTTAGAAATGTATATTTTGCTGGGCAGTGGTGGCGCACGCCTTTAATCCCAGCACTTGGGAGGTAGAGGCAGGCAGATTTCTGAGTTCGAGGCCAGCCTGGTCTATAGAGTGAGTTCCAGGACAGCCAGGGCTATACAGAGAAACCCTGTCTCAAAAAAAATGTATATTTTATTAATATTTTAGTTGACTGAATAGATCTTTTTGCTTCATAATATGCATAGTATGTTTCTGCAAAAATCAGTGAATAACTTCTGTTTCTGAACAGGAGGGCCTATCGAGACAAGCTGAAGTTTTGGACCCACTGCGTACTAGCGACATTGATTATATTTACTATATTCTCATTTTTTGCTGAACAGGTAAGTGTTCTATGTTCTGCATGGCCTTTTAGAAATGATATAAACTCACACCCAGAGTCAGGTGGAGAATCCCAGTACTTGGGAGGTTTGAGGATAGCCTGGGCTACTTAGAGGTTGTGTTGAAAATCTGTACCACCAACCCCCTCCCCCAAGCGGAAGAAGAAAGAAAGGGAAGGTAAATCAGTGTAAAGAGAACATTTAAATTTGTCCCATAAGTGCACTGCCCTGTGTCAGGGTGGCTACCCTGTGTCAGTGTGTGTGCCCAGCCATTAGCTTATAGCCATGTCAGTGTGTCCAGCATGTCCGGTCATGCAGTGCCCTGCCATTAGCTTATAGCCCTGTGTCAGGGTATCCAGTGTGTCCAGCAAACGGTTGTTCATTATCCTGTCTTCCTTTTTACCTTTGTGGACTTCAGACCATAACTGAGAAGCTCTATTTCCAACCCAAACTGTGCCTAGAACCGGCTCTGGTTCTAGTTTTCTTCCTTTTCCTTCTTAGAGAAGCCACAGTGTCTGTCCCCTCAGGTGCTTGTGGACACACACCAGCAGTCCCCTGCTCACGTCCCTTTGAACTGTCTTTGTCCTTCCTCCTCAGTCATCAGCCTCTCACTTCTGTCCACCTGGGCGTGCGTTCAGCCTCCGGATAAGGGCCCAGAAATGGGAGGAGGTTGTGATAATAATATGAAAGAGATAGGAGAGCTTCCACTGAGCTGCAAGGGTGACATACTGTGAAGGGAAAGACTGAGGGGAGGGGAGGGGAGGGGAGGGGAGGGGCCCTGACTGGTGTGAGACCAGAGTGGGGCCGGCAGTGTGGGGTGCTCCTTGGCCTCCTCAGCCTCCCGGGAGGCGGCTGCTGAGTAGAACTGCTGCTCGTCACACCCTGGAAATGCACCCTGTAAAGGAGGATGTAAACACCCAGACGGTAAAATTCAGGAAAGAGTGAGAGGCCAGCGTGGCAACAGGACCTTCATGCACCGTCCAAGTACCAAGACCGTTCTTGATCTTTATTGCCTGTTCTTGTAGGGAAAAAAATAAGTTTAGAAAAGAACTTAAACACACGCACACACACACACACACACACTAAAGCAAAACTTAGTGATCTGCTCTCAGCTGCTTCAAGCTGAAGGAGAGAGACTTGGCTGAAACAGCCCCTGCTCTGGAGTGTTGTAAGGAGCATGAAGGCCGAGCCTTCTCTTGTGTCATTTGTCCCAGGAGAAAGCAGGGAGCTGGAAAGATGGGAGGGAAGAGGAAGGGAGATTCCCTTCTGTGCTCCTCCAGCACCTTGCTCTGCTACTAAATCAGTGTCCATCCTTCTGTCCCACCCCTTACCACCCTCACAGACAAAAGCACCCACTGCCCCTCCCTCCGCTCGTTAGTGGAATTACTTAAAAGGCCCAGCCAGCCTCCGCCTCCGAAGGAACAGGCTGGTCCTGCATAGACCAGGAGGGAGAGGGAGATAAAGTCAGCGGTAGATTCCAGATGGAAACCCTAGAGACGAAGTTGGGTTTTTTCCTTTACAGCTTTACAGCGTGGTTAGCTTTTCCATTTTACTTAGAGCACGTGTAACTGTGCTTTTGAGAAAAAGAAATATTTATTCAAGTTCTAAACAGCAAATTCAGAAATGAACTTTAAAGACTTTTTTAATTACTTGCTATCTCTATGTGTGCGGGTGTTTCGCCAGCATGTTTTCCATGTACCAGGTGTGTGCAGTGCCAGAGGAGGCCAGGAGAGGGCATCAGATTACCTAGAACTGGAGTTTAGCGGGACTGAGCCCTGATACGGGTGCTGGAAATCAAGGCCAGGTCCTCTGCAAGAACAGCCAGGACTCTAACCCTGAGCCACCTACATCTCCAGCACCTGAGATGAGCGTTTCCCATCGCACCCCATTCCTATTTTCACCCCCATCTCTATTTTCAAATGACCATTAAGTATAGGAAAAAAAAAAACACCGATAGGACACCAATTTTAATATAATTTTTTTAACTGTCTTACAAAAAAGAGTCTATTCAAACCCAGAATTACTGTTCTAATGATTAGACAGAGCAGTTCCTTTTGATTAAAAAAAAAATCTAATAAAACCGGTCAAAGTTCTTAAAAGTAAATGTCCTTAGCAATGGCTATATAAAATTGGTCACTATAGATCTTCAAAAAATGACCCGTGGGCCAACATAAGTATCTGTGAGCACTCACTAAGGGCCGAGTATGGCCCAAAGCAAAACTAGAAGGAAGATTTTGGTTTGATTTGGTTTGGTTTTGTGTTGTTGTTGTTGTATCCGATTTTGGCAGTTATCAAGAAATGTGCAGGTCTCAGAAGGAAAGCTGGCTTCACTTAACAGTCTTTCATCAATACAGAAAACCAATAGTTTCTGTCCTCCATCACGTAGATAATTGCTCTGAAGCGGAAGATATTTCCCAGGAGGAGGATACACAAAGAAGCTAGTCCAGACCGGATCAGGGTGTAGAAGATCTTCTTCTGAGAGTCACCTACCTCAGCGTCTGTGAACCGCCTCACCGCCACAGCTGTGTCCCTATAATAGGGCCCGGAAACAGCCTCCTGGGGAGAAGGGGCAGCACAGACTGGGTATCCAAGAAACGGGAAGAGAGCCCACTGACATGGAATTACTCCACACACTAAGAACTTGTGTGGAGAGCTTGTTCAACTTGTGCTTTTAAAGGGTTTGCTAAGGACCTGTCAGCTTGTTGATAACCCTCCGCGACAAGCTTCCAGTTTTCTTCCCACAATTACTACAGACTGAGAAGCCGGGCCATCTTGAAAGCAAGTACTGAGGGACCCCCAGTCTTTGCATTCCAAAGCCATCCGGCATAATTTCTGGCTTCTCTCATTTGATCCATTTCCCATTTTTTAAGACAATAAGTGGGTACTAATTTAGTCATTCTCACTTCTGAAAGTCACGAATCGGGATATCAGAACATGTTTGTATAGATCTTATTTAAATAATGTAGAGCAATTACTTCTTTAGCCTATCTAAATTATTGATTTTATTAACATTTCTTGGATTGCTAACAACTACTGAAAGAGCTAGAGATCGGCGCTGACAGTGCTTTGAGTTTGCGTATTAACTCATTCCCCAAGAATACTGTGATCTTGGGAGCGGGCCTGATTATAAAGGGCTAGTGTCGAGTAGCAGTGCTATTCGCAGGATGAAATTATGTCGTGGAAATGGACAGATGCAAACAAAAGTGCCTCACTTCAGAAATGAGCAGTGCTGACAGCACCGGCGCCTGACTGGTGTCCAGTTGGAAAACCCATCACACCTTCCAATGCTCGCCCTGCTTACGTTATACAGAGCTGTCAACCAACTTCTATAAAAGAACAGTAAATAACTTGAGACACATCCATCTTTGTCAAACAGTCTTCTTTGCTTAAATTTGTTGTTTTGGGGGATTTATTATTTTGTTTTTCAAGACAGGGATTCTCTGTGCAGCCCTGGCTGTTTAGTAATTCACTCTATAGACCAGACTGGCCTTGAACTTAGAGATCCACCTGCCTCTGCTTCCTGAATGCTGGACATATGCCAACACTGCCCAGCCCCCTCTCTGGTAAACAACTCAATAAAAAGATGAAAACCTGCTTTAGTTTGCAGCTATACAGAAGCAAGCCTCAGCCAGACTTGACCCCCGGGGCCATTGTTGGCCAACTGGAGAATCATTTTTAACATGTGGGTAAGCAAACCCCGACATTAGCCATGCCCCGTTACGTCATTATGCAGTGGTTTTGTGGAGACCTGATTCCATGAGTCCTTGAATTCTGGCAAATACCTTCAATCATGATCTTAATAGTATTCTGCAAAATGGCATACATTTTTGTAACGAGAACTTGAAATGTAAATATTGTGTTTGTGCTGTAAATTTTGTGTATTTCAAAAATTGAAGTCTCATAAAAAGATACTTATTGATAAACTTGAGTTTGTTGTTAGTATTTTTATTATTAATTATGTACGAATATTTTGCCTGCATCTATCATACCTATGCTTGGTGTTTTTGAAGACCAGAAGAGGGTTTCAGATCCCCTAGAACTGGAGTTACAAATGGTTGGGAGCCACCATCTAGGCTCTGGGGACTGAACCCAGATCCTCTGGAAGAGCAACCACTGAGACATCTCTCCAGCCCTAAGCTTTAAGTCTCTGAAGATTGAGGTTACTGTTGTTCAGATTCAACAGGCAATTGAATAGTTGTCTGTGTTGTGTGTTTTTGGCTCTCAGGCTCCACAATGAACACTATTAAGTGTGAAGTAATGTAAGGTTAGATATGACATGCTTCATGGGACGGGGAGAGATTCTAAACAGAATTTGTCAAAAAAAAATGTAACATCTGTGTATTACTTAAAAACTGACAATTTATTTTGGGAAAGTTACATAGATAATGGATGTTTGGGTGTTATGTGGGGCATAAACTGTACCTAGTGAGAAGCTCGGTAATACAGTAGATAATTATATACAAACATTTGTAGAATCATTCATTATCTAATGATTCAGCAAGTTGTTGGGATAGGATCTGCTTAAGCAGTCAATGGCCAGAAATTTTAAATGCTTATAAAACCCTTCAAGTGCAATTCAATAAAAGGTCAAAATGTGTCTAAAGTCAACTTGTGATACTGAAGTAAAACACAACTTGCTTGTTGTAATACTTGATTGCTCTCAGGAGGCTGAGATCAGAGAATAGCCTTGAGTTCAAAGAGTTCAAGGCCAGCCTGAGCTACATAGTATGTATAGCATAGGTGGCCTGTGCAACTGTGAAGCCTTATCTCAAAACCACCACCACTATAAGTAAGAAGAGGAGAAGAAATACTACTACTGTAGTATGAATAATTTATGAAAAATAGAAATGCATTATCCAGTAGTTTTAGATGTTGAGATGTCTAAGGTCACGGCGCAGGTAAGTTTCACTTGTCTGAAGAAGGCTGCTCTGTTTCCAGTTCACAACTTGAATGCTGTGTCCCTCAGACGTGAAATAATACCTTGTGCTACCAGGGCAGATTCTTCTCATCAAATGCACAATTGGTCACGTCACCAAGGTTCTGTCCTCTCAGCAACGTGACATGGCTGATGGAATTCCACATGAATCCGCCTTCCCTCTTGAGTGCAGGGATGAAAGGTTTGCACCACCACAGCCATCTTAAGTATTTCTATTGTGCGGCAGCGAGTGGCAGATACACACCACAGCATACCTCTGAAGTCAGCTCCCTCCTGAGACATGATCAGGTCCTCAGGCTAAGAGCAAACTCACCAGCCCTGTCAGTGTTTGTCCTGACTAGCATGGTGGCTCTCATTTATCATCCCAGAATTCTGAAGGATACAACTAGAAGATAGATACCCAAGCCACTTAGCCAGGAGAGAAGAGTGTGAGAAAATGAATATCCCAGATCAAACGATGAAAGAGGTCTCTTGTGTAAGTTGAACTGCTTTTCCACACACACCCCTCTTGTTCAAATTCCAGCCCCAACTTAAAATTCAACTCTCTCTCTTAAATGGCAGTCAGCTTTTCTACTCAATTCTCCATGAATTCATTCTTCAGCACTGAAATAAATATACTTGGATTGCAAAGCAACAGATGAACCTTAAGCTTCCTTTAAAAGAAGAGTACCAGAGATTTGCCTATGTGATGCTTAATAGCGTCCATTTGCCAAGGTCTAGCTAGACTCATCCCAGAGGCAAGCCTCTGGATAGAGCTGTAAGGTATCATGTAGGTTAGGTAAACGAGTGGGAATATATTGTGTGCAATATTTAAAAAGCAATCTACACTACCGCCGGCATGGTACCAATGCACAGGCTGACCTGTTCTCAGCCCCGGCAGACTCTCTGATTCAGAGCTCACTAAATTCCCATGGCGGCCGCTGGAATGCATGCCCTACGCTTCCAAATTCCTGTGGCTGGCTGGGGTGCCCTGCCACCACACCTTTCTCTGGAACCCAGCTGAGTGTGTGAAGAAAAACACCACAGGATCTTAGTTTAGAATCAACAGGCAACACAACTGCTGGACGCAGAAGCTAGCATCCTATTTCTGGAAGCTATTTAAGTTATAAATTCTCAGGAGGCGGATCCTAAACCAGGGCCTCTGGCTACCTACATTTGTCACCATGCTCTCTCCCATCCAAAAGGAAGTATTCTCCTGCCTCCCCTTGTCCTCTCTCCAACCGGAAGTCCTACTCTCCCAGTGATTGGTTCCTTGAAATCTTTTATTCATTAGGGGAAGGTTCTGCCACCTGAATATCCATCTTCCATGTGGATGACATCTTTGTGACAGCACAGCTCTAAGGATATCTGAGGGGAAAGATTATTATTTCACCAGCCTGCAGTAGCCTCTGCTGGCGAGCGTATGTTGACAGCTTCCTTACCCTGGGGCTGGCCCTCACTGATGCTACTGCTTCCATTTTCTATCGTACCCAGTCCCAGCTTCTTCAGCCTTCCAATGTAGGTGAAGATCATTGGCTCTCCAGGAATCCTCAGCCCGTCGGTGCCATCGTGGGACAGCCACGGCACCCAGCCTCATAGACTTAGCAGCTACCAGAGGGCTGGTGTGGAGACATCCATTGTTGGACTGCCCAGAGATGATGTAGTAACTTATTTTTTTAAATCTCAGATGGGGCTTTCTGTCTCATGCGTAATCACTCAGTTCCCAGATAAAAGACATATAACTTTTATATATTCATAATAAGCCTTTAATGCATTAGAGCTGGGCAGTTATCTACCTTCTAAGCTATTTACAATCAACTTCCCAATTGGTATTATCTCTGTGTCACTCTCAATAACCCTGAGTTATAACTTGCCATGTTCCATCTGGGCTCTTAACTCCCAGCCTTCATGGCGATGTTCTCATAACTTTGTCATCTTGTCCTCTCTCCACCTTCTTCCTTCTCCTCATGGTGTCTCCTCAGACCCTAAGCCCAGGAACCCAAACTCTGCCTGTCTCTCTTCTGCCCACCTATAGGCTACAGGCATCTTTATTCACCAGTCAGGGATAACTTTAGGAGCAAGGTCATGAAGCATCACTTGTGTGTGTGTGTGTGTGTGTGTGTGTGTGTGTGTGTGTGTGCGCGCGCGCGCAGATTCTCTAGTCCCTAGGAGGCAACCAGACCTTAGGAGCCTGTATTTAGCATTACAATACATAGCAAAAGTCCAAACCTCAACACAGAGCAGATGGTGTAAGCTAACAAATCTCGCTTTAATATGTATTCATTCCACCAGTGCTCTTCCTCTCCAGACCCCTGACTAGATATAGCACCCTGTCGGGACCGTTGCTCTGCTCTGCCCATCCCTGCCTCTCTTTCATGTCAATTCAACCCCCAGAATGAAGACATGCTTCCTAACTCACGTCCTTCAGAGAAGCCGGAAGCATCATCTCTGGTCTAGTATAGAAAGCTCTGATTGGGAATAATACACTGATTAGTTTGCTCTAGGCCGTCTACTTCTGGCACGAGAAATGAAGCCTCTCACCCAAAGGAGTCTCGAAAAGTCAACAAGGGCACTGCCCTCCTATGAAGCTGCCTGTCTAAGGAAGGCCGAGTTCCTAGAAGGACCAACTTGAAGGCGAGCTGCTATACTTGAAAGCATTAGGAAATTCAGATGTGGTCATTAAATACAACCAACCTTAAAAATGTTTCATTATTGAAAGGATAAGTATAAACAGCCAAGACTCTATAAATATGGCTAACACATAGCTCAGTTAATACGTAGCTCAGTACTATAACACCTGTCCACCTCACCTCCCATGGGCAAGGCCTTGGTTTAGATCTCCTGCACAGAAAAATAAAAAGATTAATTTTTAAACGTGGTTTTAAAATTCATAATTGGCCCTTCCTTCTCTTTCCCTCACCTGCCAACCTTTCTTTGGACCTTACACTGTGCCAGCAACATTGTATAGTTAGGGTTTCCATGGCAGTAATAAAACATTGTTGCCAAAAGCAGCTTGGGGGGAAAGGGATTTCCACATCACAGCCAGTGGTTAAGAAGTCAGGATAGGAATCCAAGGCAGGGACCTGGAAGTAGGGATTGAATCAGAAGCTGTGGAAGGATGCCACTTTCTGGCTTGCTCCCCATGCCAAGCTCAGACTGCTTTCTTAGACAACTCTGGGGCCAGGATGCCTGGGAGGTTGGCACTGCCTGCCTTGGGATAGGCTGGTCCACATCAATCACCAATCAAGACAATGCCTTCCCAGGCTTACCTACATGCTAATGTTTGGAGGCATTTTCTTGGTTGTGTTTGCTTCCTTTCATGATTATCTAGCTTCTGACAATTACACACACACACACACACACACACACACACATACAGACACACACACCCACACACACACATTCACACATTTTCTAATCTTTTTATTTGACCCATTATTATTGTAGAGGAGAAGGGACCTCCTTCTCCTCTACCTGTTGGACCCCAAAAAAAGCATCCATCCTGGCAATTGCACCAAATGTTAGTAGGGTCCACTTAGATTCAACACAACACAAACACCATGTCAATGCAGATGACGAAAACCGTATTGCAGTCAAGCTGCTACTGATCGATCAGGACCACACAGTGGACTCAAGAGCTGAACTGCACCCCACACTCGAACCCTGAGCCAGAAGGTTCCAGAGATTTTAAGCTTGATGACCACAAACATCTGTGCCAAGTTACAGTTAAATCTTGTGGAGTCAAGTCTCTCCTTTCCTTTTTGTTTTTTATGGATTCCAGGAATGGCATTCAGGTCTTTATGCTGGTGCAGCAAACACCTAACCTGCTGAGCCATCTCGCTGGCCTCTCTAAGACATTTTTCTAAGAGACTGCTTTGTCACATGAACTCTCTTCAGATAGAATGTACAGCGTAACACATCTTTGCCAGTCTGCCTATTCCCCCACCCCATCCCTCCCTCAGACCCAATTCAGGGTGGTCTTTGAACTACAGTTGAATAAAGTTTGATATTTGAAGCAGTGTGCACATACAAGACAACTTCAAGGAAGTAACACTGAGAAAAGAACCGAGGAAAGCAAGCCCTGGGAATTTGTAACACAGTCCTTTGGAAGAGGAGCTAGCAAAAAGGCCAGCAGAGGGGAGTGGGAGATAAGAGGTGTATGGGAAATTATCAAGGGCTGTGTGAGACAGAAGATAGAAATGAAAGAGAAACATACAGGTGGTTGATGGTGTTAGTAGTCGCTAAGTCAAGCAAGGATCTGAGATGCATGAGTTATAAGAAACATTTTAAACTGAGCAAGATTGGGCAGGGGGGGGGAGGGATCAGTGAAAGAGTCTAAGTCTAAACATAATCTGTCATATATATATATATATATATATATGACAGTGCAGTCATATATATATACATATATATATATATATGTGTGTGTGTGTGTGTGTGTGTGTGTGTGTATCTCAGTAAAAAACGTAAGGAGTGTGGAGGCAGGTGGGTTATGTAGAGTGCACCAGCAACCCTACCTGTGTCCAAAGACTTGCAATGAGACTCTGCTGTTCCTGTCCACAAGGAACTGATTGCTCCGCTGTTTAAACCTTGCTGAGGCCATTTGATTTTTTTTCTTTTTCCTTTTATTTTTTTTTGGGGGGGGGCACTCGGTGACACATACAGCTCAGAAAGAGCTTTGAGGCTTTCCTCTTAAGGCTTCAGTTGGAACTTTGATGCGAATGAGCCAGAGACCGACTGAGGCTTCTCAGCCAAGAGCTTGCATACTCCCAACCTTGTAAACAAAACCACTAGATTACCCACTCCCGGGAAACTCTGCCAGAGGCAGCGGAGATGGGCCGCAAATGGAGATTCATGGAATTCTGAACTGCAACAGCATTTCCTTCAAGCCTACAGTTTTAGAGTGACCTGTTACTCAACAATAGCTACATTGCAGGAACTGAAAGGGATAGTGGAAGGAATGCTCACTTAGTTAAACTAGAATCCTACATAGACATTTCTTTCTATGTGAACTGGCCTAGATGCCCATCAGCAGGTGACTGGATAAAGAAAGTATGATCCATGTATACACTGGAATTTTATCCGACTGCAATAAAGAATGAAGCTATGATATCTGTGTCTTAGTCGGGATTTCTATTTGTGCACAAACATCATGACCAAGAAACAAGTTGTGGAGGAAAGGGTTTATTCAGCTTACACTTCCACACAGCTGTTTATCACCAAAGGAAGTCAGGACTGGAACTCAAGCAGGTCAGGAAGCAGGAGCTGATGCAGAGACCATGGAGGGATGTTTCTTTACTGGTTTGCTTCCCGTGGCTTGCTCAGCCTGCTCTCTTATAGAACCCAGGACTACCAGCCCAGGGATAGCACCACCCACAATGGGCCCTCCCCTCTTGATCACTAATTGAGAAAATGCCTTACAGCTGGATCTCATGGAGGCATTTCCTCACCTGAAGCTCCTTTCTCTGTGATAACTCCAGCCTGAGTCAAGTTGACCAACCAGCCAGTACAATTTGCAATAAAACAGAAGGGACTGGAAATCATGTTAGGGGAAATATGCCACATAAAGATAGTACATGTTCTCTCTCATACACAGAGTCTATATTTTAAGTGGGCATACATATAGGGCTGGAGAGATGATTCAGTGATTAAGAATGCATACCTTTTTTTGTAATGTTTCCCAGCAAGTTCCCGGCATGCACATAGAGTGGTTGACATCTGCCTATAACTGTTGTGGTCTTATAAAAGCTAAGTAGATGTGGTGGTATATCCTATACAGGCAGTGCACTGGTGGCTGAAGCAGGAAGACTGTGCTAAGTTCGTGAGTTTTAGGCAAGCTGGGACTTCAAGGTGAGACATGGATTCAAACACAAAAGCCTCCACTACTGTTTGACATTGTGCTGGATGGTTTAACCAATGCCGTTTAGCACAGGAAAAGGAGACATGAGGATTGAAAAAAATATATAATTGTCTTTATGTATAGTAACATCAGAATGTACCAGAAGGAGAGAGGAGAGAGATGGCCAAGTCAGAGGGTCTGAGTTTGAGACCTGAAACTACATGGGGAAATGAGAAAGCCAGCTAGCTCCTGCAAGTTGTACACACACACACACACACACACACACACACACACAACCTAAGAAAATACACTGAAGGCACTCTAGAACAAATTTAGCCAGACATGAAACGAATTCTGCGTGGTAGCAGGCTATAAAAGCAACATGAAAAAGAGAACTCCCAAAAGCTGAAGCCCAGTAGGTGTGGCCCTTTGTCTCCCCAAAAGTAAGCTGATGTGACCAAACGGCTGTCCCTCCACCAGCCCATTGGGATCCCAAAATGTACTCAGTCTCAGTGCATACATGGAATGGCCTTCAAGATGCACACACAACCCCAGGGCCTCAGAAATCTGAAGTCAGGGCAGCAATGCGTGTGAAGACTCCAGATGTTTGCTCTTACATGATGTCCAGCAAAGCTGTTTGGTCCAAGAACACAGAAGGATGGAGTCTGACCTCACAGACCTTCATAGACTTTGATTACCTATACACCAGACAACTTAAAAGCAAACAGACAAAAGCAACTCTGGGTTAGAATAAAACTCGGATAGCCAGTCAGAAAGCCACCCACACTACTTAACAAACAAGATACTTTCAGCTGGGCAGTGGTGGCGCACACCTGTAATCCCAGCACTGTGGGAGGCAGAGGCAGGAGGATTTCTGAGTTCAAGGCCAGCCTGGTCTACAGAGTGAGTTCCAGGACAGCCAGGGCTATACAGAGAAACCCAGTCTCAAAAAAAAAAAAAAAACAAAAACAAAAACAAAAACAAAAACAAAAAACCAAGATACTTTCAACGCCTGTACTTAGGGAAGCGCACGATGCATTTCTAAAAAGGTGTTTTAAAAGAAAATTTTAATATATGCATTACAGAAAATACAAGACGCCCAAACTGATATCCTGCAGTCACAAGCAGCTCAGCTGACGCGTCTGTCTAGATCTTGTGTTTCTATGCACAGTTAGGTGATTGAGCCCATACAGAATGTGTCATACTTTCTCACACATTGTGAAAGTGTGCCTGCGGAAAAACCCCAAGCTACCTGAGAAAATGTTTCTATAAGAGATACTTAGAAATACACAAATAACCACCACCAACAACAACTACAAACAAGTATATTGGGATTATCAATTTCCCAGCCACTACCATCACTTTTAGCAGGCAAGGATGAAGTCAGACTCCCTAACCTCTGTATCTATATCTTCAGCTGCTGGTGCAGTAAATCATTCTGGTCCATGACCCTCCAAGCTTCTGCAGTCTCCACAACTGCAGCTTCCCCTCAATCTCTCCTTCACAGTCAGACTAAGGAGACATGCATGGAAGACTGTGGAAATTGTTTCATGTCCCCTTTCCCCTACATGTGTGGGTGTAGCTCCTTGTAAATTAATAAATACTACATGTGTGTCCATGGCCAACCTAGGGCCCACCCCAGATTTGTACTTCAGAGATCTTTTCTTCTTTATTTCTTGTGTCTGGGCTAGTGTAGGCACTTGGCCACACCTTCTGAAAAAAAAAATCCAATAAAAACAAAACAAAACCAACCAACAGGTCAAACAAACAAGTTTGTCTGTCTGTCTGTCTGTCTATCAGAGCTACACAGAGAAACACCATCTCAAATAAACCAAGACTTACTAAGTCTGCCTGGCTTACAGAAGTAGTTCTAGGATGATTGGTTTTATTTATCTTTTATTGTGCATTTGAATTAAATTTTTTTAAATTAGTAATTGATGTGGGAGGGCCCAGCCCATGGTAGGTGATGCTATCCCTAGGCAAATGGTCCTAGGTTCTATAAAAAGCAAGCTAAGGAGGACACATGTCTTTAATCCCAGCACTCAGGAGGCAGAGGCAGGTGTAGCTCTGAGTTGGAGGCTAGTGTGGTTTCAGGACAGCCAGGTTACCCTAAGCAGGCTGAAAAAGCAATAGGCAACCAGCCAGTAACCAGCATCCCTCATGCACGGAAGCTCCTGCCTCCAGGTTCCCTCCCTGTCTAAGTCCATGTATTGATTTCTTCTTCAAGGAACGTACATGTGAAAGTAGAAGCCAAATAAACCCTTTCCTCCCCAACTTGCTTTTAGTCACTGTGTTTCATCACAGCAATAGGAAGCAAGACTAAAGACAGAAGACAAAGAACAGAAGTAGGCCTCTTAGAAACACTGGTGGAGACGCAATTAAAATAAAAGGGATCCTCTAATAATAGTGTCAGGGGTTGGCTCTGTCACGTGGGATGGTACCCAAGGGGGGCTCCCCCTTCTCTGAGAAGGGGGGGGGACTAATGGGAGGAGGGGCTTGCTTGTAAGGGTGGGACTGGGAGGAGAGGAGGGAGGCAGGGCTGTGACTGGGATGTAAAGTGAATAAAAAAATTATTGGGGAAAAAAAGAACTGCTGATTTAAATGAAAACAAACAAACAGGCAAATGAATAATGAATAAATAAATAAATAGGATCTAGCACCTATGGCAGAGGTTGACAGAGGTTGTTAACAGTTTCAACACACTGGTGTCTGACCCTCTAAGCCTCCCTCTGCCCCTCCATGGCCAGCATTTGATTCTCAGTGTCCAGAGATTGCATAACAACTCTATGCTTAAAAGGAACTTTTTCTGTCAGTTCTAATAATTCATTCAATAGCTATACATTTTTTTTTTTTTACCATACACTGTCACAACATGGCCAACTCAGAAAGAGTCTGGCTATTCCTCTCTGACCAATATGTCATATAAATTTTAACAAGCTCCAGACCTTTTCTGCTCAGCCCTCTAACAGCACGAACACATGAGGCAGCCTAAACAACTCCATTTCAGTCACTTCCATAAGACATGCCTCCGGCTTTTAAAAGGATGACTGGGGCACATACACGTGTGATTTCCTACCTCTCCTTTACCCTGTATGGGCAGTCCCTACAGCCAGATGCCTAGAATTAGCTGGAGTTTAGTTTGTTTGCAGTGATTCTCAACCTTCCTAACGCCACCACCCATTAATACAGTTCTTCTGCATGTTGTGGTGACCCCCAACCAGAAAAATATTTTGTTGCTAATTCATAACTGTGACCTGAGGAATGACACCAAATTGACCGCTGGTTTTCAGATCACATGTGCACACACGTGCCAGAATAAAACTATAGCTGTGCACACAAATGCATGCATAAAACTAGTGAGACTCAATTCTAATTCAGTCTATAGATCAGTGACTCCCTTCCCACATCAAAGATAATAGCAAGGCTGGTTTTGTTTGTTTTGAATGGATCTAGGAAAACCTCTTGAAAATCATCTGGGAAATGAGTCAAGCATCTGCAGGTTGCGTATTAGGAAGGAACAAGATGTGAGACTTGCTGTACCACGAACAGCAAGGTTGGAGCTGAAGGTTCACTAAGGTTAGAGCGATGAAAATCGTGGTTTGCAGGCAGGCACATAGGGAAATCTACCTGTCGAACAACAGGAAGAGTAAACTCAAGAATTTTGGGAAACATACTTGGATTTGATCATTGTGTACCATATACGTGGCAAATTATCACATGACACCCCATAAATGTAGGATAAAAAGGACCAAGAAAAAAAAGCAGCTTGACCCTGACTTGACTCCAAGCCTGAGACCAGGGCCAAAGAAAAAACACAACTGAACAAAAACAAACAAAAACAGAACAAAAGAAAACAACAATACCCACTGATCCCTCAGCGTCAAGTTCAAGTCACAGAATCCCACCAATCCCAGAGCTTGCTCCAATCCCAGGCCACCCTGGAAAGCTCTCCCACCCCCACCCCAAAAGATCCTAGATCAGCCTGCCTTCTCCTCAGTTCCCTGCTGTCTCTCACACAGCAGAAGTAGTCACCTTCCTGGATTTTTCCCTCCCAATACATCTCGTGTGAGGTTCGTTGTGTGGTGTGACTGTGGTATTCCTTGGAATGCCGTTTGTCTCGGAGCTGTATAATAGATGCATACAGTTGTTCTCCCAAAGTTTTTCTTGACATAAAGCTAACAGCCGTTATGGGGAGGGCACACACTTTATTTTTTTTAATTTTATTTATTCTTCTTTTATATATTACATTATGAAGGCAGTTCCTCCTCCCTCCTCTCCCAACCCTCGCCCTCTCCATCCAGTCCTATGTTTCTGTGCACACACGTCTTAATAAATAATGAGACATCGGTTTCCACAGAAGATAAAAGTTAATATTTTTTTCTTAAAAATTTTAAACATTGGCCGGGCGGTGGTGGCGCACGCCTGTAATCCCAGCACTCTGGGAGGCAGAGGCAGGTGGATTTCTGAGTTCGAGGCCAGCCTGGACTACAGAGTGAGTTCCAGGACAGCTAGGGCTACACAGAGAAACCCTGTCTCAAAAAAACCAAATCAAAAAAACCAAAAAAAAATTTTTTTAAGCATTAAAATATTTTTAAAAACTTAACGCATAGAACTTGTAATCTTTTTTAGCGTTCAAAGTAACAATAATTTTTTTTTATATAAAAATGGACCTGGAAACAGAGATGAAAAGCTAGCATAAAAGACCTTATAAACTCAGTTCTAGTAAATGCTCTAGCGTAAATCCTGAGTTTGGATGATGGTCCTGGCTATCTATAATAGCGGTTCTTATAGCAATAATGAAGAAAAAGTGAGTCAAAATTTTTCGTTATTGCAATGCTCAGACATAAAATATGATGTGCTGCTATATAAAGACCATGTCTATGTGTTATCGAAACTCAGAAAATATAAATCAGTTGTGGTTTGCACCTATAACCCCAGCATTTAGGAAGCTAGAGCAAGATTACCATGCGTTCGAAGGCAGCCTGGGTTAGAGTGAGACCCTGTATCAGAAAACAACAAAGAATCAAACAAAGACTTCAGAAAACGGGAGATGGATAATTTACAGTTTCCATATTTGTATGAATGAGGAACCGTGGCCAAAGATAGCCAGGTCGGGTGGGACGGGAGAGCCGGGTACAGAAAGTTGAAAAGCGCTGCTTCTCATGGTAGCCAGACGTGATGTGTCCATCATGGAAGTGCCCCGCCCATCGCGTCCCAGCCGTTGGCTACCACGTGAGAACAGGCCGGGAGCACGCGCCATGGGGGCGGGGCGAGCGTTCAGCCAATCAGCAGAGAGCTTGGCCGAGGCCGGGCTGTATTTCCTCCCACCCAAAGGCCAGGTTTGCTCAGATGCTTCGAGGGTGCGGAGACGACGACTGCTCGCCGCCGGAGAAGCTGAGGTAAGGAGATGGGGTAGTGAGGGCCTGGGCCTCGGGAAGAGCAGGAGTCAGGCCAGGCGGCCTCGCCGAGGGCGGGCGGGTCACCAACCGCGGCCGGTGTGGGGCAGGCCGGGACTGAGGAGCGGAGGGCCGGCCGGCCGAGGGAGCGAAGGGGCCCGGCTGAGGGAACTGGGGGTCGGACCGAGGGAGTTAGCTGTCAGAGCCTAGGGAACTGGAGTCGTGGGCCAAGGAAATGGGGCGGCGGGATCTAGGATTTAGGATTTGGGGCCGAGGGAACTAGGAGTCAACGGCTAAAGAAGAAAGAAGGCTAGGAAGCGGGGGATAGGGAGTTCGGGGGGTCATGGCTGACGGAAGTAGGGGTCCGGACCTAGGGAATCAGGGTCAGGCTGAGGGAATTGAAGGTCACGGCCTATGGAGGTTAATGGGGAATTAGGGGTCAAGGGTGAAGGGAATCTGGAGGCGGAGCCTTAGGGAATTGGGGGTGGCAGCCTAGGGGATTAGGAGGCGGGCCTAGGAAATAAGGGTTTGGGAGCTGAGGGAATTAGGAGTCAAGGGCTAAGGAAGTCAGGAGGCGGGGCCTGGGGGTTAGGGGTCATGGCTGAGGGCATGGGGTCAGGGATGAGGGAATTAGTGGTCAGGACCTAGGGAATTACGAAGCCGGGGTAGGGAATTAGGGGTCCAGGCCTAGGGACTAGGAGTCAAGGGCTAAGGAAAGTTAGAGGCGAGACATTGGGAACTGGGGTCAGGGCCAAGGGAAATAAGGGGCTGGGAGCTGAGGGAATTAAGGGCTGCGCCTAGGGAGTTAGGGGTGGGACCTATTAGGGGGTGTGGTCTAGGGGATGTGGATGAGGTCAGAGGAGTTAGGGGGTGTGGTCTAGGGGATGGAGGTGAGGTCAGGGGAGTTAGGGGGTGTGGTCTAGGGGATGGGGGTGGGCCCTGGGAAATTAGGGGATGTGGTCTAGGAATGGGGGTGGGGTCTGGGGAGTTGGGGATGTGGTCTAGAATTGGAGGTGGGGCCTGGGAAATTAGGGGATGTAGTCTAGGAATGAGGGTGGGATCTGGAGAGTTAGGGATGTAGTCTAGGAATGGGGGGTAGGGTCTGTGGAGTTAGGGGTGTGGCCTAGGAATGAGGGTGGGGTCTGGGGAGTTAGGGGATGTACTCTAGGAATGAGGGTGGGGTCTGGGGAGTTAGGGGATGTACTCTAGGAATGAGGGTGGGGTTTGAAGAGTTGGGGGTGTGGCCTAGGAATAAGGGTGAGTTCTGGGGAGTTAAGGGGTGTGGTCTTTGGGATGGAGGGGGGGCCTGGGAAATTAGGGGATGTGGTCTAGGGATGAGGGTGGGGTCTGGGGAGTTAGGGGGTGTGGCCTAGGAATGGAGGTGGGGTCTGGAGTTAGGGGATGTAGTCTAGGACTGGGGGCTAGGGGCTGGGGAGTTAGGGGGTGTGGTCTATGGAATGGGGGGTGGGGCAGAGAGAATTTAGAAAAATGGGATTTATAAAATTAGGCCTTGTGGCCTAGGGGATTAGGAGGAGGAGCCTAGAAATTTCTGTATAATGGGCTAAGTCAGGAGGCAGGGCATCAGGGAATGTAGGGTTAGGATGGAAAAATTTAAAATTAGGAAGTATAGCTATTTAGGGGTCAGACACTGAGAAAATTAAGGGTTTGGGCATGGAACTCTGGTTTAGGATGTAGGGAGTAGGCAGTGGTTGGGCTCGGATGAAATTAGAAATCAGGGCTGAGGGCTTAGAAAGTTGATGGTTGGGTACTAAGGGAATCTCGGGTTGGTGCTGAGGCAATTTGGAGTTGAGGTGAGGGAATGAGGTATTTGGTGTGAGGGAATGAATTTAGGGAATAAAAGCTTATTGTGGCTGGTGGTTTGAGCCACTGAGGATTAGGGATGATGGGCTAGGTATGCTGGGGCTGAGGGTATTTGGCATTGGGGTGAAGGGTTAGGGGTTTCATTAGAGAGCTTAGGAGCTGAGAGAAATAGTTGTGGGAGTCAGATGAGAAATTGGGGTGAGGTGCAGAGGTAGGGGAATGGGAGCTGGAGTCTGGGAGAATGAGGAGTTCAGGGCTAGGTTGTTGGAGGCTGTGGGAACTATATGGGTTAGAGAATTAGGGATTGAGAGTGAGGGGATTAAGGATCAGGTTTGAGAACATTAAAATTGAGTTGGGAATGACAGAATGGTTGGGGGTGAGGGAATTAAGGGTTGGGGCTGTGGCAGTTAGGGGCAGTGGGTGAGGGAATTAATTTAGGGGAAAGGGAAGTGGGGTTTGGAGACAAAGGGACTTAGAAGTTGGGATAAAATTTAGGAGTTATATATGAGAGAACTAGGGTTTGGGATGAAGGAATTAGGGCTTGTGGGTTAGGCTAATTAGGGAGTTGGGGCTGAGAAAATTAGTTGTGTGGGAATGAGGAATTACAGGCTGAGAAAATGTGTCTTTGAGGGAGTTGGGATTAGATTTGAGGAAATGAAGAGATTTGGTTGAGGGATTGGGGTCTGGGGAGTTCAGTGAATTAAAGGGTGAGAGAATATAGTATGAGAGGAGGACAGACTTGGAGCTGGGGTAATGAAGACTGAATGGAGGACTTTATAGGGCCAAAACTCAGATCTAGTGGCTAGGTAGAAACATATTTGGAGTCAGTGTTCAAGCGATTACTGTAGTGTTTTTCTTCTTTGTAAATTGATAGAAGGTAAACTGTTAATTTTTAGTAAAATGAAAAAATACTAGGCCAGCAACATAGCCCAGTGAGTAAAGGTGCTTGTTCTCAAGCATGAACTGAGTCTGATCCCAAGGATCCACTTGGTGGAAGAGAACTGACTTAAGTTGGCCTCTACCCTCCACATGTGTCCTTCCCTCCCCCCACCCCACCCCCAAAAACTTTACTTAAATGATGTCTTTGAATTCAAACAGTTTGAGAGATCTGAGGATTTCTGCTGTTTTTTTGTTTGTTTTTGTTTTTTTAAACAAGCAAACATCTAAAGATGGTGCCTGGTGGAAGAAAGCATTCTGGGAAATCTGGGAAGCCTCCATTGGTTGATCAGGCTAAAAAAGTCTTTGACTTTGAGAAAGAAGATAAAGATCTGTCTGGATCAGAAGAAGATGTTGGTGATGGTAAATATCTAATGTTTGGTATTAACAATGTTCTAGAGTTTGTTTATTTTGACGTGCTACACTTAAAACTGAATTAAGTAAGCATTTTCACATAACTTTGTTTTGTTTAGGATTCATTTATGTATATGAATACCTGAATACCTGCATGCCAGAACAGGGCATTAGATTCCATTATAGATGGTTGTGAGCAACCATGTGGTTGCTGGGAATTGAACTTAGAATCTCTGGAAGAGTTGCCAGTGCTCTTAAACACTGAGCCATCTCTTAAGCTCCCATACTTCATTTCTTATCAAATCTCCCTATCAGAGTTGTAACATTTCAAAGAGTACTCTTTATCTTTGAAGTCCCAACAAGTTAGTAAAAAGTACATGGCCATACTTGAAAATTTGTTTCTAAAAAATGGGTCGTGACTTGATATAAATTAATTTTTCCAAAAAAATATATTTATCTGCTTTTAAAATTTTTTACAAAATCCTGAAAGGACAGAAAATAGACTTCATTAAAACTTCACAAAATAACATTTAATTTCAAATTTATTTTGTAAATATAGAAAAGACTGCAGTAATTGATAAACATGGAAAGAAAAGATCTGCAGGAATAATTGAAGATGTGGGGTAAGATGTTAAAAAAAGTACTTGGGGGGTGTACAAGGGTGTGTGTGTGTGTGTGTGTGTGTGTGTGTGTGTGTATATGTATCACATGCATGCTGAGTACTTTGTGTGTATGGAGGTTGGATATCAGGTGTTCATGCTTGCAGAGCAAGCATTTAACTGAGCTATTTCACTAAGCTCCACAGATGTTTTCTTTGCTCAGTAAAGTAATTTAAGGAAAGTTTATTTCAGTTCATCTAGCAAATAGTGATATAAAATATTTGCTATGTTATATTTCTCCCAAAACAAGTATATTATGAATCTCTAAAGAATTTATTTTTTTGCTTTATTTTTAAATGGTGCTGATCAACCTTAGGGCTTTGAGCACATTGGCCAAATGTTCCAACACTGAGTTATACTCTTGGTCTTAATTTTTTAACTGTTATTTTTCACAGAGGTGAAGTACAGAATATGCTGGAAAAATTTGGAGGTATGTTTTTGGGAGACATTTAAAGAAAATTATTTAAAACTGTGTAATTGCATAATAGGAAACAAGGTCACTATGTGAATATTTAACACTTTGTTTTTTCTTTATGGGGTTTTGCATAAATATGATTTAGCATCATAGATTTTCTTAACCTTTTTCATGATATGAAAAGTAAACATGATACTTTAAGAATTTTGGAAAAATAGAGGGGAAAGTTATTTTTACTTCTTTATAGTCACAGAAAAGTGATTTTATATATATATATATATATATATATATATATATATATATATGCATGCTTTTAATCCCAGCATTTGGGAGGCAGAGGCAGGCAGATCTCTGAGTTCTAGGCTAACCTGGTCTACAAAGTGAGTCCAGAACAGCCAGGGCTATACAGAGGATCCTACCTCAAAAAAAATTAAAAAGAATTATTATTTTTATAGTGATAAATTTATGTAATTGAAAGTAAAAAGACAACTTTAGCCAGTAAAAGATTTATAACAAGAGCCAAAGACCTTAAGTTTTAAATACTGTTTTTATACACGTTTAATTAGGAGATAGCACTCTGTTTATTTGCTTCTTTTTGAGACAGGAACTTGCTAGGTAGTCTAGGTTGGCCTTAAACTGGGTATATTTTCAAACTGGGATTCTGGGATTACAAGGCATCAGTTACCTTGACTAGGTTAGGAGAATATACTTTTTTTTTTTTTTTAAACATTTCAGGAGGGCAGCATGCCATGGTACATGAGTGGAGAGCAAATGACAACTTGCTGGAGGCAGTGCCATCCTCTTACCATATGGATGGATCCTGGTGGGGTCATACTCAAATTGTCAGGCTTTGCTGCAAGCACCTTTACTTGTCGAACCATTTCACCAGCCCCCAATACTCTTTTTTTTTTAAAAAAGAAAATTGTTTCTATAAGAATTATTCATACTATTAAGTCTTTATAAGAATTGCTCTATTTGGTAGTAACAAAATGTTTGCTTTATATAAACTTACTATAAATGCTGAAAACTCAAAATATGTATTATAGTTACATCATAGTCACTAAAAGGTAACTTTTTTTGGTTGTTTTTTTTGGATTTGGTTTTTTCGAGACGGGGTTTCTCTGTATAGCCCTGGCTGTCCTGGAACTCACTCTGTAGACCAGGCTGGCCTCGAACTCAGAAATCTACCTGCCTCTGCCTCCCAAGTGCTGGGATTATAAGCGTGCGCCACCATGCCCGGCAAAAGGTCACTTTTAAGGTAAAATATGCATAGCAAACATTGAGGTTTTAAATTTTTAATAAACTGCCATATTTATTAGTGATTAAAAATGCCCTATACAAATCACTGTGAACTGGGTTTGAGCACACACCGAGCTCTTGGACAGCAGAGGTAGCAGGGTCACTGAATTTGATGTTAGCCTGATCTACATGGTGAGTTCCAGACCAGAGAGGGCTATGTCATAAAACCTCATTTGAACAAAACAAAAACAATAAAAAAACTAAAAAAAAGTCCTCTATTAAAATATTATAAATATCTCTAGATGCATTATTTAGATATTTCACTAAGATTTCTTTTATAAAAAGTGTTTAATAAGACTTTAAATTTTTTTGAAAATTTGGTATTTTTGATAATGAGTTCTAACAGTTAGACCAAGTATCGCCTATCAAATGGGGGATGTGCTATAAATTTAGAAATATTTAGCCTTTATTACTGTTTGTTCATAAGTCTGGCCTTGATGCTTTTTTTTAGTCATTTTTATCATTCTTAAGTTTAAATTTTAACTCAGTTATAAAAATAAGAATTGAGGTAAGTTTGGGTATTTTATATATTTCTTTTTCTGAAATATCTAAAACCAGTGTTTCAGAATTCAGCCATTTTTGGATTTTGTAATATTTGCATAGATTTTACTGGCTAAGCTTCTCTAGTCTGAAAATCCAAACTTAGTGTTCTAAAACACAAAGCATTTTTCAAAGCACAAGTTGGTGTTATTTTTTAAATTAAAATGTCTTAATTCAATTTTTTTGATTTGTATATGATTATGTGTGAGTGTAGGTCTACATGTATGATAGCATGTCTGTGTAGGTGAGAGGACACTTTTGGGAGTTGTCTCTCCTCTTCCACTGTGGAAGATGATACCTTTCAGCCTTGGTTTGCCCCTTCTACCATGGATTCCTGAGATCAAACTTAGGCTATCGCAAGTGTTTTTTTGTTTGTTTGCTTGTTTTTCTTTGTGACAGTGGGTATCTATGTTTCCTGACTGACCTGGAACTATATAGATCAGGCTGGCCTAAAATTCAGAGATCCACTTACAGAGCTCTGTCTTCCAAGTGCTAGAATTAAAGACATGTGTCACCATGCCCAGCATGAATTTTTTTCTCCTGCTGAATTCCTTGGTCCCTAAATTTAATTTTAAATCTCCTTGATAATATTGAACAAACCCATAGTTATATTACTTCATTATGTGGAACAAAATAGTTTTCCTTCAACATTTCAATGTTTTGTTTTCAATATAGCTGACATCAACAAAGCTCTTCTTGCCAAGAGGAAAAGAATAGAAATGTATACCAAAGCTTCTTTCAAAGCCAGTAACCAGAAAATTGAGCAAATTTGGAAAACACAACAAGAGGAAATGTAAGTTTTTAGAAGAACTACATCTTTATCATTTCTTAGTATGTCCTGGTACCAATTGCTTATTAGTCTCTAGTAAAAAATCTTTGGCTTTTTTTTCTTCCTAATCAAGTAGTCCTATAATCTCATGCCTTCATAGAATTGAGATGTTTCTTAGAAGTCAATGAAGATTGCTTTTTTTCCCACCTTTGAATAACTTGGGAGGTTATTAATCTATATTCATTGTGGAAATATATTATTTGAATAAAAGAAGTAAATGTCATAGAAACTGAAAGCTGAAAATATAGAAAAATTTAGTTTTATATCATAAGTAATTTACATATTTTAATCGACTTGACTATTCCTTCATACTAAAAATCTTTACCATGCCAAAATGGGGGAAGCAACCTAAGTAAAATAACTTACTTAATCAGAGCTATATTTAGTAGGAAAAGTGAAAAATTCCTTGTAGATTAAAAGTAAATTTTTCTGGAAAATATAAAATAAAAACTCCTTAGTTTCAAGAGCTAAAGCATGTGAGAAGATATCTGTTATGAAAAAATACTGAAATCAACATAAGTTTTTAAATTTTCCTATTAAAGTATTTAAACTATTGTTTCCTTTTTTACAGCATAAGATTTATGAACTAAATTTATTTTAAATGTTCTTTTCACACTGGTATGAAATTCAGGATTCATTGTTTTTTACAGACAGAAGCTTAATAATGAATATTCTCAGCAACTTATGAGTATGTTGCAGCAGTGGGAACTGGAAATGCAGAAATTTGAGGAACAAGGAGAAAAATTAACTGTTAGTATTACAATTGACTTTATAATTACTCTATGATAACTAAGCCTCAAGTAGAAGTAAAGAACCTAGTCTTATACTATGTCCATAGAACTAAGACAAGTTTTACTACTCATTGTCAGGTACATGTTTTAATATTGCCAAATGATAAACCACAGAAGTATAGGCACATACAATATTAATATCCTTAAAAGCATTGGTCTTAAGGATATCAACTGATACCCTTGCTATTAAGTAACAGAAACTTGTCAGTGGATAATAGAAGAATTACTAGTTTATATAAAAGAATTTGGAGATAAATTAGATTTAGACATAATGCAGATGAATGGGGGTAGGGATGGTTTGCTTATAGTGTCATCTGGGCTTTGTTGCTAAGTCTCCAAGAACTTTTAATGTACTAAGTTAATTCTCCCAGTCCTAGACTTACTACAAATTTAGTGACTACAGAGACTGAGATGATATTTCTAAATATCTATGACAGGAAATTCATGTGGCGGAACATCATTAATCAAGTTTGGATCATTTGCTCATTCCTAGCCATCACTGTAGACACAACATGGCTTACTTGTACTTCCTCGCTCCCTTCCACCACCAACACCCCCACCCCCGAGTGCTAGGGAGTGAATTTAGATACGTTGTGCAACCTACCAAAACATGCTATCACTGAGTTATAGTCCCCATCCAGAATATGGTTTACTATAAATTATCCAGATTGTATTATTTCTCTATCTCCACTGATGATGGGAGGTAACCCCACTCATTCTGTTTAGAAAAAGGGTCTCACTTTGTAGTCCTGGCTGACCTTGAACTCACAGTGCTCTACCTGCCATTGCCTCCCAAGTGCATGTTTATGTGCTGACAAGAATTAAGTGGAACAAATTCATTTCTGGTATTGCAGATTAAACCTAGACCTGCAGAACTGTTCTACCGCTACACTATGTTCTCAGTCCTCTTTTTTACCTTTCATTTTGAGTCAAGAACTCAAGATACCCAGACTAGTCCTATACTAGGTAGGATTTCAACTTGTGGCCTCCTGTCTCTACCTTGAAAGAAACTAGGGGTTATAGGCCTGCAGCTCCAGGCTTGGCTACAGAGAGAAATTTAATAGTAACAGAAGGGGGAAATTGCTAAATTCTTGAGAATGGAAAAGACAGGACGTTGAACTGAGTATAATTATCCTTAGAAACAAGAGGAAATAGAGTATATGGGTATGAATACAAATAGATGTAGATGGGTAGTAGATATATATGATAATGAAAAACTGTTCTCTTTGGATTCTGTTTGATTTAGTAGGATCATCATGTTCTAAAGAGTAATATCACCATATAGAATAACTAGAGTTGTGTTTTATTAGATAGGGATTTAGCTAAGTAAATGTGAATGTCAGAAGGTGACAAAGTGTATATGCAGAGGAATGTTGTGCAACTCAATGTGGGAATTGCAGTAAAAGGAAGAATGCAATTTTTGATACTAAGATTGAGCTATACTATAGTACTAAAGAGTTAGCCAGAGGCAGGCAGTGGTTGAATATACAGTATACTAGAGAAACCATATGTACAGTGATTAGAGCCTGGATTATAGAAACATACTTGGAGTCAAATTCTGCTTGAATAATAGTTAGCTGTTAAACAGTAAGTGATTTACGGTTACGTTTCAGTTTCCTCTACTTTGGACTATTCATGACTGATGAATACCTAAATTGAGTTTATATATGTATATGTGTGTGTATACACACACACATACACACACACTCACTCACTCTTAAGGGACTCAAAATAGTTAATATTAATATACAATTAATATATTTTGTCATTACATAAAATACTATAGAAAGCTTATGTTATTTAATGAAATGGCAAAGTTTCTATAAGGATGAAAGTGAATGGATTAAAAGCACTACAAGATAAAGTCATTGGTGGAGAATAGATTAAGGAACCAAAAGACAAACATTCGGAAAACATCTGTAGGACATTGAAATTTATAAGACAGTCTTGGGGTTAGGGATATTATTAGATGGTAGACTCTAGCATACACAAAGCTTTGAGCTTGGTCCCCAGCACTACACAAACCAGGTATGGGTTTTCACTTTCCACTACCTTACTCACTAAATAAAACATGTCTATAATCTCAGCATTTGAGAGATAGAGGCAGAGGGACCTACCACTTCAAGACCATTTTTGACTACACTAAATTTGAGGCCAAGTTAAACCCTGTCTCAAAACCTTGAAAACTGAGATTTCCTATTCAATCTTTTATGATGGTATATACTCCTGTAATCCCAGCTACTTAGGCTGAGGTAGGAAGAGCCCAAAGTAAGGTTGTACAACAGTGAAACCTAGACTCAAAAAAGAAAATTGGCGTTGGAGCAATGGTTCATATACGAAGAGTTTTTTCTGGTTTTACAGATGACCAGGGTTTGGTTCTCTGCACTCTAATGACAGCTCATAATTGCCTGTAACTCTAGTTTCAGGGGATCCAACACCCTTATAGTCAGGCACACACAACACTTTTTTTTTTTTTTTTTGGATTTGGTTTTTTTCGAGACAGGGTTTCTCTGTGTAGCCCTGGCTGTCCTGGAACTCACTCTGTAGACCAGGCTGGCCTCGAACTCAGAAATCCGCCTGCCTCTGCCTCCCAGAGTGCTGGGATTACAGGCGTGAGCCACCAACGCCTGGCTTCACACACAACATTTTTTTAAATGTATACTCCTTGACTGATAGGATTATTATAGTGTGTGTTAGTGGTGAAAAGTATTTAATCATAAGATTAAGTACTTAGTCATCATCAAAAGTACTTAGTCATAAGAGTTGTTAAAATACTAGTTATTAACCTTAAACTATGCATTTAAGTTTAATATGGAATTACCTTTTGTTGAATTTAAAAATGACTGCAATAGAGTTCAGAGCTAGCTGTTTGCCTAGTATGAATGAAGCCCACAGTAACAAAAATTCATTATTATATTTATTAATGTTTATAGAATCTTTTCCGACAACAACAAAAGAATTTTCAGCAGTCTAGAATTGTTCAGAGCCAGAGAATGAAAGCAATCAAACAGATACATGAGCAGTTCATAAAGGTGAGTTATACATAGTAACATATGTTTTTGTTTTATTGTGTATCTCCTTTGTTTTTGTTTGAAACAGGGCTCACTATATTGCCTGGCTGGCCTAGAACTTGCTATGTAGACTAGGGCTGGCTTCAAACTCAAGAGATTTTTTTGCCTCTTCTCCCCAAGTGCTGGTGTTGAAGGTGTGTGCCACCACACCCAGCTAACTTATATTCTTTTTAAATATTGTATATGAGTGTTTTTATATGTATGTCTATATACCATGTACATGCCTACTGCCCACAGAGGTCAGAAAAGAGTAGTAGATCCTTTAAAACAAAAGTTACAGATGGTTGTGACCTGCCATGTGGGTGCTAGGAATCAAACCTAAGTCTTCTCTAAGAACAAGTATTCTTAACCACTGAGCCATCTCCTGCCCCTAACATATGTTCTTATAAACCATAATTTAAGTATTTTTTGCAAATTCATTGGAAATATGTTTTAATTTTTAAAATTTCTATTTTGAATTGTTTGTGACCAAAGTGATAAATATGTCTGTAAAATTCTAATATCCTGTGAAGATTATCCAAGACAGGAAATGGCAAAGTAGGAATTTTACCTTAAAAAGTTCTTATACATTAAGTCCATACTTTATTAAATAACACTTTTTAGTCATTGTGCTGTTTAACTGAAAATAGTATTTCTGCAGTCTTTTTTTTTTTTTGGATTTGCTTTTTTTGAGACAGGGTTTCTCTGTGTAGCCCTGGCTGTCCTGGAACTCACTCTGTAGACCAGGCTGGCCTTGAACTCAGAAATCCACCTGCCTCTGCCTCCCAGAGTGCTGGGATTACAGGTGTGCACCACCACTGCCTGGCTTTCTGCAGTCTTTTTATACATGTATTCCCAATGTATTTTCAATAGGAAGCACCCATGGAATTATTTCCTTATTTTTAAATGTATTATGGGTTTTTTCTAGCATATTAGCTTTTATAATTATTCCAGAGACCACAATGACTTTATATGCCAACTTATATATGAGGCATTATCCCAAAATTTAACACAGTTGAGGATTAAAACTTTATAAGTTGAGAATTATCTCTTGACCCATATATGCACACTAGAAAACTGTTCCTTAATAATAAGTAGTTTTAAAGATAAATATGAACAGAAAAGTTGATTTTTTTAAATATTTCCAAGAGACCTTGTCAGCTTGTTCTGATGTTCCTTAAGAACAATTTAATTGATATGACTTGAGGAAGTACTTGAAAAGATTTCTTTTAATATTACCACTAAATGTTACCATTTTGGTAGAAACTTCAGTATAATCTTAACTCCTCCATAACTGGTTTTTTGTTGTTGATTTTTTTTGAGCAGGGTTTCTCTGTGTAGTACTGGCTGTCCTGGAACTTACTCTGTAGACTAGGCTGGCCTTGAACTTAGAGATCTGCCTGCCTCCTGAGTGCTTGGATTTAAAGCCCTGTTCTCCATATCCTTTTTATCCTTTATTAATATTGTTCTTAAATTCTAGAATTCTTACTTCTACAGTGGTTCATTATTTCTTTAATTTCTGCTGTTTAATACATTTGTTCATTCTCTGCTTGTACTATTTCACTTTCTTATCACACTTTGTCCTATTAAAACTCTTAACTTATTTCTTCAACTATTCTTTGACTCTGCCCTATAATCTAAATAAAATATCTCCTTCCTGAAAACATGCCTGTAGTCGTCTCTTATAAATTTTTAGTTGAACAAACTATACATTGTACCTTACTCCAAACTTTCTACATAATTGCTTTCTCTCGATCCACAAACTCTTACGTATTTCCATGCTTTGGTTATACTATTCTTATAGAATATTTTAAGTTCCCCTTTAATTAATGAAAAGTATACTTTTTGTTAACTGAACAGGAATTACTCATATGTTCCACTAGATAGCTACAGGAGTTGCATTTCCATTCTTATAAAATTATGTTGTTTACATAATTTTTCTGATTGAAAAAAAGAAAACACTCAGAATTACTGTTTTTTAAGTTCTCCACGGAAAAGTATTTTCTATATAATAGGAGACTATATATTTGTTAAGTGAGTACTAAATTTTTAAAAAAATTTTAGGTAGGTGTTATGGCACATTCCTCTAAGGCTCAGACAGGATTAGGGAGTTTGAGGTGAGCCTTGCCTGAATTATGAGACCTTGTCTTGAAAAACAAAATACTAGGGCAGAGTTCAATCTATGGGACCCATATGCTAGAAGGAGAGAACCCAGTACCCACAAGTTGTTCACTAAGTGAATGAAAAATGTAATAATTTTTAAAAAATATCTAATAATTTTTTTCTTATAACTTGACTTTATACTATAGATATTTTATTCCCTCTTGTGAATTTAAGTCACACTGACTCTTAAGTCACAATAAGTAGATTATACCCAGATGTCTTAAGAAACAAGAAATTTTTTAAATTGTATATACTGATAGACCTTGTAGTGTTTCTGGATTTTATTTTCTTATTCTTTTGAGACAAAAATCCTAAATTGCCTAGACTAGCCTCAAGTTTGTAATTCTCCCATCTTGTTTAGCTCCCTTCCCCATTTTCTTTTTTATCACCTTGACCTTAGTTCATTAAACTATTGTTTTGGGCAACGATGTTACTTTAATTGTATTTGATTGTGTGATGTATTTACTTGTTTATAGTGGGAAATTTGGTCTATATGAGTTGCTTAGAATGTTGGGATAAATAGTGAGCATTTTCTAAATAATGAAAATATTTTTACTTGTAAAAGATTTTATAATTTAGAACGTCTGGTTGAAAGTTACAGTTTATAACTAAAGTGGCCTTTTTGTGTTTTAGAATTTGGAAGATGTGGAAAAGGCTAATGATAATCTATTTACTGGCACACAAAGTGAACTTAAAAAAGAAATGGCTATGTTGCAAAAAAAAGTTATGATGGAAACTGTAAGTTCTATTTTATATTGCAAAGATACGGATTGATGGAGGCACTGAAATGTTTTATTTGCTGAAAATTTTATAACATTTAACTAAAAATTAAACATGTTTCATATCTCCTTTCATGAAACAGCAGCAGCAAGAGATGGCAAATGTTCGAAAGTCTCTTCAATCCATGTTATTCTGATGAGTCTTTGAAGAAAGAACTTGAACCTATGTAATATGATACAATTAAAACATTAGCTAAGAGGCATGCCTAATTATAGTTTAAACTATAATATCCAAAATCATTAGCTTGTTTAAGTGGAAGATTTTTGTTCCTGTTAACTTCTAAATAAATCTAAACAACTATGTAAGTAGCAGATATTAACAATGTATCAAGCTTTCAGGTTATTTTTTTTTTTTTGTCTTAATAGTTGTTCTCTCCACTATTGTGTCAATAAAGATGGTTTAAATTTACATTTCGTTTTTAGTGTATCTTTTAACAGTCCCAAGGTACAAAGTTCCAAGTATAGATGGTTCTGGGCTTTTTTATTTCTATGAGTCTAACCCTCTTGCCCAGATTAGTCTCAAACTTCTAGGGAGTAAGAGATCTTTATACCTCAGCCTCCCGAGTAGTAGGAACAAATGCATGCTACCACTCGCAGCTTACACTGTTCTCCGTTAAGGAAAAAACCCTACAAAATTTGTTTTGTGTATGTTTACTAAAATAATAGATTGATAATTCTAAGAAAAGAATCTATTCTATAGTTTATTAAAAGAACTTAAGCTTGTGTCTTAGAATAAATTATAAATGCTAAAATAATTAAAACACCTGAAAAATTTTCTAAATATTGGTTTTAATGCATCAATTTATATTTCATTTCTGCAAGTCCATCAAGATATTATTGAATTGCCTAGTCTATACTTAAATGACACATGTCCCTAGTAATGATTAAGAGCATTATCACAAATACAACTAAAGTTATTTATTAAGTATGTCATATATGTTTTCAAATATGAATTTCCTAGGCATCTTTTCCATTGTAATGTTCACTAAATATACTGAAGCTTAATTTCACACTCATTTCTAAACTTGAACTGTTTTTAAAAATAAGCATTTATACAGAGTAACTTAAAAAACAATTTCATGTTGAGTTGTTTCAACATTTCTTTAAAATCACTTGAGCTTTCTAGTGTTGCTGAAACTGCATTCAATGAATCAGAATAACAAACCATACCCATTAGAAGGAAAACTATCTTTTTAAATTTTGTTCTATTAACGCACCTTTTAGACAAGTCTATATAATACCCTTTTTACTGTCTAGAAAGAAATTACCCTTCTACCATTAGCTTTGACATTAAAAGGACAATCCAATTCTTTAATTCCTTTTTATTTGAGGTGGGTAGTATGGGTATTGCTGGTAGATCAAGCCAGGTACTCACCCATGCTAAGCATTCACTCTTCTACTTACCTATGTCTGCAACATGGAATATAAACCTTAAGTATCATTCACACTTTTAAGATCTTTAAGAATCTTACCCAGGAGTTAGAGATGCAAAGTAATACTTCAGAATATTTTCACTGTATTCACATATTTTTACCTTTTGAGAAACATACACTTTTTCAAATCTCCTTTTCTTGCTTGGAACACTTAAAATATATGTTTACACTATTTGTCTGATTCTTTCATTATATGGTATATAGCCTATGGAAATTTAGTATGAAATTATAAGTAAGGTCATATGGGCCATAAGGTCTGAAGAGTGTTACGATAATTGTATTTATAGAGAATCTTAAGTATTTTAAACTGAGAATAGAAAAGATGATCAGTACCTAATGTACCTAGTGTTGAATACTGACAGTTATTTTTTTCCCCTTTACAGCTTTTTTGCCATGTTTACAAGTTACCAATTTCCTTTCCTATCAGTTATTTGAGCTACATTTTTGTCTCTTTGGTTGGTGACTTAAGGTTCATTTTTTCCCCACAGAAATAAATTGTTTACTTGGACTGCTTAAGGCACAAGTTACCCTCAAAGATTCATGTTACGCTGAGTTAGTACAACAGAATCCCACAACCATTGTTTTAAGTCCTAGTTAGTATACTAAAGTATGTCTGTAACTAGGATACCGCTTTTGAACAATGGTTAGTACGTACAAATATCTCAGTATATCACTTGACACAATTATAGTATTATCATTAGATACTTAGTATTATGAGCTCACTTTTCAAGTTTGATCAATCAGCTGTTACTGCCAAAATGGCTAGATGTTCTTTTAAGTTCTGAATATTTATGTAATCCTTTGGCAATCAAAACCCCAAGTCTGATAGGTGTTTTGTAGACGTAGTGCTATTTAGACTTATTGGGGTACAATTCGTATTGCCCTTAATATTTAAATTTATTTTTTTCTTGTTTCTTTTTTTTTCTTGTTTCTTTTTTTTCCTTGTTTCTAATACATACATTACATTGATAACGTCTGTGATAAAATAAGTAAACGACAAGGGATTCATTACTGATGTAGAAATAATGGAAGCTACAGATCTATGTTTCATATTTAAACATAACCTTATAGATAGTATACTAGCCTCCTGCATAGGGGGATATCCTTCATACATAGGTTCCCCTAACTGCTTCTCCTCTTTTCCTTGGGCTACTAGTCAGTCAATATGCTTGTGAACCTGTTCAGGTGCTTGTTGGCATGAGGTCTTGAAGATATTTAGATGAAGGTGTCTTGAAATTTGCAGGCACAAAGAACTAAAGTATATCATCATATCAAATGAAGAAATGACCTTTGGAAGCAAAACAGAAAATATAAAATGGGTTATGATTCATTTTTTCTAAAAATACAACTAATTTTCTATTAGCCCCAACTCCCATCTCAAATGTCCTAAAAATTCCTAGCTAAAATACTCTATTTTAGAGTGCATACCTTTCATGATCTTTTTTGTTTGTTTTCATTTTTGTTTTAAATAGGGTCTGGACTATATAGTCCTGGTTGGCCTTATGACTATGTAGCCCAGGCTGGCCTTTAACTCATGTCACTCCTCTTACTTCAGCTTCCCAAATGCTGGAGTTAACAAGTATGTGCCACAATGTACAGATATTCTGGGTATTTATAGAAATTGAAGCATAGGGGTAAAAGGATTACAGTACAAATGCTAGAAAGTATTCTGACTCTACATTCTACCAGCTTTCTGCCATTGAATGAAGCCACAAACCTCCTGTCAGGTATTTTTAGTCCTTTGACATTAAGAAACTTAAAAGGCTTAGAAAAGAGGCTATAGTTGAAGGAAGCATACATAAAATTCTGTTATATTGAAAAATTAAAAGGTAATGTGTAAGATTAAAGTCAAATACTTAAGAAAATAAAACCCAGAAAAAGCTATTGATTGATGTTAGTCAGAGATGCCTCAGTAGAAAGAGAGGCTCACCAGGATGTTAGCATTCATTTCCTGAAGGAGCAGAGGCAAGCTCCCACACCCAAGAGTATATGGACAGTAGAAATTAGACTCGTGATTCTTTTTTAAAAGGACATGAGTTAGGAGGGGTGTTTGTTAGATGGGCGAGGATGGCCCTGGGAAGAGTTAGGAGTATTGATGCATATAATCAAAATACATCACATGCATGTATGAAATTCTCAAAAAGTTCCTTTTAAAAAATCCTTACATTAGATTTTCAAGATATCTTGAGTTATTTCCCATTTAGATTGTTTTCCACAAATTTGATGCTTAATTTAGGTTGTTTTGGAGCCATAAAAGTAGCAGCTTAAAAGAAATTAGTTACCACTTTTCAGAGTATTGCTTAGAAACATTCACTGCTCATCAGAATAAATTAAAAAATTAGTATCACAGGGCTGGAGAGATGGCTCAGTGATTAAGAGCACTGACTGCTCTTTCAGAGGTCCTAAGTTCAATTCCCAGCAACCATATGGTGGCTCACAACCATCTGTAATGGGATCTGATGTCCTCTTCTGGTGTGTCTATACAGTGTACTCATATACATTAAATAAATAATATTTAAAGAATAATTTCTTTGAAAAAATGATTATCACCACTAGAAATAATAGAAGACTAAAGGAAATATCAATTTATAGTAGGCTATTAATTTACTCCAGGAAGTTTATTTATTTTTGTTTGTTTGGGTTTTTTTTTTTTTTTGGGGGATTTGGTTTTTTTGAGACAGGGTTTCTCTGTATAGCCCTGGCTATCCTGGAACTCACTCTGTAGACCAGGCTGGCCTCGAACTCAGAAATCCGCCTGCCTCTGCCTGCCAGAGTGCTGGGAATACAGGTGTGCGCCACCGCCGCCCGGCTACTCCAGGAAGTTTAATGTGTAACCTATTGAAGGGTCATTAAATCCCAGTGCTTATGCACAGAACAGAGAACAGATTTTTAAAATACCCAAGTCTAGAAAATGGATGGATAATGTAAATCAGCAAAAGATTTGCTGCAGACTCTAAACATCCACATATATTATTAGCAATTTGATAAAAGCTAGTGAGGGAAATATATGAGCCGTAGATAGGGAAAATATAGTAAAATTATCTTAACCACCATAAAACTTAGTACCAATAATAAAGATCTTAATACTATAAAATATATATGTATAATATATAAAGTATAAGTATAAAGTAAAAGTGAGAAAGTACTTACCATTGCTACCCACAGAACAACATATTCATCTATAAAATTATTAAAGTATTGGTCTAAAAATAAAAGACCTGGCCCAATAAAGACAGTGTCTTGAAGATATAGTTCACTTTTTGTCATGTGAGCTATCTATAAAAAAAGCAAATAAAATAATTTCACTATAAGTTTTAAATATTTTTGCTCGAGATTTTAGGACACAAGACATTAATTCACTATTAAGACAATTTATTTCATATTTGATAAAGGAATACTTAATAATCTTATTCATAAAAGGACATCTTATTAAAAGTTCTATTCTTTAAGTGCCTTGATATCAGAAAGCTACACTTGACTATTATTGAAAAAGGAATTGAATATACTATTAACTCACAGTTTTACCTGAAACACAAACAGCTATTTGTTATGTTGCTGATACCATAAAGGAAAATCAACATTTTATAAGAAATTGTTCCCAGATTGTGGTTGAAGACTATATGTCATGAGTCTTTTATAAAATAATTTCTTTTTTTATGATTTCAATGCTTTATTATAGAAAAGTAGGAAAAAGAAAAGAGACAGAAGAGTAAAGAGAGAAAGAAAAGATAGAGGGGGTGAGAGCTGGCCATGACCATGTGGAAAGAGAATGATGATAAAAGAATTTCTTACCACCAATTTTTGTGCAACTTTAGCAAAGACACATCCAAACATTAAAGTATAAAGGCAAGGGTGTTTTTCAAACACATTTGTTGCAGACTTTTTATAGATCATTATTGCCAGTATAATAATTAATCCTATGTGGAGTCCAGGTGACAAGACACTAGTGCCCTGAGAGATAAAAGGAAAACACTTGTTATCAAAAGATAATATAAAGTATGACTGATAGTAAATGTATAAGACCTATGAATACAGAAAAATGATATCTAACAACATACCATAATGTTTCACACTCACGCACACACACACACACACACACACACACACACACAAACATGTTGAAAAGCCCCAGTAAATCATCATAATGTGTTTTCATTTTTCATTTCCTGGGCATTTTAATCTTATTTTTAGTAAAGACAAGTCTACAGTTTTTTGGGAAATATATTCTTTGTGAAATAGAGGAAACAATCAACCCTGGGACAAACACAAGGCCATGGTCATGATCCTGGGGGCTTGGAAGAGGGCTAGGATAGCGATGGACCAGTCCCAAGAGATTAATCATTAAAGCAACCTGTCAAATAGAGACTTCTTTCTAGCAAGGTGTAAATGAAACAGAAGGTCAAGAATTCTTAAACTGTTTCAAGCCTTGGCAGCTGGATTGTACCCTTTTGCGGCACAGTCAAACCCAGTGTTGGAAATAGGGGTGCCACATCTGCATGCCAAGCAGCCATTTGAAAGCTGCTGTTAATACAGTATTGAAAATCTGGATGACAAGACTCTTTAAGACAATTTAGGTATTTCATACTGTCTAAACTGCCATTTTTACACAGAGCAGCAGATACACTGAATGTTAACTCTTCATATAAAATACATTTTTCTCAAGTGTTCATTGTGTAATAGTAGCATCTGGTCTAGTGGGTTGTTATAGGGGCTGGTAATCTATGATTATTTCTGGGTATGAAGCACCAACCCCAGCAATGAGACACTTGGTGGCTACAGGAGGCACAGTCTTTCAGCCAACAAGATACTCTTGTGGAGGAGAGGAAGAAGGCTTCAATCAAAAGGGACTATTTCTGCAGAATTATCCACTGATCACTGACCGTTTGCTTTCTATGTCCTGGGGAAGGAGAGGCTATTCTCAGGCTACAGGTAGCAAGATTTATACAGTCCTAGAAAGTTTAACAGTACCTGCTCTCTATGAGAATAGGCAGGAGAAAGAATATTGCAAACTTTTTTTTTTTGAGACAGGGTCTCATATGGCCTAAATTAGCCCCAAATTCATTGTCACTCAACCTTGATCCTCCTGCTACCATATATCAAATGCTGGTTTTATAAGCATGTGCTACCAAGCCTGACTTTGAACATCTATTTTGTGCAAACAACTAGAGAATAAAGAATATAGCTAGTATATAGTCTAATTCAAACTTTTTCAGAATCCTTGGATTATACAGAAAATGATATGGCACAACAGATATTGAATCAAATTTTATATATACATGCTCTAACAATGAACAAAATTGACAATTAGATTTTCTATATCAACTTTTACTAAGTCAAAGGCCATTAATACTTGGGTCTTTCAATTTTTTGTAAAAGTGTTAAAATAAAACTTGTTAACTACAAAATAAGAGAATCATTGATTAGGAAGGACTCAATTTAACTGTGGTTTCTTTATACATATAAACATATATTCTAGGTCATTAAACTTTCTTCAGTGTAAATCAACTCTTACCCTAAACAAAATGTTGAAATCCCCTTAGCATTGAGACTTACTGATTCCATAACCACCAATGCATTCATTAAGACAAACTAATTCTTTAAAGTTTATGTTTTAAGCTAGAATCAACTACAAAATATAGCCAGAACTATACAAAGAGACCCTGCCTTAAAAAATTGTTAAACCTTATTCTAAGTAATAATATTAGGTAATAGTACTTTTTATGTTTTATATATTATGCTCTTCTCTTTAATTCTCTTTAATTCAGTTTTAAAAATCTGCAGCAATCCCAGTATTTGGGAGGGTCAAGAACAGGAATGTGAGGCCAGCTTGAGCTATATAATGACATCCTAGTTTTGTCTTGTTGAAAATCTATCCTTGTCAGTTAGAAATTACTTCCTAGCTTGAGTTTCGCTTAATTCATATTTCAAACACTAAATAATAATTTCTTAGTAAAATATTCTCTATGTGGATATGTAATTTTACAAAATCTAATTTTCTTTATCAGATCTTATTATGTTCCTGTTGCTGCTCTATTTTTATTACCCATGATCAAACAATATTTATTCTCAAGTCCCTAAAGCACAATATTATACTAAGCAGAAAAAAAACCACCTCAAAAACAGTTTTTCACAAGTAGGTGAGAACCTGCATATCTAAATAAATTTTATAATTTGTTTTTTTACAATTTGCTTTTGAATTATAAATGGCATCTTAAAATGTTGAGACTTTATTAATTGTGGAAGATGTTTGAAACTATCTTGAGAGCCAGTTTACAAGTTATTTGGGAGCTGGGCAGTAGTGGCACATTCTTTTAATTCCAGCACTTGGGAGGAAGAGGCAGGCGTATTTCTGAGTTTGAGGCCAGCCTGGTCTACAGAGTGAGTTCCAGGATAGCCAGGGCTACACAGAGAAACCCTGTCTCTGAAAACCCAAAAACCAACCAACCAAATAAACAAACCAAAAAACCCAAGTATTTGGGAAGATGAGAATTCTTGTTACTAAAAATACTCTATCTTCTGTTTATTACTCTTGGTAATTAAATCTTATTCTAGCTGGGTGTGATAAGTTTGAGGCTGGCCTGGTCTAGACAGCAAGCTTCTGGCCTCTCAGATCTCCTGAGAGAGACTCTGTCTCCCTAAAACAATCAAGCAAACAAAGAAACAAAACCAAACCTAAAATTAAACCTTGTTTTAAATAAATCAACCCTCAAAGGACAGACATGTTGAGTCATAGAACCAAAGAAATTGGAGAACACTACAGTTTCAAGTCATGCTTACAAGCCATTCTAACAGTTTGCAAAAACTAGCACCAGATGAGCAAGTACCATCCTCTTATGGCCAACTATCTTGAAGATAAGAGATTTTAAAACTGTAGATATCGAAAGTGTCAGAAATTGTCTTCTTTTGACATAAAAATCCTGACTTTTTGAAACCAATATGAATAAATCTACAAATTATGCTAGCAAAAGCAAAGTAGAAAGAACACAAAGACAGGTGTATGTACTCAAGAAATGAGGCTAAAATTTTAATTCCAACTCATCAGACTAGTTCCTTAAAGTATATTTCATTAAAATTTTCAATAAAATGTATGTCATAAATTATCCCATCTATGAAACCTTTGACCTTCAGAATCAATCCAGAACTAAAGTTCCACTCCCCTTGCTTCTGTTTTGGTCCAGGCACAAAAATGAAAGCAAACAGACAGCACTTACTAACGGTTACTAGGTGCAATTATAAAACACTAAAAGAAAGAAGAATGTTTGTGTTAAGTCTAAACTTTTAAAAAATGTTTTTGTGTTACATGTCTAAAACAAACCCTTCAAGATAATTGCTTTCTTTCTCCATTCTTGAGTTTTAGGGTATTTGACTATCTTTTTATATAGTGAAAATTAAGTATTACTATTCAAAGATGACAAAAGTATTGTCTTACTGCAATAGTAGATCCATTCTTGCCAACACCACCATGGAGGATCACATGGAAATAATTTGAACAGGAAAATATTAATCCACCTACAACTCCAAGAACCGGAAAGATCTTCAGTTTTATTTCTAGAATAGGTATCTTTGGGGGTAGAGGAAACAAGCAAACCATTAATAGACTAGAATTTCTCTTCCTATTAAATAAAAAGAAACATGACGTGATTGTGTACAACAGGCTGCCCTTTTCCACAAAACCAAACCTGAGCATCTGCAATACAAACAAAAACTTTCCTGAGACTGCTTTACTAACTGAAAAATGAATCCATCAAATCAGTTCAGTTTGTTTATTGGATTATATTCAAATAGTTCATTTCCAAAGCCTGTATCTGACTTAAACATGAGAAAGCATAGTTCACCAGAACTTAGTAGCTTCTAATAGGAAGCATCCACAGAAAAGGCAGATACCATGGTCTGCACTATACATGTGATGAATACCACGTGTGTGCATGCAAAAAGACTGTGTGGCTAAGACCCAGGATTAAACCTCTAGCAATATATTTACCTGTTGGTCAACTGTTGTTCAAGACAACTTCCAAAGGCAGCAAAGGATTTAAAAACAGTAATAATGAATTGCTGGATGCTATAGGCTATTATACTTTGAAAATAGACTTTGAGAAATGATGCCCAAATTTATAGAAACTAGAGGTTAACACTAAATGTAGAAAACCATAAGTATCATAGTGTGAGATTTTTTTCCCATATGCTATTGCTGAAAACTCTAAATGAAACAAGTTTAAGATTCAATTGCAAATTGAAGCCAAGAGTACCTGACTTAATGACTAGAACTGCCAACTGCTGCTTCGTGGTCCACATTCAGCAGCCAGTAGATTCAGGTCAGTGGTAGAATATCCTGGATTCTATTGTTCATATGGAAAGGAGTGGGAATGCCTTGGGGAATGTAGGGCTACTTGAAAGTATGCTAAAAGCCTGTTTTTGACCTTACCAGTATGAAGAATAACTGAGAATCTGAAATAGGTTAAGTGCCACAAGGAAATTTTTCATTATTTTAAAGTAAGATTTGATTTCTAAAAAACTGTATGTCTATGTGTTTGATTCATATGCATTGAGGCAGAGGCTATTTAGGGATAAATTTCAAATATATTTTACTAATTCTATTAAAATATAATTTCAGCATATTTTTTCTCATAGGGAGATTTTCTTCTATGTGATAAAACATTCTTTACAAAAGTAAATGTCATATAAAGATAGCATACAGAATATTAATATTATTAAATAAAAGAAAGGCTTATAAAAGAGAGTGAATGTTAAATATAACTCCAAGGATTTCTAAAGATAGGCAACAATCTAGTATTGTCCTGTGCACATAAAAAGCATTTAAATACAAGTTTGAATATTTAGATTTACCGTATAGTCCCACATCGTTGCTCCTCCAAATGTAGACAACATAAAGACGATCACTAAAGCTACCTGGATCTCAGTTACATCCACCCTACAGAGGAAGAACAAAGAGCAGTGAGTGTAAACAAAGTTCTTGAACATGAAGGTGAGTTATCACATGCTCTACAACACAGATGCAAATAAACCACGCAGACCCGATTGTTTCTTAACATTTATGCCTTTATTCCCCTCACTGAATTCTGTATCAGCTAACTATGGTGGGTGGAAAAGAACAACATTTGTGTTCACACAGGTGAAGATCAGTATAGGCAGAGAAAAAATTACTATATAGCATGTACAGATTGCTAGAAGTTACTCAAACTACAGAGACAAGACATTTTTGAGGGTTTTTTATTCACTTAAATCCCAAATTGTAGCCCCCTCCCTCCTCTCTTTCCAATCCCACCATTACAAATCCATCCCCCCCATTACTTCCATTCTCCCTGGAAGGGACACCAAGGTACCTTGGTGTGCCACCCAGACATGGATTTTCTACTTGATGTATTTCTGTGGTTTAAATTTCTCAAAAGAATTATGTACTATCCTTTTAAAAAAAAAATCACAAAACACTCATAATAATATATAAGTAATCATATGCCTTATGGCAAATTGTTAATTATTGTTGTTGTTGATTACTATTATTGGTATGTATGGTATGTGAATGCAGGTGCATGTGAAAGTCACAGGGCAACCTTAGGTGTTGGGCTTCATCTTGTGTCTTATTTTAATTTAATCGCTTTGTCATTTGCTGTGCACATGCTAGGCTGGCCAACCTGCAAATTTCTGTGGATTCTCCTGTCTTCACCTCCCACCTTGCTAGGGAAGCACCGTGATTATAGCTATCTGCTGCTGCACCTGGCGGTATGTGAGGCCTAGGGATCTGAACTCAGGCCCTGTGACTGTATAACAAGCACTTTAACCACTGAGCCTCTCCTGCAGTCCTAATGCAAATAATTATTCTTTCTCCTCTTCTTCTTCCTCCTCCTCCTCTTCCTTCCTTCTTTTTCCTATTCCTCCTCTTCTTGGTGATCAATGTTCACTTCTTTATTACATTTTTAATACACCTATTTAGTGAGTGAGTGTGTGTGTATGTGTGTACATTTGTATATCTGTGTCATGGAGATTAGAAAACAACCTGAACAAGTTGGTTCTGTCTACCATGTATGTCCCAGAAGTCAAACCCAGGTCATCAGGCTTGACAGCAAACACCTTTACCCATTGAGCCATATGGCTGGTGTGTGTGTGTGTGTGTGTGTGTGTGTGTGTGTGTGTGTATGTCTACCTACCTGTATGGGTGTTTTACCTTCATGTATATAATATGTACCATATGTTTGTCTAGTGCCCACAAAGGCCAGAAGAGGGTATTACAACCATTGGAACTAGAATTACAGTCGTGAACTGCCAAGTGGGTGCTAGAAATCAAACCTGAGTCCTTTGGAAGAGCAGCCAGTGCTCTTAACTGCTGAACCATCTCTCCAGACTCACCTAAGGCAAGTTCTTAAACATTTAAGTTAATTTAAGTTAACATTTAAGTTAATGAATGAAGTAGAGAGAATTTTAACAGCTTTCCTTTTTAAATTACCAATACCATAACTTTTTGGTTTCTACAGATATTTTGTTGCTTCATATATAGACATGTTTAAATTTATCACAAACAAAGGAACTAATCAAGCAACATGAGTCCCCCTAGCTTATGCTCCTCATAAACTGTAGAACTCTTCTGTTCTGATCTAGAAGCTGGTGCACTGAAAAATCCATCTATACCGATAATCTCTTCCTCTCCTCATATGTGCCATTTAATTTACTGTAGTCCAGCTGTTGGCTCCATTATTCCCCTGAAATTGTTTAAATAAATGACCCTTGTTTTCAGTGCTGGGGACTCAATCCAGGTCCTTACACATGACAGGCAAGTGTTCTACCACTGAGCCACATCCCGGAACGACTTTCAATTACTCGGTGATTCAATTCCAGTGATTATCTTGCATAACCTGCTTATAATGTTTAAGATGAGAGTCATTCTCTCCTTTTTTAACTACTTTGCTAGATTCTGATTCTATGTTCCACTGTGACTTTTTATTTTGCTAGATATGTTAGATTGGTTTTAATGTTTGATTTATTTGGGAATCTGCATGTCCAAATGTTCAAGGTCCTTGTCCCCAACTGTTTTTTGATTGACCAATAAAGATGCCAATGGGCAGTGGCTGGCCGAAAGAAGAAGGGGGGATGGGTGAAGAGAGACTGAATTGCACAGGCTAGGACACAGAGGGGACAGTTACCACTGAAGCAGGGGGGTACAGATGGACACAGGAACTGTAGGAGATAAAGCCAAGCAGCCATGTGAGGTTTCAGCTAAGTGGCCACTGGCCACTTCCCCTATTGGGCCTGGGGTAGCAGGCAGAGGCTTAGAAGTGCTCGGCCACTGAGCTAGACCTCATATTTAAAATATGCAAATATGCTAATGTGTGTGTGTGTGTGTGTGTGTGTGTGTGTTATTTGCACAACCAAAAATTCCCTGGGCAGGTGGCTGGAAGCATGAGCCACTGGGAGCACAGAGCAGAGTAGCTCAACCTCACACTACAGTGTCTTCCCAGGCTCCCGTCTAGAACGTGGTTCCTCAACTCTGGGTTGCAACCCACATATCTGGGTATGGGGCTGCTGAAAGAATTGACAATAGTATAAAGTTTCTGAAAACATTACAACAAATAATTAACAGTCCCCTGGTGAGAACTCTGGAGTATCTGCTGAGCTCACCCAGGCATCCTCATATGACTTCCCTAAAGCCATCGTTCTGAACACACAACATGCACACCTGGCAGTTACACGCCACGGAGAGCTAACCAACCCTGCCTGAAATGCCTTGGTTCCGAGTCAAGACTGTTATACATTATAAATTGCATTGCTTTTATTATTCATACAAAGATTTCTGCTTGTAGAGAAACATGGTAGTTTAATTATGAAAAACAGACAATAGTTTGCTCTAATCATTCCTTATCATCGAAGTATCAAATCAATAAATGTTGTATTGGAATTTATGACTTTAAACATTTCTTTTTGAGTTTGAGTTGCCAACTTGAGTTTCTCAATAGGGCATTAGATGAAGCTTGATTTAGGACTATGAAAGAATTTCCTGTTGTCTTAGTCAATGTTCTATTGCTATGAAGAGACACCGTGCTTTGGCAATTGTTACAAAGGAGAACATTCCATTGGACCTGATTTAAAGTTCAGAGGTTTAGGACATTGTCAACATGGCAGGAAGCATGGTGGCCTGCAGGCAGACATGGTGCAGGAGAGGGATCAGCAGGCAGCAGCAAGAGAAAGAGAGACTCTGGGCCTGGCTTGAGCTTTTGAAACCCCGAAGCTCAGCCTCAGTGACACACTTCCTCCCAAAAAGCCACACCTACTCCAACAAGGCCACAGCTCTTAATTCCATCAAACAGTGGCATTCCCTAATGACCAAGCATCCCAACCTGAGACCCAGTGGAGGGTATTCTTATTCAAAGCACCACACCAATCATTTGTGTACCAGCCCTACACATACTTCTGACATTCTGAATTATATATTTACGTGAAATCAGCACTGATAATTATAAAACCAAACAAATGATTGGCTCTGAAAATGTTGAAGATGCTTTATGTCCTCTAATATCAAATGATAAAAGATTTATTCTTTATTTAGATATAAATAACTGCATCTAACTCATTAGAATGCAAATCTGCTTTTGTCTTTATTGCTTTACTTTACGCATGGGTATTCTGCCAGCATGTATGCCTGTGTTCTATTTTCAAGCCAGGTGCCCACAGAAGGGGAAAGGTGTTAGCTCCCTGGAACTGGAGTCACAGGTAGCACCATGTGGGAATGGAACCCAGGTTGGATGGAGCCACCGCTCCAATCTGATTGGTTTAATAAACCATGAATATTTGTATATTTGTTTTAAAATAAAATTTCTTATGATTGTTATCAGTAAATGCTTTTTATCAATTTTAGAAGCTCGTATACCATATCACAGATAGTCATTTCTCAGGAATAAAGGGATCATGAGTAGAAATAGCTTAAGCAGTCCTGTTCTAAAGCAAGCCTTCATGCTCCTAAAATACTGGTTCCAGAATTTTATCTGCAACCTTATATCCTCTCAGCAATATTACCTCTACTTGAGATTGTCTTCTGACATGCTGAATCCATATTTGCAATCCACATTTTTTCCCCTGAATTCTAATTTCTTCTGTCTACCTACTTTACATCTTTGCTTTGATACCTATCTTTAGATATGAGAGGAATAATAATTTCTTAGCAAATATAGTAAATGTAGGGATTGGGTTTTTTTTAAGATATGGAAGAAAATTTCTTGACTGAGTTATTTGGGGCACAGTTAAAGGAATAAAGTGGACTTACTTTCAACATACAAAATGTGAATAATGGCATCTAGTATTTGCAAAATCAATGGCAAGCAAACACAAACTTCCAGCCTGCCAGAGAAGTGGTCAAAATAAACACACTAGTTTCATATATGGTACTTTACAGAAGAGAAGGGAGGGGAGTGTCAACATCTGCCAAACACCTGTATGTTCCATGAGCTATAAATTATTTGGAGGTGTTTTTTGGTTTGGATTTTTTTCTTTGGGTGAGAGGTGGGAATTAAAATGATTTCTCAATGCTTATATTGGAACAATTGACTATCCTAGAACAGCTGAGTACCTCAGAGTCAATACTATTACCTACGGCAATATCTGTGTTACAGTATTTTCTGTAACAGTCATAGAATTATATGCGTCTTCTCCACAACTGGCATGGGTTTTAACTAGCGACTAGAAGTAGTATAAAAGTGGGTAGTTATCAAGGGACGACCTTTCTATCTATCTATCTATCTTTCTTTCTTTCTTTCTTTCTTTCTTTCTTTCTTTCTTTCTTTCTTTCTCTCTTTCTTTCTTTTTTTTTTGACCTTTCTTTACGTGAAAGTAAAGAGCGTATTTGAGAAATGAGAAATGAGCTTCACCATAAGGTTTTAATCAAATTTATGTTAAACTTTGTCCTCTGTCATGCCATGTAAAGGCATACTAAAGTACAGGGGTGTGCATATATAAATACGTACAATCCTCAACAGACAGTACAGCATCTGTTTATGCACACTAGCAAAAAACTGTCTAAGCAGGAGGCACCCAGGCACACGTGCCACGCCGTGTGTAGCTCTAGCACGTATGGGGAGTTCCTGTGTCAGTTCACCTTTCCCATAGCTGAGTCTTTGGATCATCTTTTGTTGGTAACTACTGTCAAGGGGGGGGGGGGTCTCTCTTTTAGGGTATATGATAATTTGACTAAAAGAAAATAATTTTTAGCTAGGTATGGTGGCACATGCCTTTAATCCCAGCACTCAGAGGCAATTGGATCTCTATGAGTGTAAGGCCAGCCTTGTCTACATAGTGAATTTTAGGCCAGTCAGGGATATATTTATAATACTATCTAAGGATTTTTTTTTAAATGTCTTCAACAACAACACAAAATTCCTTTTATTTAACATCACACTATTTTATGAGCTGAATAGTGTTTAGGTACTCTATATTTTTTTTAATAAATAAAATAAAAATTATTTTATTTTCTTCTATCCCAACTATCCTTATTTGAACCAATAATTCTGAGCAAATTGGAAGAAAAATATTGTCAAATAATATAACTATAGAGGTTAGAAGAAAATACTATTGTCAAATAATGTAGCTACGGCATGCAGGATACCAAAACAGTTGTAGGTATGGCACTTGTGGCTATTCTGATAAATCACAGGAATTTTAATTCCTGAACACAGCTTTGACTTCATGGTATGAGCAGACGCCATTATAGATTATAAAAATGAATTTGGTTGCATCATATAATGTAGAACCTAAGGAACATACTTACCTTCCAAATCGCAATACTCCTGAGACATAAGTCTGCCAATGAGCGCAATAAAACATGAACATCCCAACAAAAGAGCAGAAAAACAGCCAGTCAGGATGTGTTCCTAGGCGAACAGCAATTGAAGCGCCGATGGCCATAAATACTGAAAAACCAAGTTTGGGAACAGTTAAGAAATAAAACCAGGTATTGCGTTAAGCTGTTTAGAAATATGGTTTTAAGGGACATAATCCTGGCATTAAAATACAATATACTTTTTTTTTTAAAGATGAATTCTTTTTACAATGCAAAATTCAACTTTTGTTTGTTTATATAGATTTACATATGGGAGACAGAGGACTACTTAAGAAAAAGACTAGCAACTTAGTGAGACCCTGCGTCAAGGGAAAAAGTCAAAGGACCTGGTAGACCTCAGTGGTAGACCAGTTGCCTAGCAGGCAGGGAGTTCTAGTTTCAACTAAGTCTCAAAACAAACAAGAGTAAAAGTGCACTCAACCATAGGGGGGGTCAGACTGCTTCGAGTGAGGAAGGTGTGTTTCTGAGATCTGGACAGTTCATTTTAGAGGCATACTTCATAGAGGGGACAATTGCTCCTAAGTTAAAGAGCTCAGGGAGGGGACTCCAGGAATGGACTGTGATTTTCATCTTTTCTGTCTTTACACGTACTTTTCAGGATGTGGCATGGCATCAGATTCATGACAGAAACAGGCAATTTTGCGAGACTTCTGATCTAGAGATAGAATTATGCTTAAGCAAAGGGTAGTGAGGGATCAACTTGGTCCAAGCGAGGTTTAGGGTGAAGTTCTGTGATTGCAGCCGCCACTCTGAGGATAACCTGCCTTCGTGTTCTTTGCCTAGATGGCCCAGTTCATTACCCATCAAGAAAGTTTGTCTTTTTAACTTTAAGAATTTGAAGAGGGAAGTAGTTTCTCTAACTACTTCTGGTTGACACTGCACTACTGCCCCTGTATACTAAGAAGGAAGAAGATTTTAGCTGTCTGATCCAAGGGGTGTTGGAGGCACTGAATGCAGAAACAAGTTGGAAAACTTGCAAGATCATTTTAGCACAAAAGGAATTTTTGAACATACTTTTAAAATATGGTGGGCAAAACTGCTCCCTAATATCTATGTCTGCGAAACACTCACAACTTAAATAGCTCAGATTTGTCCTTGAAAAGCCAGAGAGGAAAAGCAAAACTTCATTAGTTTACCTGTGGAAAGAGAGTCACAGCCATGATCAAACAGTTCCCCTAGAGGAGAGCAAGAGTTTGTCCTTCTGGCTTGTTTCCCATCAATGGCATCCAGTGACTGGTAGATAAAGAGTCCCAGGGCACATAAAAGGTACGTCCAGTATGGGGCCTACAAAGAAACATGGCCGACAAGAGTAAGTGACAAGCAGCCTCCTGTATGAAAGTTCAATGTTACGAGCAGAGCAGCTTCAGACTCTGCTCTGGATTCCAAGTCCACTGAGTCTCGAACACTCCTGTACTTATCAATGGCACTTTTCAGGAAGTCATTGCTGTTAAGACCTTTCTGGGTCTGCTCATGATTGAGATGGGAGACTGGATTTACTCTCTCACTATGGCAAGAGACCTGAGATCTGAGAGAAGGAAAGAGAGGCAAACCCCTTGGCTGCTCCAGCTGACTGCCATTTCCAGGCTGCAACCCAGGAATGGGGACCTAAAAGGAGCCCTTAATCTGTATTGAGAAACTGGAGGAAGCCAGAATCTGTAGAGCAGAGAAGGTGGGAGGCAGCTGTGCTGAGGGCAGCTTGGGTTGTAAAAAGCTGCCTCTGGGTCTCTGACTAAGAACCGACCTATGCTGGAACAAAACAAGACTAATACCCAAGGCCAGGGAAAGAAGTCCCAGGAAGTGAAGGTTAAACACTTCTCAGATAGATCTCACGCAGAGCTGGGGAGAAGGCATGTTCCCATCAGGCACTGCAGAAAGACCTTGTGATGTGTGGGACACAGAATAGTTCTCAGAAGTATACTACCCTGGAGCCATCAAAATTAGCCCTGGACCAGGGACTTTCTAGATATCTCTAACAAGACCTAAAAGACAGACTTTAAAACAGCAATTCTCAACCTGTGGTTAAGACCTCCTTAAGAGTCAAACGACCCTTTCAAAGGGGTCGCCTGGGACAGACATTTACATTATGATTCATAACAGTAACAAAATTACAGTTATGGGGTAGCAAGGAAAATAACTTTATGGCCAGGGGTCACTACAACATGAAGAACTGCATTAAAAAGCCCCAGCATTAGAAAGCTTGAGAACCACTGGTTTAGAGGATCCAAGTAATTCTCCACAACTTAACTGCAACCAACACAGAGCACACCTGAGGAGGAAAAATCCAAAATCCAAATCTACAAGGCACCCAATCAAAAATTAGCAATCACACAAAGCAGCAGAATGGGACACAGAGGAGTAAACTCCATCAGTACAATGAAATTCAAGAACATAAGAAACAATAGGAACATTGGACCAGGCATTAAGGAAGGGATTACACATTCGCTCCATATTTTTAAGAAGGTAGAGAAAAATTATAAAAGGGAAAATGGAAAAGACTTCCAGAGAAACTCTAGAAGTGAAGAATGTAGAATCTGCTCTTTAAAACATCTTGGGTGTGATTATTTTACATCAGACACTATGCAAGCAAAGACCAGTGAACTGCCAGACAGACTAGATGAAAACTATCCAAAACACTGCACAGGCAGGAGACTAAAAGTACTCAGACTCCACACAGACTTGCCCCTGGGGAAACAGAAAAGCACATGTGTGTGCTTCAGAAAGAAGAGAGATCGGCGGGTCAGAAACATGACGAGAAACAAAGACTGAAACATTGCCACATCTTATGAAACTTATAAACCTACATATATGAGAAGCTCAACAAGGTCCAGGCAGAATAAAAAGTGTTAAAACTAACCAAGGCAGCGCTCAAGATGCTAAGACAGGAGGGTCAGGAATTCAAGGTTCACAGCAAGCTCTAGACTAGCCTAGGCAATATTGCAAAATTCTATTTCATTCCCCTATACGTGCCCATGTACACACCTACAAATGCCCACACTCCAAGGCAAGCAATAAGAAGAAGAGGAGGAGGAGGAGAAGGAGGAAGAAGAGAAGAGAGAGGAAAAGGAACAACAACACTGTGACAAAAGCATTTTAAAAGCTAAAGAAAAAACCAAATTACATCGGCTCCATACAGTAGCACACAGACACTCGACAGAGAAAGAGACCTGTGGTTATGGTATGCTCATCATTTTTCAGATAAATATACAGCAGGGTTTATGTCTGCCAGTGGTTTTGGAGGTTTCTGTCCACAGTAGCTTGGTTCCACTGTTTCTGGTCTTGGGGGTGAGGGGAGCACCGCCAGCAGGGAGCTCTAGACCAAAGCAGCTGACCACTGACCCAGGTGGCGCATACGGAGGAAGTGTTCAGGGACACATCCACTGGCTACTCCTTCCAGTTAGGCTCACTGTGCAACCCTCCCGTCAGGATGAGTCATCAGTGGTTAGAGCTTTATTTAGTAAGACCCCTCAAAGGCCCACCGGCTGGCAGCCAAGCTTACTTGAGCTGGCATGGGAAATTTTAAAATTCAAGTCACATGCGGACAGCTAGAAGTGTACACAAAGAAGAAGAAGAAAAACAAAGCAAAATTGTTAAAGAACTAGGATCTTAAAATGTGATGTGTGGGCCAGGCAGTGGTGGCTGGCGCACACCTTTAATCCCAGCACTTGGGAGACAGAGGCAGGTGGATTTCTGAGTTCGAGGCCAGCCTGGTCTACAGAGTGAGTTCCAGGACAGCCAGGGCTACACAGAGAAACCCTGTCTTGAACCCCCACCCCCCCAAAAAAAGAAAACAAAAAACGATTTGTGTTTGAGTTCTTGGCTGTGACATGTAACAGCCAAGTACATGCCAACCAGGTAACCTTGGTTGGGCAAGTCCTTTAACCTCTGATTTTTTGTTTTTGAGACAAGGTCTCATTGTGTATCCAGACTAGCTTTAAATATCCTTCCTCAGCCTTCCAACCAGGACTGAGGGTGTATAACCCTTAAATAATCTTGTTTTACCATGTTAAGATGGGTTACCTCACCTGTGAGGGTGAATAACAACAGCTTTATCTGAAGAGATAACTGTTATCGCTCCTCACACCTAACCCGGTACTCATAGGCTGACCTTGTGCTGTACTGAGAATTATTTACTTAAAAGAAAAGCAGTGGACGACAGAAGTATTCTTAAAGAGCAGCAACCCGGATCAAGTGATAGATGCAAACACTGAGCTGTCACTCATACTGTGGGACACCCTGGGCAGGGGAACAACGAGAAACCATCCCAAATGCATAAAAATAAGAAACAAAAACCTCCTGGATTTAAAAGATCTTGGGAGGTTTTACAAAGACTGGCTCTGTTCATCAGGACCCTCTCGCCCATGTTGTTCGTTAAGATGTCTAAAAGGACAGGCAATGCCATTTTTCTTCTTACCCTCTATTTTCTTTAACTATTTCCCTCCCCACCACAGGCTTCTGGCAATAAATTCTATCTGAAAAGGCCCTGTATGCAAGTGGGAAAGGTAACCGCATTCAGTCACTAGATTAAGATTCTAAATATCTCAGTGCTCCCTGGGCTTCCACAGAAAGAAGACACTAATGATTTGTTGGGCACACGAATGAATGAAGGAAGCGGCTGCCAGGCCAGGAAGACTCGTGCACTTAAAGCCTAACTCTGCACTTGCACAATAAAGAAAAAGGGAGTTGTGAGGAGGGCGTGACAGGAGAGCACAGGGAGAGGAGGTGGCACATTCCCAGCCACACCCCACTTCCACCCCACCGGCTCCTTTCCATCTCTAAACAAAGCTCTCTAGACCAGAACTCCAAATGTCTCCCCGCTCAGTCTGTCTGTCTGTCTGTCTGTCTGTTTCTCTCTCTCTCTCTTTCACACCACACACACACACACACATCATTTCATTTTCAGGTTTGAACTGATCACAGTGACTGGGCTGGGTGAAGGCAGGGCCTTGTCTTTCAGCCACACTGCTAGACTCCCTACCTCCACTCCCAGCACAGTGAGTAAGGGAGCGTCCGCCCAATGCACATTGCCAAATTAACATAAAGGTGGCTATGCCCCATCGGAGGACAGGATGTTGGCAAGTCCTTCAGGAGGCCCTCAAGACTCCTCTGGCCACCTATCCCGCACCCCCACCCCACCCCAGTCTTCTGAACAAAATGGAATGATCAGGACTCTCCCCAGAGTTTCAGCACAGCTCTCTCTCTCTCTCTCTCTCTCTCTCTCTCTCTCTCTCTCTCTCTCTCTCTCTCTCTCTCTCGTTTTTTCCAGACAGGGTTTCTCTGTGTAGCCCTGGCTGTCCTGGAACTCTCTCTCCACAGCCCTATCTCAAATACCCCACTTCACTCTCGGGCTCCAACACACCCAACAAAGTCCGGTGCCTGGGCTGTTTGTGACTTGATAGTTACTCCCTTTCTAAGCGTTCCCCTACATCCAGCAAAGCCCTCGTGTCCCCTCCTCCAAGAATACACTGCTTTCTCCACCTGTGCTTCACCTAGAAAGAAATCAAAGGACACGCCATACTGGTCGTCACCATACTCCACTCTAGGCCAACACTCTACAGATGTTTGCTTTCCCGGTGCAGTATGGTTCATGTTCATAGGAGAGTTGGCATCTCGAACATCTAAGAGGGTATCTGTGACTCTGTAACAATACTCTGTCTTCATGGGGCACTTTCCTTAGTTTTAAGAGACTTTGCCGCTGGCAGCAGCTAAGTTACAAAAGCACAGCTCTGGAGTCCTCCAGTGAATGAAGACTGAACTTAGCTGAGGGAAAGAATATGAGTCATTCAGCTTCTGCATGCTCTCCATCGCCTCTCCAGCCTGGCAATGGACAGTTTTAAATCTGTAATTTAAACGAACAGAAATAAATGGCAAAAGGCTTTCTACCTCAAACCTGTCCTAGATAAATACAACCACATATCAGATGTTCTCAATGGTAATGTGACAGGCAACACTGCATTACTGCAATGAATTAGCTATGAAGAACTGGGTATTTAATCATGATGATATTCTACTTGGTTCCTATTGAAATGGTAGTTTTCCTTCTTTCACTTATAAGCAATGGTTTAGCAATGTGATTACTTTTGTAAGATAAACGATAATCTAGAAAGGGCATGTAGTGCTTTTAATATAAGAATTTGAGAGGTCTACTGCTACTCTTCTCATTTGTACTATATTTTTAATTTGAAGAAAATCAGTTTAACTTTTTCGTTTTATTTTACATATTGGAAGGAACTCACAAAGAAATAATCAGCCAGAGTAGACCAAAAGGTATTTTAATGTTCAATGTATCTAGGTAAAAACAAGAGAAAAGAAAACCTTTTTCTTACTCAGAAAGCCAGAGAGGGTAGTAAATCAGCTGTTTATTATCTGAGTTTCATGGAGAAAGAAACCTCCCAAATACCCAGATACTAGTTTCTTAAGGACTCCGAAGAAAAGTCATTCAATCTGCTTCATCAGAAAACAAAGAAACAAACAAACAAACAAACAAACAAAAAACTGAAAAAGCTTCTCTTAGCCACCAGCTGTACTTAACAATGAGTATTAACTAGGAGCTTCATGTACCATTTAGGTTCTGGAAAAACATTAGAGAGAAGACCAGGCTGTTGAACTATAAGCACTTGAACCTCTTCTGTGTCTGAGGTTGGCACCCCTCAGACACAGACATGGTGTGACATGGCGCGCACAAAGCAGAATACAGCAAAGTGAGAAAAAAAATCAAAGAGTGTCGCGTACACAGGCTTGGATAGAAGGAATGGACTTCTCTGTAGAACTTCAGCCAGGAAGAAAATGACTTCCCAATGGCTCAGATGACTTGACTTAGTGAGGGCCTATCACCTATCATCAATACACAGTAAAGACTATGAGAAAGGGGGGAGGGGATCGTCAATGCCTGTCAGGCCTTCCAGAGCAGGCAACACTGAGTCTCCCAGAATGAGGCTCTTCAAAAGCCTACTGCTGGCTGGAGAAACAAGAAGACAAAAGGAGGAACTGAGGTACACAGGGATTTCCTAAGAATGAAGGCCCTGGGTTGTAGAGTAACTGAATTATTGCTGTCACTGGCTGTGTGTGGTCCCTAGCAGGTTCAGAGTACAGAAGTGGGTCCTCAAACAGGACCCACTAAGCTTCCACCCTCTAAGTAAGACATGTCAGAGAGTAAAGTACAGAGAAATAAGATGCCGGGAGCTCAAGAAGGCAGAGTTCTTTCCTTAACAGACACCCTTATCATAAAGTTAAATCTATATTACAAAACACCCCACTTATCAGAATTCAAGTCATATGAAGGGAAGTTAAACACAGAGAGATACAAGGGAGAGTGTGTGTAATTGCCTATGTTAAAATTAACTGTAGCCGGGCTGTGGTGGAGCACACCTTTAATCCCAGCACTTAGGAGACAGAGGCAGGTGGATTTCTGAGTTTGAGGCCATCCTGGTCTACAGAGTGAGTTCCAGGACAGCCTAGGCAATACAGAAAAACCCTTTCTTAAAAAATAAAAAACAACAAAACAAAACAAAACAAAAAACTGTGAGCAGAGACCAATTACTAACCCTGGGCATCTATCAGTATGTGCAGAATAGGAAGGAGACAGGACAGACGCTGAGCAGCACTTATACACCTGCTTACTGGACAAACTTCACTTCTGATTTAGACTCACAAGCACTGGACTTCCTGGACAACAGTCTCTGCTTGCTGTTGATCAGAGTGCTAGATCACATTGACTGCAAGACGTGTCCACTCGAGGTTCTGTAACATGACTTTCAGGTGTTGGGTTTGTGACAGCTGCTATACATGACCCACGAGGTAAATATCTAGATGAAGAAACCCGAGTGACATTCTAACTAATCCCACCCAGGAACAGTTTGCAGCAATCGGTTGAAGGAGAGAATGCACCCCCAGGCTTTCTTCTGGGTTTTATGTGCACCCAGACCCTTGCCATTACCACTTAGGAGTGGAGAGAGTTAGAAAAATTATTTAACTTCCTGGAGATTCAGTCTCCAAACATGAGAGAAAGAAAGAAAAGAATCATTGTCTCCCAAGAATTAAGCAAATTATTATATGTAAAGTGCTTATGGAAGTATCTAGAACAGGAAAGAAGTTCTGTTGGTATTAATTATTGTTTTTCTATGCTGGCTCTTCCGGGTAACATTAGGAGACTCATGGGTGATGTTATTGTCTGAACAGTTAGGGACTTAGTTCATGTATTTTGAAAAAACAAATAGTTAATACAGCATAGCTAAGATTTTATACATATAAGGCTGAGACTGAGTGTGTCTTTGAGTCAGTAAGTTAGAGCTGACCTAGTGAAAAACAGAGACACTGTCAACTCAGGATCTCCTTTTCAAATGAACAGGCAATTTCACAAGTTGGAGGCTTCTGGGATAAGGTTTGCCCTTATGGACAAGGTTTGCCTTCTGGGACACCAGTTGTCTTAGGAACGGGCTGTCTTGCAGAAGAGTGTCAGAAGCCTCTGGAAGGACTGCAGCTACTCATTGCGTCCACTTTGTCTTCTCTCTCACCCCAGAGCTGTCAGCAGGTCACAGTGACCATGTCACAGCCTGGATGTCATGTCTCTAAATTTGCTACACCAACTCAGTCCACTGCTTTTCAATTTAGCTTCCCTCAAAGTTTTAGATCATTGGCAGATGCAGTCAGATGGCTTACCAAAGAGTTACATGGTTGGTCCTAAAAACATCTTTTCCCCACTCTGAAACCTCATGAGTGGGGAACCTATATCGTGTTCCTCTTGGTCTTACCACCCCCACCAGAATAGCCCAATACTCCATTTACACCATCCCGGGACTTCTCTAGCCCACAACTCCAAACTCTTCCACACTCCTCCCATAAAGCAGTTCAAAAGCCTGCAAACCATATGATCAAGTTCATTAAGAAATGTCCCCACTCCTTGGTGCTGAGTTTCCATACTTGCTCATTTTCTTGTTGCAGCAGAATGTATGACAAAGATTCAGAGGAGAAGGATTTACTTTGGCTCTGTGATTTAGGTAGTGATCTAATCCAGCACTGTGGGAAGGCACAGCAGGAGGTTTATGAGAACACTGGTCACACTGTGCCCCACAGCCAGGAAGCAGAGCGGTGACACATGGTGGGGTTCACTTTGATTCCCTTTTCTATCTAGTCGCCCATGAACCACTGCTTACCCACATTCGAGTTTCCACTCTTCAGTTCACCTCTCTGGAAACATTCCCACTCCAAAGACTCCAAAGATCCCATATCCTGTTGATCAAGTTAGATTAACCAATCATGCTAGAATAGGCAATACTCCAAGAGTCTTCTGCAATGGAAATTAAGGAAACACTGCAACTATACCTTCTCTATTTCCTGAAGTTTTATACTTACAAAAGTATCTCTTTGCTTTAATTGGCCAGGGGTGAACTGACAGGCATGCAAAGGGGATTCACAGAGCCACCATTTATGTCAGCTGGAAAGAGTATGATAGTTAGTATCCACACTTCAGCTGTCGTCCCATGAAAATGGAAACCGCATTTCTGGATGTTCAGAAGGAAGGGAAAGAGAAGAGTCAGGCTGTGTGTGGGAAGATGGGATGCTGCTAAGTGGCTTCACACCCTGTCTGTGAGTCTGAGACTTTTAAGAGAACTTGTAGTGTCGCCAGTACAATGCTATCCCGGCTCAGGAAAACAGACCACTTAGAAATAGCTCAACACTTCACTCCTGTAGCTTCCCTCCATGTGCCTGTGAGGTGTTAAAACACTTTACTGTGAGCTGGGGAGACAACTGGTATCAGTTGGCCGAGTTAGCATGAGGTTCAGTCCTCTGTACCCACATAAAAAGACAGGTGAGTTGTTTATGATCCCTGTGCTGGGGAGGCAGAGGTAGGAAACCCCTGGGGCTCACGGGCCACTCAGCTTAGGCTAATTGAGCCCCTAAACCCAGTAAGAGATCATGTTTCAAAAAACAAGATTGGGGGGTGTGGGAGCTCATGAGAAATAACACTGGAAATTGACCACACAAACACACACACACACACACACACACACACACACAGAGAGAGAGAGAGAGAGAGAGAGAGAGAGAGAGAGAGAGAGAGAGAGAGAGAGAGAGAGAGTGTTTACTGGGAGCCTGTGACAAGCAGGGACTTCCTTGTTTCCAAAGGCAATCTTCCTTCAGGGCAGGTGAATGGTCAGGAAGCAGAACTTCCTTGGCCAAGCAGAACATCCCCAGGGGCTCACTGGATTCCTCTGCACTGCTGGCTTCAGCACAGTTTACACACTAACACTGAGTTGAGCACACTCATTTCTATGACATACGGCAGCTAGCAGCAGGGGCAAAGACCCTCCTACAACACTCATGAAGGCGCTCAGCCAGGCTCCAGGACCAAGGGTTAGCTTGAGACCAGAGGAGACCTTCCTTTTTCTCTTTGTTGAACAGCCCTGTAAACTTTCTGTTCTCTAGCCCAATGAGAGGGGTCAGCATCTACGCCCAGGCCTAATGAAACAGGAGCGGATTGTGAAATTCTTTCAACATATCACTCGACTTCTATGGGAGGAGCAGCATGTTCCTTAGAAATTAACTAGAGTGCAGTCACCAAGCCACGGAAATGAATCGGAAAGGAAAGCTTGTCTCAGGCCTCTTCCAGGCACATCTGGAAAGTGTAAGAAGGCCAGGAGGCACCTTAGCTGCAGAATGTATGGAAACCTCTGCTCCTGGGGGCTGGAGGGCAGCACGGAATCTTGGGCCAGGGTTTGCTTCATCCCAGCCTTCCCTACTATTTTTTTTGAAGATTTTATTTATTTATTTGATGTGAGTACACTGTCGCTGTCTTCAGACACACCAGAAGAGGGCAGCAGATCCCATTACAGATGTTATGAGCCACCATGTGGTTGCTGGGAACTGAACTCAGGAGCTGTGGAAGAGCAGTCAGTGCTTTTAGCTGCTGGGCCGTCTCTCCAGCCCGTCCTCCATACTTTTCGAACTTTCTTCACCTTCTGGCAGATGGGAATTGATAATTTCTTTTAGTAAGAGAGGCCACTCCATGACAAGACACCTGCCTTAGCATATGATGCTTGATCAAGTATTGAGCTGTTTTGAATGAATGGATAAATAAATAAATAAATAAATAAATAAATAAATAAATAAATAAATAAGAGGTGATTAAAAGGAAATACAGATCTCAAAGAATTAAGCCTAGTTTAAAAAAATATGAATGGCAGTACATAGTGCCCTTGAAAGAGTCACTAACATGAATGTAACACATAGATTAAGAAGGTAGGGAGAGAATATCAAAGCAAATAGGTAAAAGAGAATCATGCCACAATTTATATTAGCTCCCCCCCCCAAAAAAAGGCCAGGAAGTATTTTGTAGTAGAACATGCTACTGTAGCTGGAGTCCCCCACTACCATTCCCTACCCCCCCACCCCCCTGCTTTGCCCTTTTGCACCTCCATAAACCTTTGGATATCAAGAAGCCCCACCTATATGTTAGCTTCTAACTTTCCAGAACCCAGATGGCTTTTACACCACCCCTCCTCAGTAACTACTGGGATGAGAAGGTGCAAGTTGGTCACAATGCTCTGAGAGCACAGACCCTGGCTAGCCAAGACTGCTAACCCTAACTTCACTGCTGCCTCCTCTCCATGGAGGACTCCCTTAGCAAGGAAAAAGCTTTGAGGAACCAGCTCTTCCAGCTCCTTCCAGGCTGGCTTCTCCATAAACCTGATTCCTTTCTACCAGTGCTCATTCTTCTAAACACTGGTGCCTTACTGGCTAGGAGCAAGGATATTTGATTCTGGTAACGCTAGAAGCCTGAAGCTGGAACTAACTTTGAGTCACCAAGTTATCAGACATACACTTTTAATAAGGGCATTAAATAGGATCTGGGACCTTTATATGTCCTAGGAATCTATGATTCTACTTAAGCAAGAGATAGCCAAGGATGGGAGCCCAAGGATCATAGACTCAAAAGCAGTAAATCCTCCTTCATCAAGGTGTGTGTGTGTGGGGGGGGGGCAGGGTTCTACCCATTTACTAACAGTTGCTTACACTCAGACCCAACAGGTGAATATTTAGTCCAGGAATAACTTGACAGTGAGTGGGGGCTGAGGAAGCCATCGCAGGATACACTGTTTTGCTCATACACCCAATTAGCAAACACTATGCAAGCCACTGTGTCACCAGTTGAAATCTGGCAGGGCTGTCCTTCTCTATAAGACCACACATAACAAAAAAGGAACGGAGACTTTCTACTGGGAGCCGCAGGGACCTGCAGCAGTAGAAACACGGCCTTCAGGTTTGGAATCCTAGTCCCCCACTTAAAAGCTCTATAATCCAGGAAGGTAATTTCCCTTCCCTTTCCGAATCCATGAGATGGGGGATAGTAACTATCTTCTTCATGAGACTGAGATAACAGAACAGCTCTGAGCAGTGCCTGATAGACAGAAAACAGCCTGTGGCTGTTAGTTACCACACTATCAGGATTTTGGGAGTGAGGGGATATTGAGTGGTTGATCTGACATAGAAGGCAAAAGTCCATGGGGCAGTAGTGTTAGGGAAACAGAGCTAGAATGGGTCACTGAAAGACAGGTGGGTGATTGGGTACCTGAAGGAGGAAAGGATGAGAGGAAAAGTCCCGGCCACAGCAAAATGTTGACCTTGAGGACAGACAGGGAAGATCCCTAAGCAGAAGGGATGCTGTGCAAAGAGCTTCGGAGCACCTTTAGGGACACTTCATATAAACCGCAGCCTCTCTGATCTGCTTCCCTTCGCTCCCACTCACGTTTCAGAAATAAGTGTGTAGTTACTGAGCTCCAGGTCAGCCTCATCAATGAAGTGTGCCCCATCTCAAAATTAAAAACAAACTTTAAAAACTGTTGGAGCTGATCTAAGCTCCGTGGCAGAGCTTTCTTGGCTATCACGTTGGAGGCCCTGGTTCAGTCTCCAGTATGGCCTGTGTATACACAGGGTGTGAAAGGGCACTAGGATCCCTCAGGTCTGAGAATCAAAGACTTCCAAGCTAGGTCAGAGTCACTTGACCTCCGTGGACTTCAGTCTCCTCTTAGGAAAATGTGCCACTGTTACTTCAGGCTGGTGAGAAGGAATTCCAAGCTGGCAGGAAGGCCACCCTAGGAAGGGAAAACTCACCAACCTCCTCAGGTGGAAAAGGGTAAAACATCAACTTGACATATCAACTTGATACATCTTGAATCAACTTGGATCTGAATTTTATCAGGCCGTGCCATTTACTAAAGCAAAATAGCCAGAAACTATTCTAAGAATAAGTTAGCAGCTACGACTGTTTTACGTGGATCCTGCAATGTTGTTGTTCTTACTTAGACCACTTAGAGGCAGATGCAGGATCCAGTGACACACACTTTACAAACTCTCATAGTTATATACCATCCACCCCATAGCCCTTTAACTGGGCTGTTCTGGCTTTTCACATGATTAAGTGCTCACTCAGAGACTATCATATCCTCTTTGAAAAATGAGTCTAAACCTATAAGGCAGCCAGTCACAAATTTATCTCATCCTCAGGTCCCCTTCCACCCTAGGGCCTCAGGCCTTGTTTATCCATTCTCCTAAGTGCTCTGACCTCCAATGGACGGTCAATGACATCAACATTGACAGCTTAATTGGCGGATGCCAGAAACACCCAAAGACTGTCAAATCTAAGCCCAAATCAAAGCTAAATTTTACTATGCACGCTTTACAACACTGTTCACCAACTGTGTGTTTTTAATGAGTTGAGAGAGTTTCACTTTGTTGAGTAAAGTGAAGGGCCTTACAATTATCTGCACGTATCACGCCTCAAGACTGCGTTGTAAAATTGGCCTGGCAGATATTACTTCTATTTTCAACACAGGAAAACAGATCGGCTAGGTCAGGTCTGCCATGAGGAGGCTGACAGGGAGCCAAGCCCTTCACTTGCAGGCCTGCTGTCCTTCCATCCTGACACAGTGAGACTCTGGGGCTTAGAGAACCAGTGAAACCCCAAATCCCAGGAAAACAAGTGTTTGCTGAGGTACAGGTGAGGAACACAGTCATCGGCAGGCAAGATGCTCTAAAGGACCTCCTCCACTAAGACCTTAAAGAAGAAGTGTCTGCATGGATGCAGGACATGAGCTATTTCTATTGTATTCCTGGTATCCATCCAACCTGGACTCTCTAGTTTGTGCACGATCTATGCTTACAGGTACTTATGGATGGAGCGTAAAGAAAGTGATGTCATGGACTCTGCAGGCCAATGCTATCCCATATGGTGTAGCGGGCACTCCCCCCATGTTGTTACGTTCTCTATGCTCAGCCCAAGGAACCACTTCTGACCACCATTGTCCAAAGCCCACGTTACTTAATATTCTTACTTTAGACATAGGTTGGATATAATCACAACCAATAAAATATGTTGGCTTTTATAATCTCTAAGCCTAGATCATTGTAAGGACTGTCACCTATTTCCTGCTTGTTTTTCATGAACAAGTCAAGGAAGCAACGAGGAAGTTACCGTCCAGAAATAACTTATCTTTGATCAGTGCTACCAGTAATTTCAGGATCACTAGGCACCACCTTTGAGAAACAGAATTATAAAGTGCTAAAGGGCATCTTGGCCCTACCCAACCCATCCGCACGTCCTGCTAGCATGGAGATGTGGGTATTTACTCCCCAGTGTGTGAAATATGGGCTGATGGAGCCATGGCCTAGGGATGAAGTGGGCAGACACAGGACTGGGGCAGTGACCTTGACAGCCCCCTCCAGGGAAGCTCAGAATGGTGACAGGATTGGGGTAGTGGAGGGACTGTCTCTAGGAGCCCCCAGGGAGGCTGAAAATTAACACCTCCAGGGGACAGCACTCTGGTCGCCTCCGCACCTTCCTCAGAGACCTAGAGGATGCTCCTACACAGGGTCTCCCCGCTCCACCACTGACGTCTAAAGTGGCGCCGTCTCTGAAGGAGGCCCCAGGGCTCCAGGAAACAGTTCCGGCAGGCGGCCAGCCCTACCTCCTCGGTGATCGTGGGGCAGTAGAAGATGAGCACTAGTGTGGTGACCAGGTTGATGGCAAGGCCGATGAGGGTGATGGTGTTGGGGGCCATCCAGAGCGGGATCCATTGGAGCAGCCAGGTCCAGTAAAGCTGCAGCGGCGGCTCGAACAGCGACTCTCCCATCGCGCAGTAGCGGTGCTCCTCCAGCCGCCGCAGCTGCGCGGCGCTGAGCGGCTCACCTAGCGCCTTCGCCCAGCGCGGCGCCGGCCTGGCCCCGGCGCCCGCCGCCATGGCCGCCTGCGGGGCCCGCCGCGACCCAGCGCAGCCCGCGGCCCGCGCGGGGGGGCGGAGAGAGCCGAGCGAGGGCACAGCGCCCGGGCCAGCTCCGCCGGTGGAACTCACTTTGCTGCGGGCCGCGGGGCGGGGCGGGGCCGGCGCGGGGGCGGGGCCTCGGCGAGCTCGCGGGCGGGGCGGGGCGGGGGCGGAACCGGGGCGGGGCCTCAGCGAACTTGGCTCCGGACGCCCGGGAGGGGGTCAAGCAGCCTGAGCTTTCACAGACACTGTTCAGGGCAGCGCTGGCCCTGCGGCTGTGACTTTTCTATTGGTGCTGGAGGGTTCGCCCTCCTCTCCAGCCTTTGCTCAGGTTTCTGTGAGGCCTGGCTAGCCTGGACCCTGGCTGAGCTGGGTTTTCTACTGAGTGGTAGGTACAACTCTAACTAGGATGTCTATGCTCCGGCCTTTTATTTGTTGAGATGTCGCCTACTGAGACTCTGAAGTGGTCACCATGTGTGTACTGATCAGAAAACTCTCAAGTACCATGGGGGGGGGGATATACAAAGGCCCCCTCCACATATTAACTTAGTTAACCCTCACTGGGGCATCAGACAGCGCGGTTTTAAAACAAACAAACAAACAAACAAACCCCCCAGATCTTAGAAATACTGTCACTGTCGTCAAAGGGGAATTGAATATTTGAAACCCAAATGCCTTTTTTTTTTCAGATCACGGTACACTCATCGTGGTGGTTGATTTTAGACACGCCCTTCCTTGGAGTAGAGAAAAATCTAAGCCAGTTTCACATTTTCCTTAGTGGAGAAGGCTGATTGCCACATAATGGAAGGTCACCAGCTCCTTACTTCACAATGCACCCATTTGGACTGGGGTGGGGGGGCTGTCATAAGCATGTTCTATTGCCTAACCAGACATAGGCTGGCCACTTGTTCTACATGTAGTAGGTTTAATCTGTATGCACCTTTCTAACATAAAACAAGCTGGAAACTACTTTCTGCATTCTTGGATTAAGCAACTTAGGTCATCCAATACATTCTCCCTCACCGTATTTTGAGGAACGGTCAGCAACCTTCAACTCAAAGGACAAGCCTCCCATCTCATTCTCCACAGTGCACTACAGAAGTATGCGTCTTACACTTTTTAATTACTGGGGAGGAAAAAAAATCAAAGAATAATGTTTATGATGTTGGAATAGATGTAATTTAAATCTCAGTTTTGTGCCGTTAGCCGTGTTTATTCCGACACAGGTGAGGAATTGTAGCACAAGATGACTTATAAAGTCTTGAATATTCATTACCTGGCCTTTTTAAAAAATAATGATAATAATTTGACATCTGGGTGGTGGTGCTGCAGGCCCAGCTTTCTCCAGGCAGAGGCAGGAGGGGGAAATTGGCAACACTTACATTACGTAGGCCTAGTATTTTATTTATCTTGCTCCCAGACTTTGAACCTAGTGTCTTGCTCTATCCTGCTAAGATTTATCTTCGGTTCTTTGTTTGCTTTGATTTTGAAACAGACTCCTGCTATATATCCTAGACTAGCCTTGAACCAACTGCTTTAGCCGCCTAAGTAACTCTGATTATACGCAATTACACTTGGCCTCTTCTAATGTAGTTGTAAAGGGGCACACAGCACACAGCATTCTCAGAAGAACTGCTTTAGGCCACTTCTGGGTAAAATACAGTGGCTTGAATGAGACAGAAGTTCATTTGGCCAGAGCATAATGTCCAGGTAGATCATTGAGAGCTGCCGCAAATACTCTGTGTGAGAGACACTGGGTTCTTCCATTGTATTGTCCGCTATCTTCAGGGTATTGTCCTTGTCCTGGTCAAAAACAGGTGATCACGCTTCCCAAACAACTAGGAGGAGGGAAAGGGACAGGGGGTTGAACTTCCTGGCTTTGAGGCTGTGATCCAAAGTTTCATTCCTCATTTCTGACAGAACCCTGTCATATGAGCATGACACCTAACTGCAAGGAGAGCTAAATGAAGTTGTCAGCCGGGCAAGGATTTGTCGATCTGTTGACTAATTTCCACTAGTATTGAAAAGGTATCGCGTATCAAGTCCAGTTTGTGAATTGAATTTGTCCAGCATGTGAGAGGAAGCACGGTGAGTCCTCTGTCCAGTGAATCGTGGTCAGCCTGCTAGAGAAAGGCCACTTCCTTCACGAAAGCTGGTTCTCCCTCTCCTTGAAGCTTTCAACCAACTCTGGCTCCTCAGGGATGGGGAGTAAGAAGCCCTTTCTTCCTCCATTCTAGAATGCCAACTGGCTTGATTTTATGCACGTCTTGTGGAGGCAACCACAGCTGCTGTGAGTTCATGAGGTAGAGTTGTCATGTCATTCCCAGAAGACATTGCTTCTATCCAGTCCGCCCTGCCTTCTTGCTTTTAAGATCTTTCTGTCCTGCCTTCTTCCATAGTCAATGAGCACATCTTACATCTTACATCGTTGCTAGTCGTCATTGTTGCTCACAACAGGATAAATCTATTGATGACTCCATGTTAATGATTCCCTCCACTTTACAGGTTCGACATAACTAGGCTCAAATTCTCGTCCATAGTCACACATGCAGCCAGTACACTACTGAGCTAGGTTAGGAGCTTCACAATCTTGTCCCGGAGCCTTTAATCCCAATCACTGCAGAATGCGGCCTAAGACATTACATGAAGGACAAATTAAGCATTACTACTTGAGAAATCTGAAATGCGCTACCATCCACAACTTATAGTGACCTGATGCCGCAAGTGAAATATTCCACAGCTGGCATCATAAGACATGCTAGTCAAAAGGAGGAGAACTGTGTGAGTTTGCCCTCAGACAGGTTGTCAGGTATATGAAACATTAGTAGCCGAACAGTGGTTGCATGCCTTTAATCCCAGCACTTGGGAGGCAGAGGCAGGCAGATTTCTGAGTTCAAGGCCAGCCTGGTCTACAGAGTGAGTTCCAGGACAGCCAGGACCACACAGAGAAACCCTGTCTCGAATGACCCCCCCCCAAACAAAAAGAAAAAAAAAGAGAAGCATTAGTGATTTTGTGTTGAAGCTTGGTTCCTAGACCCAAGATTTCTCATTTTATACATGTCTAATCTGAAGTCTGAAAAGCATCAAACCCCAAAACACTTCTTGTCCCAATTATTTTCAGTGAGGGATACTCAGTATGTAAAGAGCCTTAGATGGGAATTTATTTTTGCCAATATTGAACATCCCAGCTTCTATGTATTGTGTAGATTTGTGCCATTATAATTGATTTTTTTTGGTTTTTTTCTTTTTTCTTTTTTAATATATTTTTAATTGATATATTTTTAATATCTTTTTTATTCGAGATATATATATATTTTTTTTTTTTGGTTTTTTTTTTTTTTTTTTTTTTTTTTTGGTTTTTTAAGACAGGGTTTCTCTGTGTAGCTCCAGCTGTCCTGGAACTCACTCTGTAGACAGGCTGGCCTTGAACTCAGAAATCCACCTGCTTCTGCCTCCCAAGTGCTGGGATTAAAGGCGTGTACCACCACCGCCTGGTTTATAATTGACTTTTAAGACTACATAAAGAATTGTTCTCCTGGATAAGAAGCACCAAAATGCAGAGAAAAAGGATGAGCTCCGGAGTCCATGGCCGCTTTTCTCACAGGACAGTGCGTCTCGCTCTCCCTTCTTCTGCATGACTTGTATTCAGATTTCAGATTTCCCTCAACTCTCATGTTTAAGCCACAGTTCCCAAAAATGTTACATGGCTTCACACAACCATGATAGGTACAGTTGTACCTGAACTTCAAAACCCAGTTTTCACCAGTTTGTGTGGGGAAAACAACATGGCTTCAATCCACACATCCCCTGGACCCCAGTTTGATCATGGAACGTTGTGTACACGTACCAACATTTCACATCATATCCAGTAAATACACACAATTGAGATGATAATGACTTTGGAAAAGGATTCTCTTGGCTAGACTTGCAAAATAGGCTGTTCACAGTTCTGACTGTATTTCTCTTTAATGACTGCAGGCTCCTGTTGTGTGAACACTTGTTTGTTTGTTTGTTTGTTTTTTACGATTTTATTTTTCCTTTGGGCATCTGAGTGCTTGCCTGCATATCTGTATGTGTACCATGCACATACCTCATGTCCCGGAGGCCGGAAGTGCTGCTCTTGGATCTCCTGGTATTGGAGTTACAGGTAGCTATCAACTGCCAGGGGAGGTATTAGAAGCTGAACCAGATCTTCTGCAAGACCAGCAAGTGCTCTTAACCGCCGAAGCGACTCCCGGCCCCATGAACACTTGCTTTTATTACATTCGCTTTGACCTGTCCTGAGAGTTTTGTACTTTGAGATCCTAAAGGTCACATTTTCTGTAGGTAGGAAGATATGCAGCATTCACTAGCAAACCAACACAAACCTTTGCTCTACTCTCTAGAAATGATTAGTGTCCTATTCAAGATCAGAAGGAAAAAAAAGCAGAATTTCACAACAAAACCCCGGAGATGTGGCAACTGTGCTTTCTATCTGAAATTGCAAAAGTAATTGAGGGTTAAAGAGACTGATCTCCGCGAGACACAGCTCTTGGCCCTCAGTCTTGTTTATATCCTTTAATCATTTTTTTTTGAAATTTATGATCCTTTTCTGGGTTCACATTGTACTGTGCTAAAATGTTTTCCATAGTATGCTTGGAGAAACCCAAAAGGGAAGTTTCTTCCTTAAAAATTTCTGTTTCAGCAACATGGGTTGCCTAAAACCCTGCCTGTAGCCTTGGGATTTTATGAAGAATGGGTTAAGTCACATTTGGGTGTCTAGTTGGGTCAATATCTAGACTATATGAGAGAGAGATGTTATGGTGTGGATATGTAATGTGTCCCACAGAGACTTAGTTTGGGACACTTGGTCCCAAGATGATAGCACTGTTCTAAAACTATTGTGTGACCTTTGGGCAGTGTGGCCTACCTAACAGGAGTGGACTCCTCAAGCTGGGTTTTGAAAGCTATGTATGTACTTCCTGTTCCAGCCAGAATATACTTCTCTGATCTGCTGAGATCTAAGGCGCCTTCAAAATATGCTCCCAGCACCCTGAAGGGGCCAAGCCTTTCCCACCATGAGACTGTGAGTCAACACCCCCACCCCCAACTCACAGACCTTCAGTTGCTTCTATCAGGTGTTTATTTTGTCAGTCATGTGAAAAGGAACCAAGACAAGGGGATTCTTTTATCGGAATCTTTCCTTTAAGAAGGGGAATGGATGCTGGGTAGGTTGGTCCACAGTTAAGAGCCCTTGCCCCTACTCTTCCAGAGACCCAGAATATAGTTCCCAGCACCCACTGGTTAGCTCATAATTACTTGTAATTCCAGTCAGGAGATCCAAGAGACTCTCTTCTGGCTTCTATGGACACCTGCATACATATGGCGCGCACGCGCACATACAGAAAGAGAGAGGCACACACAGATACACACAGACACACAGAGACACACATACACAGAGACAGAGACACACACTCACACAGAGACACACAGAAACACATACACACACACAGAAAGAGACACATACAGACACATACAGCCACAGAGACAGACAGACACACATACACACATACAGAGGCACACACAGAGACGCACAGAGACACAGAGACAGAGATACACAGAGAGAGAGACATACAGACAGAGAGAGACACACAGAGACAGACAGACAGACACACACACACACACACATACACACACACATATCTTAAAAGAAGGAGACCAGCGGAAGGGGCATTGAGGTTGATGATCGGGTAATGAGGAAATGTATGATCAAAGGATATGACATCCATATATGAAAATATCCTAATGAAATCCATTTTATTTTGTATAAAGAATACATAGTAATTGAAAATTTTTAAATTTTAAACATAAGGAAAATAGAATTTCTTTCCATAAATATCTATACAAAAAATTAGATAAAATGCTGGAGCCTGACCTCCCCATAGAGGACATAGAGGTCACTGGAGAATCTCACTGAAGTGCAGATCTGTAAACTTGTAAATCTAGGGAAGAAGCTGAGGATGTTCATTTCTGAGAGGCTCCCAGGTGGCCAGGTGGGGTCATCAAACCATCCTTTGTAATGAAGGGTCCAAGCACAGTGCCTGAGAAGGCCGGAGTGGAGACAGCAGGCTGAGAAAGGCCCTCAGGCCTCAGCCGGAAGTGGATAAAGACAGAGAAAAGACTCCAGGATATTAAAGATAAATATGAACTAGACGCTGTTTTCCCCAACACTGATGCTTTGGGTGTTTGTTGTTCTGATTTTTCAAGGCAGAAGTTTGTCAGTGTGGCCCTGGCTGTCCTGGAACTCACTATGTGGGCATCTGCTTCGCTTCCAGTGCAGATTAAAGGTGTGCACCACCACGGCCCAGCAACCAATCCTGCAGCTTTTAAGACACTGAAGGTTGAGCTAGAAGAAAGACATAAGCATTGAAATTCTTATATTTTATTCTATTTTACACATATTTAAAAGACATTTATTGTACCAATTATATAATCTACTTGTAGAGCAATGACTGTCTTATTTTTGAGACCTGGGTTATGGTGGTAGTTGAAATTTTTCTGAGATAACACTGTGTTTCTCTGGCTAGGAAACCTTCAGCGCATTGACAGTATGTCTGAAGAAAACCAGCATTCGATTGAATATCTGTGAAGGGCAAAGTCTTAATATTAAAAAGGGCATATGTTGTTGGTAATTTGTCCTGAGTAAGTCAGGACAGGTGAGGATAGGGCTTCAGATATTCTGCAAAGAAGAATGCCCTAGGAAAGGGTTAAGAAGAAGCCGTGGCAGGGTTAACGCCCGCCCGTATAGCAGCTGGACAAGAGCCCCTTTCTCTCTGTTCTTTCCTCTTTCAGCTCCTTGCCAGTAACATTATTTCTGGCTTTGTTTTCCGGGAGGCTCTTGAGTGCCCTTCCCTCTGTGCAAACAGCAAGGACGTTAACCTGTCCTTCCCTCCTCCCGATGGACAGCACTTCTGAGTCTGGGCTGTGGCTGTCACAAGCTCCTGGTCTGTCTCTTGGTGCTTAACTCCTTAAAGGACCAGTTGGTGTTTGTCACTAGGAGAACTTGAAAGCATGAACTGACTTAGGAGAGCTCCTTGGACTGTTGCTGTGGGGAGGCGCTGTGGGCTCTGCCTAGGAGCTGCGAGGAAGAGTATATAAATAGCCCTCTCTAAAGGGCTCTCCTCCTCGATGTCGCCCCCACCATCACCCCACTGCCATCTCTCAATGGCGCCTTCCAGTGCAGCAATAGGAACTGAATTCACCGTGGCCCCAGTGGGCGCCCAGTGGGCTGGAGGAGGAGCACCCCCCCATCTGTGGCCTGCAGAGGACAGTTCCTTGGCTCCTTCATCCCTGGAACCTCCCAAGATGGCCACATGACGGTTTATTTTGAAACGTGGCTCCCTTCCAATGACCCTTTGTCACAGTTCTCCAGGAAGGTTGCCTTACAATTTACGAGTTTTCCTTGCCACAGTGCTGGCTGTGGGTCAGCTCTGCTTATTCTTCTTAATTAGCTTTTAAAATTGAAGCCCGGCATGTTATCACTTAGTATCTAATATCTTTGAAGATGTTTTTCCTGGGCTCCGAGATTGGAATGAGGGTGAAGGAAGAAGAAAACCAGGCATGAATCACTTGCTTTGGGGAACTAACACCGTCCCTATCAGAAAACAGGTGGTGTCAATATTGCTCAGGAGAAAGGGTAGGTACGCTAGATAAAAAGAGTGGGACAGTGTGTCCTTAATGACATATTTGAGTCACCCAATGCCCTAAGCACTCATGTGTCCTTATTCCACGTGTGTCCTGGTAGTTTGCCCCTTGTAACTTACTTCAGTGTTCATGTGTCTGGGAACTCAGATCACCAGGCAACTTTAATCGAGCAATAACAATCCTTAGACTCAGAACAACAGGTTGTCTCACTAACGGGTTTGTCTCTTTAATCCTTTACCAACATTTATTTGCGAAGAATTTTCACAAACTCTTGTAGCAGGAACCTGATTTGATGCAAGAATGCTAATTAATTGGAATCCTCATAAATAAGGAGCCAACAACAGGTGTTGTTTATCTTAGACAACTGTTAGAGGTGGCCACACTCGGAGAGGGCGTAGGCACTCAAGTCTCTGGCCAAATTCTAGTCACAACTCTGTCCCCAACTTCCTGGCACACAGGTGACTGTAGGTCAAACTTTTGGCCTTGGAGTAAGTATATTGGCTAAGAGGTGCTCCTGTTGGGATTTGGGTCCAGAGAAAAGTCCCAAGAAATAGACCCAAGAAATGCACTCTATAAGAAAAGAGGGTCATGAACAATGTTACCAGCAGGAATGTCTGCATGGATCCAGGGAGTCCTTGACCTGAGGAGGAAGCTATCATCTATACCTCGAGAATCCCAGAGTGAAACTATGGAAGATGCGGAGGCCCTTTCTGCCACATTCTACTGAGTAGCAGAACTGTCCCAGTCTTTCAAAAGGGACACACATAAAATTATCATGTGACAGGGTATAACAGTTAAGTTTTTGTGGTAATGGAACTGGGTGGGGTTTTGGGGGGGTTGTTTGTTTGTTTTGTTTTTTAACAAAATCTCAATCATTCAATTCTACCAATGAAGACTCAGGAGCCAGATGCTGGGATGGAAGCATGGAGGCTCCGAGCCAGCGGCAGAGGATGCACCCACCTGACCTTCCTCCTCCACCAAAGTCCCAGAATGCCCTTCTCTCACACCCATCTCAAAAAACCGCCTTCCAACTCAATGTCCCTCCCTTGTACTTCCTGTGTGTCTCTATCCGTCTTCCTGACTCCCTCTAACTCTGTTTTTTTCCCTTAATAATCCTATATTCACTTCCTGTCAACTTGTTGCTTACCCTGTCTCTCGACCTAGGACGGACTTTATTTAATCCTGTTTGCAATATTTAAGCAGAAAGCTCTTAGATTATAAATGTGTGCTAAGGCTGAGCCACACCTCAACTAAAAACAGGTTTTTCTAGTAAATAACACAACCTCGGGGTTCACAGTGTGATCAAATATCCTGCCACAACTGGGCATCATAATGCCACCAAGATGCTTAGCTGACATCTCAGGTGTTTTTAACACATCTTGGTATTTGAGTAAAGCAGATAGCCTTGTCCGTGTGGTTGGGCATCCTTTAGTAAGGGCTCTAGGAACTCCTGGCTCTCCAGCTCTCCAATGCAGGATAGAATTTATACCACCAGCTTTCTGAATCCTAGGTGTTCACTATGCACGCTGCGTCTCCCTAATTCATAACCAATGCTCTTAGCCTCAGTCTCTTCCTAGAATTCAACCATTTATCTATCCAGTCTAATCTGGTCTAACAATCTAATCTAACCATCTACCTCGTACTGGTTCTTTGTCTCTGGAGATCCTAATACAATGGGCAAACTATAGCCTCAGAGGCCGAAATAGCCCGATGTCACATTTCCTACAATTGCTTACTTTTAATAAGTCATGCAATCGCCAGTGTGGAGTGAGGACCAGAGGACTTTCATTCTCTTTCCTAAGCACCAGGAAAGAGGACATCTGACCAGAGAGCCTTTGGCTGTATCTCCACACAGGTCAGGATTTTTTAATCCCCCTGGTTGCTAGGAAACTCAGGATCACATTTGATACAAAAAAGAAAGAAAGAAAGAAAGAAAGAAAGAAAGAAAGAAAGAAAGAAAGAAAGAAAGAAAGAAAGCAGCATATCCTGTCCTATACATTAATTCAGATATATAAACACATTATCCAACTGCAAATCCATATGCCCTCTATACCCTCCCTGTTTATATGAACAGTACGTTCCTGAGCTCTGAGCTGACATCATGCACAGAACAGGATATCAATTGCTCAGCTGTAGAACTGAGTCTTGTTTTCAACCTCAACTTCAAAGTGAATAGTTAAGAACATTATTATCGCTGGGCGGTAGTGGCGCATGCCTGTAATCCCAGCACTCGGGAGGCAGAGGCAGGTGGATTTCTGAGTTTGAGGCCAGCCTGGTCTACAGAGTGAGTTCCAGGACAGCTAGGGCTACACAGAGAAACCCTGTCTCGAAAAAACCAAATCCAAAAAAAACCCAACCCCCCAAAAAAAGAATAAATGTGATCTTTCAATTTCTTTCTTTTTAAATTTATTTTATTTATATGAGCACACTATAGCTGTCTTCAGACACACCAGAAGAGGGCATGAGATCTCATTACAGATGGTTGTGAGTCACCATGTGGTTGCTGGGAATTGAACTCAGGACCTCTGGAAGAGCAGCCAGAGTTCTTAACTGATGAGCCATCTCCCCAGCCAGTGATCATGATCTTTCAATACTTTAACTGAACTCTTGCCCTCCTACCCTCAATCTGGTAAATTCCTGTGATACACAATTTTTCTTTAATGGAGTGACATTTAAACCTAATTGTAGCAAAGTTATAGAAAAAAATCTTGTTGGCAGTGACAGCTTCTGACATTTTTGTTGTTCAGAGTTTCAAGACAGCCTTTTTCTTTTTTGGAGCTTTGCAAAGTACTGCTTGTATGAGACCAGATCATACATTGAGAGGATTGAGTTAGCCTGACTCCATGAGAGCCAGCCTGACTCCATGAGAGCCAGCCTGACTCCATGCAGGACTGGCTGCAAACTGGCAGTTCGGGAGACTAGGCCTATGTTTCTGTTTCCCAGAAATGAGAACCCAGATCCAGGAACCCTCGGTCAGCCAACCACAGCCTCCGGCGGCCAATCTGAGGACACCTTGTCATCTGGCCTGAAGTAAGAATGGGCAGCTGGAATGAGAAAGCAACCCTTGGGAAGTCTCTCGGGCCTAACCAATTGTAGGATCAGTCAGACCCTAGAGATAGAGCTAACCAACCAAGGTAAAAGGGCACATACCCGTCCCTGGGATCCCCCTAACTGACAATGAAAGCTGGGCCTTTGAGCCCCCTAGGTGGCTCCATTCTGGAATGGGGAGACCCCTGCATGCAGGAAATTCAGCTGAATAAATGCTCTTTGCTGGGCTGGAGAGACAGCTAATCGGTTAAGAGCACTGTTCTTCTGAAGGTCCTGAGTTCAAATTCCAGCAACCACATGGTGGCTCAAACCATCTGTAATGAGATTTGACACCTCTTGGTGTCTGAAGACAGTTACAGTGTGCTTACATATAATAAATCTTTAAAAAAAAATGCTGTAGTGGCTATTCCTGGTTGTCAACTTGTCTGTATCTGGAATGAACTCCATTCTAGAATTGGAAGGCTCATCTATGATCCTAATCTGGAGGTTCAGAGATAGAAGTTTCTGACCTGGATCTTGGCATGGAGATCTTGAAGCATAGTGGCTATGAATTCCAGAAGATTAAGACAAGGAGATCAAGATCATTTGGGATTAAAGGCATGGTGGCACACACCTTTAATCTGGGTCACACCCTCTGCTGGAGACCCACAAGCCTGTAATCTGGGCCACACCCTCTGTTGGAGACCTACAGTCTTTAATCTGGGCTACACCCTCTGCTGGAGATATATAAGGACATTGGAAGAAGGAAGATTTACTCACTCTTCCTTGCCTGCTTGCCTCGTGGGACTGAGCAACTGCTAGATCCTTGGACTTCCATCCACAGCTGCTGCTGCCCATTTTGGGGGAGTTGGACTATAGACTGTAAGTCATCGACAAATTCCCTAACTATATAGAGATTGCCCATACATTCTGTGACTCTAGAGAACCCAAACTAATACAAATGCTCTTTGCTTTAGCATGCTATTTGAGTCTGAGGTATCACTACCCTAACAATATAGAGAAGTAACTGGGTAAAAGATATTAAAGGGATTGCTATCAAGTTCTCAGCACAAAGGACTTTGTCCTCAGAGGGACAAAGAACAAGAATAAGAGACAGGAAATAGAAGACTACAGAGAAGGGGAAGGGTGCAAGGGGGAGGGGAAGGAACATCTGGACAAAAAGGCCTGCCTCTGTGTAGAGGAGAAAGACGTGGCCCATAGGAAAATGGCAGTTTATAAAGGAAAAGTGGGAAACCCTGTGTTAGGGGCAGGCATTTCGTTTTGATTTGACTGTTAATTAGGTGAGCCCAAGAGTGCTTTGGACGTCACTACTTTGACAGCTGGACCTTGGTCGGCAGCCTCAGGAGGATGAAGTGGCCAAAGAAGGAAATAGACCTTTGGGGCTAGCTTTAGGGAAGTAACCTGCAGATTCTTATCAAGGCAGAGGGAAGGGGGGGAGGGCAAGGCCTGCCAGGGCCTTGTTTGCCACTCTCCCTAAAGATCTGGTGAAGGAGGTTCTGAGTGGGGGAAGAAACTCTGGGAGAAAGCTTCACATATAGACTCTATACGCCCTAACAGATTTGACTGTGACTTAGCAAAGTCAGTCAGCCAGGATTCTCCTCAGGCAGCAGCTGTCCTGACCACAGGCAGCCTGCAGGAGCGAGCTGCTTGGCTTCGCTACATTGTCATTTACTGGGTGTATATAAGGCGTTCTAGTTGCTTGTTTCTAAAGGAGCCAGACTTCATTTGTGCAAAATATCATTGTGCACATTTTTTGTTTGTTTGTTTTTGTTTTTTGTGTTTTTGGATTTGGTTTTTTCGAGACAGGGTTTCTCTGTATAGCCCTGGCTGTTCTGGAACTCACTCTGTAGACCAGGCTGGCCTCGAACTCAGAAATCGCCTGCCTCTGCCTCCCAAGTGCTGAGATTACAGGCGTGTGCCACCACTGCCCAGCGGCTTACATTATATTGATGGATAGCTTTATGTTTAAAAGTTTAAAAGTCTCTGGACTTAGGAGAACTGTAAAGGGAAGTGGGATTTCCAGATGTTAAGGGGCTGCTAAGGGTTAATTTTTGCAATCATCCTGGTCTTATACAACTTTAGCAAACCTGTTTTTACTAAAAGCTGGCTTTGCCCAGGTGACCGTCTGCTTGTGCATGGACACAATGTAACATTGCATTGTTTGCCTTTAAAGGCCCTTGGCTGAGGAGACCCGGCAGTCTATTCAGGAAATCTGTAAGTCTTAGGTGTAGACCTGGTGCCAGTATAGGGATAAAAGCCTCTTCTTTAAAAAAAAAATGTATTCAATGATCAGACTGGTGAACCTCTGAACAACCCTAGACCCTAGACACTAACGAACACAGATGTCTGCATAAGGATTGTGCATTACAATAGTCAGCTCTTCAAATCCCTGATTGAGCTACTAGGTTAGTGAAAATATTCAAAGAAAATTGAGTTTGTGCTGAACACTGGAAGCCAGAAAGGCTTCCCAACCCTTGTCAGAATCCTCTGAACAGCAATGTAATGACTATTTATTTAGCATATTTATATATTTCGTTTTTGCTTATTTAGTATTGTAGTAATCTAGAGGTGATTTGAAGTATACAGCAGGAAGCATGTAGATTAATGCAAAACTCTGACATTTTGAATATAGAAAACTTGAGCACTTAAAAATGTTAGTACCCACTACGGCACCTAGTGGATTAAGATTCAACCATTATTTTGAAGTGATCAAAAGCATAAGAGCTTAGTAGCATATTGTAATACCCAGGAAGCAAGGTTACCAAGCAGCGGGAACAGAAAATAAGGGACCCATCATAGTTTGACTATAAAGTAGTTTTCTCTTGAAATTCCCAGATGCATAGCAACCACTTAGACATTCATCTTTCTCATAGTGAACCCATCATCAGCACTCTTACACATTCTCATGGAAATTTGGAAAGAGAGAGGAGGAAAAAAAATTTTTTTTGATTTGTTTTTTTTCCGAGACAGGGTTTCTCTGTATAGCCCTGGCTGTCCTGGAACTCACTCTGTAGACCAGGCTGGCCTGGAACTCAGAAATCTGCCTGCCTCTGCCTCCCAGAGTGCTGGGATTATAGGCGTGCGCCACAACTGCCCGGCTGGAGGAAATATTTTTAAATGTCATTTCAAGATGCAGTGGTGACATCTGCAAGCAACAATGTGCTTAGCATGGGGGAACAAAAAAAGGAGGGCTATTGGGAGTAGGGGAGTTAAGAGAATTAAAAATGGGTGTAGTGAAAGAATATTGTTGGGCGGCGGCGGCGGCAGCAGCAGCAGTGGCTGCTCCAGCTGAAGGGCCATCAGCAGTGGAACCAAGGCGTCACAGGGACCAGTTAGGCCCTGCGCCCACGACCACTGACCTTCGCTGACCAGCCGGGCAGCAAGCAGCTGCAGTTGTGTGGCGCCTTTCCTGCACGGAGGCCACTTCAGAACTCGGCCTCCCACCAGTCAGGAGAGGTGCATCCATCTTGGTTCCGTACTCCAGGGATCGGACAGACTGAGGTACACAAACATAATCCGAGGCCAACACCGCGGTGGTCTGAGCCCGACAGGCGTTGGCCTGCACCCAGGCCCTGGGCGGGTCGGGGGGCCATCGGGGTGCCAACCCAGCCAGGAGGTTTTTTGCCCAGGCCTGCGAGCGCGCCGCCGCCATTTTGCCTGCAGGACGACAGAGAGCTCAGGCGGGCAGACCTGTAACAGGCATAGCCTAAGGCTAACAAAGCGGGGGTCCAGGCCCCAAAAGGCACAGGACTGACCCCAAGAACTGGGCGGCTTGGTGGGCCATCTGCGAGTCAACCCACCCAGGTGATTGTTAGCAAAGCAGACTCTCCCGGCGCTTTCAGGGAGCGCGGGCGCGCACGCCCGCCATCCTAGTCACCTGGCAGACCCAATTAACAGTCATAGCCCTAGGGGAACTTTGCTCGGACCTTGGCCTCCCAGGCTTTTGCCTGGACTCAGGGACTGGGCGGCCAGGCTAACCTTGTGTGCAACAGCCCGGTTGGCGGATCGGCTGCCCAGCGGAGTGAGCAGAACACAGGGGAGGTCACAGTAGCATACACCGTCGGCACTCCCTGGGGGTGCACACAGGCTCCATCTGGTCCACAGACACAATCTGGGGCAAGGCCTCAGGCAGAAGCCCTTAGCTCTACTCTCTCAGCTTCCGGATCCAGATCAGTCTGGGCGGCAGCATTACATCTCCGAGTCCTGCAAGTGGCTAGCTGGGCTTCCGGGCGGCCAGCTGGGAGAAGTCAGTGTGCTCCAGTGAATCCAGCGGGCCCCAGCGGGAGCCTTCGGGTGCCTGCTTTGGGATCAGAACAGCCTGGGCAGCAGCACACTGTCTACAAGCAGTGCAGGAGGTAAGCTGTGCACCAGAGGCCAACTGGGAAGGGGCAGCTTGCACTGGTGAGTCCAGCACTGACAAGATAAACTAACACCAGTGAGAACTAGATGGCAAAAGGCAAACGCAGGAACGTCACTAACAGAAATCAAGGCAATATGGCAACATCTGAACCCAATTCTCCTCTACCAACATGTCCTGGATACCCCATCACACCAGTAAAACAAGATTTGGATTTAAAATCACTGGTCATGATGCTGGTACAGGAACACATGAAGGACATACATAAAGAAATTCAGGAGAAAATGGATCAAAAGTTAGAAGCCCTTGCAAGGGAAACACAAAAATCATTGAAAGAAATCCAGGAGAATACAAAAGCCAACAAGGAGGAAATGCAAAAAACACTTAAAGAAATACAGGAGAACTTTGGTCAACAGGCTGAGGTCATGAAAGACGAAACACAAAAAGCTCTTAAAGAAATACAGGAGAACTTTGGTCAACAGGCTGAGGTCATGAAAGACGAAACACAAAAATCTCTTAAAGAATTACAGGAAAACACAAACATGCAAGTGAAGGAGCTAAGCAAAACCATCCAGGATCTAAAATCAGAAGTAGAAACAACTAAGAAAACTCAAAGGGAGACAACTTTGGAGATAGAAAGCCTTGGGAAGAAATCAGGGGACAGAGATGCAAATATCAACAACAGAATACAAGAGATAGAAGAAAGAATCTCAGATGCTGAAGATTCCATAGAAACCATGGACTCAACAGTTAAAGAAAATGCAAAATGCAAAAAGCTTGTAACCCAAAATATCCAGGAAATCCAGGACACAATGAGAAGACCAAACCTAAGGATTATAGGCATAGATGAGAGTGAAGATTTACAACTTAAAGGGCCAGCAAACATCTTCAATAAAATTATGGAAGAAAACTTCCCTAACCTAAAGAGAGAGATGCCCATGAATATACAAGAAGCCTACAGAACTCCAAACAGACTGGACCAGAACAGAAATACTTCCCGTCACATAATAATCAAAACACCAAATGTTCTAAACAAAGAAAGAATACTAAAGGCAGTAAGAGAAAAAGGCCAAGTAACATATAAAGGAAGACCTATCAGAATCACAGCAGACTTTTCACCTGAGACTATGAAGGCTAGAAGGTCCTGGGCAGATCTCATGCAGACTCTAAGAGAACACAAATGCCAACCAAAATTACTATATCCAGCAAAACTCTCAATCACCATAGATGGAGAAACTAAGATATTTCATGACAAAACCAAGTTTACCCAATATCTATCCACAAACCCGGCCCTAAAAAGGATAATAGGAGGACAACACCAATACAAGGAGGGAAACTTCACCCTGGAAAAAGCAAGATAGTAACCTTTCATCAAACCCAAAAGAAGTTAAGCATTCAAATTTAAAAAATAACGTCAAAAATGATAGGAAGTAACAATCACTATTCCTTAATATCTCTTAACATCAATGGACTTAATGCCCCAATAAAAAGACACAGACTAACTGAATGGATACGTAAACAGGACCCTACATTTTGCTGCTTACAGGAAACACACCTCAGGGTCAAAGACAAACACTACCTTAGAGTAAAAGGCTGGAAGACAATTTTACAAGCAAATGGTCTCAGGAAACAAGCTGGAGTAGCCATTTTAATATCAGATAAAATTGACTTTCAACCCAAAGTCATCAAAAGAGACTCTGAGGGACACTTCTTGCTGGTCAAAGGAAAAATACAAAAAGAAGAACTGTCAATCCTGAACATCTATGCCCCAAATGCAAGGGCACCCTCTTTCGTAAAAGAAACTTTATTAAAACTAAAAGCACACATTGCACCTAACACAATAATTGTGGGTGACTTCAACACTGCACTTTCCTCAATGGACCGATCAGGAAAACAGAAACTAAACAGGGACACAATGAAACTAATTGAAGCTTTGGACCAATTAGATTTAACAGATATATATAGAACATTCTATCCTAAAACAAAAGAATATACCTTTTTCTCAGCACCTCATGGTACCTTCTCCAAAATCGACCATATAATTGGTCACAAGACAGACCTCAACAAATATAAGAAGATAGAACTAATCCCATGCCTCCTATCTGATCACTATGGAGTAAAAGTGGTCTTCAATAGCAACAGAAACAACAGAAAGCCCACATACACGTGGAAACTGAACAATACTCTACTCAATGATACCTTGGTCAAGGAAGAAATAAAGAAAGAAATTAAAGACTTTTTAGAACACAATGAAAATGAAAACACAACATACCCAAACCTATGGGACACAATGAAAGCAGTGCTAAGAGGAAAACTCATAGCCCTGAGTGCCTCCAAAAAGAAAATGGAGAGAGCATACATTACCAGCTTAATGACACACCTGAAAGCCCTAGAACAAAAAGAAGCTATTTCGCCCAGGAGGAGTAGAAGGCAGGAAATCATCAAACTCAGGGCCGAAATCAATCAAGTAGAAACAAAGAGAACCATACAAAAAATCAACAATACCAGGAGCTGGTTCTTTGAGGAAATCAACAAGATAGATAAACCCTTAGCCAGAATGACCAAAGGGCACAGAGAAAGTATCCAAATTAACAAACTTAGAAATGAAAAGGGAGATATAACAACGGAAACTGAGGAAATCCAAAAAATCATCAGATCCTACTACAAGAGCCTATACTCAACACAACTGGAGAATCTGGAGGAAATGGACAATTTCCTTGACAGATACCAAATACCAAAATTAAATCAGGACCAACTAGACCATCTAAACAGTCCCATAATGCCTAAAGAAATAGAAGGAGTCATAGAAAGTCTTCCAACCAAAAAAAGCACAGGACCAGATGGCTTCAGTGCAGAATTCTACCAGACCTTCAAAGAAGAGTTAACACCAATACTCTTCAAACTATTCCACAAAATAGAAACAGAAGGAACACTACCCAATTCCTTCTACGAAGCCACAATTACGCTGATACCAAAGCCACACAAAGATCCAACAAAGAAAGAGAACTTCAGACCAATTTCCCTTATGAACATCGATGCAAAAATACTCAATAAAATTCTTGCCAACCGAATCCAAGAACACATCAAAACGATCATCCACCATGATCAAGTAGGCTTCATCCTGGGAATGCAGGGTTGGTTCAATATACGTAAATCCATCAATACAATCCACTACATAAACAAACTCAAAGAACAAAACCACATGGTCATTTCATTGGATGCTGAAAAAGCATTTGACAAAATTCAGCATCCCTTCATGCTTAAAGTCTTGGAGAGAACAGGAATTCAAGGCCCATACCTAAACATAGTAAAAGCAATATACAGCAAACCGGTAGCCAGCATCAAACTAAATGGAGAGAAACTTGAAGCAATCCCACTGAAATCAGGGACCAGACAAGGCTGCCCCCTTTCTCCTTATCTTTTCAATATTGTACTTGAGGTACTAGCTCGGGCAATTCGACAACATAAGGAGGTCAAAGGGATACAAATTGGAAAGGAAGAAGTCAAACTATCATTATTTGCAGACGACATGATCGTCTACCTAAGTGACCCAAAGAACTCCACTAGAGAGCTCCTACAGCTGATAAACAACTTCAGCAAAGTGGCAGGTTATAAAATCAACTCAAGCAAATCAGTGGCCTTCCTATACTCAAAGGATAAGCAGGCTGAGAAAGAAATTAGGGAAATGACCCCCTTCACAATAGCCACAAACAGTATAAAGTATCTTGGGGTGACTCTTACCAAACATGTGAAAGATCTGTATGACAAGAACTTCAAGACTCTGAAGAAGGAAATGGAAGAAGACCTCAAAAAATGGGAAAACCTCCCATGCTCATGGATCGGTAGAATCAATATAGTTAAAATGGCCATTTTGCCTAAAGCACTATACAGATTCAATGCAATACCCATCAAAATCCCAACTCAATTCTTCACAGAGTTAGAAAGAGCAATTATCAAATTCATCTGGAACAACAAAAAACCCAGGATAGCTAAAACTATTCTCAGCAACAAAAGGAAATCTGGGGGAATCAGTATCCCTGACCTCAAGCAATACTACAGAGCAATAGTGTTAAAAACTGCATGGTATTGGTACAGTGACAGGCAGGAGGATCAATGGAACAGGATTGAAGATCCAGAAATGAACCCACACACCTATGGACACTTGATCCTCGACAAAGAGGCTGAAAACATCCAATGGAAAAAAGATAGCCTTTTCAACAAATGGTGCTGGTTCAACTGGAGGTCAGCATGCAGAAGAATGCGAATTGATCCATCCTTGTCTCCTTGTACTAAGCTCAAATCCAAATGGATCAAGGACCTCCACATAAAGCCAGACACTCTGAAGCTAATAGAAAAGAAACTGGGGAAGACCCTTGAGGACATCGGTACAGGGAGAAAGTTTCTGAACAGAACACCAATAGCGTATGCTCTAAGAGCAAGAATTGACAAATGGGACCTCATAAAATTACAAAGTTTCTGTAAGGCAAAGGACACCATCAAGAGGACAAATCGGCAACCAACAAATTGGGAAAAGATCTTCACGAATCCTACATCAGATAGAGGGCTAATATCCAATATATATAAAGAACTCAAGAAGTTAGACTCCAGAAAACCAAACAACCCTATTAAAAATGGGGTACAGAGTTAAACAAAGAATTCTCACCTGAAGAACTTCGGATGGTGGAGAAGCATCTTAAAAAATGCTCAACTTCATTAGTCATTAGGGAAATGCAAATCAAAACAACCCTAAGATTTCATCTTACACCAGTCAGAATGGCTAAGATTAAAAATTCAGGAGACAGCAGGTGTTGGAGAGGGTGTGGAGAAAGAGGAACATTCCTCCACTGCTGGTGGGGTTGCAAATTGGTACAACCACTCTGGAAATCAGTCTGGCGGTTCCTCCGAAAACTGGGCACCTTACTTCCAGAAGATCCTGCTATACCACTCCTGGGCATATACCCAGAAGACTCCCCACCATGTAATAAGGATACATGTTCTACTATGTTCATAGCAGCCCTATTTGTAATTGCCAGATGCTGGAAAGAACCCAGGTATCCCTCAACAGAAGAGTGGATGCAAAAAATGTGGTATATCTACACAATGGAGTACTATTCAGCCATTAGAAACAATGAATTCATGAAATTCTTAGGCAAATGGATGGAGCTAGAGAACATCATACTAAGTGAGGTAACCCAGACTCAAAAGATGAATCATGGTATGCACTCACTAATAAGTGGATATTAACCTAGAAAACTGGAATACCCAAAACATAATCCACACATCAAATGAGGTACAAGAAGAAAGGAGGTGTGGCCCCTGGTTCTGGAAAGACTCAGTGAAACAGTATTCAGCAAAACCAGAACGGGGAAGTGGGAAGGGGTGGGTGGGAGGACAGGGGAAGAGAAGGGGGCTTGCGGGACTTTCGGGGAGTGGGGGGGGGGCTAGAAAAGGGGAAATCATTTGAAATGTAAATAAATTATATCGAATAATAAAAAAAAATGGGTGTAGTACTATACACTTCTGCTCTCTTAACTGAAACTCAGGAAGAGTGAAGAAGTTGTTAGCAAGATTAAGGCATTGTTAGATAAGCGTTTATGGACAGCTAGATTTTTTTTGAAGGTTAATTAAAATTGGATACTAAGTCTGCAGCTGCTCGATAGAGTGCAGTAACCCTCCGACACTAGGACTGGCTGTTTGGGCAAACATGGTGGACAGGTCTAGGAGTTTCTCTTAGGGGACATGATGGGCGACAGACTCAAGTTTCGTGGCATCTGGGTCCTAAGCTTTTTGCCTCAGCTCTGATTGAGAATACAACTCCAAATGTATAAGCAAATAATGCGTCATTTCAACACACATTCCACAAACATATTCGGTCCATTTACTAAATACCTTTTCCTTTTTTTTTTTAACTGAAAAGAAAATGCCTGAAGGGTAAAGTTATGATGTTACTTATAAACTCAAATGGGAAAGGAAGGCATAGACCCTCATGTTAAGTAGGTTTGTGTGAACCAAACAAGTCCAATTTAGAAAAATTGATTTAGAAAAATGTATTAAAGCCAAGTTCAGTGTTTCATGCGTTGCCTCTAATCCCAGGACTCAGGAGGTTGTGGCAGAAGACTCCCCAAGAGTTTGAGGTCAGCCTGGAGCACCCAGGAGAAGGGTAATGAAGAGAGACAGATTTTTCAGGATCCTGTTATGGTATATTGTGATTTCTTTACTCTGGGAGAGAGAAGCCTTGGAAACGCTATTATAAGTTGAAATATTTTTTTCAATTATTTTCCTTATTCTACAGTTGGCTTTTACTAAGGTGCAGTGAACCGGCAAGACCACAGTGAATAAAGTATGGTAGCACAAGAGACTTTGTTTGCAATGTTTAATTAAGCAATCTGTGCAAACAATTTTTTTTTTTTTTAATGTTTACTTTCTTCAAGGTTAGGAGGAGAAAATGGCCACACTTGGGGCCTGGGAGAAAACCAGAAAGTGCTTTCCGTTTTCTATCAAATTTCAAAGCAGCGGTGTGTATAGAGGCAATGCCCAGCCCTCAGTATTCCTCAGGATTGCTTGATTGTAAGTCTCGCAAATATAAATCAATTATGTTTGGAGGCACGCCTTGCAGGAGGAGCCTGCAGAAGGACAGCCCACCTAGAGGAGACAAAACAGAAAAAGGGAATGTTAAAAGCAGCCATGTAAAAGATGACAGCGAGAACACCCCTGAGCTAACTGCCTATAAACGGGGTCCCTTCTGGTTCTAATGCATTTGGAATGTAATGTACTTGGCATCTTGGTGGGGGTGGGGGGTGGGGGTGGGGAACCAAGTTTCTGGCAGACCCATAATTTACTCCTCTACCATTGTTCAATCTTGGTTTAAATTCCCACCCCCTGGAGAGGGCACTGCTCTTTGAGAGGTTTGGGGAACCCACCACACGTGATGGAAAGGTTCTGACTCCACAGCTGTAAGTCAGCAGGAGAACCGTTTCTTAATGTTCTTTTAAATTAAGCACAGAACATTGTGATTCAAGCCCATCGGGGAAGAAAAAGATATATTCGCTTTAACTTTGGCCATTTATAAACCGTGAGAAAACTAGAACTAATCCCTTCCAAGAGTGAGAGAAATGCCAACTGGTATTTCATACCTACCTTCTGAATTCCTGTTATATATATATATATTAAAAAAAAACAAAACAAAAACCCTCAGAGTGTCATTCAAGAGAAAACCCATGAAGCCAGAACTCTGCACTGCCCTTTGATGAGTGCTTCACTTGCTAAAATATTCATGACCAGACAGAAGCAGCATGCAGTTTGAACATTCTTAAAACTTCTCCGATGCAAATTCGAGAAACTCATTCTCCTTAATTAACAAAAAAACCAAACCAAAAAAAAAAAAAAAAAAAAAAAAAAACCCAACCAACCACGTCACATATTGGTAGAAATAATGCCACTTATAGACAGGTCCATTCCTTGATGCAAAGAATTCAGAACGCATGGCGGTCATTCATTTTCATCTACATCAAATGCTCTGAGTCATGCTCTGCCGCATTCAGGAACTCACTGCATGCCAAGAAGACATTGTTGTGAAGGATCAGTAGTGGATGTTAGTTTCAAGATCCAGAAACACAAAGTCAAACCAGGAGGTGAGCGGGTTCTATTTCCATCGGGTTACGGAATGAAGATCATGCCATACTCCACGGGCTTGGTATGACTATGGCATTCATAAGCTTCATATGCTAGAGCCATATGAAAGCTTACCTTGGGTGCCAGTATACATTCAAAAGTCCTTACTGCGCTACAACTAAGGGAGAGAGAGAGAAAAAGAGAGACGTTGTAAGCATTGATGAAGTGCTGACATCAAATTTGAGTGCATGTTGAAGGTGAAATTATGGTCACAATGGTGAGGTGATTTCATTAATCCTTAGTGGGGGGGGAAGGGCAAAGGAAAAAATAGAGTGAAGGGTATCACTTCAAGAGGATCATTAATACATAAAAATTAATAATATGCATCACCACTTTGCTAGAATAGGTGGCAAAGCTAATCTGACTAGTGCGTATTTATGGTAAGAGATTCCAAACCGTTAGCTGAAAAAAAAAATACCCTACAACATATATATATCGTGTTTTTCAACAAAAGAAAAACATAGACAATATTTAACCATGTTAGTGTTCATATATATATGTTGAAATTCCAAAAGGCAAAATTATCAAGTATAAATATTAAGCTAGTATATTTCATAATATTCTATTTGGGACTGGTGATGTGGAACTAACCTAAGTCAAGCCTTGAGCTCAAGCTCCCAGAGAGTGTGCTGTAACCTACAGGGCTTCAGAGGAAGAACCCTGATATTCTGTGTTCTCCTCAGGGCTGCCATTACCTCTAAATTCAGAAAGCAGCTGCTGTGAATTCAGGCACAGATCTATGTGCTCTTCTAAGTGAGAGGGGGGTCACACACATATGACAGGCTTTTACGTGTAACACGTTTTGCATAGGGTCCTCAACGTTTCCTTTCTTTTAAATTTATAAACATATGAAATAATTGGGATATCATAAAGATATCCAAACTGTCCAGTAGAGGAATAGGTTAGATATTCGTCCAGTGAATTTGCGATGGGAAAAAAAAATCTTTCATATGAGACTTTCCAAATGTTACACCTGTCTTTGTATCCGCCATCCAAAAATGCACAGAGCATGCTGTCTTCAACTTAAGGTGCCCCATTTCTAAATTCCATCACGGATATAAATTCCCTATGCTGTAAAACTATCTTCAAGGACCAACATATCTTTATCCATTTGAAAAATGAAAACATTAAGTATATGTCCTTGTTTCCAAAGGGTTTGTTTACTTGTTTGTTTTGTGATAGTCTATATAAAATGAAGGTTTCCACAAATGTAGCTTTCTGACTTTACAGAGAAAGCTGGTCTGGTACTTAGGTCTTCTGATAAAAGATACAGGTTTTTACATTAATTAATATTCTTGGATAATTTGCCTTCCTTGTTCATGGCATAACCACTGTATGCCATGAGCTTCTAAGAAGTACAGTTAAAAGCAACCAAGAAAAATCAAGCTTTACATGCAAAGTGCGTTTTCATATAAGAGGAATGGAACGGAAAATGGAAGTATCCAGTGGGGTGTGAACTTTTTGAACCTGTTGCTGCCCCTCCAGGGAGACTGGCTGTCCAGGGGTATTTACTCCTTGATATATCACTGCAGAATTAGAATATTTGTACCGTATTTATTTATTCTCAGTTAACATTCTTACCTTTTAATACATAGCTTAACTCATTTAAGCAACCCCTTGTCAGAAAACAATCCGACCATAAACATCCTCAGCTTAGTTTTTAGGACCAAAAGCGTATATTAAGAGAGACATTACAGTTGATACTTTATCATGATTTTTTGTTTTTTGTTTTCTTTTACAAAAGAACACATTGTTCGCATCATCAAATCCAATCGTTACTCAGTTTACTATAAAATTACTCAGAGCAGCGTAACATTTGCATGCATAATATCATTTGTTTGTATAGAAGGCTCCAAGTTCTGAACTACTTAGATTATAATTTTATGCCCTTGACATCTCGTTAGTTTCAAAGCATGAATTTATGACAATTTTTATATTTTGCTTTTGGATGATAGAAATTTATCAATGATACCTTGACAATATCAATAATACCTTGATGTAAAGCTAGAAGTTTAGAAACCAGATGACTTATACATGTGGTAAATCATCACTTAATGCTAAGGAAGCAGCTAAGTGTGGTGGCTACATTTGTAAGGGCTTTCTCAATAGTAAGGAAGCTGTCTGATTTTTTTTATGAGTATCATAGGCCCTGTGTTTATGACATAGAAATATCTCTCATCACTCAATTTTGAGTTATCATATACCCAAGGATATATACCATAAGAGGAAGAAACATTATGAGAGGATGTTATTGTTCGAGAAGTTTCTTATACTCTATTTAGACCAAAATGAGGAGGAAAAAAATCTTTTAAAAATACCATGGACATTTATCATGACTAGAAGATGCATATTTACAAAGCGATCTTTTTAAGTTTTAGATTCTAATTGTTTCATCATAGACAGGGAAAATAAAATATTTTGGTCATCGGAGGAGAGAAATAAAATAAAGAACAAGAGAAAAGACATTGTAATCATGTTGTCTAATATCTTGTGGCATCCCAAAGTGGATTTGGTTGTTAAGGTAAACTTTAAGATAAACTGTTGTCAATTAATAAGAAATGTGATTAAGATGACAATTTATGCTAATATTTTTCTCTTATATAAATCCTTATGTGGTTTGTTTTGCCTTACATTAGTTGTGACATTTAAATGGAATATAAACCTATAAATAAAAATTCTTTAGTATATGAATATACATATGTATATTTACATATATGTGTAGTTGTGTATATATATATATATATATATGTCTGTATACATACATATATACATACATATAAATAGTTTCACAGATTACTAGGAACGGTGTGACTTCCTTAAGTGTGGTTTCAGTAGATAAGCTCTTCACTAGGCATCCAGATTGGACTGTGTCACCAAAGCAACACTGTTATTTTATTCATTCTCACAATGCTGTCCACCTACATTCACTGAAATGAATATTCCTTTAATTAACAAGAATTTTAAAAAGTGCTAAAGCAACGTAACCCAAATTGTCAGGTATCTTAACAAACATGAATGCAGAGGTAGCGGTGTCCGGTCTATCCCCACCAATTCATCCCAGTCACAGCATCGTCTGGATTTTGCCTTCCTAGATTTTTAAAGCCACATCCTTTAATTTTAGGCTACAGACGAGCTCTTAGCTGCCATACCTTTCACCTCCAGTTTGCATTCGATCTCCACCGTCCCAAGGTCATTGACTGCTTTGCAGCAGTACGTGCCTCCGTCATAAGGACTAGGCTTGCGAATCTCCAGGGTGCAGACTCCTTGGTTGCTGAACATTCTGTATCTCGGGTCATCCACAATAGCCACTTTGTTTTTCATCCAGGTGATTTTGGGCTGAAGTTCAGATTGGAGAAAGTCAAGTCAAAGCCTATGAAGCATGGACCATATCAGGGGACCCAGCGATGGGATTAGAAAGCATGGATTAGAAAGAAAGGCCATCTAAGAAGGGCAGCTGCTTTGCTCCTGTTTGTCTCAAATCCAGTTCTATTGCATTAGCAAGAGGCCAAGTGGATAGCTCTACAGAAGCAAGCTGGGATTGTTCAGAGGTCAGCTCAGGGCACTCTTCCCAGATGGATGAAATTACCTTCCACATTAATGCACAGAGCGTTCAACTAATTCTAAGATATTGAGTTCTATGCCCCTATTGTCTTGCAAGTGTGTGTGCTGGATATGAAAATCATTGCACAATGTGCACATCACATCACACTATGTGCCTTAAATATATACATTCTGGATTCATCAATTGTATCCAGATGTTAAAATTGATCTACGTGTTTGTGCTATGAGTACATAATAGAGAGCATATTGCTGGGTAGTTTTTCACACAATACCCAAAAGGCAACGTGATCTTCAGATTGTCTCTAATTCTTCATAGGTTGTATGAGCCTGACCCAGCATTTCAAACCTCCCCTCTGACATCTGTCCACCATCTCACCATCTAGCCATACAAGATCAGTTCCAACTGAATAGCACAGGATCAGCAACAGACTCAGGAAAGTGAGCCTCTGTGAGTTGACCCTTGGTCTGTTTCTTAGGCATTGATCTCCCCCATTTCCTTACTTATTCCTTCCCTCTGTAAACTTACCCACCCTTGACATGATCTCTCAGATGCTCTCTGTATTTATCACTTTGTCTCTCAGACCCCAGAGTGGGAGAATTTTCTATCTTCTATGCATTCCTCTCCCTCCTTCTACCTCTCAAATGGGAACATTCCTGGAGGCTCTGGGGCCTTGGGTTTTTCTTTGTTTGTTTGTTTGTTTTTTAACTAGGACCCACCCCATGCTATTCCTAAAGGACAGGGCATCTCCCTGCTGAGACTCCCCAGATGGCAGCAGCAGCCTGAGACTTCCTCCTAAACCGGGGCTTAACATTTTCTTATTGCCAGGTGGAGGCACCCACACCACATCTGTTTACACATTAATTCAGCACCTTCCTCCCGTGCTCTTCCTGGCTTCTCCCTTTGACATCCCGCATTGTGCCCGAGACAATACTGCACTGCTACTATGTTTCATTCTATCAGAGTTTTCAAAACTCAACAGTACTTTCCCTGGGTGCCCCCCAGGGGTACAGACCACTGTGCACAACTTCTGCTGTTACTTTTAAACACCAACAAGATGAAGCTTGAAAACATTTTTAAGTGTCCTCACTTGGTTTTGATACCATTTAGCAGAGCCCAGTTTAAATTCTGCCCTGAATTGTCCTGTGACTGTCAAGTGTGTTACAGAGCTCTTGGTGACCGGCAAATCTCAGTACATATACTCTTTATTGTGAATCCATAGCACAGACCTGTAGATTGCGTTTTAAAATCTGTAAGCAACGGATGGATCAAAAATGTGTATGTTCAGAGTACACGGTGTGCACACATTAGCACCTCCTTTTTCCAGGTGTAACTATACCCCCTTTGCTTCCCTCTTACTTCTGCTGTGTGGTTTTGTTTCTTCAGCAGCTATCCACTAGATAGTGAAGACATAGACCACGTTGGTTCCTACTACATTTAAATATTATCATTATTTACCAGAAATTCCATCTTTCTTCACTCCCCAACCCTAGAAAGACACAAATAGGAGTTGGGAGGCCTGTTTACCTTTCCGCTTGCCCATACAACATGGCAAATGTAAAAGAGAGGCTTTGGGATCAATTTAAGTAATTCAGTGTACCCTGAGAATTAAGTAATTCACAGTACCTTGGGATTTCCTCGGACGCTGCAGTTCAGGGTGGCATTGTAACCAGCGATGGCGTAGGTGTTAACCAAAGGCTGAGTAAACATGGGGGCCTCTGTGAAATCGAAGTCTTCATACACTGGATTTTTATAGATTTTACCTTAGAAATGAGTATTAAAAGATGTTTACAAATAGAAGTCGGCTTGTGAGTGTGTTATTTTTAGCATCTTTTACATATGAGTAAAACTTTCTTCCCAGAAAAGCAGGAGCAAGTGCCACATGGCATTTATTCTGATGGGGACACACACAAAGCACGTGACAACTGGAACAGAAGCTGAAGTGGTTACGAGACACTAAACCCAGTACTGAAGGGAAGATGTGTCCTAATGTGGAAACTACAGAGAAGGACTTTGTCGGGGGTTGGCCTGGTGCTGTGTACACACATGCTAAATTCTGAACCAGTTGCCCTTAGATAAGTGTATCCTCACATACACCGGCCTTTGTTGTGTAAACCTTGCTTCCCAGTTTATAGCTCTTGTTAATAAAAGACTGCAGACTGTGATTGGGCAGTAGACAGAGAAAGGCGGAACCTGAGAATCAAGTGGGGGTGGGTTTCAAGAGAGGCCATGGAGGAGGAGGTGAAGAATAGAGAGAGGAGGAGAAAGAACCCAGAGAGAGGAGGACGCCCCCAGGAGAGGGGATGGGCCAGGGGCAGGTGGCTGGAGAAGAGCCCCTCCGGCCAACCGGTGGAGCAGAAATCACCAGGTGCGACTCACTAAGTATCAAGGGACATGACTGATGACCGGGGTGTGAGTTAGACTAGCTCACAACCTGCCCGCTATAGCATTACTGCTAAGTAAAATACTAGGATGCTGTGTCTTTTACACAGACCAGCGAATAAATGCCTTAGAAGGACTTGAGAGCGATTGCAGAAATTATAGAATTCAGCTCCTCCCCACCCTTTCAGAGCACATCTCATGTAAATGCTACATGGAAGGTGTCAAAAAACAAAAAACAAAACCAAGAAATGCACCTCTCTCCTATCTGTGTGACATTCACCACCTACCAACCCAGCAATCAGAAACTGGAATAAATTAAATTAGTAAGCACTATAATAGTATAATTCCTCTAGAGAACAGTTTACATGTAGAATTTAAATTTTACTTGAACAGTATTACCCTGATTTTTACTTGAGTAGTATCACCCCAATTTCCCAGCATGCTCACGCTCACACCCTTTCTTCAGATCCCTTTAATTCTCCCCAGTGAGTCCACCAAGGTTTCCAAATATCGATCCACTCCCAACTCACCGTCCTTGGCAATCACCGCACTCTCCTTAGTCATGGTTGCATCCTCGCTGAGGCCGCACATGTTTTCAGCAAAGACCCGGAAGTAATACTCGTTTCCTATGACCAGCTCAGTAATGGTGGCGTTGGTTCGGTGGTAATGCTCAATGACGGTGAACCATTCCTGAAGGGGAAAAAAATGATTATAATTTGATGAAAATCACCTATGGATTGGAACAAAAAAAGTGTCATTGATTTTAAAAAAAACACTAATTTTTATATGAAGAACAATGACAGTCAGGCTTCCTCTACAGTTCACAGGACTGTGCAAAAACAACCTGTCTTCTGAGCAGTCTCTCTCTCTCTCTCCCTCTCTCTCTCTCTCTCCCTCCCTCCCTCTTTTCCCCTCCCCCTCTCCCTCTTCCTCTCCCACCCCCCTCTCCAGCCCCAGTGGATACAACACATAGCAAGAAGACAAGAAGTTAGCCAGGTGGTGTTGGTGCACACCTGCAATCCCAGCACTCTGGGAGGAAGAGGCAGGCGGATTTCTGAGTTTGAGGCCAGCCTGGTCTACAGAGTGAGTTCCAGGACAGCCAGGGCTACACAGAGAAACTGTGTCTTGGAAAAAACCAAATCCAAAAAAAAAAAAAAAAAAAAAAAAAAAAAAAAAAAAAAAAGTTAATACTTGGGTCCCTGTAATAGAAATGACATAATGACATAGTGGGAAGTCCTGGGGATGTAGGGGAATACTGGAGCCTGCCAGGGGTAAGTTTGTCCTCTTGAAGAAGCATTGGTAGAATAAACACCTTTGTTATATTCTAACTCAGGCTGTTACTGCTGAAATGCAGGAGAAACATAGGGGCTGGTCAGGGGTCAGCAGGCAGATCTCAGTCCTGTGCAAAGTCCTGGCCCAGCTGGACTTGGCTGGATAGCTTTAGAGTAAAAGTGTGCTGTACTTTTAGATCTCAGCAAGCACTTAGGTCTAAACAGTACCGTAGAAGTGTGACTGGCTGAGAGAATATGCAGCCCGAGAGGGGGATTCGACAGCCTGGTGCCTCTGGGGTCTCTGCCAACATCAGGACCAAGGCCTAAGAAGATGACGCATTGCGGAAGAAGCCTGGGATACCCAGGTCCTTCTTGCTAGGTCACCCAGCAGTCTATCTCTCAGGCTGTTCAGTTTAGATGAGAACTGTCACTTGAAATGTCAAATCTCATTTTGTCACGCTCATGCAGCACTTGCTCAGGAAAAAAAAATGGCCGCGCTAAAAACAGTATTAAACGTGATTGTCGTTTACGCCCAGCCCCTTCTATGAAGCCAGTATAACTTCATGACCTAAGTTCTTGCTGAGATATAAATGTGTAATGCACAAAGACTTTAAACCATTCACCATGATGTTTTATTATGAGAATGAAACATATTCTATCCCAATGTGTGTCCAAACACTCATTCATTCAAATCCCTTACAGGAAGGTAAGAGGGTAGAGCACAGGAACTCTTATTCAGCATTTAGCACAGAAATTCTGTTCACCAGCAAGTCATTGATTCTTCCTGAGCCCCAACTCCCTATCTATGAAAGATGGATTGCAATAAGCCATTATTCCTACAGGGTTGCATCTTGAACACACTAGGCTGGTTTCTTTCTCAGAATCTTAGCACACAACATAACTTTCAGAATCTTTCTTCTCTAGCTGATGACTATCCATTTTCCTTCTTCTTCTTCTTCTTTTTTTTTTAGTTTTTCAAGACAGGGTTTCTCTGTGTAGCCCTGGCTTTCATAGAACTCACTCTGTAGACCAAGCTGGCCTAGAACTCAGAAATACACCTGCCTCTGCCTCCCAAGTGCTGGGATTAGAGGCGTGCGGGGTTTTAAGCCCATACTGTGTAATGTTTATTTAATAAGAAGAAAGCATTACATAGTGAATTTTATTAAATGAAAAAATTCCATTTACATTTCACTACCTATGTTAGACTGCCCCAGCTTCATAATAACCAGATAATATAAAGATTTATTCCAGCCAGGCAGTGGCGGTGCACACCTGTAATCCCAGCACTCTGGGAGGCAGAGGCAGGAGGATTTCTGAGTTCGAGGCCAGCCTGGTCTACAGAGTGAGTTCCAGGACATCCAGGGATATACAGAGAAGCTCTGTCTCGAAAAAAAAAATCCACCCCCCAAAAAAAGATTTATTCCTTTATTTTACAGATAAGGAAATGGGGATCAGGGAGGTCAAAAGGCTGGTTGTACACACATGACTTAAGTGGAGGCACTGGGGTTTATCCGTTCCCACCTTCCTGGCCCAGATACATCTCTCTTCCATGTTCCCTGCAGGCTCTACCAGAGACCTCATGACACACCTGTCACAGCTAATGGGCCTGACTTGGTCTTGATGTTGAATCAGAATCCAGACTTACCATGCTTTTCTTGTCGGCCTTCTGGATGGTGTACCCTGTGATGGCAGCATTCCCATCGTCCTTTGGTGGTGTCCATGTTAGAGCAACATTCTCTCCCCACACGTCTTCAATAGTCACAGCCTGGGGTGGGCCCGGGCGGTCTGTAGGATGCATTCATGCCATCATTGTGAATTCCTGTTCCCATCCAGTCTATCCCCTGCTCTGTGAGGATATCTTAAAATGTCATTTTTCTCATTACAGGAGCATCACTTCCGGACTCTACCACGGGGTCTACACACAACCTCTGCTTTCTTTATCCGAGTGGATCCCAGACAGGGCCTTGGGCAGAGAGCAGTCTCATACTCTTTTTAGCTTAGAAGACCCCTTAAGGTTTGGTTTAAAAAAAACTTCAGGTTCCCCAGAGGAAGTGTGCCTTTAGTTAGAGAACCCCAAGTCCCAGCAAATTGCTGTAGCCAAAAAAATAAATAAATAAAATTAAAATAGCTTCTCTTAGCACTGATAATTAGCTAATTTTTGTTTGACTTTTTATTTATTTATCTTAAAGATTTATTTCTTTTATGTATATAAGTTCACCATTGCTCTCTTCAAGACACACCAGAAGAGGGCATCGGATCCCATCACATGGTTGTGAGTCACCACGTGGTTACTGGAAATCGAACTCAGGACCTCTGGAAGAGCTGTCAGTGCTCTTAACCGCTAGCCATCTCTCCAGCCCTGACGTTTTAGACATATGTGATCTTTAACTCAGCATCTTTCTACCTTCGCCTTCTACATGCTGGAATTACAGACATGCACCACTATGCTGGGTCCTTAAATTTTATGTATGTGTGTGAGCGGTATGTGCTTGTATGGGTGGATGCCCGAGTCCGGGATGGGCAGGTGCATACATGTGGAAGCCAGAGGAAGATATCCGGTGGGCGTTTCTATCCACCTTACTCCTTGGAGATTAAGAGTCTCTTTCTGAACCTGGAGCTACTGCTTTTCAGCTTCGCCGGCAGGTAGTAAGTCAGGACAATCCTGATCTCTCCTTTCTACTCAGTGCTGGGCTTTGGGCTCATGCAGGACCACACCTGGCTAGCTATGTGGGTGCCAGGATCCACATTCAGGTCCTTGTGCTTGTCTATTCTTGCTTTCTGAGTCACTGCACCAGCCCCTTACATGTTCTTCCTGACATTGCAGAAATGACGGAAGAGTTTAAGCAAGAGGCCCGGGCTGTGTACAAGGATCCCTCCCGACTCTGTTCCCCTCCCTTTGGACAAGGATGAGAACCGACTGTCTGTAGGTACTGACTATCGCAAAACGATCGATGCCTGTGGTGAATTTTGTTGATGTTTCTTTACATTAGGAAAAATCTTCGCTCTTTACCCAAACCTTACAGCTAGTGAATTGCAGGTGTGGCAAGGAACATTTGAAACTGTCTAGAAGCTGCTGTTTTCTTTTTTTTAATACAAGGATCAGCATAATTTTTTTTATCATCAAGGAATTAGAAATCATAAAGCAATGACAATGGAGTTCACTAAAAGTGTGTCCACTAATTACGCACACATCCCCAGGTCTCCTGTGATTAGTACATCTAGTCAGTGAAAGTTATTTTGAAATACTAATAAATCTTGATGCCTATTTCTTTTTAAATTGCATTTCTTTCCTTCTTTCTTCTTTTTATAAATCTATTTATTTATGTACCTATGCATCTATCTGTCTGTCTATCTGTCTATCTATAGACAGGGTCCCTCTATATAGTCCTGGCTGTCCTAGAACCTACTACATAGTAGACAAGGCTGCCCTCCCACCTCTACCTCTGAGTGCTGAGATCAAAGGCATGCACCACCATACACAGCAGCCCTTTTTTAATCTTAAAGATATTTTTTGCATGGGACAAAGCTATCACATTCCGATCTCTCCCCAAGTGACGAAGACAATTAGTCCTCTGACTAATTGATTCCTTAGACAGAATGTTCTAGCTCCGTCCTGCAAACTTACCAACGATCTGGATGTCGATTGAGGCGTTTTCCACATATTTATCCACTTTGACCTGCAGGTCGTACTTGCCCGAGTGGCTCCTCTCGGCTTTCCTGATGAATATGATGGTATCAGTCTCTGAGTTGCGGATGTTTATTTGATTCTTGTCAATTTCTTCACCATCCTTCTTCCAGGTCAGTTCTGGTCTTGGTTTACCCTAAAGAGAAAGATGTAAAAGTTAAAGGGGAGAAATAACTGCGTTGCATATATATACACACACAAACATATATGTGTGTATATATGTGTGTGTGTGTATCATATATATATATATATATATATATATATATATATATATATATATATATATATATATATGATTTTAACAACCCAGGAGTGACAATGGCCTGACTTATTCTAGGCAAGGATGGAAAATGCTACCGTTGGACTCTAATCCAATGGTGGGTGACACTGGGCCAGTACAGTCACTTCCTACTGACTGCCTTCTGTGTGTCAGGTGCACAATATTATTTCCCTCAGCCTTCTCAGGAATAAGTATCCTTAGCCTCACTGATTTTGAAAGAGGGATTCAGTGCTTCCCCCCACCCACAGACCTTGAAGTTAAGAAACTTCTAGAACCAGTTCTTGAAGGTAGATCTGTCGGACTTCAGCAGGACAGTGTGTATGAGCTTGTGTTCTAGACCCTGGGAACCTGTGCTTGAATCAAGACCACTTAATAATGTTGTGACCTTGGGAAAATTGTTTAAACTCTCTGTGCCTCAGTTTCCCAGTCTGTAAGACAGTAAACCTAGCAATGGTTATAAAGACCAAGGTCCCGGCAGACAGCCTAAGTGTTTAGTGGTATCGCCCAAAGGCTAATGAGTTTCCTCTGTACTATGTTTCTCCTCTCAGACTGGTCTGGAGTCTCACTAGCTACTGTCATTATTAAAAAATTATAAAATGATAACTTTATCCATGAGAACAAGTTTCAGTTTCTTTTGTTAATTTTTATTTTTATTTTTAAGACATGGTCTGATATAGTCAAAGACAGCCTCAAGCTTCCAAAGTAGCCTAGGATAGCTTTGAACTCCTTCCTGAACCCCCCATCTCTACCTCCTGAACACTAAGATTTCAGGTATGTACCACCACACCTGTCTTATGTGTTCATATGTGGATTGGCTGTCTTGTTAGTGGCCTTAAACTCACAGCAACCCTCCTGCTTCAGTGCTGGGAGTGGAGGCATGAACAGGATGTCCCTCTCTGTCTCTCTCTCTCTCTGTGTCTCTGTATGTATGTGGGAGTGAGAGAGAGCGAGTAAGAGAGAGAGAGAGAAAACGAGAGAGAATGTGTGCTTGTGTGTGAGTGAGAGATCTAAGTTTGTTATCATTAAAGAAAAAAGAAAAAAAGGAAAAAAAGAAAAAGAAAGAACCGGGTTCATCTTATAAACAGCAGATTCTTTTTCTGCAGCAATTATTTCACAATGGACATGTATTTGAGTTAGTGAATCTTCGACATCAAGATTTCAAAGCAGAATTCTGCTTTTCCGGGAGCCATTGTGATAATGAGAATATTGTTTTGTTGAATATGAGAACTTCGCACAAACGATCAGTGCTACAGATGGCTTGGGCCCAGAGACTCTTTTAGTATTTCTTCCTCCCTGTCCTCTCAGATAGCCCCGCCCCACCCCGCCCCACCCCGCCCACCCCGCCCCACCCCACCCCATGGAGTCTTAGGCAAGACTAGGTCTCTGAGTCCTGCGGAATTTAAGTCTGACAGTTTTATGGCATTTTCTATTATTGACCTAATCTTTCTGGGAGAGTCTGAAACGTGGCAAACTTACAGGACAGACCATCTTGCTCTACCTTCTAAACTTTCCAGCTCTGGAGAGACACAACGAGAGGGGTGTGCGTTTTACCTGGAAAGGAATCACCAGATTGACAGCTTCTCCTACTCTGCGGATGTAAGTTTGCTTCAGATGCCTTGGGATGCGAATCTTTGGTGGCTCTGGGCAAGGGCAGAGAAGCAGAAGTGCGCAGTTGGTATAGTTTCCCGGAAGTGGCCTTGCCTAAGCACAACGGCATGATGCTCACGACCCATCCTGGGGATCACGTCTTTTAACACACGATCCTACATGTTTCACTAACAGTATATTTAGCAAATCTGGTCCAAAACTGTTTTCTCCGAGTGCAGATATCTTCTTATTTATTTTAAAGACTTTTTTATGAGGTTAGAGAGAGAGCGCAGCACTCCTGTGGGTCTTGTTTGATTCCCAGCACCCACATGGTATAATTCACAACTGTAACTACAGTTACGGGAGATCCAGTGCCCTCTTCTGGCCTCTTTGGATACCAGGCACAGATGTGGCGTCTTGACATACATACAGCCAAAACATTCATAAACACAATACAATGTAAATGATTAAAAAAGAGAGAGGTGGTAGTTGGAGAGATGGCTCAGTGGTTAAGAGCACTGACTGCTCTTCCAGAGGTCCTGAGTTCAATTCCCAGCAACCACATGGTGGCTCACAGCCATCTGTAATGGGATCAGATGCTCTCTTCTGGTGTGTCTGAAGAGAGTGACAGTGTACTCACGTGCATAAGATAAATAAATAAATCTTTAAAAAAAGAAGAAGAAACAAAGGAAGAGTTTGAATACTTAGAGAACTGGAAGCCAAGAAATTCCCCTGCCTCAGTCTTTCAAATAGCTGACACCAAAGGCTTATAACACAGTGACTACCTTCTATGTGTGATTATTTTGGTATGCATTGACCATTGGAAACAATTACTATATAGAATTGTGCAGATCTTCCAAAAAAGCTGACAAGTTTTATTGTATAATATCTTTAAAAATTATTTGTTGATATGACTGCTGGATCAATATTTTTAAGTATTCAAAAGCTGTCAAGCCCATAATGATGATGTTAAGTTTTTCAGATTTCTTTATGCTTAAAATCTCAACTGTTTCTATGAGCAAGTTGACACCAAATACTGTAAATTGCATGCCTTGAATTGATACTCACATCCCATTCGTTTTTTGAGAAAAATCTCAAGATGCCTCTTCGGGTGAAGGTGCTTGCTATGCAAGCCCGATGACCCAAGTTCTATCCCTGAGACCCACGTGGTGGAAAGAGAACCAAAGTTTGAAAGGTTTTCTCCAGTCCAGAAAACAGAGTCATGGACTCAAGAGCAAAGATTAATACAATTGTTATTTCTTATGTTTGATCAACAATACCCTAAGTTAAAACTGTCTTAGAGAAGCTTTTTAACTGTGAGCATGTGATGGCTGGGAGACGGGTAGCTGAAATTCTGGGTGGCACTGACTTGATTCCTGCAAAAGCACAAATGGCTTCATTTACATCTAACTTTACCATCGGTGCAGATTCGAGTACAATGAAAAGGGTCGGAATGTATCCATGCCGAAGTGAAAATGGCCGTGGTCTTGAAGACCCACTTGAGCTTGACGGTGGGTGTAGTTCCACCAGAAATGCTTCAGAGAATCTCTCCAAGGCAATTAACTGGTCTTCTGAATACTAACTTACACAGCCCAAAAGCTGACCCTTCTAAACCGCCTTAAAAGCAGAGTTCTGTGAATTTTTAACTTCCAGGAAGCATTCATAAACCATCAAAGGAATGGCAACCCAATAAATCTTAAGTGAGTGAGTGAGATGTGTGTGTGTGTGTGTGTATTACATGTGTGTGTGTTACATGTGTGGGTGTGTGGTAAATAGTACGATATCTGTGTTGTGTGTGTGTATGTCTGTGTATGCACATTTGTGTGTGTGATTGTATCTGTATATGTGTATGGTGTAATGTCAGGAGCCATGATAGGGCAAGCTAATAACTAGCAGGTGATTATCCTGAAATGGCCTGCTTCGGATTATTATACAATCTGTGACAGGTGCGCCCTTATTAAACAAGGCTGTAATGGATTCATTTTAGGAAAGATTACTGCTATTAATATGCTTTTCCTGTTATTATTAAACATATATAACAATCACTAAATAGTAGCACACCCCTTCGGAGTAGATCTCTCTGCAGATCCACGAAGATGTACTGTCTTGTAGTGATGCTATATAGACAAATAGATGACTTAAAGTTTTAACGATGATCCTATAAGAGTACCTGAAATTATATCTATGATTATTAAGCTCTTTTATAACGGGACTGCTATTAGGTCCTTTTCTGATAGTCAAAACTGCATTGAGAACTCTGCCAGTCTCCCAAGTGTCACCAATTAATTGCTCTTAGATGGTAACCAGACTTTCTCCTATTCAGAGCACATTCCAAGAGGTTGTAAAACAATTAACCAAAGGTCATAAAAAAGGAACTAAGGATTTACTATAGGTGCTAGGACGGAAGATAAAATATTGACTGGGTTTATCTATACAAAACTTCACTAATAACTTAGTTAAGGGTTTTAAATTTTCAGTGAACCTGTGGAGCTGAGACAGGTGACGCATGTTTAACCAGATAATTACTCCTAATGTAGATGCATGTAAACACTCTATTATAAATTTCTATTTCAATTTATGATTTGATTTTTTTGTGTGAACTTGTGATGAACTTTGTAACATGTGATCATGCATACTGAAAGATGTATAAGTCCTGAGGACAAAGAGATGAAAAAGGAGTTACAGTAGAATTTTTGCCTTTCCCTACTTAGACTAGAATTTTTCCCTTTCCCCACTTAGGATCTTTCTGCTTTTCCCCTTAGATAGCTGTCATAGGAAGCTTTTTACAACTTAGTAATAAATGCTATAATAACTTTTCTAAATGTCCTCTTTTCTTCCTGCTAGCAGGCTGAAAGTTAGAACCCAGCAGTTCCTGCTGAGATAGTACAAAGGCTATTTACTTAAACCTTTGTAGTGTGAGGAAGAGGTGCTAAGTACCAGAGATTGCAGTCTCTGGCCTCAAAGGACCACAGTAGGCAGGTCAGCTACAATAGCATAGTAACTTAGACTTAGATAAGTAAACTTTTTATTAAACAGCAACCCTAAATATCTCATAAGACAAAATCTTACCTCTGGAATCTCGTAAGACAAAGTCTTACCTCCCCCCACTCCCCCCTCTGCAGATGATCCTCCCTCTCTGCTGCCTCAAGAAGAACCCACAAGAAAGAAGAAACCCTCTGCTGGGCCTGCCCCCCCACAGCATGTGTAGTATATGTGCATGTGGTGTGGGTGTGGGTGTGGGGGGGGTTGGGGTGTGTGTATGTCTGTATGAGCTCATTTGTGTGAATGGTATGGTATGTGTATGGGATGTGTGTCCATGTATGTATGTATGGTGCAGTGAATATGTATGTGTATATAGGGTTGGGGTGTGTGTGTGTGTACATTTGTGTTTGTGTGTGTGTGTATGTGTGGTGTGTATGTATGATGTAGTGTGTGTGTGTGGTATGATGCAGTGTATGTGCTTATATAGTGTGGTGTATGTGTGTGTGGGGGGGGGTAGGTTGACTATGTCTGTGTGTGAACATTTGTGCATGCACACACACCAGAGGTCCTTCCTCAGGATGATGCCCATTTGGGCTTTGCTGGTGCTTTGTATTTTGAGGGGGATCCACTAGCCTGGAGCTTGCTGGTTTAGCTAGAGTGGCTAGCCAGCATGCCACCATTCCTGGCTTTCTTATGTGGGTTCTAGTGATCTAGCTCAGGGCCTCATGCCTGCAGGAGGACTTTACTGACTGAGCTCTCTCCCCAGCCCTAGAAAGAGATTGTAAAGAGTAAAAGCAAATGGTGGCAAAGGTGGATTAAATGTGGGATCCCACCACCTACCGATGATTTCCTTCACAAGGATGGGCTGAGAATAGTACTTGGGCTCACTAGCCCCTGCGGCGTTAATAGCCTTCACACGGACAAAGATCTTCGCATCCGTGGGCAGACCGTTGATGGTGAACTTGGTCTTGTCGATCAGGTCTGTGTTTGCAACTATCCAGTCTTCAGCTACAACCAGTCAAAGACAAAGAAAAGAAGCGGGAACAGTGTTTAGTGAGAGAAGACATCCCAGGCCGTCACAACCAATTCTAACTTAGCATTTCATTTATACTTAGATCCTTTGGAAAGAGCATGATCTGGACTAGACTCAGGTTCTGACTATTTAGATACCTGAAAAATGCCTCCAAATGGCTAGCATAAACAACAGAAAGAATTAAATCAGACTCTGCCATTTCTGAAAGAATAAATAAATAAAAGCTCTTACTTAGGAATCAAGTGGTCTGAATAATAGTAACTATTTCCATTAATTTTGCACCAGCTTTACTCCAATGTGGTTCCAGACTGCTTGATATAATCTTGATATTTATGCATTGATAAGCTTTAAAGTTCAGAAAGACAGGAAACTGCTCTTCTCACGAAAGAAAGGCATTAATCTTGCCACATGGTCTCTTTTTATTTATTATCTTTTTTATTATTATGAAACATAATATGAACATAGAGAATCTGATCATATCTGTTTGCACTTATGAGGAAAGTTCAGTTCTATCTATGCAGAAGCGAGGAGGTTCATGAGCTGATTCAGTCTCCTGTAGTTGGCACAACCCTTCTCTCTCAACCCAAAACTGGATTTTCCTTTTAGGAATTGGTAGCTCTGTTAGAGCAGCCCTTTTACTGTGAACACATGTCAGCAGAGATGGCATTCTTGGTGGCACTGACTTGATGCTATAACGTCAATAGACTTTCAATCCAGCATCCAGGATGGACAAGCATTTCAGCTTCTAAAAAGTCAGAAATAACCACTAGTAAAAAGAGACGTCTTGGAGCCAATGAGAAAGTCACCCTTTTCCCCCTCAACTCTAGGGACGTCTGTGTGGAGGTCTTAGGGAGGTCCTTCATGTAAGGTCATGGAATATTCCCAGGTATGGTTCAAAGAGTAAGAAAGTCCGAGAGCTTCAGAGAATACGTTACCTGGTAGATCATACGCAGCCTCCCCATTTTCATTAGACTGTTTTGCTGATGTACCTTTGAGAATCCGTCAATAAATTAATTAAAGACACCCACTTTCACACCAGAAGAACATTGTATCAGTAGTCAGCATTCTCTGTTAGTAAAGTATGCAAAGTAGGCAGAAAGACTTTTCTTCCAAGTAGTGACGAAAGAGACAAAAACCGTGTTAAGGGGAGGCAGGGATTCTCCAGAGAGGCACAGCTCATTCTCTAAGGACTGTGGGGTTTGTCCATGGTTTGTCTGCCCCAGAGAAGAAAAGGGCTAAGAAAAGAGAAGAGGAGAAAAGAGGCTGAGACACCTCCACAGGTGGGAAGAAGAGCTAGAGAGTCAAAGACCTTGAAGGAAAAGGAAGACTTACTTCTGGAATCCAGAAGGAGCAGCACACAGCAAGCCATCTGTGCCTATCCAGTCCCCTAGGGAGCATGATGTTCCCAAGGCGGGGCTTCCTCATCAGAGTCTAGGAGGATACTTTAGCAGTGTCATACCTAGGGCACAGCTGAGTCTTAAGGCGAAAATGGGAATTAGCCCAGACAGCCCAGGGAACAGCCCTGATTACTATGACAATTAACTCAGCGTCAAGGAAAAAAAAAAAAAAAAACCTGGCCATTCTGGTGCCCCTGTAGTTCATGTGAAGTACTCGCAGGGTGGTGTGGGGCTTGGCCCAGTGGTTTGGAATGATGTACCTATTTTGGTACCAAGGAGATGAACTAGGACAAGGAATCTAAAGAGGCTGCCCCTGGGAACCTTGATCTCTCTCTCTCTCTCTCTCTCTCTCTCTCTCTCCCTCCCTCCCTCCCTCCCTCCAACCCTATCAGAACTATAAAGGAGTTTTGGCATCTTGATCGCAGAGAGGGCATGTGGATGATAAAAGTTACCCATGACTTTGAAAAAAAGACACATCTTTCAGCAAAGGTCTGTTTGCTAGTCATTATGCTAGTTTCCTACTGAAGACTCGGTGGATGGGAAAGTGAAACAGAGATGAGGAAAAATCAGAAGAACAAAGGACAGATAAGAGAGAAAACAAGATGGGAGGGGCACAAAAATAGCCCATCTCCTCACATCCAGGCTACGCTAACTCAGGGGAACAGAAAGAAGGATGCCGGAGGGTGGGGAAGGCAGTATGGACGCTGTTTACTGATGTGTGAGGTGTATTTTAAGAAAAGGATGAACTGTTTTTTGTTTTTTTTGTTTTTGTTTTGGTTTTTGTTTTGGTTTTGGTTTTTTGAGACAGGGGAAAAGGATGAACTGGAATGAGGGAAGAAAGTAGGAATAAAACGCTTCAGGCATTAAAAATAAAATAGAAAGGGCAGAATGATAATAAAAAAAATGCACACAACCTTATATATAAGACTTCTTTTATAGAATAAACCTGACATATCCAAAAGCATTAAACACTTGAGAAAATTAGTTCTGGAGAAGAGCAGCCATTAAAAGAGAATGAAGAATCAGGCAGCCACATTAAGAAAACAAGGACCGACAAGGAGAAAGATACGCGTTATGAAAGAGTTTCCATAGAAAGCTAATTCCGACATGTTATGTGGCAAATATATACATAATGACCGTGTACATATACATATGTATATCCTCATATACATATATATCTACACAGACCACACACAGATGACGTAAAATACAGTTCGTTGTATTTTATCTAAGGTGGGTAACATCAAAATGACAGCCATCTATCATTTTGCTGTATCTTCTTACGTTTTAAACCTATCAGAAAGAAAAGAGTAAAGAATTTGCTCCGTTTCATTCACATACAGAAGGTTGTTGTTCAGAAGCCTCATGACATGTAAGGTTAAGAGATCCTGCTGGCTGGGCTGTCTAAATAGCAGAATGGATCGCCCAGGACAGCGGGATGCAAATAAGCCATACTCAGAGAGGCCGGAGGATTTTCTTGTTGTGTAAGTCACAACGCCCACTTCCCTGGCTGGGTTAACCCTGGGCCTTTTTCTTTTAACGCCCCCCCCCCCCCCCGCGCTGGTTTTGGATCAAGGGCCTTCGGAAGGAAGCCTGGAGAAAGCATATCAAGTGGAGTAAAGACACCCGGGTGCTTCATCCTCAACCACACTTCTTCCTGAGTGGTAGCTGTCACTCCTGCCAGGGCTGCAGTACACACTGGGATTTCAACAGTTTTCTCTCCGTGAGTTTCTTCTCCACAGTGGTTTTCCTCCAGGGACATCTATCAGTGTTGACGTTCTTGATTCTCAAAGAAAGGTATTGCTTCTTTGCTTCAAGGGGAACTTCAGTGTTAAAGTTTGAGGTCCAAAGAATGGTTTTTTAGAGGTTAATTCTTGGCCTTTGTTTTGTGGGAACTCAGTAAGCCTCTTTGGGGAGATGTTTGTCTGCTCTCAGTCGGAGTGGAACCTGAGTCTAGAGGCAGGCTGATTCTGTCTTATACCCTATTGTCTGTCTGTCCTTCCTCCCTTCCTTCCTCCCTTCCTTCCTCCCTTCCTTTCCTTTCCTTTCCTTTCCTTTCCTTTCCTTCTTTCCCCTTCCTTTCTTCCTTTTTCCTTTCCTCCTCCTTCCTTCCTTCCTTTCCTTCTTTCCCTCTTCCTTCCTTCCTTTCCCCTTCCTTTTTACTTCCTTTTTCCTCTCTCTTTTCTTTCTTTTTCCTATTTAGGATAGAACCCAGAGCCTATAATACTCTAGGCAAATGCCCCACTACTGAGTTATACCCACGATTCATTTTCAAATGTCATTTTCTTCTGGTCACGGCAAGCAGGAAATGAAAAAAACAATAGGCAACGAGTGAATGTCACACCTTTTTTGTTCTGGTTTCCTGTGACATTTTCTTTCTCTCTCTTTTAATTTAATCAGGGGGTTCTTTGGGCTCTTTTCTTTCTCCTCCAGAATTTAATTTTTATATACTCAAGCCTTAAATTACTGCCACATGCTGAGTGCATCATTCTCTCTGGGATTTAATCCTATCTCCTTAAAATTAAGCATTTATTTCTATGATTCCTCTCTTTAAGAAGGAAGGAGATGCTGGTTGGTTTCTCCTCCGTGCTTGCCTATAAGCAGACTTTCACTGCTCAGTGGCATTCCAAAGCTGCACCCAATCTAGAAATCGAAGTCCCGGAAATGTTGGCAAAGGACTGCTGCCCTATGCCAGCACAGTGGTGTTGCAGCAATGATTTCCCAAGAAAGACAAAAGAAAGCGAGGCATATCTCACCTAGCGCTGACGGTATTCTGTAACGTCTAGAAGTACTTACTTCCTTCAAGGCAATACTCTAGCACATAGCCATCTAAACCTGCTGCGCCAATCTGATCTGGTGGCCTCCACTTCATCGTCACCGACGAGTCCGTCACGGAGTCGACAGCCAGAAGAGTAGGAGGGCTGGTCACAGCTAAAGAGATGGAGGTCAGAAGAAGCAGCCGTGAGTACAGGGCCATGACAGAGCGAACATCTGTGATAAGACAACTGGGATGCCACTGAAAATACACAGGGAAGCTCCGGGCCTTACTCGTACTCATTGAGAATGCCCGGAGCCTGGCCACATGTAAGCCAAATGTCTGATTGAAAAGAGTCTTGGAAAGACTGCCACACTCTTTTTCCAGTTTGAAATGTTTGTATGAGAGGGACTTAGAGAAATCAATTTCGGGGATCTAATAATGATCTAAGTAAAACTCCCATAGCCCTATAATTTTGAATATTTATAATTTTAAATAAGTGTATATATGTGGGGGGGGGTTATGGGTACATGCATGCAGGTGCCTGGCGTTCAAAAGAATTGTCCGATCCCCCAGAACTGGTTAGAAGTAACTACGAGCTTTCCCCATGTGGATGCTGGATCAGACTCGGGTCCTCTGCAATAGCAATACCTGCTCTTAATCACCGAGCCGTTTTCCAGCCCATAGACTTGTACTTATAAGGCAAACACTTATACTGAATTTCCCATTTCTTTCTTTTTTCTTTTTTTTGGGGTGGGTAGGTGGGTGGGTGAAGACAGGGATTTCTCTGTATAACAGCCCTGGCTATCCTGGAACTCACTTTGTAGACCAGGCTGGCCTTGAACTCTCAGAGAAACATATACCTCAATCTCCTAAGTGCTGGAATTAAAGGTATGCACCACCACGCTCAGCTGAATTTCCTGTTTCTTAAGAAACACTTTAATATGGTAAAATAGTGGAGACAGCTTATCTTTCATTTGCCTTCCCTGGACATTTTTTGCATGTTTCATAGATAAATTTAAGATGCTGTCATAAACTAAGATGCAGTTATAAAGCAAAGAGGTTCACTGTGAAATATAGCTTGGTCTATGATACTTTAGGAAGGAGAGTGGACCGCAGTCTCACAGACCCAGCCACATGGTTAGATCCGGGAGTGGTAATGGGAGCCACCCACAGCTCCCACTGGAGTTCTGGAAATGAATTCCAGGGCCTCCATTCTGAAGATGTCAACTCCTCCAAAGTCAGTTTCAAAGTTCTTATAATATTGCCCTTAACCCTGACTGGCCTCCCACCCACCCTACCGCTCTCAGAAGCTCCAGGTCCAGTCCAGCTTAGACGTCAGAGGGAAAGCTGTAACAATCTGGGGCAGTGATGTCTACGACAGAGGACTCACCCAAAGGGACAAAGGGCTTGGACGGCATACTGGGCTTGGAGATGCCGATGGCGTTGACCGCAAAGATGCGGACCTCGTAGGCCACGCCTTCAATCATCTTCTTGGGCTCAAATGTTGTCTCTTTGCAGAGATCGAAATTGAGTCTCATCCACCTGGAGCTTTGCTTCTTTTTCCTCTCAATGAAGTATCCTGTAGGCGTGCAAAAGAGACTCCAAAGTGAAACCTTATTAGGCTGTCGTTCTGAAGACTTTGTACATTCTAAGTAGGCTGAGTGAAATAGCCAAGTACATTTACACTTTAATGCCCCCCTTTCAACTAGTTGTTAGAAATTAGAGGACACAACTCTGAATTCTGTAAAATACAGATGAAATAATAGGAATAGAAAAAAATGGCTGGGCAGTGGTGGCGCACGCCTTTAATCCCAGCACTTGGGAGGCAGAAACAGGTGGATTTCTGAGTTTGAGGCCAGCCTGGTCTACAGAGTGAGTTCCAGGACAGCCAGGGCTACACAGTGAAACCCTGTCTTGAGAAAGAAAGAAAGAAAGAAAGAAAGAAAGAAAGAAAGAAAGAAAGAAAGAAAGAAAGAAAGAAAGAAAGAAAAAAAGAAAGAAAGAAAGAAAGAAAGAAAGAAAGAAAAAAGAAAGAAAGAAAGAAAAGAAAGGAAGGAAGAAAGAAAGAAAGAGAAAGAGAGAAAAAAAAGAAAAGAAGAAAAGAGAGAGAGAAAGAAAGAAAGAAAGTAAGTAAAAGAAAAAATGTACCAGAAAAGGAAGAAAAATGAGTCAGAGACCTGCAGCTCCTAGCAACTTAGTTACTGTGGTTGAGCATCCAAGAGCCCAGAAGGTTACAGCAATGGACATAAGAAGAGAAAAAAAATCAGTTTTGTGAATTTTATTTCTAGCTATAGAAGAATTATTTCCTCATTAAGGAAGCAAATTCTTCTAAGAATTTAATGATAAAAAATTCCTTCATGATACAACCTGTGGTGGTTTGGCGAACAACCCCCATTAGCTCCCATGTTTGAATGCTTAGTCAGTTAGTAGAACTGTTTGGGAAGGATTAGGAGGCAGGACCTTGTTTGAGGAGATGCATCACTAGGAGTAGACTCTGAAGTTTCAAAAGCTTATATCAGGCCCAACTCCCAGCCTGCTGGATACAGATCAGGATTAAAAGTTCTCAGCTACTGTTCCAGTACCATACCTGTCTGCTTCCCACCATGATGATCATGGACAAACCCACTCAAATTGTAAGCAAGCCCCCAATTAAATTCTTGCTTTTATAAGAGTTGCCTTGGTCATGGTGTCTCTTCAGAGCAATAGAACATTAACTAACACACAACCCTAGGTATGGTAGTTACCGACCAGAACAGTGGGAGTTAGACTCAGAGCTGTCTCAGAATTAGTTGTTGAGTGAAAAGAGAAAATAATCGAGAAAAAGACAGGCTCAGGGGACATGTAATGAAGCTGTTCACATCCCAAGGAATCAGAACATCACAATAGACATTTCAATTGCAACAGCTGTTTGAAGTGATAGCATAATAAGCACCATCTCTTCCTCTTCTGCCTTGGCAGTACTAAGAGTTGAGTCCAGAGCCTTCTTTATGGTAGGCCAGGACTCTACCAATTCAAGAGACTTTTTCCTAGGTTCCATTTCCAGAATTTATTCTGTTCTAAGATGCTTTAAGAGAAAGCCAACTGCACTGGCAGTAACCTGGGCTGATCAGTGTGTGATTACCTAAGATTGGAGACCCTCCATCATAGACAGGAGGCTCCCAGTTCATGATGCACCAGTCATCTCCCACTTCCGTCACATTTGGTGCCACTGGAGGATCAGGGATATCTGTAGTAGAACAGAAAAATGTTAATAGAAAAAACAGGGGTTTGGGTCAGAACCTGGTTCCAACTTGTTGTTTTTCTGAAATACATTAAAAACTAACTTGGACAAAAAGTCATACAGGGTAACCGTGTAGTGAGAATTTTGGTTTCTTTAAAAACCCAGTTATGTAATGTGAATATGTTTTTGTTTTAATCCCAGGTGTGGGATTAGAGGCTGCTTCACAGCAGGTGATTATGATTTGCCTTGCACTCTAGTAGGGGAGTGACTTTTGCCTAGCTGCAGACAGTTTACATTTGGAACTTCGTGAACTTTTCAGAGGGTATAAATGCTAGAGCCCCTAAGAGGGACTGGGGCATGCATCCCATCTGAAGAGGCTGCTGCAGTTGCTGCTGGTGGTTCCTGTTGCTGCAGTTGAGCAAAAAGATGAGAAGAAGAAACTGGATATCCTCAAGATGAAGACTGAACTTGCCCTAAGGAACTTGACACCCCTAATCAACAAGAAGTAGTCTAAAGAAGTCTATGACACCTTTTTTTCTATAACTTTCTCTCTTACCTAGCATTGGGGGTTGTAAGGCGAATCCAATAAAGTGGTCCTAAAATATCATGCCTATATAAGGGGGAAAAGATCAGTGAAAATAAACATAACAATATCTACAAATCCTTGAGAATCATCACATTAGAGGATGCATTCTACTTGGAACCAGACACCCCTGTTCTTTACTCTGAAAGTGGTGAGAAGAAATTATCACCTAAATGTTAGATATAGTTTTTTTTATTACAAAACTAACTTCCAGCAGAGGGAAACCAAGGACTAATTATTGTCAATTTTATATCAAAAAGAAGATGCAAGATGTTCAGTGGAGGAATAATTCAACTCAGAATTGGCAAGACACTATGCTAAGGTATAGTAAAGCTTTTGAAAAAGTAACTAATTTGGAGTCACGTTGGGATAGTGGTTCCTCAAGGAAATCTAAAGTGAGAAGAGGGGTTCAGGATAATCTAGAACATTAATAGTCAGATAGACTCATGTCACTGGGTTTTGGCTGAGAGAAATGCATTTAGAAAGCTAAGGACCAATGTATTGGGTTACCATTCCTCAAAATGGCTGATGCAGGAAATTAGCAATTATGTTTCAGTGACCTTTAACTGGTGCCTAAAAGCAACTACCCAGAGCTAGTGAGGTCATGAGTCTCAGAGGAGAACCCACTACTGGCATTTCACTAAATCAGTGCCATTCCTAACTGCATCTAACTACTTATCCTTATGCCCACAAATTAGTTCTCTCAGTGCAGGAAAGAATACTTCTCTTTGCAACTACCACAGCTGTTCAAATGCAGAAGAGCACGGGATGTCCAGCACTGGTTGACACATCCACAATATAAGCCTAAAACCTAAGACTCTGGGAACATTGCAGAAGAGGGGACAGAAAGATTGTAAGAGACAGAGGAGCAGGGCATCTGCTGTGAGATTGTGTCTCCTAGAAAACAGGGAAGCCTCACCCCAAAACAAGACCCAAACAAGTACAACACCAGTACATGGGGCTCCATCCATACACAAAGAACTACACAGACAACTAAGAGATGCTGAGAATGGGAGAAATATTCTTCCCCAGGGAGGAGGCCCCTGATTGGTTATCTAACACCAAGTGGTCAGTCCTGAAACCACACAGGGTGTACTTCTACTTATGTAGGTGTGTGTGTGTCCATGAAATTGAGAGGGAGTTGTGTGTGTGTGTCCATGAAATTGAGAGGGAGTTACAGGGCATGGGAAATGTCTGGGTGGAGGAAAAGAGGTAAAATAATATAATTATATCTTCGCTGTGAAAAAAGTTTTTAAAGAATTTTGAAGGGCACCCAAAGGGGTGGCAACTTTGTAGAGGTATAACCAATAGTCCCAAACACCCCTAACTATTTAGTTTCTCCAGTGAGAAGTCCTCTAGATGAGAAAACAGAGGAGAAACATAAGAGGAAGGAAGGTAACAGGGAGAGAAAAACAACACAGGTAGAAAGAGTGATGCTGGTTGGTAAAATAAATCTGCGTGTGGTTTCCTCCCGTCAGAGTCTAGGGGGTTTGTTTCCCTGGAGACCTTACCCACGACCTTAATCTTGATGCTTGCATGCGCCTCTCCAGCTTCATTTTTCAGATTTATGTTGTACACACCGGAGTCATCTCTCTCTGCCACATCTATGACCAGCGTGCTGCTGTCAGGGTAGGACTCGGCCCTGATCCGACCACTGCCCTCCATAATAGCCTGATTGGGGGGGAGGGGAGGAGGCAAACACATGGTGATGGACAGACAAGAGCCACTCTAGAGTATCTGAGGACCCCAACCAGGCAGCCCTGAGTGCCCAAGGAATACATTGTCAGGTCAATCTTCTCCATCTACACAGGAGGAAACCCAGACTTCATGGGCTCAAGCCTACACTGCTGAGGTGCAGAGAACCAGGGCTGGATTCAAAAGCCCAGGAACTAGAAGCTTTCCTAAGAGGAAGCCGGAGGATGGAGAAATACAAGGGTAGAAGGGCTCATTTTTGGGACACCAACTCATATCAGAGACTCATAGTTTTCATTTGCATGGATGCCTTAGAAAAAATAGGAAAACACTGAAAGGGCCAGGAAAGGAACACTCATCTTTAACCCCAGCACTCTGGTGGCTGATCTCTGAGTTTGAGATCAGACTGTTCCACTTAGCAAGTTCAAGGCCAGTCAGAGACACATAGTGAGATCTAGTCTCCCAAAACAAACAAGGCAAAACACAAAAACCAAAAAGCATGGTGGTGGGTGAGCGGTGTTGGGAAATGGTGCAAGGATAATCTTCCACGCCACTTAATATGACGTTTCCATTTTTAAAGATGTATTCACTTTTATGTGTATGTTGTCTTGCCTGCATGTCTATGCACCATGTATATGAAGTGCTCCCGAGAGTCAGAAGACGTCAGATCTCCTGGAGCTGGAGTTATAGATGGTTGTTAGCTGCTATGTAGGTGTTGGGAACAGACTCCTGGGTTCTTTGCAAGAGCAACAAAGTGCTCTTAACCACTGAGCCATCTCTCAGCCTCAAGTTTCCACTTCAGATAAGGATGTGGAAGAATGACTGATCCCAACTGGCAGAGAAAAGCTGAGTTGTCTGCAGTGCTCTTCTACTTCTGCTATGTTAAATTCTTAAACCGCTGAGTTACATCCCCAACCTCTGATCTCCTAAGCCTCGTACTCTCTGGAACTATGTAGACCAGACCAGCCTTGAATTCACTGCCTCCAGAGTACAGGGAATAAAGGCATGTGTCACCACGGTGGTCCAAGAGCCCCAGGGCTTGATCTGAGCAACTTTCCACTCCTTGCAGCAACTCTTGCCTCCTTGGGCTTCTTGTAGGAAAAAAAAAACACCCTAAACAATCTTTAGGTTCTATCTGGGTGTTTACTCCTTGTACATTACCTGGAATTTAAATATTCTCCCCCTTCCCCTTTCCTCTGCTAGGAACGAGACCCAGAGTCTCATACATGTCAGGCAAAGGCTCTACTTGTAAGACCCCCCCGCCCCCCCCATCCCCACTGCAGCCACCACTGGAGAACTCCCCCAAGGAAGTAAGCAAGGCAGTGTAGGATTCCCTCACTTACTGTCATATTCCGAGCCATCACGTTTCATAACTTAAACTAGTTCCAATGTCCAGAAAAATAACTGTTCACACAATTTTGTCAATTTGGGGATTACTCTATGTATGTGAGAATTTCAGTTGGGTTCCTGCGGTTCCATTTTGCCGGAAGTAAACATCTTATGTTCTGCTTTTAATTCCCTCCTCCCCACTCCAGAAAGCTAGGGATTACTTAAACTGAAATACTTTACCCCTCTTCCCCACCCCACCCCCATCTTTTGTTTTCTCCTGCCTATGCGTCCCTGTAGCAGTGGCTTTCTAGGTCTCCCGCACATTAAGCTCATTCTCTGTCCTTGACCTTGGTGCTTCCGAATTCATGGACGGGGTTTCCTACTGTCAGCCACAGAGGCTTTGGTGACTGTCTGCCTGGTTCTATCACTGGTATACTTTCTGGTTTTTTGTTTTGTGTGTGTGTGTGTGTGTGTGTAATAGTAGCCTTTGCTGTCCTTGAATACTCCTCTCTTACTCAGTGTCACTGGTATGGAATGGGACACCACACCCAGCTTAGCTCTCCTCTGTAATTTCCACGGCCCATTTTACTATGCAAAGTGATTTCGTTCCTCGGTTTACTGCTTCTCTTCCTTCCTGCCCCATGACATCCATGGAATATAAGGTGGAAGTATGTTCCTAAGTCACAAAATCATGCTTAGCCAAATAAGGTGGCTAGAAATATAAAAACAAACGATTCATAGATTCATCCGAAAATCAGCTTTTATTCTCTTTTCAGAGGAATTATACCTATAATGATCTTTTTTTTTTGTGGGCTGTTTTTTTTGTTTGTTTCTCTCTCTCCCTCTCCCAACCTCTCTCTCTCTCTCTCTCTCTCTCTCTCTCTCTCTCTCTCTCTCTCTCTCTCTCTCTCTCTCTCTCTGTGTGTGTGTGTGTGTGTGTGTGTGTGTGTTTTGAGACAGTGCCTCACTCTTTGACTGTAGCTTTGACTGTCACAGAACCCATTATTTAGGCCAGGCTAGCTTCCAACTCACAGACATCTGCCTGTATTTGTTTCCAGTGTTGGGATTCAAGGCACGTACACCTGACTGTAGCACACACATCAATCTGGGCCTTTTTCCTGCACCTCAATCACAGGGTCAAGGGGGGGAGGAGAGGATCGGGTCATGTGCACACCCGTGCTTGTGTGCAGCTGTCGTGGGCATGCACGGGTAACCAACCTTATCTGCTCGGCTCCAGATGGCTTTGGGAGGAGGTTCCCCTGTGACAGGAATCTCCAGACGAAGCTTGCTTCCAGCAATCACTGTCACTGTGTTATCAGCATCCAGGCCATCCAAGATGATCTTGGGAGGGTCTGGAATAGTCATCAGGGCTTTTGTTATCACACAGACATTTCCAGGTGGTATTTTGGCTAGTGGCACTCACACACACACACACACACACACACACACACACACACACACGAGTTGTCATTGCAGTTCATGCTTGGTACCCTATAAAACTGCTTCTTGTCATATTTAAAAATCAACTACTTACAATGAATAATAGCTCTTGATGTATCTTTTAAGTCACATTGTTTTTCACGCATTGGAGTCCAAGGTAAGCAAACCAGTGGACAGCTACACAACAATTCCTTTGATCTACTCACCGATGACGTGAACTTTGGCAGACAAAGGAACATTGTAGGCATCTGGTGTGAATACATATTCACCTTCATCTTCAGTGAGAGCATTGGCTATGACTAACTTGTGGATTCTAAAGAAGGAAGAAAACCGCATGTCTAGCACTTTGCAAGGGTGTAGCGTATACATGACCCACACTGAAGAGACATCTGTCCTTTATCCTTCACTTATTTCATAGAGGATAGGGAGAAAGAGAGGGACAGGGTGTGTGTGTGTGTGTGTGTGTGTGTGTCTATTTAATGTACTGACCCAAGTCAGATCTGGTTTGGATCATATGAAAGTATTTCTACAAATACAACCTGCTTATTATATATGCAAGTGTCCATTATTCTCATAAGTTCAAAAAGAACAAAATACAGCACCTTTAAATATAGGAGAAATCACAAAGGAAAACACTGACTTTAATAGTTGTTAAGTGTATGGGCCACGGATCAGTGAGGATTGGATGGAGCCTGTGGATCTTCTCATTGTATAAAGTCTGATAACTGTACATGCAGTGCCTATAGAGGCCAGAAGAGGGCATCGGATCCTTTGAAACTTTGAACCACCATGTGGGTGCTGGGAATTGAACACTGATCCTCTAAAAAAGCAACCAGTGCTCTTTACCACTGAACCATTTCTCCAGCCCCATGAAATAAGGATCTTAATTGACAATTATTTGCGTTCTGGAATCAGGCAACACACCGTGCTATAAAATAGAATGAGTGCCCCCAATAAACTATGCAGAGAAGGTTGGTATTAAAAAGAGCAGGAGATGCAGCAACGGACGACAAAATGTATGCTCTCCCCAAGTTACTTTCCTTTAAAGGTTAAAGCATCACATTAACTCAATGTGTCCTATTCAAGGGCTTGGTATTATTCCTCATTAATTTCTACAAAGTTAGATATACAACTTGGTTAGGGCAAAGTAGAGTGGACCTTCAACATGGGTTTGCTAGCTCCCATCAGTCCAAACCTATGGTCTCTCAATATCTTACTGAACATTTGTGCCAGCTGGTAATCTGTCAGGTTTTCCACTAGAATGCACACAGTCACTCCTGTGACCACAGGTTTAGATGGTGCAATTGATAGGTTTTGGATGATACACCATAGTATGAGGTATAGATAGAAGATCTGGAACAGGATGTGGTTTACAGCAAAGCATTCACCAGTTCTTACTTGACTAGAGATAGCCCATCTCCCTACTCTTTCACGAGCCAGTGGAAACATCATTCAGGAAGGAGAAAAGTGAATGTGGCTAATTCCAGTGGACGGCCCACCTGGTTTACTTACCTTCCCTTGTGGACAACCTTCAGACGGTCACTCTCCTGAACAGGGAGGCCATTTTTTGTCCATTTCCCTGGCACATTTTCAGAGATTTCACACTTCAAACATACTTCTTTCCCAAGTTTTACAGTCTGATCAGTCAGAGGCGTTGTGATCTTTAGAGGTCTCACTGCAGAGACAAAGAGCGTTTATGATCCACACCCAAACTCCAGACAAGCTAATGTGGCGGTATTTCTCAGTGCCCTGTCAGATCTTCTGTAATACGTGCTCTGAAGGTGACAACTTATTCCGATGTAGAGGTAACTGAGCAGAGCTTGGCATAACACAAGTTCCATCGTCTCAAATATCCATGATGATGGTTGTTCATCCATAGGGTATGAACCACACACCCATTCACATCTAAGGTTACACCTGCCCATCTGATTTCAAATAATCCACGTGTTACTTCACAATGCCCTTAAAGATACTTCACGATCCCAACACCATGCCCACAAGCAAATCTCGGACCCTTTGGAAGTAAGGTGCTGTATTTACTAACAATTTAACACGGAGAAAATACATGATACTAGTTTTTGTTCTTTTGAATGAGGTCTTTGTTTTGTTTGTTAAAAGACTTGTTTTTATTTTATATGAATGAGTGTTTACTTACATGTATGTATAGATGCCATGTGCATGCTTGGGGCCCATGGAGGGCAGAAGAAGGTATCAAACCCCTTGGAATTGGAGCTAGAGAAGGTTATGGGCCACCATTCGGGGATGCTACCAAGTAGTTATCAGGAATTGAACTCAGGACCTCTGGAAGGGCAGCTGGTGGTCTTATCTTCTGAGTCATCTCTCCAGTCCTGCTAGGTAACTTTTCTTTTTCCCCAGAAATGATGCTCTACTATTTTTTAAAAGATTTATTTATTTTTATGTTTATGAGTACTCTATCTGTCTGCATGTCCCCCTGCATGCCAGAAGAGGACATCAGGTCACATTATAGACCAGATTATAGACACTTGTGAACCATCATGTGGTTGTTTGAACTCTGGACCTCTAGAAGAGCAGTCAGTGCCCTTAACTGCTGAGCCATCTCTCCAGCCGATGCTCTATTATTAAATGAAGTAACTGATTCCTTTCTAGGAGACCTGATATGACACTCAGCTAGAGTGGGGTCCAGTTCTACATATTTCAAGATGCCACAAGTAACGGATCAAGCAGTTGGAGAGTTACTCAACACAATCTACATGTAAGTCAATGTAGAAGACATCTGCTGGAGCCCTACTTACAGTCAACACTTAGCTTGGCAGATGACTGTCCCCCAGTTGTCATGGCTGAGTACTCCGCGCTGTCAGCCTTCGTCGCTCCTTCTATGATCAAAGTGTGCTTTTTGCCTTCAACTTTAATTTTGTATCTTGACTTTGGACCAGGAAAGATCTCTTCACCATTCTTAAACCTGAATTAACATGGATTTAAATGGAGGAGGAAGAGGTTAAGGTTCAGTGGGAAGAGGAAGGTTCTAAAGAAGGGTAACAGGAAATATAATCAAACTAAATCATACATATATATGAAATACTTCACAAATATATATATTTGTAAAAGCAAAAAATTTTAATTCCAGGAAATAAATGTTAGTTTATTGTTTTTATTGCAGTTTCTTCCAAAGTTCCTAACAGATCCCAGACACACAGAAAGGATTTGTTAAAGAGGAGGACTTCATTAACAGGTCTACTGATGGATCCATAGTGTAACAAGACTGTGTACAAAATCACATTAGAAGAACATGAGCGCCTGTTCTCCTTCAGTCAGACGCAGTAGTAAGCATACATCTGACTCTGCTAATGACTACAGATTCCTCTTCTAGCATTTGCTATATCCCTCTTTGTTTTTTGTTTTTTATCGGGGGTTTCTTTTTCTTTCTTTCTTTCTTTCTTTCTTTCTTTTTTTTTTTTTTTTTTTTTTTTTAGATAGGGTTTCTCTGTGTAGCCCTGGCTGTCCTGGAACTCACTCTGTAGATGAGGCTGGCCTTGAACTCAGAAATCTGCCTGCCTCTGCCTCCCAGAGTGCTGGGATTACAGGCGTGCACCACCACTGCCTGGCTGCTATGTCCCTCTTAATAACGTATTTCATTTTATAATCTTAAATCTTCTAGTTTTAAATTTTGAGCTAATTTGAATGGAACATGCAATAAAGGACTCTTCAGTTCCCGCCACTTCAAGCTTTTATTTGTATTTGTTTGTTTGCTCACGTGCACGTACATGTGAGTGTGTGTGTATGTGTGTGTATGTGTGTGTGTGTGTGTGTGCATGAAGTAGTCAACTGAGAATCTCCCATAAGTTGACTTCACTTGATTACTAAGCTATGCCCCCTTTCCCTTTTTTAATTTTTGAAAGGAGGTGATGATTTTCAGCCTCCCATATATTTCCAGGGAGCTGAAGAAATAAAGAGATGAAAACTGAATTCTTAAGGCAGTAGGGTTGGAGTCTGGGGCCTTGAACATGCTAGGCAAGTGCTCTCATGCTGGGTTTCATTCCCAGCGACAATGAGGACTTAAATAGAAAGCAGGTACATTACACTTTTTCCACGTTAGACACCAGTAAGGTGTGCTACAAAGTTTAAGGACACCCATAGTCTTTCCAGTCAAAAAGTCTTGGGGAATGTGTGTGGTGCATTTATCAGTAAGTCCCTGCCTCCCAAAACATCTCTACATAGATTTCTAGGATTCAGATCAGAGAATGTTTTAGCTTATCATCTCTGCAAGTACAAAAGAGGCTGCGATCCTTTCCACGTTTCGAAGCCACTCCCGTGTTGCGTTCTATTAGTTATGAAGCTGTTTTGTCTATTAGAGAGAGACAGGCATCAGCAAAGCCATTTACCATTTTACATTGGCATCATCTTCAGACACCTCAACCTCCAACTCTACCCTTTCCCCGCAGTAAGCGTTCATGTCTTCCAGCTGCTTAGTCACCATAATGGGAGGCTCTAATTGGAAAAAGGGAAATCAAAAAATCATTAAAATATCCAAAGTCTGCATCTTGAACCCCAGTTTGTTCACAGAGGAAATGCCAGCAGTGGGAAGGAATCATCAATGCATCATCCAGCGGGCACATTGGAGGTGAGACTCTCTCTGTGTTCATGACAAGCCAAGAAGCTAGTGATACTGGATCAGCCCCTACTGGATCAGCCCCTACTGGATCAGTCCCTCCCAGCTGCTTCAGAACTACTCAGATCAAATTATTGGTTTGGAGAGTATATAAAATGCACACCAAATATCCTGCCTTCATGGAGTCAGGTACCAGGCAATGGACACTTTGGATGAAGGAGGATGGGTAAAGTGTTGAAGGTTTTGATTCTGGCCCTCAGCCAAGGAGGGGATGGGATTGTCTGTAATTAGAGGGCTTAATAAAGGAAACAAGGTCAACCTGGCTTCCTCTGGCTGGGCCAGCTGCACTTCTGACACTGGTGAATGATGCCCTCATCTTAATGAAGCTGCTTTTTATTTGGCCAAGCAAGCAAAATGTGGATTATCCATTAACATATGTTGGGTTTCAGAAGCTGTAACTCAAATAATCCATCTTGCAGATCAGAGCTTGGCTTAAAGTCAAAACCATGAGGCAGCTTCGTATAGAGTTGTTTCTCTCCCCTCAGCTTCTCTCTTCTTCTACAAATCAGAAGACCAAGTAGGACTCAAGATATCTGTCATTGTAATGGAGTCGCAATACCGAGCCAATCTTTAACAATCTCTCAAATGTTTCTAGAGAGGCGACTGCTGCTTCTCTTGGCTGAAGGGCTGAAGGGGTTACCTCACCGTTGGTTTGGATCCGCTCCCCTTGGAGAGAGCCCCAGCCCCTTGATAATGCAAGAAAAGATCTCCTTTTACCTCTTACAAAGAGCTCAGTAGAACACTTCTCATCTCCAGCTGTCACATAGTACTCCGAATCATCTGTCAGTGAACAGTTATTAATAAACATGATCCTCTCGTTTCCTTTGTGCTCAAAGATGTATCTGTTTTAAAGAGGAGGGAGGCATAGTTTGAGACCTTGATTATTATTTTCTTTACTAGTAAATTTGGCTTATAGTTTGTTAATACTTGAACATCAAGATATAGTTATGATCTATTTGTGCAGCCTATTTTATATGTCCAATTAATGTCAAACAAAAGCTCATTTTTATTTTTGTGACACATGGAAATATGTGTCATACTATTTATTTGGTTATTCTTTTCTTTCATGTAAGTTTTCAGTGTAAATACAAAAAAAATTCTCATATAGTTATTTTTTAACCCACTTTGGGAAGATAGAGTTGGTTGAGTGTGTTAGATTTTTTTAACTCCACAATTCTTCAAATGACTATGTATTCATTATGTACTTTACCAAGCAGCAGAGATATTATCTTATTCATTGATACATATTTCCTTCATTCTTTAACCCATGAACACAGGATATTTTTGTTGGATGAATAAATGCTTGTGCAATTTAAGAAATAACTAACCTCAATTGATAAGATCAACAACAAATATATAGTCTCTTAAATAAGCTTAAGTACTGGGCCTATTGTATCACAATTACTCTCTATTAAGAAAGCATTTTCCCTCCTGGTGAGATGGCTCAGTCACTAAGAGCACGAACTGTTCTTCTAGAGGACCTGGGTTTGATTCCCAGCACCTACATGGTAGCTCATAACCATTTGTAACTCAACTTCTGGCCTCCATTGGCACCAACAGTACACAGATATACATTCAAGTCAAGACACTAATACAAATCAAATCACATCCATTTTAAAAAAGAAAGTTTAGAATCAGAACACTAGAGGTCAAGGAGAGAAAATACTCTGATTGTATGTTATACTAATTATATGTGTTGATTATGGTGGCGCACATGCGAACATTCTCACAGCTGAGCAAAAAAAACCAAATTGGGGAAATCTTTCAAATTCAAGACTGTGAGAATATTTCTAGTAAGGCTAACGAAGGAAAATCATGTCTGAGTCCAGGCCGTCTTCACACCAGGTATAAATATTATCGTCTCAAAGTCATTCTGTTTAGTATGAGTCCATGGGCAAACTAGAGACCACTTCACTGTATTCTGGAAGTGACAGGTTTCTGAGATAAAAGACTGTCAATGTGCATGTGGCACTTCTTAACTTAAAACGATATACTGGAACTGAAAATCTCTGGGACTGAGGGGGATTTCTGTGAAGTGTTTCGTAACAGGCTAGCAATACCGCAAGGTACAGGTGATCAGTTTGACTTCTCCCTTTGGAAGAGGGACAGGACATAATAAAACACAGGCTTAGGTTTATCTTTCATTATCTTAACATCAAATAGTTCTGTTCAGATGTAATGTTGTGGGTACTGCCAACAGCACCCAAGTAGAAGATGTTCAGCCACTATCAAAAACTCATGTTATTTTGGGAAAACAAAACAAAACAAAAACCTTCTTCTATTTATGAGATGTGATTTTCATCTGGCTTATTAAATGTATATTTCAAATATTTCTGTTTTATTATTTTTAAAAGTGAGGCTTGGTAATGCTTTGAGATAATGACACATAATATGTAGTGACACAAAATAATTGCGACTCACTTGAAAAGCCTTAGAAAACGTCAGAGTTTCTTTTACCTAGCACTATGACTTTCAGAATTCCAAAATCCATCATGTCCACCTTTCTCCTCTCTCCATCCAGTTTTACATTATAAAGACACACGGGGGAGGAGACCACCACACTGATGAGACAGGACACACACCGATGGACAATATATGCCTACAAAGTTCTTTTATTCTATAAAAGTTAAGTCCAAGTATTGTTCATTTATATTTTAACTGAGCCTTTTAAAACCCACTTACTTCGTGCTGGGTCGAATCTCTTGGCCGTTTTTAAACCATTTCACCTCCAGCTTTGGGTCTGCCAGTTCCACAACAAACCTCACTTTGCCTCCTTTATCCACCTGATATGCAGGATCGAGGATTTTTGCGAAAGCTGCCGAGAGAAACAAACAAACAAAAAGTGACAATGTGTATACACTAAGTGTACGTAGTTAATCTACGTACGAACATCTAAGAACAAACAAATCTCTCAGGGGAGAACAAGGTCGGAAGCCTTCCCAATTACCGCGTCTATTTCAGAGTTGTGTTGACATGCAGATGGTCAGGCGGGCTAAAATGTAAAGAGGATTTACGTGTTTGTAAAAGACGCACGAGAAAAATGGCTCTACTATTAATTTTAGATTACTCTTATTTATTCTGTGTGTGCCTGCATGCGTGCATGTTGGGGATTGGTGTGAGAAGACAACTTTCAGGGAGTCTGTTCTCGCCTTTCGCCACGTGGGTTCCCGGGTTCGAACTTAAAAAGTGTTAGATTTGGCAGCAAAAGTCTTTACGCTTATTTGCTTAAGCTCACTTTCTCTTACTTTAAAAAGCGAAAAATTAATATTAGAGTTCCAGCTGGCTACTTAGCACATAGATTCGGAATTCAGTGTTTAGAAAGGTCGGTGTGGTAAAGGGGTCGTCAGCTGGCTCTCCACTTTAGTGGCTGCTTCTGGAATCCCGAAGGAGGGAGGAGCTGCGAGTCAGCAGGGATGACTGAGTTGTGCAAACAGAACAGCAGACGGGGCCTCCCAAGGGCCACTTCTCTACCACTTAATTTAGAAGGAGACATTTAGAAGTGAGGACCAGATCTCTAAAACACCATTCTGGGAGTTTTTAATTCCATCTGAACATGAAGCAAAAACAATAATAGGTTTACTATTACTCTGACATATTATACAATTTTAAATAACACGTATTTATTTTATTTTGGCTAACTGGAAATACATGCCTTTCTTCCTATTTACTCTCACCGCCAACTTTGTGTATCAAATCATAGGCAAGGGAACCCACCCTGGAAAGCTTATGGGGAGTGAGAGGCAAACTTTTGGAACTCCCGGCAAAAGGGTGGAAGAGTCTATTATCAAACAGACATAGTCTTGTCTGAAGAAAAATCGAGACCTAGAGAGAGAGGCAGATATGAGCCTGGATAAATAGAGGCTTGGCGAGGTTCCTAGATGCCACGGGGATACATTCTTTGCTTCCTGAGTGGCATCTGTGGTACTGTAAATGTGCTGACCCTGAACCGTGAGGAGCCGTGCACACACTACCAACACAACCAAAGTGGATGAAAGGAACCGTAAACTCCTGCAGGCCCACGAAGCTTTGTCCCAGGCTGGATGAGTTAGTTAATAGGATGCGACCAGACAGACAGACAGTGCTAGGTGGCCCCGCCTCTGCCACGCCCCCAGGTGTGCTCACCTGCGCTCTTCTTTTCCACCCTGCGCATGCGCTTGAGCCGCTTAAGCATGCCACGCAGGTCGGTGATGCCATACTGGAAAGCGATCTTCTCGTACTCATTGGGGTTGGCATTTTTCAGCAGCTCCCACACGTCTATCTCGGGCTCCTCCTCCTGCTGCTTTACCTCCCTAGCCCGGAAGAACGGTCATGGAGGTTAGAAACTGTCTTGGCCTCTCCAGACCACCGATGCTAAGAGTTTTGCTTAGAGCTACCGAGTCGGCTTGATGTCTTGGGAAACCTCCAGAGCGTAGAAGAGCAAATATGTACACTTTGACGTTTACTTTTCCAGTTTAAAAACGCAATTGTAGGAGGAGCAGAGACGTCAGGACAAATCCTGAGATATTTTCCTTTCAGTTTTTAAAGTCTGCTCGCATTTAATCTTTGCCAAAAGGCTGAGAAGTCAATTGGAGGTGAGATTCTTCCGAAATTTAAAAACAGATCTCATCCCACATGCGGGGAATGGATTCAGTTTGAAAAGTGGATTAAGAATTAAGATTTAAGCCAGGGGGTAGTGGCAGACACCTTTAATTCCAGCAGAGGCAGGCAGCTCTCTGAGTTCAAGGCCAGCCTGGTCTACAGAGAATGTTCAGGGCAGCCATGGTTAAGTCAGGGTTACAGAGAAACCCTATCTTGAAAAACAAAACAAAGAATTAAGATTTAAAATTGGTCTCTGGGTGGGAAAAAAATCTCATTCTATATATTTTGATGTGAATATAATCCAGACAGTATTTCAAACCTTTAGATTTTTCTAATAATATTTGTTCTATCACATTAATACATACCCCCAAATCTTGATCTCTGATCAAAGAATGTGTATACCAAAAAAGAGGAGTCCCTGACCAAACCACTTCAGGGACAGAGGCAGGAGGGTATCTGTGAGTTTGGGGCCAGCCTGGTCAACATAGGGAGTTTCAGGCTAGCTGGGACTACATAGTAAGATTTGGTTAAAAAAAAAAAAAAGGTTAAAATTCATGATTCTCTCCTACAAAATAAAAACCAAAACTCAGAAGTGAGCTTTTGCTTGGTATACTTTAAACTGATTTTCTTTGGAGGCTAAATAGTACTGATTATTTCATTTAAGGTTAATTGATTATTTTTTTGATTGGGTTAATTTGAAAAGTTACCGTTATAACTTACTGTGAATAAGACTGGTCTGGATATGGTTTTATGGCAAACTGGTCAATAAATTGTAGATATTCATGTGAAAATATGTTGAGGTAAACAATGGGTCACATTGCTTTATCATAGTAATCATACCTATTTCTGAACTTCCTTTTAAAATTCATATGCTCTTAGAGAAGCAAATATATTAGCAACCTAGAACTTAGGGGAACCTAGGCAAGATAATGTCTAAAGACTCACTTCCATTTTAGCTTGCCATGCCTTCCTAGTCTAGGGAGTGGAAGGATGGGAGAGGTCTTCCGTCCGCCATTTTAATGGCAATGTCTAGCCAACACCATTAAGGAACTACGCCTAGGGTTTGCAGAAATGGTTCTGCAGGTAAGAGCACACATTTGCTCTTGCAAAAGACCTAAGTCTGGTTCCCAGCACCCACACCAAGAAGCTGACAACTACCTATAACCCTAGCTCCAAAGAATCCAATACCCCATTCTGGTCTCTGCAAACAGTCACATACTCAGGGACAAGGCCCCCATCCTCAAATTCTTTAAAAGTCTTTTTTTTTTCAAAAAGGAAAAATAAAAATAAAACATGTCTTAAAAACCTCAAGACCCAGCTGAGCATGATGACACACCTTCAGTCCCAGCACTTAGGAAGGCAGAGGCAGATGGATTCCGAATGTAAGGCTGGACTGGACTACATAGCAACTTTCAGGTTACCCAGGGCCACACAGCAAGACTGTGTCTCGAAAAACAAATGAGAAATAAACATCTTAATCATCTCTCTGAAACAAAAGTATGCCCGGTGTTCATGTACAGAAGTTGAAAAACTAAAAACTATCCTGAGGTTGGAACACTGCTGATAATTTGCCGGGTTCACTAATTTTACAGACTGAAAGTGGCCTTCTAGTTCATCTTTTAATGTATTTTAAACAGGGTGGGGGTGGGGGTGGGGGTCTGTAGAGATGGCTCAGTCATCAAGACTGTTGTTCCAGATGACTTGAGTTCAGTTCTCAGCCCCCATGTGGAGTAGATCATAACAGCTTGTAACTCCTACCCCAAGGGACCTGAAACCTTTTTTGGTCTCCATGGTCATCCACATAACCTGGCTTGGCAGGCGCTCAAATAGACACAAGTGATTAAAGGTAATGAAAATAAATATTAAAAGTATTTTAAATTTGGAGAACTGTAGTTAAAGTGTGTAAGTACACATGTGTATCTCTTCTGTGAGGTGTCTCCCTAATCTACTAAAGCTTTACAGCACATTCTAGACTAAATAGACCCACCCAAACTTTAGAATTATTTCAAACTTAGATTATATTAAAAATGGAGATTTTATTTTAAAGCTTTATTTATTTTATGTATATTAGTTCACTGTTGCTATCTTCAGACACACCAGAAGAGGGCATTAGGTCCCATTACAGATGGTTGCGAGCTACTATGTGGTTGTTGGGAATTGAACTCAGGAGTTCTGGAAGAGCATCAGTTCTCTTAACTACTGAGCCATCTCTTCAGCCCTGGAGATTTCATTAAATCTTGTATTTTCATCAAGGAGAATTATATCATACACATTTCATATTACATTTGGTAGAAAATATAAAGATATCAAAGTCTATATAATTTATTCTGTTTTTGCCTTGCTTTTAAAATGGTTCATGCAATCCAGGATGGCCTTGACTTTATGATGTAGCCAAGGATGACGTTTTTGTTTTGTTTTGTTTTTTGTTGTTGTTTTTTGTTTTTGTTGTTTTTTGAGACAGGGTTTCTCTGTATAGCCCTGGCTGTCCTGGAACTCACTCTGTAGACCAGGCTGGCCTCGAACTCAGAAATCCACCTACCTCTGCCTCCCAAGTGCTGGGATTAAAGGTGTGTGCCACCACCACCCGGCTCAAGGATGACCTTAATCTTCTGAACCTCCAACACTCACCTCCTGAGTGTTATGATTACAGGTGTGGACCACCATACCCAGTTTGTGGTGTAGATAATCAAACCCACAGCCTTGTAGATGCCAGACAAACACTCTCCTTGCTAAGCTGCACTCCCACTATTTATTATAATTTAAATAGCTACAGGAGACACAATGAAACAAGGAGACCTACTGGGTTCATGAGGTGAATATTTACAGAAGAAACCAGTAAAAATGCTTACCGTTCCCAGTGTAGATTCAGTCCATCATCCTCTCCATCTTCTATTTAAATGTGAGGAGATGTACTTTTCCACCCTGTTCCTTATTAAAGTTTGTACATGAACACTGATGACCCCTTTCTTCTTCTTTTCTATCACGTTATTGTTCCCCCAAATTTCAACAGAAGCATTTATTTTGGAGGGATGGGAGGTCAAAGCTGTCTTCTGCAGCGGCGGTCTTTACTTAGCGTGGTGGTCGCTCAGGACACCGTGTGGTTAACTGAAGTACAGTAGCAGGAGAGAAATCCAGAATCTGGATTCCTTCGCATCACTGGGATAGACCTTATAGTGTTTGCCGTACTTTACATCAAAAATGTCTATAAATTGATGGTCCCCGCGAACCACAAAAGGTTTATAGAAATTTTATGTAGAATAAGGCTTCTAAGTATTTATAAAGGTCTAATCCCATGAGGAAATACTGCCCTAAAGTTTAGTCCTGATTCATCTAGTGTGTAGTGAAATAAGCTGCCTTTCATATGCAAAGGGACACCTTTCTGTCCACAAATATTGGTTCAACAATTTATTCCAATAGAGCTTTTACTGCATACTTCCAGAGAAGTACAAAGGGTAACCACATGTCATGACCACAATGAGAACACATGCAGTCACAACTTAGTAAGAAACACACCCCTTCTATGGTTAAAATGGTGGGTTAGTACACACACATTAAAGGCACACAGTCTTATGTGAACAATCCAATGAGCCTGAGCCTTAATTAGAGGGTGGAACGGAAATGAGAACTGAAGACACAGTCGCTGTCCTTTTCCCTAAGGCTTGTTTCCCCACTTAATCATTTGGGCTATATACTTTGATTCCTCTTTCTTCCCAATGCAAATCGTTGGTAGAAACAGCCTGTTATTTTTTTCATGCCCTTTTCTTTTAAAATCAAACCATGGTGCTAAATTTACAGTATCATATCCTGATTGTACTCATGTGTGTGTGTGCATGCACTCATGTTTGTGATTGTGTGATAAATGCATGTGTATTCATGTGTGCCTGCGCATATGCGTGCTTGTATGTGTTTATATGTGCATGCCTGGATTCGTGTACATGAATAAGAGTGTGTGTGTGTGTGTGTGTGTGCATGAGGTCTTTATATGAAGACAAATACATTAAAATAAAATGTTAGGAAGCACATGGCTTCTGTTACCTACCACAATCCAGTTCTTTTTTTTTAGGTGTATGTATGCATGCATGTATGTGCATATATGTGTGTATGCATGTATGCATGTATGTATATATGTATGTATGCATGTATGTATGTATGTGTGTGTGTGTATGTATGTATGTATTTTGTCAGGCAGTAGTGATCACACACCTTTATTTTGTTTATTTATTTTAAAAGATTTATTTATTTATGTGAGTACACTGTATCTGTCTTTAGACACACCAGAAGAAGGCATAGGATCCTATCACAGATGGCTGTGAACCACCTTGTGGTTGCTGGGATTTGAACTCAGGACCTCTGGAAGAGCAGCCAGTGCTCTCAACCACTGAGCCATCTCTCCAGCCCAATCCAGTTCTTTTATGTTTAATTTAATCTTTATAACTCTATTAGTTTTTATTTTTCTCATGTGGAAAATATACCTCAGAAAGAACATACATTTTAACCAAAGTCATCTAATGAATTCTACACTGTCAAGAAAGTGTGATCAATAATGCTGAACATTTATTTTCATTCTATGACCATAATTTACCTCTTGGTGTGGAGATTTAAGTCTGTCATGCTATCATATAAATATCTATCTATTCTTTTCTGTGAATTAGACCCTGCTTTATTTCTCTGGACATTATCTAGCTTTGGTTTATACAGAGAAAGCAGCTGATATTTTCCAGTTGAGACACATGTGACTCCGGAAGAAAAGCTTCCTTATAGTCGACAGTGTGATGCACATTGTGAAGGACAATCTTAGTTTCTGGGGCAGACTTGGGCTGTTTCTAACATGGAGCCATGGGGACGACATTGACCCAGAAAGAAAAAAGAAAAGAAACTTGGACTTGGGTCTCCTCCCCCTGTTCCAGAGTGATTCCGTGTAAGTGGCTCTGTGTCCCAGGGCCTTGGCTAATCACTTGAGGGTGGGGCGCAGTGAAGAACACGTCACATACTGATGCTTTAAATGCACTTTGGAGATTAATTAATATTATTTAAACTAATGATTGAGATATCAAAATGACGTGTTTCATATCATCACCTGCATTGATGAATATTTAACACTAATTAATAAATCACACGTTTCTGTTTTTAACCTTAATGCTGATTAAGACCTTCATTCTGTTAACTTGAAAAAAAAAAAGCCATCCAATGAAACTCAGAATATGAACACAATTTAAGACTTTACAATGTTTGAAGAGCATTTTCACTAATGATCCTTTACAGTCAAAAAAGAGGACTAAAATTATTTTTAAGATAAAGCTGAAAAGCTGAATGAAAACTGATGCCAACATTATAATTATGAAGACTAATAAGTTTGCTGTCTACTCACAAATTTGTTAGATAAAATATAGTCTCTCTTTTGTTTTTTCCACTACAGAAAATGTCTTATCTGCAAATAACACTTGTGTAATATACTCTATTATATAATGTTATATGTGTACATATATGGACAGAAACCCTACAACATAGTTATATGCTGGATATCCATGTGGCTATCCTATATTACATAAGACAACTCTGGCAAGAATCTATGAGTGATAACTTTATTTCTGCTTACAACTACATTCTGTAACTTCTAAAATGTACATCTAGAAGATGGCATTTTAAATATCTCTGGAATACGGGTGTATCTTATAACCTAGATAGTGTCATAATAAAAATACTTAGGAAAATATCATTCATCTAGGTAGTGTCTTATGAAATATCAGCATGTTTTCAAAACAATGATGTCTAAACATGAGTCATACATAATATATCAAAGTTAACTGTCTATTGCAAAGACTACTCCCCCAAAATGTGTAATTGACATCTTCAGTCAGATACCAAAAAATCAAAGGTAGAACAAACACTGTATTTATCGAATCATGGCAGAGAAATGAATGTTGTCTTGGCTGTTCCTGGGCATTTAAGCCTTATGTTTCAGTTATCAAATTTCCTCACCCTCAACTAAGAAAATTCATGAAAACTCATCAAACACATCGGCAGAACGTTAGAAAGCATCAACGTCACCACATTAGTATGGCCTTGTCACTTTCTCTCTCTCTTAGTTGGTTGTTATGTTCTATAAGTGAGACACATATTAAGAAATGACAAATATTTTCTTTTGAAAAGCATTCAGCTGAAATTTAACTTCTCTGGTTGGGTCTAAAAGATCGAGGTCACAGTGTCTCCCGGCGCCATTTGTCTCTCACCTACGTTTCAGGAGACCACTAAAGTCAAGTTCCCCTGCGTCCTCTTGGCCTTCTCCACTGTCATTAACAAAAGAAAAGGGTTTACTACAGACCCAGAGATGCGCTCCCCACCAGTGAACACTCTACACAGAATGTATATGCAATCTTGGACTGGCACACAAGGACTAAATCAACACAAACTATTTCTTTTCACACAAGAGACACTGTACATTTTCGGAGTACGTCCTTGTGGAAAAGTGGACATCCGGAGCTTGTGTTACTGCATGGTTGGAGAATACACAATGTATATTGCATATATATATATGAAACTGCTTGGATTTGTGTTAAAAAATGGGATAACACAAATGCACTGAAGCCAAGCAACGCAAAGTGCTTTCTTTTTGCAAGTGGGGGGCTCTGGAAAGAAAGCTGTGTAAAAAGCAAAGGACTTTAGCTGATCTCTGTTATCCATGGAAGGCAGGGATTGGCTTGAAGGATGGAGTGTTGCTTGTCAGACATATACGGGCACACAGCCTTATGTCTAAAGGTATCCTCTACACCCATGAATAGATGAATCAGCTAAGTGATTCCAACAGGGCTCACAAATGGAGCTCCTCACTGTGGAGCTTTCTAGAAGATGCATTTCTTTCTGCTTTAAAGAGACCGCTCTGTGCAGCACGGTCATTTGGTTTTCTCACTAGCACCTTTTAAAACGAATTTTTCAAAAAAAAAAAAACTTCTCTCTTGAGTTGCTAATGATCTCTTTCTTAGGACCTGCTTAAGGCAGTTTTCCAAGGAGAAATGCATCTTACATCAGGCATGCAGCCGCTGTCCTGACTTTCTAAGAAGCTGTGGTACTGGCGTTTAAACCGTACTACGCGCTCTTACTTACATGGTTAATTTTTAATGGAGATTTTGTTTCCTGCTTTTTTACAGATGTGAGTTGTAGTTTCTAAGAAAAGAGTCTGTGGGTTTAAAAACACCGTGTCTACCATGTGAGTCTTAAGAAATTAAATCCAACTAACAAGCTTTCAAATTTTCTATTAGCAGGCGGCCAAGGACCTTTTGAAGTGAACGCATTTCTATGATTTCAAAACACAGAACAGTAGCTCCCTCTCTTAAGATATACCTGCATGGGCCAGGAGCATGTTTAGACCAGTTTATTGCTTATTATGGAGTATCAGGGGGAGATGGGAGTTACAGTAGTAAGAGATTTGAAAGTTTGAGGATCTTTTTTTTCCAAGTTAAAAAATATCATCAATTGATTGGGTAATATATAATATTTTTCAAAAATCACTAAGTATTGTATTTCTGGATATTTTAGGCAGGAAGTATGTCCTTTTAATCAGACAAAAATTATTGCTTTATAGTAAAGGAACCATATTTTATTCTCTAGAACAACTTTTCTTATTCAACAAGATGGTGTGTAGAGTCAGTTTTAAGAAGAAGAAAATATCTGTCCTCATTCAAAAACTGTATACTATGTCATCATCTAGCACAGAGGTAGCATGATGATAAGAAACCAATAGCTTCTCAGAAGCTAGGGGAAAAAGATCATTTTTCCTTCTTGCCCCCCCTGATCTTTCAGTCTTGCTAGCTGGAAACATTAGTTAAATGGGTATCTAAATTATTCCTTTCTTCAGCATTCTTAACACCAGCAGATCTAGTGGTTGTTTATTTCAGATAATCCAACAGTCTACGGTATTAGCTTTACTAAGTAGCTTCTTAATTCTAAGTGTGAAAGGGCATCCAGTTTCGTAGTTCCATACTTGATGAAAAGAAATAGAAATGGAAGTTTTCAGCTCTGACTTTGCTGGTGTTGTCTGAAGTGTTTCTTTCTGTGTCTCTTTTGGCCATTTGGTGGCAAACAAGGTGATGGAGGATAAGTCCGTGCTCAGTAGATGGATAATCTAAGACAACCATGAGATCTGAAAAATGGAGTTACCACTCTAACAAGAATTCCCCCCAAGAAATTATCAGTATAAGGTTGGTTTTGTAGTAAGCTCATGGCTTTTGTAAAATAGCTACTTTTAAATACTTGGCACATTTGGCTGCAGTGAAATGGACTTTTGGAATATGGTATATGGAGGGAGGGTAAGTCCTCCAACTCCGTGGTATACGAGAGCTACCTGGATTCCCACTATGACATTACCTCCTTTTGAAAGCAGATCTGATGTCAATGTTTGGAGTAGTCCCGGTAGATTCTTTGGAAAGAAAGACAACAATACAGTGAAGGATGATTAGGAAGGCAACTTTGTATTCAGTTCTGTCACAGACTGAGGAGATTTCTCCAGATGGAGAAGCTCAGCTGAAAGGAAACGCTGTCCTCCTGGGTGGCTGAGCTATCAGCAGATCGCCATTGCTTGTTCTCTAAATGAACAGCCAATAGAAGACTCCAGAGGCAACTTGTCATTCTACCTGCCTGCCTGCCCGCTATGTCAGAAAGAACTTTTACAATGCATCAACTTGATCTTTCTGGATAGGGATTTTTTGATCTATCATGGAGGGAAGTCCAAAAGTCAGAATTCTGAAAACCTTACCCAGGAGACTTTTAGATGTGCCTGGCTGGGGTGATGCAGCCCTTTTGGGCACTAGAGGTTCTTACAGTGAGGGACCCATGATCATTTTGTATCTGCTTGACATTTGACATTTTGCAGAACAAGAACTTCATGCCCTTTCCAGATCATCGGCATAGCTTGCCTTCCTTCCTTCCTTCCTTCCTTCCTTCCTTCCCTCCTTCCTTCCTTCCTTCCTTCCTTCCTTCCTCCCTCCCTCCCTTTCCTCCCTCCCTCCCTTCCTTCCCTCCCTCCCTTCCCTCCCTTCCTCCCTCCCTCCCTCTCTCTCCTTCCCTCCCTCCCTCCCTCCCTCCCTCCCTCCTTCCTTCCTTCCTTCCTTCCTTCCTTCCTTCCTTCCTTCCTTCCTTCCTTCCTTCCTTCCTTCATGACTTCTTTCCTTCTGCTTCCTCCCTTTCACCCTCCCTCCCTCTCTTCTTTCTTTCCTTCCTTTAATCTCATTTTTTAGAGACAATTTTATTCCATAGCTCTATCTGGTCCAGAATGTACTCTATAAATCAGGCTGGCCTCAACCTTGCAGTAGTCTTCCTGACTCTGTCTCCTGAGTGGTCCAGGCACGTTTCATACCCCGTTTGTCTACATAATTTCCTGGAAGAGCTCATCCTAATGTGAGGACAAAGTTCACCTCCTCAGACTTTTTCATCTGTCTAAGTAGTGTTTCACTACAGGAAAGGGATTTTTTTTTTTCTTTCTGTGTGTCGCTCTTCTGCTCTGGGCACTGAGCCATGACTGACTCCCTTTACCCCCACACTCAAGTAGGACAGGGTGTGGTTTCTGGAGTCTTCATAATCCTTGTTACCCTGCTCCAGAGGGATCCAGGCTGGAGTGCAGTACTCATAACTAATAACACCACTGCAAATGTGGAACAAACAGTAGGATCTAGAGAAAAGGCTTGCATCCTAGAACTCAATTCCATGTATGTAAAGAATCCCATTTAAAACAATACCTGCTTTGTTTCCTTTGTGGGGCCAAATCACACTTGGATGAACTCATCCTACGTTCATGATTGGTGTTGGCAAGTTGAGTTTCTGCTTGCCCACTTATAAAAGGGGAGGCTTCATTCAACCTCAGTGTGACAGAACATTTATTGTTTTCTTTGTGCAGTACACAGAACTCATGGGCTGAGAATTTCTGTTACGTGACATTAATTACTAGAAGAGAACATTTCTGGCCTAGCATCCTGACATCCACATATAGACTTATCACCAAAAAAGGAAAAGGGGGCCCATGCCACAGATAAAATCACTAGAAAAACAGTACCACCCTTCTCTGTGGGTCTGAAGGAATATTGATAGGAAGAGACTAATACTGCGTCATTGGGCTTACTAAATACACCACAATCAGAACACAATCTTAAATGCAAATTAAATACAGCAAACCCAAATCTGAGAGAATTACAGAAATCTCTTCCTCATCCCTTCCCACCTTGTAAAAAGTCACATTTATCCAGGCAAGATGACTCTCTTACCGTGTACTTCAAGATCAAATGAACAGCTGTCAAATTTATCCTTGTAGGTGACCTCACACCTGTAATTTCCTGCATAGTTCTCTTTGGCCTTGATGATCTGCATCTCGAATGTATATATCTGCAACAAAAGCATCCACACATACTTAGACTGACCTTGATAGCTGAGATAGGTGCTCACCTACCTTAATAAATTTCTCAGTATTGGTATAAAGATGGGACTCTATCTATATCCAGAACATGGGTCTCAGTCTAGAAGGGTGAATGTGTCCCACAGCTTCTAGACACAGCAAGACAGTTGCAACAGGGTGTAGACACAGGACTGACATCTCTCAAAACTAAACTTGTGTCGTGTAGCTATTTCCTCTGCGTTGGACCTGATCAGTGCCATTTTGAATCAGGGGAGCTGTGAATCGCCAGCATGAGCCAATCACAAGATGAAGCCTTTTTTATTTTTCTGTTTTACTTTTATTTTTTATTGGTTATTTTATTCATTTAAGATGAAGCCTTCCTAACAGTCCCTTGGTTGGAAGCTTTTATGAATTATTGCCCATGCCGGGACAAGGCTTTTCGTGATGTAGCTCCTGATTTCCTCACAATACTGTAGCTAACACCTCCTGCATGCTCCTAGAAATAACCCCAACTGGATTCATTGGTTCACCATGCTGGACTTGGATGGGATCTTTTCCTTGATGACATTGTCTTTGATGTCAATGTCTGATATCTGTGGTTAATAGAAATGTACTACCTAGGGGAAAAATCATGTAGGATCCTGAAATATCTTTCTAACCCAACAGAAGGGATGAGCGGGGGTTCGGGACCATACCCGGGTTTGCCTCTCGAAGGTCTCCTTCAGCTGCAGGTGCTTCCCAGCCTTGCTGGCCAGATCCATCCATTTCCCCTTGAACCACTTGATGGTGGGTTTCCTAAGAAGGTCTTCAGCCTTAACTTTGGCTATAAAGGTGATGTTTGCACCTAGAAAAAGCACAAAGGAATTAATCTGGGATGTGGAAACTGCTGTTTGTCTTGTTTTCAGCTGAAAGGAGTTGATACAGGTCTGTTCTGTATAGAGCAGGGCTTACGTGTTCACAGGTGGGGAGTCTTAGGAAGGTCCATCTGATCTGTTTTAGAAGTTTCTATGCGTGTGTATGTATGTATGCATATATGGATGGACAGATATCTCTATATTTTTTACTAATATATATTATATAAAATAATATATATACTCAGTAATAACACACACACACACACACACACATACACACACACACACACACACACACACACACACACAATCTCATTGAGAACTGAACCCTGAACTTTGTGCATGCTAGACAACTGCTCTACTACTGAGCCATATCCCCAGTCCATGAATGAAGAAATGGGTGGAAAGAAATCTTTATATGTGGATTTGCATTCAGGTGGAATAAAAAAAAAAGAAATACATGTCTGTATTATTCAGGATGATGGGATGCCTGTAATTACAGGATTGTGACTGATGTAAACCAATCTCTTTGAAGCGACTTGAAGTTATCATAGAGTCATGGATTAGACCCTGGGGACATCGGAAGCACCTTGGCCGGTGGCTGGGTATCTCAGTTTTTTACAACATACAAGGAGCCAACATTTCTGCTTGTATAGTATGCCTGAGAGAAGAAACTCAGGAATATAGTTAGTTATATGTTCAATTGTATAATATCCAAGTCTAATTCTGAGTATCAGAATTTGTTGAATTAAAATCTAGGAGCTACTCAGTTCGCCTCTATCTCTGAGCTTTGTTTATTTCCTTCACAGCAAGTGGCTACTGTGGTTATGTGTTTGGTTAACTCCTGTCTATTCCGGTCTTTAGGCTATAATTTATGTGTATTTACATGGAATTCTGTTTCCAGGACAACCTGACAGTATGTTATGTAATGAACATTTCTGAATAAAAAGTTCCACATCTGTAACATCTGTCTGGCCAGCTGCCCTTGAGTCACACTGCATAGCTCATCTTGCACATGTACAGAGTTGTGGGCACCCTCAGCACCTTCTGGGTTGAGTCTTGTCATCGTGACAACAGACACTGGTCTTCAGAGCTTCAGAGGCAGATCTCATTACTTATTCTCATTTTACACATGAAGAAACTGAGGTAGGTATTGCCCTACTAGTAAGAAAGAAAGCCAACATTTTAGACCCAAGCAAGTTGGCTCTAAGGTCCAGACATAGAGCTCCTGTGTGCTAAGAATTACTAAGATAACTGTCATCCCTCTTCTGGGGTTATAAAATGCACGGTATAGAACTTATGTGTAACAGACTATTGCTAAGTCATAACAAGGAATACAATGGGCTTAGAAATGTTATGGTAGTCAAATGAATCCAAATACAGCAGGCCACGTGTTACATAATTACTCCATTTGCATAAAATAAACATATTCCATTGGGGGTGGGGAAGATTAGGATTAGGGAATGGGGGAGGGGGTCTGGAGGAATGGGATGCTAGATCTTCTGGGGGTGCCGAAAATATTTTGGAATGGCATGAATATGGTGAATGTTCTCATGACAGCAGAAGTCTCCTGTTAAAATGATTTATTTTCTGATACGTGAAAATGGGGAGGATTCCGGGCCAATACTCACCAACTTTCACAGATCCGGTTTGAGGTTTTTCAACAAACAGGGTGGACAGCTGGGAGTTGGCATTCTGTTTGTCCTGCTCCTCCCCGCCAGCAGGTGACTCACCAAGAGACCATTCTGGAAGCGGACAGGAAGACACGGATCACGTCAGGGCCAGGGTCTCCTCAGGCTCACTTACCTGTATTTACCGTTCTCCTTCATGCTGAGTCTTGGGGTCTTGCTCAATAAACCTAGATAAAATGACAGCATTCCCTTGTCCCCAGCAACCACCAGAGGAGAGGGACAGACTCTTATGCTTATAGGGATGGGTCTTCCATGGGCAGACAAAGGAACATTATCTAATTCCTGGAAGAGGGAAGCTTGTCAGGTACGTTGTCCACTGTTCTTGGTATTAGCCCTGTTCTCCATTATCTAGACAGAGGCAGAGAAATTCACACAGCAATTGAGGTGCCACTCCCGATTGCTGACTCAAAGGTCAAATCCATACAACAGAATCTGGAGAAACCAAAGAGTAGGTCACTTTGAAGGTAAAATGCCCAGCGTGGGTCAGAGACCCAAGCCTGACTTCCCACTCCTAGGTTCCTTGTGCTCAGTAGGAAATTACATAGAGGTTGAGTAAGTTACAGGGTCATGACCTGCAGGGACAGATGTAAAAAAAGTGGTATTGCCCTGAAAGGAAGAAAAATACAATAACAAAACCAAACAAACAGAGAGGGAGAGAGAGAGAGAGAGAGAGAGAGAGAGGACAAGGAACAGGTCTGGAGCTTTCCCATAAAGAGAGACAAAACTGAGAGAGAAGCTTATTTTGTATTTTCTAGTCTGCAAGGAGATGCAAAGTCGACATGGGTCAGCAGTTAACTCCAGCGGGGGCAGGGGTGAGTGTGGAGGGTAGCAGGGGAGTCATTCTCTCTCTGAACCAAGTGGAGAAGTGGAGGCAGAGTTCCCTTGTTGACACTTGATAACTGGGGGGGGGGGGGGGGGGGTTGGAGAAGGCACAGGTCAGACAACTCTGTACTTGTTCATGGTTCATGAAAAGAAGGGAAGTGAACATTTAATCGTTTTAGTTTTCCTGTGTCAGTCATGCTCAGCGCTAAGAATTCTTTACCCAGGATGAGGCTAAGCCAAGTAGTCACTTGATTACGCATTCTTAATCCCCGAGCTAAGGTTAAAGTACGCTGTGCCTGTGATGTTAATACTAATAGTGAGTGGTGATCATCTGCGCAAGGATCTGTGTGAAGAATATGAAGACAAGCTGCTTTCTTGGTGTTCTCACTTCAATATGGGCAGTGCCCATGCCACTGACTGGTTCTTAAGCAGCCAGTGATGGGACCAGATTATTAAATGAATAAACGATCAAATAACTTTAGAATCATAGTTATACCCCAGTGTGTGTGTGCAGATGTTTCTAATGGTTATATTTACAATTATACACAGGTGTAAATTATAACTTCCCACATCCCAGGAGTGGAAGACTCATCTGTGGTTATTGGCTAAATGTTAAAAATGACATTGTGATGTATCAAATGCGTCTGTGGCATACGTGGCTGGATTCCTGAATGCTGTTGCGTTTTATCATGCAAAGTTAATTGTCTCTCAACACATTAGTTTTCTTACAGGGGGAAATGTAATGAAAGGTTGCTGTAAAAGCTACAAACTGAATGGAACAGGGATTAGAATCAATACAGCCCCAGGAAAGAGTCATTAGTGCTTCTATATAAGCTTGGGGTCCGGATGCCTCGTTGAGATGTGTTTGCTCACCTGAATCTTTTCTCTCCAGGGCCCGACTACCCAAACCTGAAAGAAAAGCATGATTTGGAGGGTGCAGGGGAGGGGAAGAAGGAGGGAAGTGGGCAGCTGCAACCTTCTGGGGACACCCCTAACCCCTCTCTCTGTGTGTTATAGAGGAAGGAAACTACAAGTTATCTTGAGTGGAAAATCAATAGAATCTCAACTGTGAAGGACTCTGTTAAGAATCTGACCTCTTGAGGCCAGCCTGGTCTACAGAGTGAGTTCCAGGACAGCCAGGGCTACACAGAGAAACCCTGTCTGGGAAAAACAAAAAAACAAAAAAACAAAAAAACAAAAAGAAAGAAAAAAAAAGAAAGAAAGAAAGAAGAAAGAAGAATCTGACTTCTTTAAGAGCAATTAAAAAATATAAATAAGGATGGGTATATAGATGAAAATGGATGATAAACATTTTTATCCCTAAAATAATCATATCCAAGACCTTTCTTTTTCTTTCTTTCTTTCTTTCTTTCTTTCTTTCTTTCTTTCTTTCTTTCTTTCTTTCTTTCTTAGTTTTTCAAGACAGGGTTTCTCTGTATAGCCTTGGCTGTCCTGGAAGTCACTCTGTAGATCAGGTTGGCCTTGAACTCAGAAATTCTCCTGCCTCTGCCTCCCAGAGTGCTGGGATTACAGGCGTGCACCACCATCTTTCTTTCTGTCTGTCTCTGTCTTCCTCTCTCTCCCTTTCCCTCTCTCTGTCTCCCCCTCCCTCCCTCCATCCTTCCCTCCATCCCTCCATCCCTCCCTCCCTCCCTTCCTTCCTTTCATGACAGTGTCATCATGTGACTCAGGCTGGTCTTGAACTCACTCTGTAGCCCATGCTGGTCTGGCCTTCACATCCTCCTGCCTCCATCTCCCCAGTGCTGAGATTATGGGTGTGCATCACCACACCTGGCTAGAAAATCTTTCCTTTCAGGAGTTTTGCATGGACATCGTCATTAAAGCCAATGTTTCCCCTCTTGCTCCCCTGACTCTCTGCTGCTATGGTAGGTCAATGAATTAATGAGTTCAAAGTCGGGCCAGGGAGTCATCCTAACCTGGAGGCAGGGCACTCGGCGGAGAGGCCTCATCTTCCTCTGAAACAAGAAACAGGAGGAAAAAGTCAAGGAGGAAAGAACTTCATCCAAGTAACCTGGGGAAGAGGAGTCTGGAAAAGAAGAGAGAGACTACACAGAGCATTTTCAACCGCTGAGTGAGCCTTAGGAGGTCTCGCACCTGCAGGTAACCTTTGAGAATGTAGAAAAAAAAAAGGTACGAGAGCTGGATAATTCAAATGAAAACAGAGATTTTTTTTTTTTCAAAAAATGGAACCATGCCAGAGTTTTTGTGACTGTAAGTCAGTGGGAGGACGGTGGAGGGGGTTTCCGAGGTTTTTATTTCATAGCTGAAATCAATGGCAGATGGTATTCATATATCATATCCATTTACATCCTGACACATGAGCTTTTAGGGATTATTTGAGAGCTTGTTTCCACCCAGTGAACCCCAGAGTTTCCTGTCTGTGTTTAAGAAGCCAAAATTCAAGTTGATGAATATAAATTAATCAGCTTTATTAAGTTTAGTAATGATCATCTTCATAATTTCACAGCCATTTCCCCAAGATTCTATTGGTACTCCCACCACTGTGTGATTCAAAAATTACTCATCATGCAGATTTATAAATTCCAAAATGTGTTGTGTAGTACTTAAATGCTCAGAGGCACAGTGACGTGTGCCCCTTCCTGACATGCCTGTGCAGCAACATGCTTGTTTAAAGATGCTTAAAGAGGTAGTTGGTGGTGTGGGAACCTCTGACCCTTCCTTCCCAAAGCATGCAGGCGAAGGTTTGAATAAATAATACGCATTGTACATTTCTCCAAATAGGACCACAGAGGACCTTTGATGACCTCATACACAGTATACAGAAGATCCACGTGCACAGAATATTTACTACAAGCAGCTTAAAAATTATTCAGAAGGCTTTTGTGTGATCTACTCAAATATTTACAACAAATACTATTTTAGCGACTTTACATTACTTTCAACCAATAAAATGATATAAATCTTACCATTTCTCCAAAATATTACAACACAGGCATAGAGACACCCTAATGTTTATTACCTTCAGAACTCAGGAAGAGATTCACCTCAGTATAAAACTTGTGCTTGCTTAGTGGAAGACTTTAGTGATCAGAGATGGTTGGAAAATGCTAGGCTGAGCATTTATATTTTATTGTGTTGGTCTTTTGCGTGTTTACTGGCACACAGGTTAAAGCCCTTGGTGAGTTCAGGTGCACCAAGAGTGGGTATGAGACAATGTACTTCTTAAACTCATTCTCTTTAGAATTTTCCTCTCCTGGAATACTCATTAACATTCCAAAAACTACACATCTATAGCTACCTCTGAGGCCTACAACTCAGAGCCTTAAACAGGAAATCCTCCTGTAGCCTCTTGAGAGCTGGAATTACTTGTTCCCATCTCTGTGATGGACTGCAGATGTTGAAAATCTGACCTTAAGCTCTCGAATGCTGGTCTGGTTGAGTGCAATTGAATTGGGCGGAAAAAGAAAACTTTAACTTTTCTTTTCTACCATTAAAGGCATTCTGTAATTAGGAAGAAACTATGAGAACCTTTTAGGTTCTGTGACATTCAATGCCATTTATACGAAAAGTAGAATCTTAAAAATTAAAAGAAAAAAAGAAAAAAAGACGCTGGGTGGTGGTGGCACATGCCTTTAATCCCAGCACTCGGGAGGCAGAGGCAGGTGGATTTCTGAGTTTGAGGCCAGCCTGGTCTACAGAGTGAGTTCTAGGACAGCCAGGGCTATACAGAGAAACCCTGTCTCGAAAAAACAAAAAACAAAAACCAAAAAACAAAGCAAAAACAAAAAAACAGACAAAAAAAAGACAAAAGAAACAGCACAATATGGAAGTCACATATTGTTGAACCACAACAGCAACAATAAAATATTGGAAGACAGCAACATCCGCTAACATTAATTCATCATTTTGAGCCACTTGATTAACTTATACTGTTTAAAATGTCACATGTCTTTACAGTTTGATGCTTACAAAAAAATCAGTATTCATCTTATTGTAAATACATATATTTAATGAGGGTTGTTTTTCCCATCCAAACCTATTAGGCCAAAGTTATATCTTTTTTTTCCTTTTTTTTTTCTTTTTTAAGATTTATTTACTTATTTTATGTGAGTACACTGTAGCTGTCTTCAGACACACCAGAAGAGGGCAGCAGATCCCATTACAGATGGTTGTGAGCCATCATGTAGTTGCTGGGAATTGAACTCAGGACCTCCGGAAGGGCAGTCAGTGCTCTTAACTGCTGCCACCTCTCCAACCCAATGTTATATCTTCTAATAGGTGTTTTAGACTTGGAAAATACAATGATGTTAATTTCTTAACAAGGTCCACTACCGTAAAGCAAAGGCATTAGATAGAACACACAGTAACAGGATAGGAAAAGTATAAGAGGTATTTCTGCAGACCATTGATGAATTGACACCTGTGGTGGTTTGAATAGGAATGCTTGGTTTACAGGGAGTGGCACTATTAGGAGGTAAGGCCTTGTTGGAGTGGGCGTGGCCTTGCTGAGTGGGCGTGGCCTTGCTGGAGTGGGCGTGGCCTTGCTGGAGGAAGTGTGTCAGTGCTGGGGGGGGGGGCTTTGAAGTCTCATACGCTCAAGCGACCACCTGTGTGGTACACTCTCTTCCTGCTGCCTGTGAATCAAGATGTAGAACTTTCGGCTCCTCCAGCACCATGTCTGCCTGGACGCTGCCATGTTTCCCCACCATGATGATAATGGACTAAACCTCAGAACTGTAAGCCAGCCCTAATTAAATGTTTTCCTTTATAAGAGTTGCCTTGTCTCTTCACAGCAATCAAACAGTTTCTAAAACAATGTCTAAAGGTAAATTGCTTAAATACATTTAAGCATGTGAGTTAAAAGCACCAGGGTATTGTTATTGTAGGTATAAAGAAACCTAAATAAAGAAAAGGAGTTGCCGGGCAGTGGTGGCGCACGCGTTTAATCCCAGCACTTGGGAGGCAGAGGCAGGTGGATTTCTGAGTTCAAGGTCAGCCTGGTCTACAGTGTGAGTTCCAGGACAGCCAGGGCTATACAGAGAAACCTTGTCTCAGGGGAAAATGAGTTAATGGTTCTGTAAAGAAATTGCATCTGTCAGGAGAGCGGCTTAGGATAGCTACTGACTCATCTCCTCATGTGCCAGTCACACTCATGCCAGGAGAAGGAGGAGGAGAGACTTTTGCTTAAGTTATGCGAGAGATTTATTTTTGACTGCTTATGTGGTAATGTTAATTCCTGGGCAAGGTTAATACATTTAAAAAAAATTTTTTTACAGCAACTTCAAAAAGCAAGCATTTTTTTCTGGAAGAAAAACAAAAGGAGCAGTAATTATTTTAACCTAAGCCTTTTATATACGTGTGTGTGTGTGTGTGTGTGTGTGTGTGTGTGTGTGCCCGTGTGTGTGTGTGCGCACGCGCGCGCATGTATACATACACCACAACTTCATAGGCCTGGCTGGCCTGGAACTCAGTTTTCCTACTTCATCCTCTCTAGTGCTAGGTTTATAGGTGTGCACTACCGTGACTAACTCAGAAACTCCTAATATGTTTGAAGAAGTTGGTGGATAGAGCTCACACCCCAATTTTAAGGTTAATGTCAAAACCAAGCAACTCTCCGTGGCTACAAAAAAGGATTTTTTTCCCCAGAAAAATTTGAAGTTCCAGAGTAATTGTCAAAAATAATCTTTTTAATTTTTTTTCTTTGTTTTCAATGTTATCTATAAGGATGGTATGCCTGAACCGTGTGTAGGCATTATCTGTAGAGGCCAGAAGAGGTTGTCATAGCCCCTCCCCCCCCCAAGGACTGCGATTACAGATGGGTCTGAGCTGCCACCTGGGTGCCCATAGTCTAACCTGGGTCCTCTTGGAAGACAATCAATGTTCTTACCCACTGAGCCATCTCTCCAGGGCAGCAAAATATTGTTAATAGTGTGAGCTTATGTATTGAGTATTTTTTAACTGTTCAGAGGACAAGAGGACATAGTAATAAAAGATAGCAGGGTAAGTTTAGAACTAATTTCCAGGTGTGACCATTAGAAGCTTTGAGCAAGTTGTTTATATTACCCTCACCAACTGCAGCTTGCCCAGCAAGTGACAAACAGGAATAAAACTTTATCCAGAAAACTTTATCCAGATCGCCACTGGAGTCATGGTCAGCGGGCGAGCCAATGTGGAAATTCAACTGTTGAGTCATTCTGCAAGAACTTATTGGAAGGTTGTCATGTGAAGTTCTGTGGCAGATGCTGGAGGGGACAGAGATGAGGAGACCAAAGAGGTGTTAAGACATCGCGCCTGACCTTCGAAAGGCAACCGGCTGGTTAGGGAAAGGAGTCAACCATGAATACGTGACTAGCTGGAGACAATCATAAATGGCAGAGGCACCGGGTCCAAGAAAAATCAGGAGGAAGAAGGAGGAAGGGTGGGAAGGAGCCTGGTGGTCAGGGGCGAGCTGTCCAAGGGCTGAAACCAGAGTTGGATAGTTTTAAAAGAAAAAAAAAATTTAAAAAGACCAAGAGTGGGAGGAAGCTAGGAGAGGAAGACAAGCTGGTTAATGCTGGAGGGAGGTATGTCTGCAGCCAACTCAGCATTTTCTTTGCAATCTCTCTTGTCCTGGATGCAAATGGGAGGTAGTCATAGAAGACAGGAAATAAAGCCATTTACTTAGCGTCCTTATTTAAGAATGAGTATCACTTCTTACATGAAACCAACTTGCTTGCCAAGTATGAAGAGTAACTCTTTTAAAACAAAACAAAACAAAAACAACAAAAACACAGCAGGCAGCTTATGAACCTGGGCACATGACTGTAAGTAGTCATAACTTCAACTTCTATAAATAGAAGAAGAAGAAATGCTACGAAATTAAGAGATCCCATCATCTGGCCTTATTCTTTTATTATGCTTGTTTTCTGTAAGGAAGTGTCTGGTGACTGGTTGCTTTTAGTTTATAGAAAATTTATTTAAGCGTATAAATAGAATATGATGACCTTTGCAGAGTGAGGGTCAAGCCCAGGTTTTGTTTAAACCATGACAACTTGCCTTCTAGCACGGCCTCATCTGCTCTGTTGGTTCTGCCTTACAGGTCAGCCCCAGCACCTTTCCAAATTTGGAAGCAGAGGTATACTCCATGGGTCTTGTTGAGAATAATGTTACAATAACTTCAGCCAGGGCGTTCAAATCTCCTTGAACACATCTCATGGAAAGATTTCTAGGAGTTTGCACTGTCTGCATTCTGTAAGAAAATAGCCTTGAACCATGGCCAGGGAGCCAGGATTAGCATCCTCGGTACTGTCCGTGGGCACTCCTGAAGGTCAGGACAAAGGGCAGTGTGCTAACACCAAGAGTTCATTTACAAGAGGGTATCTGTAGAAAAGCCAGTATACCGAAAGAAAGGAAGATGTTGCTAATGTGTAGGAAACAGATACATAATTAACATGCTTTGAGCTGTGTTCAGGAAAGAAAAGAATCCTATTATAACCAGAAAACAATTATTACGAAATTTAAACTGCATTCTTCATTACTGAAGTAAATGTTAAGGTAAAAAAGATGATGTGAACATATAAGGCAAAAGTGTCCATCAATTTCCAAGAAAACTTTTCTCCATGGGAGGCTATTACTCCTTAGCCTGAAAGAGATGGCTCACGGGGACAACGACTTCAGTCATAGGAGGTCACAGAAATACATGTTAACTATTTCTTTTCCAAAACTGTACTGTATCCACAAAGTGCAGAACATGGGTCACTATCGTGCTGATAAACACGTTTCCAATGCAGTAAGCAGTCGATGATGTCTATTTAGTGTCTGAAATGTCCGTGTCTAAAATCAGTATACCTCCAGGAGAATGTATTCCAGTGTCACGACATCTTCACAGTTGCTAGTGAAACCTGAACTAATTCATGTAGGACTCAAAACCTGGCAAGCCTTTTAGAAACCTCTAGATAAATCAGCTGATTCTCCCAACCGGGATCAAACAGCTTTTCTCCCCTTGTTCAATGGGACTCAGAAGTGGTCAACTCACCAACACCCACGCTGGCTTCTCCCTGACTGCACGTGACATTGTTCTGTGGTGATTTTTCCCTTGTTTGGAAACATGTGTGACAGCCACACACCAAAGCACCATTTGGTTATGCTGATTGGGAAACCACACAGAGGAAAGCTAACACGGAGGAAATGTCACGGATCACGTGATGTCCGGAAGGACCCCCCTTCCTGTTCAGCCCTTGTGGAATTCAGCCTAGCTCGCCCTCCCTCCAACTCACCTTTTGCTGGAGCGGTCCCCGCCTCTTTCTCTTTATTTGGTTCTGTGTAGAAAGTACAAGCACATCTTTAAAAGTGTCTCACGGGCACTTGATTGGGTGGTGAGTGGAGGACGAGGGAGAAAACATGATTATGTTAATGATGCTGCATACTCATTATGCTGCATATTAATGGGGAGTTTGGGCTCACTGTCACCTTTCATCAAAGCAGTTAATAGATGTGATCGATTTAAATGTCTATACAAAACCATGCAATACACATTTTGTTAAAATACACTTAACCCAGGGCCAGGTGTGGTGGCACACTCTTTTTAATCCCAGCACCCAGAAGTCGGAGGCAGAGGATCTCTGTGAGTTCGAGGACAGTCTGGTATACAGTCTGCAAGCTTTAGGAGAGCCAGGGCTACAAAGAGAGCCCCTGTCTTGATAAAACAAACCCTCCCACCAAAGAAAGAAAAGAAAAGGAAAGAAAGGGAAAGGAAAGAAAAGAAAACTCTACCAGGTCCTCTACCAGGTCCTCTACCAGGACTATACACTCTGAAGATCACTTTGTTTTAGGAGTCAGTCAGGGACATTCTAAGGAACGTTGACCCATGTAAAGGGTCCCAATACCTTAGCTTCTGGCTGTTACAAGGAGGTATAAAACAGTTGTGAGCTGTTTGCAGTTTCAAAAATGTTCTTGTGGGCACTCGGATCTTCTGGATGGGGTTGGGTGGCAATAAACGTGTTACGAGGGCAGTGAGGTCAGATCTGTTCAGTCGACGTCATCTACCTTGTATTTCTTTCTGTTCAGAATCACGTTCATTTAGAGATAAGATCGCATGTGTAAGGGAATAACTCTGGGGGCTGGAGGGATGGCTCAGCGGTCAAGAGAACTTGCTGTTCAAACAATTGAGAGGGTCCGCACTTGTATCCCAGCACCTACATCAGGTGGCCGACACTGCCTGTAACTCTGTCCCTCTTCTGGCCTCTGCCACACCCGAATACATGTGCATGTACACTCACACAGATACCTGCATACAAACACATCTTAAAACATTAAAGTAACACGGCTTCCATGATGAGATGCTTTCTATGCTTTGATTTTTGTTGTTGTTGTTGTTGTTGTTGGTGGTGGTGGTGGTGGTGGTGTGTGTGTGTGTGTGTGTGTTTTATTTTGGGGAGTCGTTTGCAAGAGTGGAGGGTGGATATGAGGGGGCAGGGAAATGAGCAGGACTGGGGTACGTGATGTGAAATAAAGAGTTGTTAAAAGTTAAAAAAAATGATAAAACAAAAAAAAATTAAAAGTAACTGTTATGGGCATGTGGGCCACCTTGTAGTTCTATGGAACCAAAAGGATCATGTGTTCAAGACACAGGAGACCCAGTTTCGAATAGACAAGCAAAAACAAGAAAACCAAACAAAAACCACTAAATATCACTTCAAGCAGGAGTGCTTTCCTCCACACCTTGTCTGTCTGTCTGTCTGTCTGTATCTATGACCAGTGAGCCAGACCTCAGCTGAGGACTATCTCAGCAGAGTTTGAGAGAAGGCATTTTGGCCACGGTAGCTCAATAGTAAAGAATAAATATGAAATATGGCAGGATAAAGGAAAGACGATTTATAGTGGCCTAGCACAACCTCTGGCAGGCTGGCAGAAGGGAAAGGCTTACTTGTCATGGCCTCTAGGTTCTCTGTGTGCTCAGGAAAGGCCAAAGCAAGCTTTACATACAAGAAGTAAACAGTAAGGAAGGAGGAGATCCTAAGAAGAATGTCACAAGTCTCCAGCGGCTTCAAGATTGACATGCACAAGCTGGAGCTTGTCCATTTGACCTCCTAGGGCGCGGAGCTGAGCCCGTTTCATTCATTTGGAAATTCAGCAGTATTCCTTACTGCTTAAGGTTTCCAGTGAGGCTGGTATTTCTAGCCAAACAAAGAGGCTTCTATAAGTAGCTTGAGTCTCCAGACTGCCCTCTGAAAAATTACCTCCAGAACGGAAAGGCTGCGTAATCCTCTCATAAATTTTAGGAAAAAAAAAAAAAAGAGGTGTGGTGGGGGTAGGGGAGCTAGAAATTGAAACCTTAGTCAGTTCTATTTTGACTTAGGCTGAACTCCTCAGCAGTGGCCTGTCTCTCACCCTGGCTGCACACCACACTGCCAACTCCAGTAACCAGTGTGCTACACCAACAGGCAAGCATCTCAGTGTCGTCGCTGACTTTTGGGTCGTTGTCCTGCGGACTGTGTTTTATTTTCAGTTTGACTGCAAACCGACAATACAGGAAACTGCTATTTCTATGTAGAACTCCATGCTGTGTCTGGTACAGCGAGTCTCAGCTTTCAAATGTTTGGAAGAGAGCCCTGTATCCTTCTCTGGGGTTAGGATGCCACCTGGAGTTGTGCATATGATAAAGGCCCCGCAGCGAGTGACTCCCCCAATGCCTCTTTAAGGAGGAAGGGTGGTGAGAAAGGTTGTTGTTGTTGTTGTTGTTGTTGTGTTTTTGTTTTTCTGGCCTGGCTGGCTGGCTTGGAGGACCATGCACAAGATTTTAGGTTTCTTTCATCTTGGCAGGAGCAGACACACCCATGATTCCCGAGGGCCACACTGAGGTTTTTACGGTCTCCTCAGCCACAGGTCTCCTACATGTAAGGCAGACTTTGTATGTTTCTGGCCGCATGTAGCCTCACCAAGAATTTGGCTGGATACTTTTAATTATGTTATTTTTCCTCAATCTGGTAGGCATGAGAATACAAACGACTCAATTACTTGAATCCCACAATGTGCCTCGGGGAATCCCACACCTTTCTGGAAACTTCCGAAACAGCTTCTGAAGGTGCCTGATGGTCACATAGACCCAGTTGAGAAGCTGCCGAGCTTCGGGGCTGAGATGGGATCCATTTTCCATCGTGACAAGAGACGTGTAAACTCTTGTCTTTTACTAAATCAAGAGTAGCTTCATCAATGTTTTGCCTTGACCGATATGAAATGTGAAGCCGGCAACAACTTTTATGTAACGGAAGGACTTGGGAAGTGATCCCACAATACATAGGAAGTGCTGTTCAAATTGGGTTAATACACTGTGGATTATTTTTTGTTATCAACGGATCACACCTGTCATCATCCTCAGTAGAAAATAGGTTAAAGCTCACAGCATCCACGGAGACCAAATCATGCTGGAATGGACTTCAGCATCTGCAGCTCAAATACACGGAGGCGATGGCTTCACTTACCTTCTGGGGGCGGGGCTGGGGCGGACACTTCATTTTCTAGAAATGAAAAGAATGATGGAAGTGTTAGGCTCACTTCTCATAGGGGCTCCACCCTGGCTGCCGTCTTCCCGTGCTTGCTGACAGAGGGGGGGATCAGCGGTGGCCTTAGGCGACCCAGGCACACTGCCTTGCGGTGTGTGGTGGGAGCCGAGGACCCAAACAGCCTGATATAGATTGGATAGCGTGATGCTGGAGAGAGCAGAGGTGAGACGTAGATCCAGGCTGTGCTCGCTGCTTATTATTCATGCAAGACCGGAAGGGGCGGTACTCCCCTGTAATCCCGCCCTTTCCCGGAAGAGGCAGGAGAATCTAGCTCATTGTCTGCTAGATCTATCCCCTGAGTTCTAGGACAACCAGGGTTACTTAAAATTCTGTCTTAAAATGTGAAAGCACACAAAACCTCATCCAAGCAAGTGCAGACTGGGGATTTACTATTGCTAAACATGTTGCTCCGAGTCTGGAAAAATGCCCACTGGAGGGCTGCTGTCCGGACAAAATGAGACCCAGCAAGTGGCACATGCATACTGTGGGGCTTTAAGTGAAGTCCCTTTCACAGGTTTCTTTATTGTCTGACCTAGGTCTCTGCTCACGGCACAGTTGTGTAGATTAGTTTTCTTGAGGGGACTCCTAACTGTGGGAGCAGGAGCCATCTCTGACTCTTTTGCCAGCATTTGGGACCCCTTTCCTCATACTGGGCTGCCCCATCCAGCCTCAATATCAGGGGAGCCACCTACTCTTACTACACCTTGATATCCCATGGCTGGGTGATATTTGTAGGACGCCTGCCCATTTCTCAAAAGGAAAGGAAGAGTGGAATAGTATGGGGGTGCAGAGGGGAGGTGAAGAGAGGGACTGGGAGGAGAGGAGGGAAGGGTAACTGTCTGGCAGGTAGTGATGGGGGAAAGGGGCGATTGCCTTATAACAACAGCAACAATGAAAAGGCACCCAGGTGACTGCAGTACGATCTTTTGTTCACAAGGACAACAAAGCCCTCAGTCCTCTGATTCTGTAGCTTTTCATTCATTACAAGGAAAAGCTGTGGTCTCTGGGAAACAGAACTAACCGCTCCACATGCTGGTTTGGTTAAGGATGCATGCCTGGACTCCTACCTACACTTATGGACCAGTTCCAAAGCTCAGGGTTGGAGATTTTACATGCGACTTTGTGTATGTGGTGTGCCAAGTGTGGAGCAGTACGGCCATGCAGTATGGTAAGGAACCTTCCATTAGAGCACATTCTATTTCCAAGTAGCTACAGGCACACCCCAGGGTGTAAAGGCATAAAAATGTCCCTGTGGGCTTCCCATAGGCACCCAGAACTGGGTGTTATGGGTTCCGTGTGAGTAAACCGGATGGCTTCATTCTAGAACAGGAAGGGACTGTTAATGAAGGCCATCTCCTTTAAAAGTATCCCCCATTTGATCATTAAATAAAGCCCAAAGGTCAGAAAGTCGTATTTCAGGCAGATAATGGGAGCCCAGGAGCTCTCTGTTTGTCCATGTCTAGGGTACAACACATCTGTGTGGCTGTGGGAATCCACACGTTAGCGTGCTCAGAACGGTAGGAGCTTAGACAGTAAATAGGTTATGCCATGACAGAAATCAGAAAATGAGAAATGCAGGGATTTGGAGTACAACAATGTCTTTTTAAAAATCATATTTGTATCTGATACAAGTTTCAATTTGTCTACTTACTGGTCTGGTTTTTATTTTTTCTGGTGATCAGTAAGTATTTTACTCTTTATTAATGAGGGAGAAGATAGTTGGGTACATAGATAGATAGATAGATAGATAGATAGATGATAGATAGATCAGTGGACAGATGGATGGATGGTTAGCTAGACAGTAGATAGATAGGTAGATAGATAGATAGATCAGTGGACAGATGGATGGATGGATGGTTAGATAGACAGAGTAGGTAGATAGATAGATAGATAGATAGATAGATAGATAGATAGATAGATAGATAGATAGATGGATAGATAGATAGATAGATAGGTCAGTGAATGGATGGTTAGCTAGACCGAGTAGATAGATAGATAGATAGATAGATAGATAGATAGATAGATAGATAGAAAGATCAGTGGATGGATGGTTAGCTAGACAGACAGAATAGATAGATAGATAGATAGATAGATAGATAGATAGATCGATCGATCAGTGGATAGATAGATCAGTGGATAGATAGATCAGTGGATAGATAGATGGATGGTTAGATACATAGATATCAAAGGAGAAAAAGTAGATGACCTTACATGCTAGCAGAAGATAACATGGCAGGATGTGGGGTCATTCCCAGGCAGAGTGAAACACTTAAGACAAGAATGCTTTCATGTCTTTCTGCATCATGGAAAGTGTCATTAATGCTGTTGCCCATGAGAAGAAGAAAGCCTCCGCCTTTTTATTTTCAGAGATCAGAGTGAAGAAATGGGACTCTGGTATTGACAGCTTGGCTCTGGGTGAGTTGTTGAGGCACACGGATGGATATCAGAGTCCCGGTGTGAGAAGCCAGTTTCTCTGACATATTATCTTTTGGTCTGAGTCACGGCTGCACTATGCCCAAGGACCTCTTCCTGGCCCTCTCTGCAGACATGTTCTCAGTCTCCTGATCCTTCCTTCCCACAGCTGCAGAAGCTGTTTATCACACTCCTGCGATCCATCCCATTATTCTTTGAAGTCTCTTACCCGCTGGGTTAGGTCTACTCTCTCAAGGTTAGCCTTCAAAGCCATTGCTGCACTTTCTTGCCCCTCCCCCTCTTACTACTACGCTACCTCAGCCATTCCCTTCTGGAACTGCATTCTCTGTCCATCCTCTGACCTTCTTGCCACTGAAGGTCATTGTCTTGTTCCTTTCTGCCTCGAGCCTTTCCTCTGCGACTACGTCAGATAGAACTAAGTGGGATCCTGACCTTGGACTCACCCGATTCCACCATTCCATTTGCCCAGGCTTGACCTACCTTTATGGCTCCTGTCAAGGCCCTCTGGGCTGTGACCTCCTTTTCTTCCCTATTCCCAGCATTCTGTGACCACATCATAACATACTACTTATCAACTATGATTTAGTTATTTTCCAGGAGTCTCGGTATACTTATATCTTCCTCTCCCCTAATTAAATATATTGACAGGGATGATAGATATATATATATATAACCATGACATCTTGTTTTGCTGAAAACGCATTCAATGTCTAGCAAACTAAATAACAGAAGAATGCAGAAAGGCTTCATGGATGGTTGATACAAGCAGCTATCAAGCTGACTCAGACTCTAGGCTTTGTAAAGACAAGATCTTACCACATAGCTCTGGCTAGCATCAAGCTTTCTGTGGAGCCCAGGCTAGTCTAGAACACATTGCAAACCTTCTGCATCAGCCTTAGAGGTGCTGGGACTCCAAGCATGCATGACCACACATACCATAAGGCATAGTTCCTAAGGAAAGCTATAGGTTTTTGTTTGTTTGTTTGTTTTGTTTTGTTTTGTTTTGTTTTCTAAGAGCCAAACAGTGCCTTGGGTGATTTCTAACCCAATAAGTTAGAATCATCTTGGGTGCCGAAAGCTGTAAACGTGTCCTGAATATAAACTGTCCATTTCCATTGTGTCTGAAGGACCCAGCCACTTCGCAGCCGGCCAAAATATAAAAGCACAATGAGGATTTAAAGTTGAGCTTTAACTCAACTGCCTCGAGTCTGGGAGACACTGTGGTAACAGCCAGTTGTGACTGATAATCCACGCTGCAGAATCATAGGCCATTAGTGCTAAGACATCTGTATGGAAATGAAAGTTGTATGCTTCCTTGGGAAGAAACTGTGTCCTCTGCAGAACACAAAGAACCCATTACATTGCCGTCAACAAAGAAACAGCAATGACTTCCTGACACCTGTTGCAATTACGACTAACTTAAATAGACATTTTTAACTCTAGTAAGTTATTGTCTGCAATTATCCCCTTTCTCCTAGAAACTGAAACCCTGACACAGTTCATGAAAAGAAGCTAGGCTCTGTACCTCTTAAAGCATCAGTTCTCAACCTGTGGGGTCGCAACCCCTTTGGGGGTTGAATGTCCCTTTCACAGGGGTCATCTAAGACCATCAAAAAACATATTTACAATTACCATTCATAACAGTAACAAAATTATAATTATGCAGTAGCAATGAAAACAACTTTATGGTCTGGAATCACCACAACATGAGGAACTGGATAAAAGGGTCTCAGACTTAGGAAGGCTGAGAACCACTGCTCTGGAGGGAGCAGGGCCCATACCTTTGTTTCCCCTCACACTGGCCTGGGAGCCCACACTCTTGCTTTCTCAGTGGCTCTGAAGGAGGCAGAAGAAAAGAGCTGACAGACTGACTTTCCAATATTGTGACTTCACTTTTCCCTCAGATCACCTTCAGGGTCACATGACCTCTTATGCTGCCCCACCTCCAGGAGCATCCCTCAGTTTCCTCATTAGGAAACAGAACTAACAACACAGCCTCCGCCTCAGGGTGGTCAGCAGGAAGGAAAGAGTTAAAAGATGACATCGTCTATACGTCATTGCTTCCTTGTTTTTCTTTAATGATCATCATTTTTACTTGGCCACACCTGAGCAAGAAACGTATGTCTACATATGCCACCTGTTAAGGATTTGTCTAATTTTCAGGACCAGGGACTTCTCAGTGTTAAAATGTGTGTGGAATTGGGGTGGAGGCTGAGGAGGCAGCCAGGAGTGGGACAGGTGTGCCCTCCCCCCATCCACCCTAACTATAAAACTGTAAAACTAAACTGAGTATAATTCGCTTCTAGCATTGCAGTTCACAAGTTAGAGGAGCAGAGCAGTCATCAACCAGTCATGAATTGTGCTGAAACAGAAACGGACAGTGGGAAAACAAAACAAAACAAAACAAAACAAAACTCTTGTCATTTCCAGGGCATCAGTAAGAGTTCCTGTAACCTGGAGATAATAGGTGACAGAAATGGTGACAACCAAGCAGGCTTGACTCAGAAAATGAACCATTCCCAGAGTTCAGCACCCCCATGGTGTGTCCTTTAATATAACTTATTTCAGCGTGTATGTGTCCCTCATGTCTTTGTCTCACACAGATCCTGTCATGCTTAGCCTTGCCACTAAAATCATTTGCACACGCCCCAAACTGACTGCTTCCACGGCAGCCGTGTGTTAGCAGCCATATACCTCATCCCCCCCCCCACTGAGTATGGGGTAGGTGGGAGAACCCGATACGAATCTGGCTTACAAAACTGGCGGAGAGAGGAGACCCCCCACTCCCGTGTTTTAGGAACTCACAGGTAAACGACTGCCAGTATTGGTTCTGTCGCCTCTCCTCACTCTGCCCTCTTACGATACTCGGGACCCTAGAGCTTCAGAAAACTGCCTTTTGCAGGGGATCTGATCAAATCACAGATTGTGAGGGGGGGATCCGTGGCCAAGTTCAAAAATTCTGCATTTCGCACAGGCTTGTAGGCACGGTGGGGTTGCCTGTCCACAGCCTACACGGCTCAGCTCAGACTCTAAAGATCCCCCTATTCGACTTCCGTTTTCATAGACCGTGGTAAATGCTAAAGCGTTTACAGTAGCTGAGGGCCTTTCTTCCCTCTTTGGTCACAAGCTTCTTAAGGACAAGACCGATCTACTTTTCCTTTCCAAGTTCCACACAGCAGGTGCTTTGTAAATATAGCTGACTGGCAGGCTGTTCCTACCCGCACAAAAGCCCCTTCTCCTTCGTGCCAAGAAATGGAGAACTGTCCCCTGGTGCTCCACGGGCAGCTTTCTTCAGCTGCATTACCCACAGGGAACGCTATGTCTTCCACTGCTGTCCTCCTGCTGGCGGAGGCTCCCAGGCGCCCGCCCAAATCCATCTTTTAGATTTCATCTTAACTGTCAACACATGTCTTGCATTTCTTAACAAGGGCAGGAGAGCCATCACGGCTAGGGTATTGGCTCTCAGGAGCAATGCACCCCTTTCCTTTCTAAGGAATCTGTCCCCCTTTAAAAATCTAGGCTGGAAAGGCAACTAGAACCAAGAAGAAGGGGAAACAAACAAAACAAAAAACAAAAAAACCCTGTCCCACCAATTTCTAGGCAAATACCCTTCAGGCAGCTGGTAGGTGTTTCCCTGTGTGGTAATAGCCAAGAGGTACTTCTTTGCTAAACTCTCTAATCTTAAACAGGCAAATAGATATCGACAAAGCAAGATGCCACTAAACTCAAAAGCTAAAATACTGAGTCTGAACTCTGTGAACCAGCCAGATAAAGGCTGGTTTCCTCTCTGGTCTCATCCATTAGCAGAAAACATACCAATAGGTCTGGAAGAGCGGGAGTGTGTAAGTTGCCAAAGAAAGAGAGGGGGGAGGAAGAGGACAGGAAGAGAAAGGAAGATAAATAACCAGATAGAGCCCCAAAATCTTAGTGGAAGATAGACAAATGAGTGGGATTCTGAAACAGCCATGAAGCAGCTTCTGTCTTTCCTAGACCCGAGCGGGGAGCCTTTGATCGTTTCTAATTTGCAACAGGTTTTCCCTTCCTCTGCAAGGCTGAAATGCCTTCGGATACTTGATCTATTTATGGTGACTTTTTTCCTATGATCACCTACTGTAAAAAGCACAGGTATGCCGCCAAGGGCAGGCCTGCACGGCCTGTGCCCAGGCATTCTAATTGACGGGCACTGGTGGCAGGCATGAGACAACGTTGCGTGTGGCCTTCAGCTGCTGAAGGAACACTGGGGACCATAAATGGTGCGACTCTCTCCGGAGGAAGCCACGTCCACTTTCAATGCCAAGGCTTCTGTGGGCAGTAACTTAGTGGGGGAGGGGAGATCTTAACTCTTAGGTGGCAGTAAGCTCTCTGTGTATGTGTGTCTGTCCATTAAAATGGCATAACTCAGTTCTCTCTTTTGCATAGGCTCAGTGCCTGTCACCAAGCTATCACAATAGTTTTACAGAGTCAATATTATTACATTATTGTATTTTGTACTGTCATATATTTAAGCAATACACTATCATTAAAAACATTCTCTTTTATTTTCTATGTTATTTATATTACGGAGTGCATAAATAATTACACTACATGAATGTTACATATATGTAGAGTCAGGAGTGAGACATAAGCTGGGTGGTGGCACATGCCTTTAATCCCAGCACTTGGGAGGCAGAGGCAGGCAGATTGCTGAGTTCAAGGCCAGCCTGGTCTACAGAGTGAGTTCCAGGACAGCCAGGGCTACACAGAGAAACCCTGTCTCAACAAAACAAAACAAAACAAAGGGAGTGAGACATAAAAAGTTATCATTGAATGCTATGTCTTTTGAGGTTTCCATTCTGTCGCCTATGAAGGAAGCTTTTGAAAAATGAATCTTCTAAAGCCTTCCTTTGGTAAATACGACTCTGAGGAGAAAATGGTATGGCTTATTTATCTTTGAGGCAGGGTCCATGTAGAATATGCTAGACTTGAAATTCTCCCATGCCCAATCCACTGTTAGAGAGGTCACTATTGGTGACCTGGCAAATTCTCTTTCTTTTTCCATCAAAGGGGTCATGAGCATTGCATGCATTCCCTGTGCTGACGGCGAGTCTGGCCCTGTGTACTTCTACTGGGAGCAACTACCCTGACGACAACGCACCAGAAAGAAATGACCTCAATGGGAAACGTGGTTTGCATGAAGACTTTTACCTTACCACCTAGGGAAATATCGGCTGTATTAACTACTGTCACCAAAAACGTAACAAACATTTCATTTATAATAATAGTTCTCAAACTATGGGCTGGGAATCCTGAGCCCAGAGACTTTAGAGACTTTAGAGAGTCTAGAATATCAACGTTACTTCTGTAATCTTAAGATATAATTTGCATCTTTTGTTTGCATTCTCACAGGTAAATAGTGAGTTTCCCTCCCCCACAAAGAACACACCACATGTAACGACATCAGCATTCTGACAGAAAGAATTCATGCTTGTATATTTTAATGTTTGAAACATCTTTTGAATTTTAATTTTCTCAAAACTAGCAATCAGAAACTGGTCACTGCCTTTAATAACTAAGAATGGTGTATCTGAAACTCTACTCGCTTCCAAGGTTGAGGAGGGACTATCACCTGTGTCTTAGCAACACAGCAAGGTCCTGTTCTAAAAGCATAAGGAGATGTGTGTGTGTGTGAAATATGTATCTAGGTAAGAATAGAGTAAGGTCTTTTTAATGTGAATAAATTCATGATATATATATCTTCATGATATATCACATGATGGCTCACAACTATATGCAGTTCCAGGGGATCTGACACCGACTTCTGGCTCTGTATGCATGTGGTGCTCAGATGTAAATGAAGGTAAAGTGCCCAGACACATAAAATAAACAAATAAACATTTTTTTAAAAAAATGTAACCATATTTGGTGGCACATGTCATTAATTCCAATACTAAAGAGGGGGAGGCAGATAAATCTCTGTGAGTTCAAGGCCAGACTGGTCTATAGAGTGAGTCCCAGGACAGTCAATGCTACATAGTGAGGCCCTGTTTAAAAACTTGGTTGTCATCTTCCTCCTCCTCCTCCTCCTCCTCCTCTTTCTCCTCCTCCTTCCTCCTTTTTCTTCTTCTCTTCCTGTTCTCCTTTCTTCTCTTCTTCCTCCTTTTCTCCCTCCTCCTCCCCCACCTTCTCCTTTTCCTCCTCCTCTTCCTCCTCCTTTTCTCCTTCTCCTTTCTTTTCTGCCTCCTCCGACTCCTCTTCCTCCTCCTCCTCCTTTGTGTGAGGTCACAAAGGTGGGAGGATGGACCTGGGAGAACTGTAAGTGAGTGTGATGGGGAGCATTGCTTGAAATTCCCAAATAATCAATAAAAATATGTTGGAAAACAAAACGAAACTGTCAAATAACTTTGGAGGTAGAAACTTGTTTTCCTACGGGCACAATGGCAGAGACAGTATCATTCAATATTGCTTCCTCTACCATATTCCTTCCATCTACCTTATTGACTTATCCAGATTACAGCTTCTGATCTCAGAATTACAAGAGCCACTGGGGAGGCAAATGCATTTGTCTCAAGCTTCTCACGCTGCTTTACTAAGGTTCCTGAGATGCAACGAAGTCTTGAGAGAGTGCAGAACACTAGCCTTGGGGGACGCAAGTTGCCTAACCAGGCAACTTTAGAGATGTTGCTCCCCCTTATGCGTCTACCTTGTGTTTGCACGGCCTTGACAGTGCCTGCTTTCTTATCTGCTGGCTGTTCTCAAGGGTGCATTAAACCCCCTGCAGCTAGTCCACCAGGGCATGTGTGTAACAGCAGAATGTGGGCTTTCATCTAGTGATGGACAGCACAATGAAAGTGACTTTCCAGCAAAGCACAACAGGAAAGATAAACTCATTTGACACAAAAACCAGTAGTTTGGATTCTTGGGATAACAGAACTCTACAGTATCTGTAGTGTAAGGTAAAGTTAAATGACATGTACTATGATTTATTGTTCACTTTTGGGTTTTGAGATGGAACCTCTTGTAGCCCAGGCTAACATTACAGCTGCCATGTAGCTAAAGATGGCTTTGAACTACTAATCTTCCTGTCTCTATCTCCCAACTTCCGGGATTCTGGGCCTATGTAACGACACCTGACACCTGACTTCCATTTGCTTCTTTTAAAATGTAGAAGTTTGTTGTTGTTGTTGTTTGTTTGCTTGCTTTTGGTTTTTTAGGTTTTTTAGGTACAGAGATATTACATTTTAGAAACATTTCTATCCAGTATTGATGAAAATGATAAAGATTACCAGGTTCTAGAACAAAGTGAGCCCTTAACATTGTAGACAGCCCTGCTCTTAAAAATGGCGTAACCCAGGTTATCCAGATTGATCTGCTGTGGCCACATGTTGCTGAAGACTTGATTTTGAATAGGCAAACTTTAATTGTGCATGGATTCTAAAGATTTCAATGACTCACACTTCAGCTTGATGGAATTTCCCTAAATTCACAGGGCTTTTTATTTTTTTTAACTTCTCAGTTAGCTTGTGTTTTTGTTCAAATTGTACGTGTTTCAACTCACAATGCCATTCCACACTGAAAGAAGATGAAGACACAGGCATTGTCACACAGCAACAAGCACAAGACATTTCACCCAGGACAATGACTTTGCTTCTTCATCTCCTGTTTCCAAAGACAATCAAATGAGGTCAGAATGGCCATTAGGTAAAACCGGACACAATGTTAAGAAATTGAAATAGTATAACACACATCATAAGGAAAAGATTTCACAAGTGATTTGCATAGTTTCTCTTTAAATTCCCCACTTAGTCTTACCCTAGGGGGTAAGACCCTGGGGGGGGTCTGTATTATTGACTCTGTTTGTAGTCAGAGGTTACAGGATAAATCCCTTCAAGGCCTTCACCCAAGTGCCTGCTGGGGCTCACTTTGGGTGACTTTTTAAAAATAGAGGAAAGCTAGTCATCCTGATGCCAGATGGGGTCATAAAAATAAGATGGCAGAGCAATAAATAAACCAGTGGCACTCAATTTGTCACACACCCCATCCATGTGCAGTCAAGACTATCTCTTTCTGTGAAATCTTATGTCCCTCAAAGCCAAGTCATAACTGTTGGTGACACACAGTTATAGGCTCAACTATTCAAGATGACATTTTCATCTAAGTGGGAAAGGTCATGTAAAGAGACAGCTCAATGTCCTTTTATTCAACACTATACACTTCAACGGGAACACAACAGAGAGCCTGGACTATCAGAATCTCGTAAAAACTAAGATTTTCCACTTTGAGTAAAATAAGCACATTCTCCTGGTGGCAACAATGGTCATCACAATAATATCAGCTCCAACTATTGTGTCATTGCCTGCCAGCTCTCAAGAAACAGAGGCAAGAAGAATGCCAAGTTGAGGAAGGCTAGCTGGAGCTCCACAGAGCAAGACTCTGTTCCAAAAACCAGCAACTAAAACAAAAAACAAAACAGCCTTTATCTGGTCACACGTTATAAACTGACAACAGGTTAGGAAGAAGCAGCCAATGTTGTTGGGAATACCAAAGCTTCTATGACATGTAAGTGATTAATATCCTGTGTCTGACAAGGGTTCTGGGCTCACTGCCATATAGTCTTGCTATATGGTAGGTCTCATCTGAGCACTTTACCTGATTTATTCCCAGTTTATGAAGTCCTGACAAGTCAGGTATTATTTTAATCAAATTTTAGAAATGAGAGAACCAAGGCATAGAAAGTATATGGAACTTACTACATGGTTCAGCAGGAATTTAAGCTATCCAGAATGTTCTACTAGATAAGAAAATTATTTAATATATATGAAAAAAGGCCAAATATATATAGGATAACCATAAACACATCCAATCCCAAACATGATAAACTAAAATGTTCAATTCTATGAATAAGAGAACTTTCGATATAAACAGGACATCAGCTACGGCATGGCATTTTATAAAATACAAAGACCATCAGCAGAGCATCCTGGGGAATTTGAAGAGGAGGTTTTCGATGCTATCTGGAGAACGCTTGAATGACGTTGAAGAAGAAAAATGTTTTAGCCCAAATAGATAAAATAAATACAAGTCACAATTCGAGTAAAACAAACCCACAAGACCTAACAACTGACATGTGAAATGTAACTTTAGATATTTCATTTGTGTGCCATACTGACCTATAAAAAGACTCTTAGGGAGCATAAAAGGCCAAAAATCTTATCGAAGTGGATTGAAACTTGAAAGACACAATGAGAGTCAGCTTATAGTTGGCTTCTTGTGAACTCATCTTAGAGGGAGAAATAGACACTGGGTGGGATAAACCTCGCCTGCTCCCTGCAAACTCACTCAGCCCATCCACACCTGCCCCGGTGGGATCTCAAAGCTGCCTCTGGCATCACACGCAGAGACTGTAAGAGCACTGCCTTTGGGTGGGAAGAACCTGAAATTTGGCTTGTTGTCTCTGGGTTGCAGTGCAATGCAGTCTCTGTAAGTTAAAGCCTGACCCTGTCTGTCTATGCAGAACAGACTCAAGTGGGACAAGACAATAGCATCACTTTGGTTTAGAGGAGATGTCTGTTAAAAATTAAAAAATAAAAATAAAACCTATGGGGATAGAGGTCGTATTCTCTCTGTTTATGAAATAATCTGCAGCCTCTGAGAAATTAAGCAGCAAGGTCTTGGTTCTTCTTCATGCTTTGGTCTTTGATAATAGGTGTGCTGTCAAGTTTGAAGAAATGGCTTTGGAATGAAAAGTAGATTCTTCACAATTTACCTAACTCAGAATAACACAATTCAGTAACTAACTTCTTGGGGAATTATTAAGTTCTCCCAGGATGCTACACTCTAAACCAAACAAATGATTTCAAGGGTTAAAAAAAAAATTCATTGTATCAAGAACTGGCCCTAAGTGATGGTGAGACAGAGCTGATTTCTTATTGCTAGGACTTTTCACTCTGATATTTGTTATCTAACACACAAGTGCACATAGAGATGCAGCCTAGAGTTAGAATTAGCAGAGAAGTCACTGATGGGCAAGAGTCATCTTAGTGTCCCTTAATAGAGGCTTCATAGAGAATTAGGAAGGCATGCTGGTAAAAATAGAAAATTTTAATAATAGTAAAATTTTCTTTAGAGGCCCATAAAGACTCTAAGTTGGTCGGGCAGTGGTGGTGTATGCCTGTAATCCCAGCACTCTGGGAGGCAGAGGAGGCAGATTTCTGAGTTCGAGGCCAGCCTTGTCTACAGAGTGAGTTCCAGGACAGCCAGGGCTACACAGAGAAACCCTGTCTCGAAAAAAACCAAAAAAAAAAAAAAAAAAAAAAAAAAAAAAAAAAAAAGACTCTAAATTGTTATTTTAAAATAAACTGGTCACAAGTAGGAAGTAGGTTACGTTAAAAGAACAAGCATGCTTTCTATGCTTGTAAAAGCAATAGCAATAACGTCACACCTACTTCCTCTCATAGATCCCCTAAGATTTTTATTTATTTATTTATTATATGTAAGTACACTGTAGCTGTCTTCAGCAGCCCGGAAGAGGGCATCAGATTTTATTACGGATGGTTGTGAGCCACCATGTGGTTGCTGGAATTTGAACTCAGGACCTTCAGAAGAGTAGTCAGTGCTCTTACCCACCGAGCCATCTCTCCAGCCCATCCCCTAAGATTTAAAATAATGTATTTGCAAGAGTATCGCAGAAGATAATTTCATTCACATTTTAAAAAGATTTATTTATTTTATGAATATGAGTATACCATTGCTGTCTTCAGACACACCAGAAGAGGGCATCAGATCACTTTACAGATGGTTGTGAGCCACCATGTGGTTGATGGGAATTGAACTCAGGACCTCTGGAAGAGCAGTCGGTGCTCTTAACCGCTGAGCCATCTCTCCAGCCCTCATTCAAATTTTTAAGGAGATGATTTATTTGAAAGTGACTTCAGTGTGGGTAGCTTATTCCAACATGAGTGTTAGAGGGTGGTCTTTAAAATTGCCATCGATAAGGAAACACTGCAAACCAGGGCCTCCTATCGGCCTTGAACGTGAGTCTTGAACACTAGGAAACATGGAGCTGGCCTGTAATCCCAGCCCTGGGGATGCTGAGGGAGGAGCACAGCAGATTCAAGGCCAGGATGAGCGGCAGAGAAAGACAGCACTTAAACAACAATGAAAATGTCTGAGGGCCAGAGCCACATCTCAGGCCCAAAGTAATGCAAGCTGCCAAGAAAATCCAAGTACTTGACAAGTTTCCTTTCTTTTAAGCTTGCCAGACAAGCAGGGAACATTGGACTTGTTTTCCAATCCCCCTACCCTTGACTTTCCTGCTATTTGAAATTCCTTGGAAATAAGAGGGAAGCATCTTCAGCCATACTTGACAAGAAGCAAGATCACACTTGCTTTCCTACAGCTTTCTTCTAAGCGATTTATTTAGAGAGATGGAGAGGAAAGAATTGCCCAGTCCTTTATTTATCTCCCTAACAGGTGCAGTACAGATGATCATAAAAGCAGGCACTAAAAAAGAAGAATTCTGCCAAGCATTATAAGCCTCTCCAGGGAGCATTTACCCCAAGTCGTTCTTCGTAAGCAGACAGTCCAAGCCTGCACTGCGAATCTCCTGTGTTTTGAGGCGGCTCTTTTCTGAATGGGTTGGGGGTGGTGTGGGTTGGGGTTAATACTATAGTACTCATTCAGATCACTTCTTTTTGCCTTGTTTTTAAGATAGCATCTTACTATGTAGCCCAGGCTGGCCTTGAAGTCTCCATGGCTGTTGGGATTGTAGGCTTGTGTCTCTGCCACACACCAGACAGTACATGGTCTACATTCCTCATCTGGGTCTTTTGTTTGACAAACATGATCGTGCGGAGTTGGAAGGAAAACAGATGCTCTTGACTAAAAGAAAAAGGCCTCCCACTTTCTCCTCTATTCTTTTAGCTTGCTTCTTATAAGTTACTAACTTCCCTCTAATTTAAGGTATATATTAAATATTATATATTATTATTTATAACATATACAATATGTATAATTTATTATATCATTATATATAGTTTAAGATATATATCTTAAATCTCTCTCTCTACACACACACACACACACACGTATACACACACACACACACACGTATACACACACACATACATACATACCTTTCCAAATCAAGTTTATTTTTGGGACTTCAGATAAGCCATCCAGTGGCTTGCATGTGACAGAAGGTCAACAAGTAAATATGAGAGGGAGGTTTCCCATCACTGGGCTCCTTTTCTAGCGATGACTAAGCCCCAAGCCATGCTGAGAAATAGGCAAGAGGTGAAGGATGCCGCTTTAGATTCAGGTTGGGTTTTGGACTCCCCAGAACATTAAGATGTTCTAGGGACCAGGAAAGGAAAATATAGGAAGTAAGGCAAGCTTCCAGATTGAAAATTATTCCCTGTAACCGTGTTCCCTCCTGTTCTCACTGAAAAAGACCTAGGTAGACACAGCCAGGATTGTACATCGAATGTTGATACAGCTGAAAGACCCTTGCTTTGATTCCGGAAGTTATCCGAATACACCTTTACCATTGCAGCCATAAAGGACTCTGGATTGTCCTGTGCCATCAGGGTTAAAGAAAAGATCTGGCATGAAAGAGGAGAAAATTATGACCCCACCAGATCAATGCCCAAGGTTTGATCTCTTCTGACAAGTTATGTAGGCAAAATACAACAGCACCTGATAGGCCATGTGATAAAAGTGAAGTTTATCCTGAGGCCTCAATCCAATGTGTGAGAGAGGAATCTTTCAAGATTCATAGAATCTAACAGTCAACAACTCCGTGCAGATCCTAAAGCACCAGGCTTTGTGCCTTTCATCATCACATGTTGCAGAGGTAGAAGAGGTTTTATGTGTTTAAGAGTCATTCGTCTTGTTTGCATAATTTTTATTACATTTTATTTAGTGTGTGTGTGTGTGTGTGTGTGTGTGTGTGTGTCCACGTGGGCCCATGTGTGCCAATGTGAGCATGTAGAGATCAGAGGACAACTTGCAGTATTCAGTTCTCCCCTTTCACTGTGTAGGTCTCATGGATGGAACTACGATTGACTTGATTGCAATTGCCTTTATCTGCCGAGACACCTCACCAACCCCATATTATTTTTAAACTAATAAAGATTCCATCCCAAGAGGAAAGGTTATTGAAACTTGATTAATTTTTAGGTTGGTAGTTTCTTTTTGCCTGGAAAAGGGAGGTTTTCCAATGGCAGGTTATTTCTTTGCATATTAGGACCCAGACAGTTAATTATCCATGAAGATGAGCAGAAGTCACCTTGTAGATCTCTCTGAAAATGGAGTAGAGTCAGGCTTAAGTAATAGTGGAGACTTAAGTGAATCCATTGGCAAGGCATTCTGGGAGATTCCTACCCACTGAAGCTTCCTTTCAATGCTTCCTCTCACCATCTGATTAGAAAAACACAACGGCCTCATGTTCTATATGAATACAGGCTGTAATATAGGTCCATGGGATAAATAATACAGTTGTCCAAATGCATACGCAATGGATGAAATGCAGAGTAAAAAATGGAAAATAGTTACTCCTATTCTGGGCAAGGGTGTAGCTCAATAGCGGAGCACATACCCAGCATGCATGAGGCCCTGGATTTGATGCCCAGCACCACCAAGAGAACAAAGATGCTTTCTGTTTCCAAAGGAGTCCTTAAGATAGCCAAAATATTTTCATGGAACTATACTAATTCTTTCCACTAGACTTTCTCCTTGAGGTTCAAAGCTGCACCCATCTTTCTCTTCCTTAGAATGACCCACTACCCGAAGATCTGGCACCAGATTCCATGAACTAGGCCACCGCAGGTTGGAAGCATCTAAGTGAGATATCCTTTGCACCTTTAGGTGCTGAAAACTCGGTCTCTTTGCCAGATCCTATCAAGGCTCACGGCCTAGTGTTCCCGGCGGTGGAGGAGAAGGAAGATTCGTGGAGGCTACAGGAGCTGGTTCTTTGGGGAAGTATCTACAGGTAGTTCTGAAGCAGGGCATATTTTATTCTTGGTGCTGTCTTTCAGAGTGGCTTCAGTGGAATAACAGCCAACAGTATTGACTGTGAAACCATCCACAGAGTGTGTGCCTGCTGCAGACCAGAGCAGCACAGAAACTATCATGTTCTTCAGGATGTAAATGATAGTGGTCCTTAAAGGCAACAGTCTCATGATGGCAAACTAAAGATGCAGTTCCTTTAACAATCAGTTCTGCTGGTAAGGGAATTTAAAAAGGAAATCTCCGTACTTCCTCAATGGCTTTTAAATATATCAGTGGTGCTTTGGGGGGTGGGGGGGACTCTGCTTCCCACCAGCCAAATTTAAACTAAGTAAAGAATCTACGGGTATAAAATTACTGTCTGGGTGGAGGGGCCCCTACACCAGCTATAAAACACAGTTTGACAGCAAAAGAAACTTGTGGAGACTTTAGTCTTCATGTGAATTTATATCTTAAATGTATACAATATATAAGTAATATATATATATATATATATATATATGTATGTATTTTCTTTCTAGCTCTCTAATTTCATTCTCTCTAAATGCAGAATAGATTTGGATCAAGTCACCAAAGTAAACACAAACCAACCCTGCATCCAACAGGCAGAATAATTTAATTTGCTTTATTGGTTCTGCAGCCTAGCACCTGACTTCTTAATCTTCGAGCTTTCTCGTCGTTTTCAATTGGGATTTCAAACAACAAATGACATTCAGACTGATTAAAACTAATCTTCTGTTTTCAGTTAGGAATCAAAAAAAAAAAAAAAAGGCATTTCATCCAAGTAAGCCTTGAAGAGGCAGGTCAAGTGACCCATTAGATAAAAGGGACATCTAATACACATGTAAATCATTTGCATTACAAATAAGACACTTTGGCAGGGGTTAGATACACACACACACTTCCCCCGGAGTTGGAGTTGGGATTAAGTTCCCATATTAATGCATGCATTTGGTGTGGTTATTTTGGGAGAAAGACTTCACCCATCCATGTTCTCTGCCACTAAATAGGGCCAACCTGTAACTGATCGCCCCGACCTGTCAGCACTGACTACCTAATTACATAAAGAAAAAATACTTAAAAGCCTTTTCAGAATTTGGTTAGTACCTCAACTTCAGCTTTAACGTAAGTTAACGCAAAGTTCTTCACAATAACGGCGATAATAAACACTTTTCGAAATTGAAAAGGAAAAACCTAAATAAAATTGTTTTGATGTTCTCTGCTGAGCTTGTGTATAAGTCTCTGTGCATGTGGGCAAGTATCTACACAGGAGGAAAGAAAAGATTCAAAAGCCCATCGTGAAATAGATTTGATTTAAATATTTACATTTTTGTAATTAGTCCCAAAGAAGCAAAACATCAAAAACTTGGCTTGTCAAAAACTTGGCTCGTCAAAAACTTGGCTCAAGACTCAAAGGTATTCCTCTCCTCTGTAATCTTTAGTAAAGGATGAAAGATTTATATCATCCCAAGGGAAACCAGAGTATGAGGTAATATTTATAAAAGATGTTTCCATTAAAAGTTAGTTAATGTATTTATGTGAATGCACATTTTTACTATTTTCAAGACCACAAACACCAACTTACTTACAATACTAACCAGCAATTTTAAAATAGTGATCTTTTTATAGAAAGGGGAAATTTTTCTTCTAATGAAGACTACTTAATTGCTTTTCTTTTTTATTCTTGATTACTTTTTAAAAGGCTACATATTTTAGGATTGTATGCAGCAAAATTCAGAAGAGACACGATCTACCAATAATATTTAGAAAGATTTTTCTTTTCCAGCAAGAATTTCCAAGTTAGGCTCCCAAAGGACAAACAATTCTTATTTGTATATTTCAAATGCCTTTCTGTGTGAAGAAAAAGAAAAACTACAAATAATAGCGCAGATTCTTAATATTTGAAAACTTAACTAAATTTATTAAGTGCTTGTAAAAGCATCCTATGCCACAACCCTTACAAACTGCAAACACACGGTGGAAATTAAAAAAAAAAAAAAAAAAAACGTAAAAAAAAAACAGCTTGAAAACTCAGCCTTCTCACTGTGAGCAGTTAACATCTTTGATTTAAGCACTTTAAAGATCTCTTGAAATTGAAGAATAAATTGTTCATTTAATCACTGGAATCAATATTGCCTTATAAACTATCTTTTTCAGGTACTTCTCAATTGGTTATATAGCTTTCTGGCCTTTTCACACTCGAAAATTTTTATCTTTGCATCCCAGTAATTCTACTGCTTTATGGTCTTTAAAAAAAATAAGATAACTGTTTAAAAACAAATACCAAAATAAATATTAGAGACTATAATAATATTTATAGGTGTTCTTACCCTCTTTCTTAGTGGGCTCTGGCATGACCACAGTAAAAGATCACTCTCCAAAGGGTTTGCTCCTTTCTAGCAGCAGTTGACAGAAACCCCAAGGGCAGCAGAGAGATGGTGCGGGTCAGTGTGACAAGCAGCTGCCGAGATGTGGACCATTTTTATACAGGCTCCGGCCATCAATCACGTTGGCGCCTCCCTTCTTCAGCCCAAGGATGCTGAAACTTGACAGCTCTGGGACCTTTCTCACATCTGTTGTCTGCGTTCTGCTCTCTCGCCTGCTGGAAGGACTCTCCTGTCCGTCTCGTGTGGCAGATGCGAGCATCTCTAACTTTCTAAATTCAGCTGTGCCTCATGCTCTTGCATGTTCTCTGCCTGTTCACAGATGCGTGTGCCGACTCAGCAGTGCACTGGGTTTTCTGGGTGATAAAATAAATAAATGAAAATCATACTACATGAGCCTGGCTTCTCTCTTAATTTCCATTAGGACTTGGGGGGGGAGGCATCTTAAGATGATCATTTCTATGTCCACCTCAGTTGTTCATTTTCCTTATTTCTTAATTAATGAGAAATTTTTTATTGTATTTCCTACACTAATGTTAACTGGTCAACCTGAATTCCAAGTTAAATATTTTGTTTCATTTTCTCTACTAAGAATAGCAAAGCTGTCTATTTTAGGGTATGTTGAACTTGCAACATTTTCAAGAGACAGATATTCTTTTTAAAATTACAAGCATATAAACAAGAACAGAGCAAGCAGATATGCTACAATGTGGCTAGAATGCATACTAATGAGAGAAACCAGCAACAAAATATAGGTCATAAAATCAAGTTATTTCATGAAATATTCTGACTAGAATATGAAAAATATTCTGAAATTTCATGAAATAATATGCCATGACATATAACATGGGCAAATAGCTTAGTGATTGCCACAGGCTAGGAGAAGCAGAATTAGAACTGAATGCTTATGAATGCAAGGCCTTTTCTGGCAATGACGAAGGTGTTCTGGAATTGGAGTGTGGGAATGGATTCATAGCTTTGTGAAACACACACACACACACAGACACACACACACAGACACACACACACACACCACTAAACTGGATAACTAAGAAAGTCTGATAGACCAGACAATGTTTTGATTCACGATGACAAATGGCTTCCCCAGCACAGACAAATGGACACAGAAACATAACCCAAAAGAGTCACAGAAGGTATCAGACTTGGTCACTTAGCCTGAAACTCTAGAGGAACTAACTGATGAGAACATGATCCACCAAACAGACACCCTTACTTTCAACGTCCACATGCACCGCACCTCAGGGAGGGAAGGAAAACCTGCTTTATGTAAAGCCGTCCACCTGCATGCCTTTAATGGTGTGTGTTTTTAACAGAATGTCCCAAACCAGGCACATTGTCTCGGCTCATTTCCCTTGTGACTGAGGGCACAGCTGCTCAGACTTAGTTCCACAAAGCACTGTGCTAAGCTAAGTTTTCATATACGCATGGGAACTCTAGCCCTCAATAGCATCATGAGTTAGCTATGCAGGGAGACGGGGAGGCTGACTGGGCCGCACTTTCAATGAATACCGTCTGTAAAGAAAGCCTTCTCTTGTTCTACTGAACTCGCCATTCGCCTGTCAAACAGACTCTCTGCTCTTAGATGACAACTGGTTAATGTCAACCACGGAACAGCATATTCTGAATGTCACGTTAGACCTCCCTTGAAAGAAGGACAAAGAGCTGACCTGCGTCCACTATGCAGATGTCAGTTAACACATTAAACGAGTTAAAGAATCTAGGATCAAAAGTCAGGGCCTCGGGTTCTATTCATGGGCCTGGTGTAAACCAGCTGAGTTGCTGGAAGTCTGGCTGGCAATCTGTGCCTCAGTTTCCTCTTGTGTAAAATAAGGGATGTTCAAGCTATCCTTAGCGGCCTGCTATACCTCTGATGTTGAGATGTTTGCTGAAGTAGAAGGGCCCTAAAAAAGGATCCCTTTCCCAGAATCCCCAGCACTTCCCAGCACTTCCAGTACACAAGCATGTCGTGTGAAATGGACAGAAGCTCTGAAGAATGCTGTGCCACAGAAGAATGTTTATGTGACAGGCAGATTTCACACATGCCCTGGAGGAGTCGTGGAGCCATCTTTGGCTTCGGCAGAGGCCCTGTACGCTTTTAACACCCTGATCATTTTACTGAGGCAAACACATGCCAGGGAATACTGCAATCCTTGGAGAAAGTATTGTATGACCTGGAGGACTTTTTGGTGACAAGGGACTTCACTACAAAGAGAAAATGATATTGGGGGGAACTGAAAGGCTAGACAAGTTCAAAGGGAAATACTTGCATGGTTTATAGGATGGCTAATGTGAGATTTTAAATTAGGATAATGTGTATTTGCAGACTTAGAAAAGGGGTATGTTGGCCAACCACAACACACACACACACACACACACACACACACACACACACACACACAACAAAACAAAACAAAACAAAACAAAACAAGACAGAAACCAGCAACAATTCAATCAAGAAAGAAGTACTTCTTGTTCACATAAAGAGAGGTCAAAAACAAATAGTTCAGAATCATCAGAAAGTCAGGCAATGTCACAGCCAGAAGAAAAAAAATGCCCTTTACCCAGGCACCTCGGCAGCATGCACACGTATGTAGTCCACATGTATGTAGTCATGTAGAGGCTGAGGCAGTGGGATCACTTAGCCTGGCATTTTGAGAGTAACTTGGGCAACATAGTGGAAACAGTTTGAAAATTCTCCTAGGGGTCTCAAGAGTTCGCATTGGCAACTGGAGCTCTTCTTGCTCTGGCAGAAACCCACATTTGATTCCCAGTGCCCACTCCCACTCAGTTGGTGGCCTATAACTCTAGTTCTAGGAGCTGGGACACCCTCTTCTGACCTCCGAGGTCACCAGGTACTTATAAACACCTGCAGGCAAAACGTTCAACATACGGAACATAAAATAAATAAGTCTAAAGGATTTAAATCCTTTAAATTATTTAATTAAAAACCAAAAAGGCTTCTAGTATACTATAAGTATACACACCAAGGGCAAAGGGAAAGAGAAGAGGGGAAAGGAAGGGAAAAAGAATCCACAGTCTCCATTTAAAACTTGATATTTTTTTCTCCCTGGTGGATGGTAGTGTATGCCTTTAATTCCAGCTGCCCCGTGGGTGCTGGGAATTGAACCAGGATCCTCTGCAAGAGCGGCTAGTGTGTTTAACTGCTAAGGCATCTCTCTAGCCCCAAAGCTAACGCTTCACACACTAATTTAAAAAAAAAAACCAAAAAACCAGTTTTGTTTGTTTCGTTTGATTGATTGTATTTTGGTTTTTCTTTCTTTTTTTAAATTATTTATTTATTTTATTTATATGAATACACTGTTTTCAGATGCACCAGAAGAGGGCATTAGATTCCCTTATAGATGGTTGTGAGCCACCATGTGGTTGCTGGGATTTGAACTCGGGACCTTCGGAAGAGTAGTCGATGCTCTTAACCGCTGAGCCATTTCTTCAGCCCCTGTCTTTTGGTTTTTCAATGTAGCCTTTTGGTGTCTTTATGTGGCCTTGGCTGTCCTGGAACTGGCTCTGTAACCAGGCCGTCCTTGAGCTCACAGAGGTGCCTTAGCAGTTAAAGGTAATGGCCTCTCGTGCAGATCCAGGTTCAAGACCCAGCACCCACTGAGCAGCTAAGTACTGCCTGTAGTAACTTCACTTCCAGAGGACCCAATGCACTCTTCTGAGTTCTGCCGGTAGCAGGCAAGCATGTGGTGCACAGACATGTAGGTGAGACATACGTACACATGAGATAAAAAATAAATTAAAAATCAAAGTATTGGGTTTTGATTTTTTTCCTCTCTCCCTCCCTCTCTCTTTTCTTCTCTCCCTCCCCTCTCCCCTCCTCTCTCTGTGTTTGTAATGTGTACATGTGTGGTCAGAGGACAACCATGCCATACACCAGACTTTTGCTGGCCCATGAGTTTCCAGGGACTCTCTGGTCTCTGCCTTCTGTCTTTGCTATAGGAACACAGAGGCCTATGGAATTTATGCACATTCTGGGAATCTGAATGTGCGCTGGCTCTGAGCCATCTCCTCAGCCTGTGGTTATAGCATTTTCAAACACAACTTCTTTCTGTGGATGCTCCCCTCCCTGGTGCACACATCCCATCCCCATGAGGCTCCTTTCTACTCTAATGACTCCTGTGTTCTGTTGCCTCTCCTGCGATATCCTTCTCCTCTCTCATGGTCTCCCTTCAAGTTTCACAGACCAAACCAGTGGTCCTTAAGCCTTCCTAATGCCATGACGCTAATACAATTCCTCATGTTGCAGTGACCCTAACCATAACATTATTTTCATTGCTACTTCATAACTGTAACTTTGCTACTGTTATGAATCATATTGTAAATATCCGTGTTTTCCGATGGTCTTAGGCAATCCTGTGAAAGGGTCATTCAACTCCCAAAGGGGTAGCAACCCACAAGTTGAGAACCATTGGTTATATCCATATTAATACCCACATATGCCAGTCAGTGGCGGCACATGCCTTTAATCCCAGCACTTGGGAGGCAGAGGCAGGCGGATTTCTGAGTTCGAGGCCAGTCTGGTCTACAGAGTGAGTTCCAGGACAGCCAGGGCTACACAGAGATACCCTGTCTCGATAAACATCAAACAAACAAACAGAGCAAAATACCCACATGTATCCATGAATATCGACATTATAAGCTAGGATTCACATTTGAGAGAGAATGTGGTATCTGTCTTTCTGAGTACAGCCTCACATAGTACTTTCCGGGTCCACCCATCTTACTGAAAATTCTATAATTTCATTTTTCTGTACGGCTGAATAAAATCCACTGTGCAGATGCATCATCTTTTCCTTGGCTATTCATCTACAAATGGACATCTATGGTGGTTCCATTTCCTGGCTATTGTAATACTGCAGCCATAATAAACATGGGTATGTACAAATCTCTGTGACAGGACACAGACGTCTTTAAGTACATTCCCAGGAGTGATTATATCTGGGACATATGGTTGCCACAGTTTTAAGTTTGTTTGTTTTGTTTTAGTTTTGTTGTTGTTTTTGCAGGGGTGGGGTTGAGGGATTGCTTTGTTTTCAAGACAGGATCTTCTGTGTGGCCCTGGTTGTCCTGGAACTTACTTTGTAAAGCAGGCTAGCTTGGAACTCAGAGGTCTACCTGCCTCTGCCTTTCAAGTGATATTTAAAGGCATGTGCCACCATGCCCTGCTACAGTTTTCCATTTTTTTTAAACTGCCATCGTGGTTTCCATAGTAACTGTACTAGTCTCCCCTCCCATCAGCAGTAAATAAGGCTTCTTTGCTACATCTTTGCCAGCATTGGCTTTCTAGATGACAGTAATTCTGACTAAGGTGTGATGGAATATCACAGGAGGGTTTTGGGGGAGGGTTTCTCTGTATAGCCCTGGCTGTCCTGGAACCCACTCTGTAGACCAGGCTGGCCTCGAGCTTAGACATCCACCTGCCTCTGCCTCCCAAGTACTGAAATTAAAGGCATGAGCCACCACTGCCTGGTACATCACAGTAGTTTTACTTTGCATTATCTCTGGTGGCAAAGGATGTTGAACACTTTCGAAAACAAGTATTAGCCATTCACATTTCTTTTCTTGATAAAGACCCATTAATTTCATTGGCCTTTTTCCCCCCTGAAGTTTTGGTTTTCTGGTGTTGAAAATGTTCAGTTCTTTATGTTGAAGCATATAACATAACGCCATCTTAGTCAGCTCCCAGCCCTCTGACCACCTCCTCTGCATGGTCAGGTGTGCCTTGGTAACACATTTGAGATATCCTTGACCCTGACCATTATGGTCCAGAGGTATTAACCAAGGTAATAATTAAACTAAAATAATTAAAGAAGATATAAGTAAAAGAATAATTGTCGCATTATGTATAAAATAATTCCTATGTTCTGCCACTCAAGGCTACTTTGACCCTTGTCTAACTTTGGTGTGAATTGTGGACTTTGTGTTTTTGCCTTTAAAAATTGCCATGCCCCTAAACTTGGGCACCAAGAGGCTTGTTAGAGGCATGAGCCTTCTCTCGGTCAGGCCCTCAGTAAAAGAGAACTTAAAACTTTTAATTGGCTCTGTCAGTGTGGTTGTCAATAACTGTCTCACATGAGGATCACCATTCTCATATCTCTTCGTCTGCCTGTTCTCTGGGTGTGTTCTCTCCTTTAATAATCTCCCCTCATACTATCAGCTGTGAGTGTGGAGGCGTTATAGAACCTACCTCCAATCTCTTTTTCCCTTTAAACTCTTGTATTTATTTTGTTTTATGAGTACACTGTAGCTGTCATCAGACCCACCAGAAGAGGGCATCAGATCCCCGTTACAGATGGTTGTGAGCCACCACGTGGTTGCTGGGAATTGAACTCAGGACCTCTGGAAGAACAGTCAGTGCTCTTAACCACTAAGCCATCTCTCCAGCCTCCCTACTGCCAACCTTAATCCCAAGCCTCAACTTTGAAAACTGAGCTGTGTCTAAACTGAATATTGAAATTTTCATCAGAAATAACATAACTGCTAAAAGTGCCCCGTTTCCTCTCAGTCTTTCCTATGCGTGCTTGGAAGGGGTTTGAATTTTAACTAAGTCACAGAAATTGGAAACTTGGGATCCAAAATGAAATTCAAAATCCCAAAGAGAACAAATTAGAAGGAAAAAAAAAAAACTTGAAGAATGAAAGCCAGGGTGCTCATGCCTGTATTCCAGCACTGAGGAGGTAGAGACAGGAGGACTGAGAGTCCAAGGTCATCCTCAGCTACGCAGCAAGCTTGAGGCTAGCCTGGGCTACATGAAATCCTGTCTCAAAAAGATAATAATTCAAATAAAATTTGAAGAATGAAGCCAAGCATGGCTCTGCACAGCTATATTGAAAGTCTAGGACATGGGGGTCGGGGTGGGGGAGGTGGGGATCAAAAATTTCAGGCCAGCCTGAGTGACACAGCCTGTCAAAAACATGAAGGATAACACCATAAAATCGTTACCCAAAGTTTTGTGTCTTCCCATTTTCTCTAGCATGCACCGTGTGTGTGTGTGTGTGTGTGTGTGTGTGTGTGTAAGAAACAGAAAAAAAAACATTGCTAAGTGAATTATTTTTTTTCCCATGCACACACATGTGGGGGACTGTTTTAAACACAGTCACAAGACAGTGATACTTCTATACTGCCTTACAAATCAGTAATATGAGCAATTGTTCCTTAAATCTAGCACTTAAGTAAATGATATGAAAACTGAAGTTTTTCCCTTAAAAAACCTACATAAATATATTTCATTTAAGAAAATAAAATTAATCCATTCCCCATTGCATATCCCTGGGCTCATTATGCTTGAAATAAAAGAGAAAGGAAATGGTCCTTTTGCAATTCTGCTGTGTGACTTTGAGTTTCCTTTTGTATCAAGTACAAGTTCATACGGTCGCTTGCCGGCTATCTATAGAACTCTCCTCACCCGCCTTATTTTAAAACTGAAGCATGTTAAACCCTCTAAGCCGCTCCTCAGAAGACAATCCCTTCATCTCCCAAATTAGTAGGTGTCTTTGCTGGATCCCTTCCAAGATGCAGGAGTTCCTTCGCGCTCCGTGTCCTACCACACACCATGAAGGAAGCTTCAAGGAGTGGCAGTTCCTGTGCCTTAGAGTCTCCTTTCAGTTTTAGACCCTAACAAGTTTTCACCTCCATATCTTCTGCTTCCTGCTAACAGCACTCAATTTAAACATTGTCCCAGTTCAGATGGTTATACACACATTGCAGTAGTTGTTAATGTTTGATATATAAATGTATTTATTCACTTAGCTGTTTATTTTGACAATTTTGAACGTGTGTATGATAAATTTTGGTCTTTTTCTTTTTTCTTTTCCTTTTCCTCTTTCTTTCTTTGTTTGTTTGTTTGTTTGTTTGTTTGTTTCTTTCTTTCTTTCTTTCTTTCTTTCTTTCTTTCTTTCTTTCTTTCTCCCTTTCTCTTTTTTTTTTTTTTTTTTGAGGCAAGGTCTTTCTATGCAATCCTGGCTGTCTTGGAACTCTTTCAGGTTGGTCCGAAATTCACAGAAATCCACCTGCCTCTGCCTCCCACGTGCTGCTATTAAAGGCATGCATCACCACACCCAGCCTGAATTTTGGTCATTTTCATCTTCTCCCACGCATGTTGAAACCCCTTCCCCCAAAGATGCACTTCCTTCATTGAAGTCTGCGCGCGCGCGTGCGTGTGTGTGTGTGTGTGTGTGTGTGTGTGTGTGTATGTGTTCATGTGCATGAGTGAGTGCGTGTGTGTGTGTGTGTGTGTGTGTTCATGTGCATGAGTGAGTGCGTGTGTGTGTGTGTGTGTTCATGTGCATGAGTGAGTGCGCACATGTGTGTTTGTAACACTAAATTCAGTTAGGGTTTCCTGCATGAGTTTAGGATAAAGGTTATTTACTGGAAAGGGCAAGTATCATTACCAAAGAAACATTTGAAAATTTTAAATAAAATTTAAATACGGATACTCTTTCTCGCAACAGCCATTAACTGCCAATCGTCCTTCAGGAGGGGTGTGGCCTCGCTTGCTCCTCCTCCATGCAGAGTGGACCGCTGACCCACCCGCCGGGGTCTTGTTCAGGTCTTAGGTTACTGCAACTGCTGTTGAGATCTGAACCATGGAGGTTGCACCGTGTCCAGAAGACATGTTTTCTAGCTCCCTTCTCATCCTCTGGCTCTGACATTTCATCTGCTGCCGCTTCCAAGATGTTCCCTGAGCCTTGGATAAAGAGAGTAGATTTATTTGCAATAATGAATCGAAATAAAGCAAATCCTTAAATACAAAGGTCAGTGTAATTCACAGGCTGCTGTCCTCGGCTGTGATTTTGCTACCTGCAAAGGAGTTTTATCCTGTTAGATAACAAAATGAACCATAAACAACTACAAACAAAGTAAGCCCCACCACAAAATCTTCTCTGATCCTCCAGCTGGAAATAAGCTGACTTCTCTGAAAACTTTACATAAACTCTTTACATGGTAACCGCACTCTATTTTTGTGTGTGCCTTATTACTTATACCAAAGATCACATCTTGGAAAGCCACAACCAAAATCCTGTCTCCAAATGTTTCCTTAGGACCATACACTGTTTCATATACAAAATATGAGAACCACACACAACATGGTGTCTGCTTTTTCTTGGTGACAGACAGTAGGTCTATCATGAAGCAGTTAGTAGGAGGACAGATCACTTTGGTCCCTCACTGATTTTATTCCTTTTCATTGGTTGCTGAGGCCAAGTGAATATTTGAATTTGAAACACTTAGACTTGGCGACAGTACACTAAAGAAGCATAGGCTCTTAATTACATTAATTGTTCTTGCCGTGAGCAATGGTTTGTAGCCAAATAGAGCAAATTAAATTAAGCAAATATTTAAAAGTGTGTGTTGTTAAGAGGCAAGCCTTGTTGGTTTTGTTTTTCTATTGTACCAACTACATCAACCTGGGGATTCAAAACCAACCAGTCCAGCATGGCTCCTCCCCACAGAGGCTATCACACGTGTAAGGAATAAGTGCACGGAATAGTTTGTGAGTTAAATATCACCCAGAAGAAATGGTTAAGAGACAAGATTCTAGGGTCAGAAGAACTTAGGTACAAATGTGGCCTTTATAGAATTCTGTGAATTGGGTAAATATTTAATCTCACTGAAACTTTGTTTGCTTTCTGTTGGTCCTTTTTCCTGAAATCTGGATTGGGATAATAATCCTATCTGCCCCCACAGAGGTGTGGGGGGATTAAATAGGCTAACATTGAATGTCCTTGGTCTAGTGCCTGGACGCGGTTAATTATTCTAAAGATGGAATGGGTGGTTATCGGCAGCTCCATGGTCCAGAATCATCTATGGGACATGCGGGAACATCTAATCGCTAAATTCACCATGTGCTATTTCTACCCAGTCCCATATTCCTAAGTAATTTGCTATACTTTACTAAAAATGGCTCCTTAATATTCAGAGTTGACTCCATGGACAATTGCTGGGCCTGTGTGGGTGTGACGGAGAAGATCAGCTTGTCACCAGGAGTCCCTTTGCGCTCTGGACATGTAAAGGCCAGCCCTGGGCCTGCAGCTGTAGCTTCTATTTGTGGCCCGTGGGTTGAGATTCTGGGGCTCTGATTTATTTTCTGCCATGTGCCTTTGTTTGAAAAGACCCAAGTCCTTCTCAGCTGCCCGGGACATCTTTGTCTCATGGTGCACTCAATCCCCTCACTGATAGAAGGTGGACTTCCTCGATTCCCTCCTAAAGGGAAATCATTGCCGTCATTAGTTATCATTACAGCGTTCCTGGCAGCCTGTTAAACATTTTCAGGGGTTATATTTCATGCCACCCTCCTAAAATACATGAGAGGGTAACCATGGTTACACTCACCCTAAAATGAGGAGACGTGGAAACAGAGGTACAGGAAAGTCGGGTTATCTTCAAAGAGCTCATTCATCATTAAAGGTAGAACCAGAATTTGGAAATATTTTTCCAGGATATGTGGTTTTAGTTATTAAACCACGCCCTTCTAATGTGACAGAGAATGTCATGATCACTCACATGATCTTCATTCATAGTGACTGTCTGTCACACAACTATAAAGATGCTAGTATGTATTTGAGCTAGGTGACGAAAATGTACCCATCAGTTAACAAAGTCTGCAGCTGGTTGTCAAGCTGTGGTTTTATTAGTTCTGCAGTGGGAAGCTGCACAAACTGAAGTCTTATATGTGAGTACACTGTCACTGTCTTCAGGCACACCAGAAGAGGGCATCAGATCCCATTACAGATGGTTGTGAGCCACCATGTGGTTGCTGGGAATTGAACTCAGGACCTCTGGAAGAGCAGTCAGTGCTCTTAACTGCTGAGCCAAGTCTTAGTCTCTTAACTTCCAAGAATGTTTCAGCAGAATGATTTCATTTAAAACAAAATCATAGATATTACATAAAACATTCCTGAGGCCCAAAGAGATGGGCTGGTAGGTACTTGGCACTTGCGGCCAAGACTGGCAAGCTGAGTTCAGTCATCAGAATCCACTTGCTGGGAGAAAATCAACACTCACAGGTTCTTCCTTTGACCTTCATGTCACACACACACACACACACACACACACACACACTTAATTATTTACAAAATTATAAAAGATACGTTTTCCATGGAATCTATTAAATAAAATGAAAGAGATGTTTTCTATCCTGGGATCCGCCCCCCCATGCTCATGAAAGAAAATTAAAAGTAATTTTAAAAAATTAAATTACCTTTTAATTTAAAATTGTTTAATTAAAAAATTAAATTACTTTTTAATTTAAAGTTTTTAATTAAAAGAATTAAATTACTTTTTTAAAAAGTAATTTTAAAAAATTAATTGTGTACATGATATCTGGTCAAGTTTGTGGCTTTGATTTAAGTGAGACTGAATCCTATCTTATGAGATGAAGGAGCACAAAATATAAACAGGTGCTAAGCCTGGGTTGGAGATCATTTAAAGTTTAAGCACAGACAGAAAATTAGTTAATGTGAGTTGAAGAACCAACTTGAAAATTTCAGAGAGCGAACCCCAGTGGCTCTATAAAGGAGCTCAGGGTGCCTGGAGTCTGACAGAAGAGCTGCTCACAGGTGTCCAGGCCTTTACTCCACACAAAACCTCCGGTCCAAAATAACTCCCGTCAACCAGTATGTTTTAATGGGAAGCAGCAGTCTCGGTACATATACATGGTCTTAGGCGTTGAACTAGGGGCTGGTGTGGATTTTTTAGAACTAAATATAGAATGGTTTGAGAGAAGCAAAGTCAATATACTAATGTTTTTTGTCATTAGCTTTTGGTAGGCTAGGAGTATAGTTCAATGGTAGAACATTTGCCCAGCATGTGCAAAGCTCTGGCTTCAATCCCCAGCCCTAAAAATAGAAAAGAAGTTCTCTACTTGGAAGACTCTTGTAATTCTACTTTAAAATACCCAGTTGGGGCTGGAGAGGCGACTCTGTGGTTAGGAGCATAGGCTCCACTTCTAGAGGACCTGGGTTCAATTCTTAGTATTTACATGGTTACTTACAACCATCTGTTCTTCTAATTTCAGGTGATCTGATACCCTCCGGGTATCCTCTCCGAGGACCCAAGCATATACAGAGTGCACACACAGATATGGAAGCAAAAACATCATACACATACAGTAAGGTACATAAATCTTTAAAAATTAATTAGATAAAATACCCAAATTGAGAGATTTGAAATCACGGTTTTGTGTTGAAATCTGATTTTATGGGCCACACTTGCACACATGAGCTTTATACATGAGACCTATATAAGTATTCCAGAATTTATTTAGTTTCTGAAAGTAAAACACTTTAAAAGAAAACCAAATGGCTGGTTGGGGTAGCTAGCACTCAAAGGTAATGTCTTTTGTATGTCATCGTTCAATGACAGCTTTCCAACACAAGCGAGACTCCAAGGACTGTTCTAATGCAGGACCTTCCCTCAAATCTGCTCAAACGTCTACTTAGATGTTACTCTCTCTGAGCCTGCCACTGTTATCCCTTGGTATTCCCAGAAAGTCACAGTGTTCCTCTTAAAGAAGGGGTAGATTTCTCGGAAGGCAGATGTGCCAGCAGCTCCTCACATTACCACCCTCGTGATTATGGTCTGGGATGAGCATCTATTTAAGACCAACTGGAGGAGAAGCACCCCACCGCCAGTGTGAGGATCTTATGATTTATTGGTGACACCATGAAAGTAATTGAGAAGACAGATGTGAGCTCTTTCTCCTCTTCTCCCTCCTCCCTCTCTTATTTTGTCAGTGATAAGGTTTCATACGTAACCCAGGCTGGCCTAGAACTTGGTTTTGATCTTGTGGCTCTCCTTCATCGTCCGTCTCCTGGGTTATGGGTCCACACCACCACATCCACATCAGATCTGATCTCTTGTCCTAACTGGAGAGTATGTGGCTCTTTACATAAAGCAATTTTTGAATCTAAACTTTTGCTACTCCACAGAATGCCTGCGCTCATTTCCTTCCTAGGATGAATAATCTATCAGCAATCCTGCTATCAAGGCCAAAGATTTCACTGATGATCTTGCTGTCCCTCAGTCTCTCCTGATTCTATTTCTTGTAACACTGTGCACACAGAGCCTCAGACTCTACTATTATCCAGGTATCTTTGCTTACACCACCACCTCTTCCTAGGACATCTTCCCATCCTTATTCTCTCATTCTTAGCACATGATCTAACCTTCTCGTGGCTTCTTTAAATCCCACTATTAACCTATTATCTGGGCCCTTCCACATAGGAACTATGGTAACATCCTTAGTAAACCAAAATGGCCCCCCCTGACAGGGGAACAATAATTCAAATGTTATCCAGATACGTGGAAGTTTCTCAGGGACCATGAAACATAAAGTTTGTTTAAGAGTTACACAAATAGTTTGCACCTTGGTTACACATTGGAGTCTTGTGAATAACTTTAAAATATCTATGGTGAGTTTCACTGCCTTGTCCATTGCATTTTGATTGAAATAATGAAACACAAAGTGGTACTGCACCATCAATCTATGTTCTTAATGTTCCCTAAGGTGAGACTCTTTAGCTCTGGGGCTGAGTCTGACTGTCCCAGAGGGAAGAAGGGCATAGTTCATTTTATACCATAGAAGCTGTCTTAGGGTTTACACTGCTGTGAGGAGACACCATGACCACAGCAACTCTTATAAAGGAAAACATTTAATTGGGGTTGGCTTACAGTTTCAGAGGTTTAGTCCATTATCATCACCGCAGGAAACATGGCGGTATGCAGGCAGGCATGGTGCTGGAGAAGGAGTTGAGAGTTTCTTGATCCACATGCAGCAAGGAGGAGACTGTGAACCACACTGGTATACCTTGAATATAAATGATCGTAAAGCCCCACCTCCACAGTGATATACTTCCTCTAACAAAGCCACATCTCCGCCAATAATAAGGTCACACCTCCTAATAGTGCCACTCTTTATGGCCAAGCATTCAAACACATGAAGCTGTATGTGGGGAGGGCATACTTATTCAAACCATCACAGAAATATTACTGGATGGTACCATTCAAACACCATCTTGCTAAGATTGTTCGTGCAGAAGACTGGCATTCACAGTGCTGTGCCTTCCTTCTTCCTTGGCCATTTTAAACAACTGTGTTTATAGGGCTGACGAAATGCATATTTTTGTATGCGTTCATTACATCAGCTCTATGCATTGAAGAACTTTATAGGGGCACTTTCCACAAGTGACTAAAGTCACTGTCAACAGGACCCTTTACTGTCCCATTGACTGTGTTTCTGTGTAATAAGGGAGGAAACGTGATGTTTTCTGAGAAAGGAGTGATCTGTAGATTTAGAAACCAAGTCCTCCTTCAGAGCTTCCCAGCTGGGAGAAAAAAGGGGAGGGAGGAGGGAGTGGGAGGAAGGGGGAGGAGGGGCAAGGGGAGGGAGGGAGAGAAAGAAAGAGAGGGGGGAGGGGGAGAGAGAGAGAGAGAGAGAGAGAGAGAGAGAGAGAGAGAGAGAGAGAGAGAGAGAGAACAAGGTTGAGAGAGGCCTGTCTCTGGGGGGAGATTCCTCATCCCCAAAATAAACTCTTCCTGCTCAAGTTAGAGCCTCAGGCTTAAAGTATCAGCGTCCTGGAACCAGAACAATACAAACATGGGATAAGGTTGATGAGACAGGAGCATTTGTAGGTGATGTGGTCATCGCTGTTGGTGCAGGCTCAGTGAAGGTGACGCACTCCGAATGCACAGAGACCAGGTGGGGGTGGGGTGGGCTGGATAAGATTCTAGTCAGCTGTGAAGGATGGGGCGGTACCTTGCACCGATGAGGAAATGGCACAGCTCCGTAGGCCCCCGGAGGCTTTCATACAGTGCTGACTTCGGGAGTATACAGTAGGAGATTCTGATCCACACAGCCTGGTAATTTGTCAAGGTGGTCTAGCCCAGTGGTTCTCAACCTTCCTAACATTGGGACCCTTTAACACAGTCCCTCATGTTGTGTTGACCCCCCCCAACCATAAAATCTTTTTGTCGCTACTTCATAATGGTAACTTTCCTACTATTATGAATCATAAAGTAGTTTTAAGTCCCCAGGGGGTCTCGACCCACAGGTTGAGAACCACTGGTCTAACTCATCACTCTGGTTTGGGAATTCAGATTCCCACGTCGAACAATCAACTATACAGAACTCCATATGCAAGACAGCCAAGATTCAAGAAAGGAATCTATAGAGATGGCACTGTTCAAGGTGACTAAGAAAATGTGCCACAAAGCATGGTGGCATGGTAACCTGCCACCTCTCAGGTTAGCGTTTAGAGGCTGCAGGAAGAAGACAGAGATGGAAAACTGTTCAGGCTGGTTAACAAGGTCAAGGCCAGTTTGGGGTTACATAGTGAGACCCTGGCTGAAAAATAGACAAGTAAATAAATACGCTAAGCAAATAGAAAATAAGCCTTAGCTCCAATAGTGGGAATCTGACTAATTATTGTATACTAATTAACAAGCGTAATTTATAAATGCCACCCAATTAAATGGCATATGCCCGAAAGACAATAGCCATAAAAAAGAATAATGAGGTCAGTCATAGTGATGCAAACTTATAATTCTAGCTCTCAGGAAGCAGAAGCAGGACTATCTCCCTAAGTTCAAGGCCAGCCAGGTCCACATAGTGCAGTCCAGGCCAGCCAGAGTGAAACCTGTCTCAAAACTCAAAATATAATCATTAAAAAAGCAGTTATGCATATTAACATGAAACAGTATATTTGCACACATTCAGAGAAGATTTGCTGCTGACCTGTATTATAATATCTTCCTGTTTTTCATGCCATGTATTATGTGCAACAAGGATTTTAAAAAAAGAGAAAGAAATAGATACTCATTTTAAAAAATATTTTTGATTATGTGTATGTGCATATGCACATATTTGTGGGGGCCAGAAGAGGGTGTCAGAGTTCCTGGAGCTGGAGTTACAGGTGGATTGGGAGTCAGAGTTCCTGGAGCTGGAGTTACAGGTGGATTGGGAGTCAGAGTTCCTGGAGCTGGAGTTACAGGTGAATTGGGAGTCAGAGTTCCTGGAGCTGGAGTTACAGGTGGATTGGGAGTCAGAGTTCCTGGAGCTGGAGTTACAGGTGGATTGGGAGTCAGAGTTCCTGGAGCTGGAGTTACAGGTGGATTGGGAGTCAGAGTTCCTGGAGCTGGAGTTACAGGTGGATTGGGAGTCAGAGTTCCTGGAGCTGGAGTTACAGGTGGATTGGGAGTCAGAGTTCCTGGAGCTGGAGTTACAGGTGGATTGGGAGCTGCCCAATATGGAAATGAAGCTGATGACATCACCTGTGTGATGCCAAACTGGGGGATGTTTTGACAAAGGACCTTAAGTCTGAGGACCACCTGGTCTATGTGATGAGTTCAGAGTTAGTTCGGAGCCAGCATGGTGCTTGCTTTTGATCTCAGTTCTCAGGAGGTAGAGATAGGTAGATCACTTTGAGCTGGAGGTTAGCCTGATCTACTACACAGGGTGGTGTAGGCTAGCCTGGTGTACTATACAGGGTGGTGTAGGCTAGCCTGGTGTACTACACAGGGTGGTGTAGGCTAGCCTGGTGTACTACACAGGGTGGTGTAGGCTAGCCAGGTCTACACGGTGAGACCTTATCTCTAAATAAATAATTGAATGGATGAATGAATTATAAACAAGCAAACAAATAAATAAATATAAGCTGTAGTGAGACCAGGCCTCAAACAAAAAGAGCCAAACAGGATAAAAATGGCATCTGCTTAGACAAAGTAAAAGAAGAGAGAACAAAACAAAACAAAACAACAACAACAAAAACCAAACAAACAAAAACAGGAACAAGAGAAAACCTTTTTCAGTTTATATAGACGTTTCCTCCTCTAGAAACTCATTCTATACAAAAGACACTTGGAAGAGAGAACGGAGGCGCAACCAAGAAGCTCTAGATCAGATGTTAAAAAGCTATGGAAATTAAAAATTCCATTCACTATGAGAGGGGAAAATAAATCAAGCAATCCCAAACTGCAGAACTCCTTCTTTGTCTGATTTCCCCCCTGTCCTGTATACAAATAGTTTGTGTACAGCTTTTCCTCAGAAACTACCCAGTTTTTATTATTTTTAAAAGCTCTTGGGAGCTAGAGAGATGGTTCGGAAGTTAACACAGTTGCATGTTGTCTCAGGGAGGACCTAGTATTGACATCCGGAGAACCTGGGTAATCACTTGGTGGTTAACAACGATCTGTAACTTCAGCTCTCGTGCATCCAACACCGAGTCTGGCCTCCTCGTGCACCAGACACACATGTGGTGCACAGAGTGTGTGCAGGTAAAATACATGAAACAATGATTTTGTTGTTGTTGTTGTTTTGGTTTTTTGTTTTCTGGATTTGGTTTTTTTCTGAGACAGGGTTTCTCTGTATAGCCCTGGCTGTACTGGAACTCACTCTGTAGACCAGGCTGGCCTCAGAAATCTGCCTGCCTCTGCCTCCCAGAGTGCTGGGACTACAGGCGTGTGCCACCACCGCCTGGTAAAACAATGATTTAAAAAAAAAAAAGCATTTGAACTCCAGACAAGGAAGCTCTTTGTGTTAGCCTGTTGCACATTTATCTTTGTTTTAATCCTTTGTGAATTTCATACGTGCGTTTCGGTCATAATCACCTCCACCAGAGGTTATTCAGGGTTTTTTTGTTGTTGTTGTTGTTTTTAAGATTTATTTACTTATTATATGTAAGTACACTGTAGCTGTCTTCAGACACTCCAAATGAGGGCATCTGATCCCAATACAGATGGCTGTGAGCCACCATGTGGTTGCTGGTATTTGAACTCAGGACCTTCAGAAGAGCAGACGGCGCTTTTGACCACTGAGCCATCTCTCCAGCCCAGGTTATTCAGTTTTAAAGAAAAAATCTCTCATTTTTAATTCCCATGCCACATCTTCGTGTAAGTTAAAACAAGACATTTGGAATTTTCCTTTTCCACCCAGACGCTTCCTCTTTGTCAGCATCGTTTAAATCTTGCTGCATGCTGTCGCTAAGGGAAAAGCTCCCGCATCTTCCAAAATAGAGACCAAGGAAACGATCAGATTTCTTTTAATGCTCAACGAGGCATAACAACTTGGCTACGGGAATATGTCCACACGGAACGGTGGTGTACCTGGCTGTGTGAAAATAATTGACAATTCTTGAGAAAGAAGTCGGCAAAGTCCCCTCTCCCGCGGGGCAAGGAGCAGTGTAAAGTGGCTAGGAAAACATTTGGGAGAGAGGAAAGAAAGCCTAGCTGATGTGCTTTGCTCTGCAAAGTGGAACAGGAAACGCAGAAGCGCATGGGTTCTGCCGCCGAGTGATGATGGAAAATTCTGTTCAGCAGCTCAGCTTGTTGGAGACGGGAAGAGCGACGATTGGGTGACAAGGTCGAGTCGAAAGCCTGTGCACTTAGCTACGTGAAGTTCTACTGTATCACGCTCTGTGTTATTTTAGGATAGTCACGAGAGCACTTGAGCCCTGAACAGGAACCTCTCTCTGCCTTATCCTACCGCACACGGGCATAAAGTGGCTCAAGTACTCGGAGGCAACTGCAAAACTCCAACCAAAATGCTAGCGAGCACGGTCTACCTCCACCCTGCACCCTGGGGTTCCCTTGGAGCCACGCCAAGCCCAGAACCCTGTTTAGCCCACTTTCCCCTTGCCTCGGAGAGTATTTGAAAGGGACAATGTCACACACCGAGTGCATGTCTCATTTAGTTGGTGATAGATACAGTAACAAAAAAGAAAAAAAAATCCTCAGAACTTCAGTTACATCAGGATTTTTCTAGCTCGGCCCTTATGCTGTGCTGTTCTGGGTTCTTTTGGTAGGAGCCGGATTTGGGGAGTGGGGAGAGGGGGTACATGGCCAAAGCCATATAAGCAGCTTAATTTGCAAAATTAAAACTTGCAAATAAGCAGTTTAAAACAATTCCAGTCTTTTGAGTCTTTGCTATGGCAATACAGAAGAACCCGTTTAAAACATAAATAAGAGAATAATTTTTAAGGATAAATTAAATGGAAGGCATGGCGGTCTATACCTCAGGAGAGCTGGGAGCTTTGAGGGTAGCCTGATCTACTTTGTGGGAGTAACCCTTCCAAAGAGGAGGAAGAGGAGGGAAAGGGGGTAGGGGTTAGGGGTTAAGCGCATAAATGTTAGTTTGCAGGTTGAGCAAATTCTGTAGTTAGCTGGACAATATTAAGAGGCTTCTTTTTGTTGTTGTTGTTGTTGTTGTTGTTGTTGTTTGGTTTTTGGTTTTCGGGTTTTGTTTTTGGGTTTTGTTTTTGTTTTGTTTGTTTTTTTTTGTTTTTTGGGTTTGTTTGTTTGTTTTTTTTTTTTTTTTTTTTTTTTTTTTTGGTTTTTTTGAGACAGGGTTTCTCTGTGTAGCCCTGGCTGTCCTGGAACTCACTCTAAAGACCAGGCTAGCCTCGAACTCAGAAATCCACCTGCCTCTGCCTCCCAAGTGCTGGGATTACAGCCGTGAGTTCGCCATGACCCGTGGCCACCGTGGAAAGCACCCTCTAGCATATTAGAATGATCCCAAGCCCTATCTCAGAGTCCAGTCTTTTCTTCCCCGTTACTCCCACTGCGTGAATTTGACTATGTTCCCAAGTGGGTGAGTATCTTTCACATCAGCTGCAGACACCCAGAGCAGTTATAAATATAGGCTCAAATGGCCTCACCCGAGAGTCTGGGTTTTGGCTTCTGATACCTGACGTGCTAATGGTAGCAGTGAACGGCCGGCCAATAGTCTGCACTGCTCTATTTGCAAGTAATTTATTACCACAGTAGTATCCGAACTGGTGAGGGAGTCTCCCCAGCCTCTCTCCTTTTTCCTTTACTCTGTTCATGTTTCAGTTCCACCACTGAGAGAAGATGCAGGCATGGTGGTACACGCCTTTCAGCCCAGCCCCGCTCCCCCAGGAAGCAGAGGCAAACGGATCTCTGAATTTAAGGTTCAGCCTGGTCTATGTACCGAGTTCCAGGACAGTCAGAGCTATGCAGTGAGATCCTGTCTCAGAGAAATAATAATAATGAAGATAATAATAATAATAATATGAGAAGAAGACCATTCTTGGCTCTGTCTCAGGGCTACTGTAGTAATGAGTGATTTTTAATATTGGTACAATTTATCAAATATAATAACCCCATGTGTTAGAGTTATTATCAGTCCCATTTTACAGATACAGAAACTTGGGATTAAGGCTTCTGTATTTTGTTTTAGTAGGCTGTGGAGATGTGACTTCAGACCGTCTGGCTGTATGCATTCTGAATGCTGGAGAACATACAAGCTAGTCTGCATACTGGGCCTCAGGTCTAACTTTCCTTTCCCAATAATAAATGCATTCATTTTAGCTAGATCAGGTGACGTGCTTATTCCTGGTGTGATTTTTCTCAATCATTCACCGTCACACGTGCGTGACATGTAACCTTAGGCAGTGTTCTGTCTTCTCATGCTCCTGGGGACACCACTGAACAGTTGTACAAATTCTCCCACACCAGGAGCCTCCGGCAGTACACCCGCTGCGGAGGTGGTATTTTAAGTTACAGTGAGGTTGTTGTGTAATCCCCTCCTGTTCTCTGCTCTGACAGACCCACCGGCTGTCCCTGCTTTCACGTGTCTTTCCGCTCGTCACTCGGTGTTCCCTTACTTTTGCTCGGACACATTCTTCCTACTGTCACCAAACATCACAATAATGAGAAAAAGCAGGAGTCTGGGGTGGGGGAACGGTGGGGGGGGGGGGGAAAGCAGTGGCAAGGGAGTACCTACAATTTTATTTTCCTCTCCAGTGTGCCAAAGGGAATTCTCCCTTCCCTCAAAGCTCTAAAGGGGGAAGTTTCTTGCCTAAATTAGACAATCCAGGAAGAAGGCAGCTGGAGACAGCGGGGGCTAGAGGTTAAGAAGGAACAAGCTTTTGAGGACTGAAGAATCGTCTGGAACACACTGGGTGGGTAGGAGGGGGTGTTAATAGCTGTTACTGAGAAAGATGTTCGTGGGTTCTCTTGAGAGCCCTTTGCAAGTAGTGTTTGGGAATCTGGGGTGGGAGGCTGGGCTTTTGCTCCTTTTAAAACAACCCCCATGGGATTGCAACCCCAATATCAACTAACCTGACCCCACCCCAGAGCTCCCAGGGACTAAACCACCAACCGAAGAGCACATATGGTGGAACCCGTGAATCCAGCTGCATATGTAGCAGAGGATGGCCTTATCTGGCATCAAGGGTAGGGAAGGCCCTTGGCCCTGTGGAGGTTTGATACCCCAGCATAAGGGGAAGCTAGAGGGATGAGGAGGGAGTGGGGGGTGGGTGAGGGAGCACCCTCTTAGAGGCAAAGGGGAGGAGGGATGGGATGGGGGTATGTGGAGGGGCAACTGGGAAGTAGAACAACATTTGAAATGTAAATAAATAAAACAACCAATTTAAAAAAAATGAAGAAATTGGTGGACCCCACTTCTCTTCTCTACATATTAGCTGTTGGGATAACCCACCACCACACGTGTTTTAAGGTATATCCCTGTATTCTCAATTATTAATTGCTGGGCTGTGGTGCCAGGCTAGCCTGATATGTAAATGTTTGTCCCTTCCTCACTTGCCCATAAAAGACAGGCTAGGTGCAATTGGGAAGGTCATATTTAGTCCCCCATGACCACTGGAAGAGTAGGGAGTGTGGCTTTTTGCATAATAAAGAGCTGGTGGCTGGAGCTGGGGCAGAAGGACCTACGGAAGACTGGACAGAAGACAGACACAGAGAGACAAGAAGGGAGACTGGACCAGCAGGGAGGCAGAACAATGGGAGCCCAGTGGAGGGACATAATGGCAGAGAAGATAGGTTAAGTTAGAAGCTAGGCAAGAGATGGCCCTAGCAAACAGGCCAACAGCCTTATACTATACAGATGTCTCCTTATGTCTCCCTGACTTTATTATTAAACTTCAACCGACTCCCGCAAAGGCCCTGTGATCATTAGCACCACATCGTTAGGCACAGATCAGGAAGTAGACATTTGAGAAGGGATTCAGAGGAAACTATGAAACTCTTCATGGAAACAAGGCGTGGTGGATAGGAGAAAGTCAGCATGAGCCCTCTCCTCAGGGGGGGAAATAGATCATGAAGGTGAGAGATTTCACTTTCTCTGTTCTCTGTCATGTGGAGACATAGCATCAGTAGAAGGTTATGTGGAAAATGGGGTCCTCAGCAGACATGAGGCCTGCCTGCTTCTTGAACGGGCGTGTGCTATTTCAGTTTTCCAGTCTTAAAAAACAACCAACCAACCAAACAAACAAACAAAAAACCTTTATAAGTCCAAATCAAGCAAGAGAAGTAGATTAACTTATTTTTAAGATTTTCAGCCCATTAGTGGTGGCACATGCCTTTAATTCCAGCATTTGAGAGGCAGAGGCAGGCGGATCTCTGAGTTCGAGGTCAGCCTGGTCTACAGAGTGAGTTCCAGGACAGCCAGGGCTACACGGAGAAACCATGTCTTGAAAAAAAACAAAAAAAAACAAAAAAAAAAAAAAAAAAGAAAAAGATTTTCAATTTGCTGTCAGGTGCCTAGATTTTGGAGTGTAGGTGGTAGTGGGATTGTGAGCTCAGGAAGGGCATTTTCCAATCAATCTAGTTGGCTTGCTTTTGACCACAGGGAAACACCTTCACTGCACCGAGGTGCATGGTGCACAACCACAGCCTCATTCAGCTGGAGAAATGCCTACAGTTCTAGGCCAGACTCAAGGATGCTGGGGGCAAGGCAGTAGTTGATGGATGTTGTTAGCATTTCCTCTAGGCTACACCCAACAGTTACCTAGCAACAGGACCCCACACACACACACAGGAGCCTGGCTCTCTTATAAGAAGACTCTTTAGCTCACTCGCTCTCTCACCCTCTCTCTCCCTCACTCTCTCCTCTCTCCTATTCTCTCTTTCTTATCCATGTGTCCCCTGCTAGCCCCTTCCCCTCTTTCTCTGTTCCCCTCTCCTCTTTCTTTCTGTCCTTCTCTGTCCCCCTTTCTCTGCCTCTACCCCTTCTCCAGATCCCAATCTTTTATACTGGGCTGTCTTCAGAGGGAACACTTGGGCATGAGCCCACCCAGGTGCTCCCTTCAGCACCATTAATAAAACACAACTGACCTGACTGTGGTGTGGGAAGAGAGGTGCCCACTGTCAGGCCCAGGGCCATGAGATGCTCCAGCAGGTCCAGAGGTAACCAAGACCTGGAACCTGTCTCTAGCTGCCCGAATAACTCAAACTCCCTCTCTGGACAGTCCTCAAGTTATCCTTGCTGATTATTTGGTTGGTTGGGGTTCCATATCTCTCTATATAAATGAAATTGATTCCCCCCACCACCACGCCACCTGTGGAGAATTAGGGTGTGGTGGAAAGTTTTCACTGGTCTTTGAGGAATAATGAGCTGGGAACAAGTAAGAGAAACTTATTCTAAGCACTACCACTTCCTTTTCAGACTCCATTTAATCAAAGAGAACAACTTAATTCAAGGCCCCAGGCCCTAGGGGAGGCTGGGGACTTCTTTAAAGCTGAACAGCTTCTGTTGTGAGGAAACAGTCATCTGAGGCCCGCCATCTCCAGGATGATGTCTCCATCTTGCTTGGAGGGTCAAACAAGTTCATGTTCCCAGGCCTAGGAATGAACACACGTCCCACTTCTCCAAATGTTTTCTTAATTGTCTATTAATCAGTAAAATTTAGAAATTGCTGTCATCTAAACCAAGGCGCATACATTATAACAATATATAAACAATTGCCTGTTCTGCCTCAGTTAACTACATAAGGCTGACCTGCTTCTTTGTCTCCTTATCACGCTGAGCTCTGTACCTAATGTCTAGGAGAAGGAATTCAGGGCTTTGAAGCCAGGTACCCTGGATACAGCCCAGTCTCCAAGGGGTGCTCCCTTGTCGTAACCCATAATGTCAACACAACTGGATTACACTGCAGCCCCCACACTCCAGTTTGTGTTCCCATCCTTTATAAATGCTGTACAATCTTCTTTCAGGATAAGGTCCAGATCCTGAACTGGCCACCTCCCTGAGCGCTCAGAAAACAAAGCTTTTGTTTTTAAACTTCCATCTCTAAAATCCGTTTTCTCAGCTTCCGCCCCGAAGCACACATCATGGAAGACACTGAGGGAGCTGACTTGGGGCATCAGTCTGTCACTCTCAGACATGTATTCGAGAGAAGTCTCCTGGCTATAGAATTCTGTTCTACCGGCAAAGATAGCCAACAAAACATTCTAGCTAATCTGTAAAAAGTAAAAAATAACATATCTGTATAAATATCTTGTATTAATCAGGGTTCTCTAGAGTAACAGAACTTATAGAATTTACACACACACACACACACACACACACACACACCTTTTTCTCCCCAAGCTGCTTTTGGTCAGTGTTTTACTACTGAATTTCCTCCTAGAGACTTTCTCTTGGCTTTTGAGGGACAGGTCAGGTAGAAGGGAGTTGGGATATAAACAGTCTTGCTTTGTCCCATCTAAAGAGAAGACATCCTTCCTTCCTTCCTTCCTTCCTTCCTTCCTTCCTTCCTTCCTTCCTTCCTTCCTTCCTTCCTTCCTTCTTTCCTTCCTTCCTTCTTCCTTTCCTCCCTTTTTCTTCCTTCCTTCCTTCCTTTCTTTTTTCTTTCTTTCTTTCTGGTAATGTGCAGATGTTGTATAAATGAAAAGAATGAGCTTAGGGCTGGAGAGATGGCTCAGCAGTTAAGAGCACTGACTGTTCTTCTGAAAGTCCTGAGTTCAAATCTCAGCAACCACATGGTGGATCACAACCATTCGTCATGAGATCTGATGCCCTCTTCTGGGGTGTCTAAAGTCAGCTATAGTGTACTCACATATAATAAATAAATAGATCTTTGGGCGGGAGTAAGAGGGGCCAGAGAGAGAAGAAAAAGTATCTGAAGACAGCTACAAAGTACTTACATATAAATACACGAATCTTTAAAAAAAAAAAAAGGCTATAAGAATGGTACCATTCTGTGTTTGTTATTTATTTGCACACAATATTTGTGGCAATAGGAAAAAACTAGATCATTTACTTTGGTTTATGGGAACATTTCTCAAAGGAAATAAGTTAAAGTGAGATATGAAAAAAAGGGCAAGAATCCAAAAACAACAACAACCAAATAGAAAACAAAAGCCACGCTTGCTAGTGAGAATGGGAAACAGTGCTCTTAGGGGGGTTGGGGGAGACAGCATCATAAAGACCACGCAGTGGGAAAGATTTGCTATATCTTAGAACTGAAAAAACAGAGCAAATGGATGTCCGGTGAGTCTCCCCTCCCCCCCTTGTGTGTGTCTGTGTGTGTATCTGTGTGTATCTGTGTGTCTCTGTGTGTGTCTGTATATGTGTGTTTGTGTGTGTGTGTGTGTGTGCCTATGTGTCTATGTGTGTGTGTATGTCTGTGTATATATCTGTCTGTGTGTCTGTGTGCCTGTGTGTGTGTATCTGTGTATCTGTATGTCTGTGTGTGTGTCTGTGTGTGTGCCTGTGTGTTTGTGTCTGTGTGTCTGTATGTATGTCTATGCCTGTGTGTGTGCCTGTGTGTTTGTGTGTGTGTATGTGTGTGTATATGTATGTGTCTGTGTGTCTGTGTGCCTGTGTGTGTGTATCTGTGTATCTGTATGTCTGTGTGTGTGTGTCTGTGTGTGTGCCTGTGTGTTTGTGTCTGTGTGTCTGTATGTATGTCTATGCCTGTGTGTGTGCCTGTGTGTTTGTGTGTGTGTATGTGTGTGTATATGTATGTGTCTGTGTCTGTGTGCCTGTGTGTGTGTATCTGTGTATCTGTATGTCTGTGTGTGTGTGTCTGTGTGTGTGCCTGTGTGTTTGTGTCTGTGTGTCTGTATGTATGTCTATGCCTGTGTGTGTGCCTGTGTGTTTGTGTGTATGTGTGTGTATATGTATGTATCTGTGTCTGTGTGTTTGTGTGTGTGTGTGTATGTCTGTGTGTGTCTGTGTGTTTGGGGGGGGGGGGGATGGGCAGCCAGGCAGTGAGTCTTAGATGGCTTTCCCACAATGTGTATTCACCCATCTGTTCATTGAAGGTGATTACGTCCCTTCTAGAAGAAGAGAACTTGGCACTGGCACTCTCTGTGCCCTACCATCTCAGAAATGTCGAAAAACTGAGAATTGGATCATCTAGTTGGGAAAAGATGAGCCAGGTTCCAGGTAGGAGCAGCTCTGAGGAAGGAGTGTAGACGGCCCACGCAGGCACTTCACTAGATTATTTGGGAGTGTAGGGGACATCTGTGGGGACACATGGGATTACTTGTTATAACGCTCCAAGGATCTTTTGTGTTTCCCCGAACACCATCCTCACTAGGCTTGGGGCTCTGTGTCCCAGCTCACCTCCCGGTTTTCCTCGTGAACAGCTGTGTGTGCTCCCTTTCCTAGAGGGGAAGTGAACGCTGGGCGTGGTCGCCAGGCTGGGCGTGGTCGCCAGGCTGGGCGTGGTCGCCAGGCTGGAGAAACACTCCCACCCGGGCTTTAACTCACTGAGCAATGCATTTACCGACATTTAGAGTAGCGTGGCTCAGAGCTTCCTCAAAGAAAACGTGGGTGACTTAGGCAGCTGTATCCCTGAAAACCCCACCCCAGCACGGGTAACCAACCATGATGAACTGCCACTCAAGATTCTTGCACAGGTCTATTCCAGAGGGTACCATCTCCTTTCTGCCAGCACATGCTATAAAGCCTTGGGAAGAGGGGGGTGGCGAGTTGTGTAACCTTCTCGTGAGTTCTGTGAACCTCCCATTCTCTACAGGAGACACTCAAAGCATAATGACAGCTGTCTTCTTTCTCGGCTTCGCAGGCCCATCTCTGACCACGGGCTCCGACATGATGAGTGCTTCCACAGTCCGTTTCCACCTTTGCCTAGCTTACTCCTATCTCCTCTCCTCGCCCTAAGCGTCACTCCACCCCCAGGGCCATCTCTCCAGTCACATCCCTTGTTGTCATTCTTGGGCACTCACAGCGCCATCCTTACCTTCTCTGACGGCCCTTGCCACAGCCATGATGCCAGATTAGTGGGTACGGTCTGTGAATTTCCCCCTAGAAGACTAGCTCTCTGGGAATAAGACCTCTTCTCATTGGAGGCCAACAGCGGAACCATCTTCTTTAACAAAGCGCCTCAAGGCAGAGTCTGTCTCTCAAGGGCTAGCTAATCTTTTGCCTCACCTTCTTGAAATTCTGAATAATTTTGAAAAGGGGACTGACCCCACACAACCCTTGGGTTCCCTACCTTGTTGACAGTTACACTCAACGATGGGTCTGAATCTGACTCTATCTGCCCAAGGTCTTTTTTTTCCTACTCTTTCTTCCAAAATGTTCTCTCCCGGGACATCTCTGGGATAGGGTTGCATTGGTTACATTCTCTGGCATAAACAGACCTGTGAGTCATAAAGCAACCCATCCAGAGGACTGCAGCTGTCAGGCATCTGTGACTTACTTTGCAATGGCATGAAAAATATCTCCCGATTGGTTCGCTCCACCTTAGGTCCTGCCCCCGGATTTGTAGGGTTGACATTTCTGCAGACTTTTATATACGTATGAAAAACAGCACCAGCTGCCAAAGGGAATGGACGGGGCCGCCTCAAATTCAACTAGGATAATCCATTCCTTCAAAATTAATTTTCAGTTTGATTTGAAGGTCACTGAGCCGTTTCTGGCCACTGGTAACTTAAAGTAGTAACAAGAAAGGATTAGGCTCGGAGTCAGGAACCTGAGATGGGAATAGATAGAACATTGATTCGGAAGGGGTGAAAGGAATTTGTGAGTTGGCTTGCCTTCCTGAAACCCAAAAGTTTGTCTCCATGATTAAGCTTGCAGCAAATAGATTCGTAAAATCCTGCCTTGAAATAGCCATCCAAGCAGAAAAACTCCGAGCTGCCTTTGGTGTGCTGCCCACTAGGCAAACATTTAGGTCTCAGAGCGTGGCAAAGATGAAGTGTGTGCCAAAAACTACCTTCAAATGGCATGCTGGAAAGAGAATTACTTGGGTGTTTCAGCCAAAATGTATCAGTCATATTCTGGGAACAGGAAGTGTCACAAGGTTAGACTAGTTCTGGGCAGAACATGGCAAAATATTTGATGAAAAAGCCCTTTTTTTTTTTTTTTTTTTTTTTTTTTGGTGGGGCCATTTTTTATCAGCATGACTTGCCGTCTCAACCAGATCCTTTAGCCAACATGAGTATTCAACCTGCTTTTCAGTTTGTCCTCTTGGGGTTGTGGTAGTAGATATCAAATGCTGTGTGCTTACAGGCTCCTTGGAAGGTTTAATTTGTGGGTTGCTAGAGTCTCAAGGATTGTTAACTCTGTATTCTAGAGAAATCACAGGGGCAGTTTAATATTTCATGTGTCTCTGGTAGGCAAAGGACTGCATGACACATTCATCCATTCAGGAAAGATTAGGAACTTTCAAATACTGACTTATTCTCTGTCTTTGATAGATTTCTAAAAACAAAGCAAAACAAAACAAAACTCTTCAGGAATGATTTTCGAACAATAATTGGTCTTCCATAAAACAATAAAGACAACAATTATAACATTTATTTTGTTTTGCTTGCTTTGAGACAAGGTCTCACTGTGTAGCCCAGGCTGGCCTGAAACCTGCTGTACATCCCAATCTGGTCTTAAACTTACAACCCTCCTATTTCTGCCTCCCATAAGGTATGTATCACTAACTCCAGATTATCACTGACAGATTTTTCACGGCTACTCACCACAGAGACTACTGTGGTAGTCTTACTTACATTAATTTATTCCCTACAATGACTCTCTAAAAGAAGATCTATGGTCCCTCTCTTGTCAGATGAGGGAAAGGGGCACAGGATGACCCAAGGTCATTCCACCTTAAGAAGAAACCACAGAGCCAGGTGGTGGTGGCACACACCTGTAGTCCCAGCACTCTGGGAGGCAGAGGCAGGTGGATTTCTGAGTTTGAGGCCAGCCTGGTCTACAGGGTGAGTTCCAGGACAGTCAGGGCTACACAGAGAAACCCTGTTTGGGGGTCGGGGGGAGAAGAAGAAGAAGAAACCACAGTGGTTCCCATAGAGACATTTTTTTCAGAATTCTGTATGATAGGATCCAACAAAGGTGACTTGAAAAATGCTTTTATGCAAACTGAAAAGTTTGTAATACTAAAGGATAGGGTTTACATAAAAGGCAAAAACAAACAAAGCTCAAAAAGCCAAAAAAAAAGAAAACCAAAAAACAAAACAAACAAACAAACAAACAAACCCGAAAAGGAAACCAATACGGCGTTAGAATAAAAAGCAGTTGTATTGTTATTACCACTATTGTGATCATTGCTTGAGGTTATAGGAAGCAAAGCATGCTCTCATGCATGCTAGGAAATATCTACCACTGAATTGCTCCCTCGGCCCAAGACATAAGAGCTCTTTAAAAAGCAAAGTAAAGCTTACAACCAGTCTGGGAAACCCATTCCCAAGTAAGATAATAAGGGTTTCCCTGTGTAGCACTGACTGTCCTAGAACTTTCTCTGTAGACCAGGCTGGCCTTGAACTCAGAGATCTGCCATTCTCTGCCTCCTGGGTGCTGGGATTAAAGATGTGCGCCACCACCAAGCAGTCTCTGTCTGGTGTCATCCCTTTCTCCATTAGAGCAGACCAGTCTAAGGCTATGTTAAATGTCATTCAAAATTCTTCCAAAAAGTGTGGGGTGACTGTCTAGTGTTGACCCCCTTGGGGTCTAGTTTTTATTTTAAGCTACGAGTCTGCCTTCTTTTAACTGGTTTGCTGAGTTCCGTTCACCTAAGCTGCTTTTAAAAGCATCAAGCATCATGGCATCCACCTATTATCCTAGCATGCAGAAGGTGAGGCAGGAGGATCACAAAGTCCAGGCTAGCCTGGGCTACATTGTAAGACTGTCTCAGAAAACAAAACATGTGTGCATTGGGAACTTTTGCATGGAACTAATTTTGCTTTGCATCTTCAGTAGTATGTAAATCAAGCTGTCAGAATAGTTAATGGAAATATTAACAGAAAAGTTTAGACAGTATGACTAGGTCTTTTAAGTTTCCCTGTCAAAGGAAAACCCAGCCCAGGCTGGAACCACAACTCTCCTGAGGCACGTGCAGTTTATTGCTGCTGTCATTTCTGGTGACACCTGACTCCTGCATCTTCAGCCTTTAACTCAGAATCACACTGGCGACCCTCCAGGGAGCTTACAGCCTTTAGCCTCAGTCTAGGGCTGTATCACGGGTCCCTCATTCCTGGACCCAGATGCTAGTAGTTTCTCTCATTCTCCAGTGTGCAGATCAGCCATTGTGGAGAATATGCAGCCTCCGGTCTTAGAAGCCAAGCTAATTTGTAAACCTGCGCCCATAATTAGTACTTTTTTATTTCCCATCTCCTGAGTGGAGAGATGGCTAGATGGTTAGAAGCACCTAGTGCTCTTATAGAAGACCTCTGTTTGGTTCCTACCACCCATATCAGGGAGCCTGTAGCTAACTGTAACTCTAGCAAGGGATCCAATACCCTCTTTTGGCCTCCAAAATCACCTGGACTCTCTCTCTCTCTCTCTCTCTCTCTCTCTCTCTCTCTCTCTCTCACACACACACACACACACACACATGCATATGCAATATATACATATACAAATAATTAAAAAAAATAGCCAGACATGGTAACACACGTCTTTCCCAGCACTTGAGAGGCAGAGGCAGGCGGATCTCTGCAGGTTCAAGGCCAGCCTGCGCTGCAAAGTGAGTTCTGGGACAGCCAGGACTGTTACACAGAGAAACCCTGTCTGGAAAAACTAACCAACCAACCAACAAATAAAGATAATTTTTTTTTTTTTTTGGTTTTTTGGATTTGGTTTTTTCGAGACAGGGTTTCTCTGTATAGCCCTGGCTGTCCTGGAACTCACTCTGTAGACCAGGCTGGCCTCGAACTCAGAAATCCACCTGCCTCTGCCTCCCAGAGTGCTGGGATTACAGGCATGTGCCACCACCACCCGGCTAAATTTTTTTCTTAAAAAAGTTCGCATTTCCAACTGCAGGGATAAATGGTGGCAGTTGTTCAGGTACCTAGAGTCGGTGCCAACAATCCAAAGTAAAAGTGAATGGTTAAGGTCCTGTAAAGTCACACAAGGCTACTTGTTTATGTGGGAAAAGCAGTAAGGAATACCTGAGCACGTGTGCAACACACACACACACACACACACACACACACACACACAGTAGATTCTACCCAAGAATGAAACCAGTGACAGGAAACAGGTGAAACGAAACAGGGCCGAGCAAGTCCTGATAACATTGTCCTTAAAGCCTAACATTGACCCGTGCTTAAACCAACATCTGTCCTTTCTTCTGGCCATCTCTCAATGGTGTCCTACTTACCATACCCCACAGTGTGTTCCACTTACCATCTCCCCTCTCGGCCCTCTTAGGAGTCCCTTCTTTTTTCTCTTATCTCTGTCACAGTGTTCCTTCCAATGTGTCTGTCATGTATTTTCTTTCAACAATGCAGGGATCTTGGTCTGTTTGTTCACTAGGGGATCATTTTTAAAAGGTTTATTTTATGTGTGTATGTTACATGTGTAGGGACACACACAGATGCCAGAAATGACTGTTAAATCTCTCAGAATTGGAGTTGCATTTGGTTGTAAGCTGCCTGACATGGGCTCTGGGGACCAAAATTGGATCCTTTATAAAAGCAGGAAGCACTCTCAGCGGCTGAGTCATCTCTCTAACCCCCCGTTAGCGTAGCTGAAGAGACTGAAATGGGGAAAAAACATTTTAGTTCTTTCAGCATCCTATAGATGAACTTTGAGCCCATAAAACATCTTCAAGAGACATTCGGAAAGAAACCAAGGTAGTAAATAAGTAAATATATTTTAAGTATTTAGAATAGGGTAATATATATCTCTATAATCCCAAAGGTGTTGGTGATATTGTTCAATATATAAATAAGTAAATATATGGTATTGTCTTAATTAGGGTTTCTATTGCTGTGAAGAGACACCGTGACTACAGCAATTCTTTTAAAGGAAAGCATCTAGCTGGGGCTGGCTTACAGTTCAGAGGTTCAATCCATTATTACCATGGTGGGAAGCATGGCGGCCTGCAGGCAGATGTGGAGCTGGAGAAGGTGAGGAATCTACATCCAGATCCATAGGCATCGGGAATTATTGTTTACCCCTCAGACTTCTGACTCCACTGACAGCTCGACAGTTATCTCCTTACCTAAACCCTGGAGGCCAGCATGCAGAAGAATGCGAATTGATCCATCCTTGTCTCCTTGTACTAAGCTCAACTCCAAATGGATCAAGGACCTCCACATAAAGCCAGACACTCTGAAGCTAATAGAAAAGAAACTGGGGAAGACCCTTGAGGACATCGGTACAGGGGGAAAGTTCCTGAACAGATCACCGATAGCGTATGCTCTAAGATCAAGAATTGACAAATGGGACCTCATAAAATTACAAAGTTTCTGTAAGGCAAAGGACACCATCAAAAGGACAAATCGGCAACCAACAAATTGGGAAAAGATCTTCACCAACCCTACATCAGATAGAGGGCTAATATCCAATATATATGAAGAAGTCAAGAAGTTAGACTCCAGAAAACCAAATAACCCTATTAAAAAATGGAGTACAGAGTTAAACAAAGAATTTTCACCTGAAGAGCTTCGGATGGCGGAGAAGCATCTTAAAAAATGCTCAACTTCATTAGTCATTAGGGAAATGCAAATCAAAACAACCCTGAGATTTCACCTTACACCAGTCAGAATGGCTAAGATTAAAAATTCAGGAGACAGCAAGTGTTGGCGAGGATGTGGAGAAAGAGGAACACTCCTCCACTGCTGGTGGGGTTGCAAATTGGTACAACCACTCTGGAAATCAGTCTGGCGGTTCCTCCGAAAACTGGGCACCTCACTTCCAGAAGATCCTGCTATACCACTCCTGGGCATATACCCAGAAGATTCCCCAGCATATAATAAGGATACATGTTCCACTATGTTCATAGAAGCCCTATTTATAATTGCCAGAAGCTGGAAAGAACCCAGGTATCCCTCAACAGAAGAGTGGATGCAAAAAATGTGGTATATATACACAATGGAGTACTATTCAGCCATTAGAAACAATGAATTCATGAAATTCTTAGGCAAATGGATGGAGCTGGAGAACATCATACTAAGTGAGGTAACCCAGACTCAAAAGATGAATCATGGTATGCACTCACTGTTTCCATTAAATGCTTCATATTTCCTCTTCTTGCTCTGTCACTGTCCTAACATCTGCATTCCTATAGAGTTGCCTAACTCTAATAATAAATATTCCACTATACGATCCAACTTTCAATCTTGTTCCTTCTGCTCCACAAAAGGCTCATTTTAAAGACTGTTCATGTGGTTAACTCATGTTGTTAAACTTGTTAGCTACAGAAAACCTACTCAGATCTACCTCTCCTGGACCAAATAGGCTCCATCCAGATAAGTACATCTGCCCAAGTTCCCAATTACTAACTATTCTAAAGGGTGGGATTCCTCTGGGTTTCAATTGCACATCTTAAGAAAAAATTTCCTTTCTCCCAAATGTACTTAATCTTATTCCCTACCTATACTAATGTGTTTCAGCATCTTGCCAAGTCCAGGCCCTGTCTACATCCAGGACAGCTCCAGAGAAGCAACCTCCAGATGCTCCAATCTCCTCTCAGCTTCTTTGGACACAGACAGTTTCTACTGGACCTGTTCTCCTGACCTATCCTCAGATGGCTCCACAGACCCTGGACAGCAAGGAAGCAGCCAGTTCTCCTGAGACTGGACATATATCCCCAAACCCCTTTCTCTAGGTTCCCCAGAAACATGTCACCCCCAATGTCAGCATGAAGCAACCAGATATCACAACGACGACCCTATTCCTTCTTTGCCATCACATCTTTTTAATTTTTCTTTTTTTAATTAAACAAATACTGTAGAATGCTAGTATGCCCTCTTCTGATGTGTCTAAATATAGTTACAGTGTACTCATATGCATACTCATAAATAATTCTTTGAGAGAGAGAGAGACAGAGACAGAGACAGAGACAGAGAGACAGAGAGAGAGACAGAGACAGAGAGAGTAGAGAGTAGAGAAGTGGAGTGGAGGCCAGCCATGACCACGTGGGGGGGGGGGAGCCCCAAGGGGCAGAGAGGTGAGAGAATGTGGGAGAGCAGAGAGAGCAAAGAGGGAGAGGAGGGGCAAGTACCCCCTTTTATAGTGGGCCAGATCTGTGAGGCGGGGCATACCTGGCTATTGCCAGGTAGGCATGGGGTGGAGCTTAGACAGAATACCAACAAGGGGGGCACTAACAAGGTCTGAATTTCTTGCTCAAAAACTGGGGGGTGGGGTGAGGGAGGGCACACAGGATAATCTAATGAGTTAGTAATTATATACATAAAGGAACCGATTAGAGATATGGAAATTTCCAAGACACATTTTTTAAAATTATTTTATATTATATGTATGGGTGTTTTGCCTGCATGTATGTCTGTGTACCATGTCCTTGCCTGGTGCTTGTGGAGGCAAAGAGAGTGTCAAATCCCCTTGAGCTGGAGGTACAAACCTTTGTGAGGTGCCCTGTGGGTAGTTGGAATTAAACTCAGGTCCTCTGGAAGAACAGCCAGAATTTGTAACAATGAGCCAGACCCCTAGCCCCCAAGATACATATTTCAGGTAGGCTCACACAAAGAGTCACATTACTGTTTGTTCAAAAGCTCTCACACAAGGTCCCCTGGTAACACTTTGATAGCCTAGTTCCTATTAGGTCAAACAGACACTGGGTTGCTAATGTAGTCTGTGGCTGTAAGCAATGGTTTGAAGAAGACAATGATACTTTCTTTCTTGTCTTTTTTTTCCTGATACAAGGTTTCTCTGTGTAGCCCTCCCTGTCCTGGAACACTCTCTGTAGACCAGGCTGCTGCTTTCTTACCCTAATGAAGTATGGTTTCAGTCTCTTCAGAGATCACCGAAAAGGAAGCTGGGAAAATTTATGGCTGAGAACCTAATCTTATATCCTAGTAAAAATATGATACTGCTTGTGTGGAAAATTCAAGAAGAATCTATTTGCAGACCTAAATGTGTTATGAAGTTTGTCAGGTTACAGGTTAGGCAAGCTCAAACCCCAGCTCTCCCTGGTAAGCTTGGAGGAAGGTGGGGAGGTTGAAATGGCAAATGAGTTTCGCCGTCTCAAGATGTGCTAAGACTTGTGGTCCTTGTGTAGAAAGCCCAGATTAGAACCTAACGGAAAGGTTGCTTTGCTCATTATAAGGAGGGATTAGATTTACACAGATGATAGTAAGAGCTAACTAAGACTGAACATGAGCACCAACCCAGGGACAAGCAATAATCTCCCCACCCACTTAACCCATCATGCTCTAGCTGAGGCCATAGACATGGAACCCAAAGTACAGAGGGATGGTGTGATTTCCCCTAGGGCTTCTGGCTGCAGAGAACACACCTGTACTGTCCAGCAAAGCACGCACTAACCCATGACGATGTGAGCATGTCAAGTGTGGCCAGTCACCATGGACATGTGTTATATTTTAAACCAGATTTTAAAAGCATGATGTAAAATACATAAAATGTACCATTTATATTTTTGTATTCATTACTAAGGCAGTGTAACTTTTCCCTCCAGGCACAATATGACATAACACTGCCAACATGAAACATAGATAACTTGTGACGATGAAAAGAAAATGAGATGACAGAGAGCTCTGACATAATGACAATGATGCTGTTAATATATATATAAATATTTATAATTCATTATATATAAATACTATGTTATATTTATAATAATATAACAGTAATGAATGTAAGTATATATTTTTTTCTACCTGCACCCACTCTCAAATATACACACATATATTGGGAACCAAAGAGATGGTTTGTAGAGAGAATCTCTTACAAGCAGCACCTGTCAATCAAAAAGCTTATAGCCAATAAACTAAGGCAGAGAATAGGAGGCGGGACATCCGCAGGAAGAGAGAGAGAGAGAGAGAGAGAGAGAGAGAGAGAGAGAGAGAGAGAGAATTCTGGGAAATAGTGAAAGAGGCATGGGAGATTCGACCTGGAATGCTGAGGAGACGGATGTATACCACCAGGTACCTGAACCCAGGCTAGAATTGCTATTGCAATTTCCAAACTTTAATAAGCCCATATAAAAAACATATAATCTAATTATTCATTGATAAACTATAAGCCTAGATAAGCCTAGATTTGGCACGATATTCCCCAGCTATAAGACCCCTTGCTACTTGTGGTTTCTTCTGGTCACTCAGTTCTGCTCCATCGTGGCTTCCTCCTCGTCGTCCTCCATCCTCTCTCTTTCCCCTCTCCTCCGTCCTCTTCTCCTCTCTACCTGCCCCCACTCTCAAACCTCCAGCCCCACCTTTCACCTCCACTGCCCAATCACAGGCTCTAGCTTTTGTTGACCAGTTAGAATGGGGAGAAGGTTCACATGAAATCACCTAAGTATGAGATGGGCTGCTTGTCAGGGGCAGCCCCTCTTGAGGAAGCAGACTTAAACATCAGAAAACAAGCAGCGTTGGGACGAGCCACAACATAGAATAAAAGGGATAGTAAGTCAGAGGTCAAGCTGCAGCTTATGGCCTAGGCATTTATTAATAAGTAATTAGGGTTCTCACCCAGGGAGCAGGGCCTGGGAGAAAAAACTTGGATATATTTTACAATGTTTCAACAGTTAAAAGTGCTTGCTGGAAGCCAGAGGCCTTGGCCCAGACCAACCACACACAGCCATGAACATTTGCAAGTCAAGCTGTTTGGGCAAAGGTGTACTGTGGGACATGACACATGGTGGCCGCCACAGTGAGATATTTCTATGCTATTTTCCCTCTATTTTATTGTTCTAAGTTTTTGTTTTTTCTTGGAGGTGAGGTTGCAAGATTAGAGGGCCTATGTGAGGGTGGGGTGGGAGAGGAGTAGGATTGGGGTACATGGTATGAAATTAGCAAAGAATCAATAAAAAGGAAGAGAGAAATGTGGAACTTTGGAGAAAGTTAAGATTTTTGACCTGGTGCTACAGCTTGGCTCCGGCTCACGATTGTTTCTAATTCCTGCTTCCTCTTCCTCATTGGCAAGTACAACTTGCACCTGTGCACAGAGCCATGCGAAGACAGAACACCCACTTCACAAAAAAGGTTAAAAAAATGTTAATAATATTGAAATTCGGTAGTATGAAATGCTTCTTCATTTGTGCCTGCCCCTGTTGCTTGCTTATTTCTTTAATCTGTTTGTTTAAGGCAGAAGATCCTGTAGCAAATTTTAAATGCTCAAGAGCAATGCTTGTAAGAATTTCAAATGCTCAAGAACCATCGTATTTAAATCTACTTACCAGCCTGGTAGTGGTGGCGCACACCTGTAATCCCAGCACTCTGTGAGGCAGAGGCAGGTGGATTTCTGAGTTTGAGGCCAGCCGGGTCTACAGAGTGAGCTCCAGGACAGCCAGGGCTACATAGAGAAACCCTGTCTCGAAAAACAAAACAAACAAACAAACAAACAAAAAAAATCTACTTACCGTTACTAAATTGCACAGGACAGTATTAAACATTTCTAAAATCCCAGATAGCTTTATCACGTGGTGCTGCTGCAAATTTATTTGAATCGCTGTTATTGTTATTACAAAGTAACGATCCACACTGACTTTAAGAAGAGTGGCTTCATGAACATCTCCTAAACTCTCCCCATAAAGGGTCTATCATAACTTTCAGGTGTGGAAACTGAGGCCGGGGGAGTGCTGCGGGAATCTGAATGCAGGCTGTCAGGCACCACAGTGGGTTTCAGTCATTCTCAAAGTGTAGCCCCCAGGCTGCTACCAGCTGCAACATCCAGAAGCTTGTTCAATGTACAAGGTTTGAATAAGCAGCTCCAGTTGGGACCATGCCTGCATGAGTTCTAACTGCTGTAGCACAGCATAACCTGCATTCTCTGATTGGATACCAGCATCTTTTTATGCCAAAAATATTTTTTTAAATACTTATTTATTTTTTTAAGATTTATTTATTTATTATATGTAAGTACACTAGTTGTCTTCAGACACCCCACCAGAAGGTATCAGATCTCATTACGGATGGTTGTGAGCCACCATGTGGTTGCTGGGATTTGAATTCAGGACCTTTGGAAGAGCAGTCAGTGCCCTTAACTGCTGAGATGCCTCTCCAGCCCCAAAAATCTTTTTAGGGAAAGTAATGGCCTGTTTGGTGATGTAGCTTCGTGGTAGAGTAATTGCTTAGCACATATTAGGTTGTGGTTTGATGTCCGGCTCTAAACATGCTGCAGGAGTAACTGGTAATTGCTAACAGACCCACACCGGGTTCTTACCCCACACAGATTCAAGGGTTCTTTCTTTCCCTCCTCCTTTTTTTTTTTCCTTCAAAGATTTATTTACTTATTTTATGTATGTGAATACATTGTAATTCTCTTCAGACTCACCAGTAGAGTGCATCAGATCTCATTACAGGTGGTTGTGAGCCACCATGTGGTTTCTGGGATTTGAACTCAGGACCTCTGGAAGAGCAGTCAGTGCTCTTAACCACTGAGCCATCTCTCCAGGCCCCTTTCTTCCTTTCAAATGCGATCATAACAAGGAGAGCTCTAAGCCATCTCTTCAGCTCTTCTGTTTTCTTTTGTTGTTTGTTTCTTGTTTATCAAGACAGGGTTTTTCTGCATAGCCCTGGCTTTCCTGGAAATCGCTTTGTAGACCAGGCTAGTCTCAAACTCGGGGATCTTCCTGCCTCTGACTCCCAAGGACTGGGGTTAAAGGCATGCACCACCATGCCCAGCTAGCCCTTTATAAAAGGAAAACTTTATTCTCATATTCTTTGTGGGAGAGGCAAACGGTAAACAAGCAAAGAAATAAAATGGTAAATGCAGGTTATGAAAAGGAGCAGAATGGGTCCCACACTAGGGAATAACCATCGGTACCAGTGCGCATTCTCTGAAAATATCACCTTTGATCTGATACAGGACCTCGGGGAGGGGGAGGGGCTGCTACCCAAAGGGCCTTGAAGAGTATTCTAGACAGAAGGACAACATGTCCAAAGACGCCGCCGAATAAGAAGGAGCTCAGCTGATTCTAGGAAGGGACAGGTGGGTGGTGGGACAGGTGGACTGAGCTGAGGATGGGGTCGCAGGAAGAGACGACGCCATGCAAGGCACACTTGGCCAAGGTGAGATGGTCTTGGCTCTTTTGAAACCGGAAGTGTGTTTTAAAGGCACAAGAAATGGCTCAACCTGATTGTTATCTTTCCCAGTTTTACAGGATTACTCCAGCGCAAAATAGCTCAAGAGTTAAGGGTAGAAGAAGCAGTAAGAGCCTTAGGTTTGTGTCTGTATCCTTGAGGTTCAGGACATCAGCGATGGTCGTGAGTACCCAGTACCGAATACACAGGCAGCAATGCGTACATATGTACTCGATGAATGAATTGAATGGGCAGATCTTGCTAGATAAGTGGTTCTCAGCCTTCCTAATGCCGCAACTCTTTAACACAGTTCCTCATGTTGTGGTGAGCCCCAACCATAAAGTTATTTTCATCACTACTTCATAAATGTAATTTTTGCTACTGTTATGAATCGTAATGTAAAATATCTTTGTTTTCCAATGGTCTTAGGCGACTCCTGTAAAAGGGTCACTCCACCCTCAAAGGGGCCGTGACCCACAGGTTGAGAACCGCTGTTCTAGACTGTGACTCTGGGTGACATCTTATTCAGCGTTTTTTTGGTTTTGTTTTGTTGTTTTGTTTTTCAGTATTTATCCTGGTGCTTATTTAATGTTTATTTACTGAACAGATAAATCTGACAAGGGGATGGTAAAAATAGATTATAGTAAAAAATACCACACAGGCTTTTTCCCCCCCCTTTGAAGAAAAATAAAAGATGGTTTTGCTCTAACTTTTTTAATATGCTAATTGTCTTCACGACAACTTTTCAAGGAGGCATAATCCTTACCCCCATTTTGCAGTAGGGAAAACAAAATTGCAGGCATTTAATGCATTTATTTTGCAAGTGTTCGCGAGTCTCATGAAAGGTCTCATGGACTGAAGTGTTAGGGTAAATATTGACTCTCAACCTGCTCCATAACTTGTAAGTCAGAGTAAACATAAAACAGGAGCTGGCAAGACTGGGCTTTGTAGAACCGTGTAAGCCATAGCCTTGACCTTTCATCTGCAACTCGGAATGCTCCTATATATGACACCAGAATCTCTTGTCCCAGGGTGGAGACAGGGAGTTGGCTGGCTCTATGTGTCTGCATTCTCACTAGCTGTCCCAAGGGTCCAACTGCCTGTAGCTCCCTGACGTTATGCCTTGATAGCTAAGTCTGGCCTGGCACAGGAGTGGAGATACTCCCAAGGCTCCTGGAGCTGAGAATTCTTGCTGGCCGCTTGGGAGGGCCAGATAACACCGGAGATATGCTGGCGTGCACCAGAGAGTGAGCGCTATTTTGAGAATCTGGTCCCAGTAACGTTTCACAGTGGAAAAACAGTGGCACTCAGCAGCAGGATGTGACCTGACATGAGTTATGGCTCAGGCGTCAGTGCCCTCTGGGTTTCTATTTTTATTGCTGAACTTGCAGTTGGAACTTTAAAAGAGCTGGCCCCCTAGAAAGAGGTAGAAGTCGGTGTGAAATTAGAAAAGATTTCTGGAAACTCAACCATTTTATAGACGAGGTATCCCTGCCAATTATAACCCTCTTGAAAATCTGATAGTGTCTTCAAATGTTTCTTCAAGTCCTTCTGATAAAATTATAAACCTAGATTCAGGAGTAAACATCCACAATCCCAGTACCAGGAAGGTAAAGGCCATCGAAGCAGGACCACAGGGACAACTCAGTAGGGAAGGCTCCCGTTAGTTGGATTCCCTGGGCCCCACATGGAAGTACAGAGCCAACGTCCACAGGTTGTCATCCGACCTCCACTTGGAGCATTGTAGCACGTGCACACACACACACACACACACACACACACGCACACACACACACACACACACTTAAATAGATGAAAATTTAATTTTAAAACAGAAAGTGAGGTTGGAGAAATGGCCCAGTGGTTAGGAGCACTGGGTGTTCCCTTAGAGGACCCCGGCTCAATTCCCAGCACCCACGTGGCAGCTTACAGTCGTCAGTAACTCCAGTTACAGGGGACCCGTGGCACCAGGCATGTACGTAATGTACGTGTATATGCATGCAGGCAAAAGTAAAATAAATAAACCTTTAAAAAAAACCCCAAACAAACAAAAAGCAAAGCCCATCCCTGGCCCTGGTCTCCAAGGCCTCTTGCCAATTTTTCTCTCTCCCCCCACCCTCCTTTCTATTCCCCTTCTCCACCAAACTCTTCCTGACCTGCATCCCAGTCCAGCTTTTCCCCCTGCTGCCGGCTTCTCCTTCAGATTTCGACACAGAGGCCATCTTCCCTGGCTAATTTACACTAAATACATCCCTGCCTTCCTTTCCTGCAGTTTTAATTCTCTGCAGGAGAGGGCACTTACGATGTTTTGTTTGTTTAACTTCTTGTTTCATTCTCATCTGTGTTCCCCCTTTTGGAAAACAAGCCCCGTGTCCCTGCGACCGACCCTATGTGTGTGTGTGTGTGTGTGTGTGTGTGTGTGTGTGTGTGTGTGTGTCACTGTATCTTTATTACCTTGGACAGAGCATGGAGCCTAGCAAACCCCACAATATGTGTGTTCAACAAACAAACAGTAGTTTTCACTTAAATGACGAATCTCCACAATTTATACAGCGTTGCGTTCAAATTGTATTGGAGTGGTTCTTTATATCAACATGAAGATTTTCTTTAATAAAACCGGGTGCTTCACACACTGCAGAGGCTGCACACACACACACACACACACACACACACACACCACACCACACCACACCACATGAAAAAAAAAATGCTACCATATACAGCTAGTAAATTCCATTTCCAAGATCCTTTCTGAGCCAACTGCCTAAGCCAGCTTTTTTCAGTATAAAATGCAACTCAAGGTCTGGATCTATCTGGTCAGATGGCCTTGTCTTGGACTCCAAAGGCACCTATTCCTAGCTGATGGCTCCTCGGGCAACTTCATAACCTTCCGGGCCCTTGCTTTCCTGGTCTGTGTGCCATGGGCAATAACTACTTCATACCGATGCCAGGATTTCCATACAGTGAGGGCTTAGGGGCGGCAATCGTTGGAGAGAGATGTGAGGAGCCCTCTTTGAAGCCGGGGTTTGCTCTTTACTTAGAATGTTTATTTTAAGGTCCCAGTGGAGATTTGGTGGTCACCAGAGATCCCCCGAGATATCTTTTGGTGCCACACTGAGTAGCTGTGTGGATTTAGTAAGATAAGGCCTAAAAGCCCTTCTCAGAGTGCCTGGCACCCAGAAAGATCTCCACAAATGTCCCCTGCTGTATCGGCACCACTGATGCTCCTAAGAATGACATAATCTCACATCCTCCACAGCCATCAGCATGAACTTTCCGAAGTGGCAGCAGGGAGGGTGGTGTCCCTGGGGGAGGTGGGGAGGGGTGTCCAGACAGGAGAGAGGTTCAAACTGTAGATATTTAAGGACCCCATTGCATGGTTTCTCCTTCCTTGTCTTTGTGAAAGCTTTTCCTATGGAATATTCCTGCAATTATTTTGTTTTGAACAAGATAAGAAATACAGGGGCTAGAGAGATGTCTCAGTGGTTAAGAGCACTGGCTGCTCTTCCAGAGGTTCTGAGTTCTGTTCCCAGCAACCACATGGTGGCTCACACCATCTGTAAGAAGATCTGATGCCCTCTTCTGGTGTTTCTGAGTTGTCTTGAGTGAGTTGTCCTATGGTTTGCATCCATCAAAACATTGGCAGACAGGGAGGAGATGATGACCCTTTTGGCCCTACCCTTCAAGAGGGTTCCAACTGATGGCACCCGCGTCGCCACAGTACCGAGTATCAGGCGTAGGCTTGGGGGATTAACAGAAAACACAGACATGGGTCATTCTGTAAGGAGAATGCCAAAGCTTTTCTGAGGGACCAGCAATATATACTAGAAGCCAGGGAAAACAACAGGAAAAACCAATCATAGCCATAGGTCAGGCACCTGGGAAGTCCCTACCACATGGGGTGGGGGTGGGGGTGGGGGTAGGCAGGAATCAAGCTAAGCTGTAGGATGTTTTGCTCTCAGGAAACCTGTGCAAACAGCTCAGTTGGGGGCGTTGAGCTAAGCTCACCGGTTCCCAACACCAACCTTCTCCATGGTGGTGAAGACACCAGTAGACTCCACAACATACTCAGCACCAGCATCACCCCATTTGATGTTAGCGGGATCTCGCTCCTGGAAAATGGTGATGGGCTTCCCACTGACGACAAGCTTCCCATTCTCAGCCTTGACTGTGCTGTTGAACTTGCCTTGGGTAGAATCAAACTAGAGCATGTAGACCACATAGTTGAGGTCAATGAAGGGGTCGTTGACGGCAACGATCTCCATTTTGCCAACTGCAGAATAGAAGGCAACTTTGGTAACCAGGCACCCAATACAGCTAAATCCATTCACACCGACCTTCACCATCATGTCTACAGGACAAGGTTGGCACTGCACGAGAAGATGAAGCTGTCTCTGGAACAGGGAGGAGCAGAGATTTCAGTTACTTTTACTTTAAGTCTGATGTACATTCAGAGAAAAAATTTAACACTTTTCAATCACACAGCACACAGTCTCACACTTACACATATCCCATACACAATTTTTTTGTTTTGTTTTTTGGATTTGTTTTTTTTTCGAGACAGGGTTTCTCAGTGTAGCCCTGGCTGTCCTGGAACTCACTCTGTAGACCAGGCTGGCCTCAAACTCAGAAATCTGCCTACCTCTGCCTCCCGATTGCTGGGATTACAGGGATGCGCCACTCTGCCCAGCTCCCATACACAATTTTTAACTGTATATATTATATATATATATATATATAAAATATAATTTGTCAGGAGGATACTCATATAAATTGTGTGTATGTTTGTGTGTGTGTGTGTGTGTGTGTGTGTATGTGTGTGTGCCAGGCAGGCTTTGAATTTATAATCCTCTGTCCCATTCTTCTAACAAATAGCAGCCTAAGCTACAGCCATAATTTGACAGGCCCAGCTACAGCCATAATTTGAGGCACAAAGCTGATCACACTGCTGTGTAACTGTAGTCTCACCTGCTTGGGATGCTGAGGCAGGAGGCTCACTTGAGCCCACAAGGATGGAGGCAGTCTGGGTAACATGGGAAAACCCTTTTTAAAAAGTGAAAGATGGGATGAGTATGCAATTTAGTGGCAGGCCACTGGTCTAGTGCGTGTGATATCCTAGATCTCATCCTCAGTGAACCATGCACACATGCGCATGCATGCGCTACATTACATTCTGTTATGTCAGGAACAATTGCCACACCATAAGCCTTTATATAACGCCTTCTCAGCTGCTTCCCTCACTTAGGATCGCCTCCTCCTACCGCTCCCACAAGTGCCCCCCGGATAAGCATATCTATTTCATCAGGAACCCCTGGCAAATCTGAGAGACTAATTTTAAAGTTCTCTCCTCCATTCCAAGCGAAATAGGCATCTTCATACTCACCCCACCAAAGTCAAATAAGCTGAGTCGGTTATTCAGTCTGGAGGAAATAAGATAGCAAAAATATTTTTATGAGGTAGATTGACCCATCCCATCCCAACTGTCACTCCGGGGACATGATAGGACGTTCTTGCTCTGCAAAAATGTTTCTACATCATCTTCTATCATGCAATCTTTCCATATAAATGCTTCTAAAAATACTCATAAAAATGTTGGATCTGGTTTTGCCTTTGGAAAAATATCTCATAGGGAAGTTTAAAAAAGAAAAACTGTTTTCCTATGAACAACTGCACAGAAGCAGTAGTTTTTGTTGTATTCTCTTCTCTTTTCTTTTTTGTTTCTGTTTTTTGAGACAATGTTTCTCTGTGTAGCCCTGTGTGGGATCTTGTAGGGCAGTCTGTAGCCTGGTTGAGCAAGGCCCACTCCGGAGACCCAGTAGAACATTCTACAAGAGACGGAACCCTTGAGCTATGCTCCCAGACTGCTGACTCCTCAACTCGAGAATCCTGTGGCCAGGTCATGTATGGCCACGCCCCAGACCCCCTAGCATTCTGGCTGGACTCCACCCCTGCAGTCACCTGGCTACAGCCAGGCTTTCCCTGCCCCTTGGTTACCTGTTGCCAGGTAACCCAGCCTACTATAAAAGGAGGCTTCTTGCCCTTTCCCCCTCCCTCCCTCCTTCTTTCCCTCCCTCCCTCCCTCCTCCTCCTCCTCCTTCTTCTTCTTCTTCTTCTTCTTCTTCTTCTTCTTCTTCTTCTTCTTCTTCTTCTTCTTCTTCTTCTTCTTCTTCTTCTTCTCTCTCTCTCTCTCTCTCTCTCTCTCTCTCTCTCTCTCTCTCTCTCTCTCTCTTTCCTCCCCTCCCCCTCCCTCATATCTCTCCTCTCTCTCCTCTCTCTCTCCTTTTCTCTCGTCTTTGCCCTTGTCCCCGTTTCCCCCCTTTCCACGTGGTCATGGCCAGCTCTCATCTATCGTCTCTTTCTCTCTTTACTTCTCTTTCTCCTTTTCTCTTTCTCCTTTTCTCTTCCTAGTCTTCTATAATAAAGTATTGGAACTATGCACTGTCTCTTCTTATCAAAACTCGCCGCGTAGAAGCATGGAGCAGGCCTCAGCGTTTCCAGCCACCAAGAAAGGACTCAGTCTCCTCTCAGCCAAGCTTCCTCAACAGGTACCCAGGAGGCCCATGCCAGAAAGGCACCACCTTCTGAGCAAGGCTCACAACCATCTGTAACAAGCTCTAATGCTCTCTTCTAGAGTGTCTGAAGACAGCTACAGTGTACTTACATATAATAAATAAATCTTTAAAAAATAAATAAATAAATGTCATGTAATGTTCTGAAGTTGGAAAATGAGAATATGAGCAATAGGGAATGAAAGAAAATCAAAATTATATACAGTTGGTACTTCCAAGATGTTCTCCTAAAGTACAAAGACAATGATTCCTGGGAAATGTCTGGAAAAAAAAAAAAAGGAGCTGGAGAGATGGCTAACCAGTTAAGAGCACTGACTGCTTTTCCAGAGGTCTGAGTTCAAATCCCAGCAACCACATGGTAGCTCGCAACCATCTATAATGAGATCTAATGCTCTCTTCTGGAGTGTCTGAAGACAGCTACAGTGTACTTACATATAACAATAAATAAATCTTTAAAAAAATAAAAATGAGAATTCACTTCTTTTGCCTTCCATTAGTAATACATTGGGATCTAATGGCACAGCTCAAAGTAAAAGAAACTTCTGCAGCAGATAGTCTTCACCTGTAGTCTCTCATGGGCTCTCTTCATGGTGCCAAGCCTCAACTTCTTTGAGTGACCCCTTCAGTCCTGGGTCATCAACTAACTGAGGCCGCACCTTCACCAATATCATTCTATGGCCTCTCACAGTGCCAAGCCTCAGCTGCTCTTCATGACCCCTTCATGCCTTCAAAACCAGTACCAGCTGGGTGACTCTTACACAGTTCCAAGTCCAGCTGCAGTACAAGATGCAACCTTGGCCATCTCTGGAACACAGCTTCTTTGTGCTCTCAGAAAACACTTCCCAGATTTCATCTCAGTGATGCTGCTCTCTTCTTAATCACCACTAACTTCTTAGCTCCAGCTGACCTAGCATCAAGTGTCCGAGTAGTCCCTTCTATTCTGGACTCTAAAACCAGAGTCACATGGCCGAAGCTGCCAAGTTCTGCTGCCTGCTGGGGCTGGAATATGGAAAACCACCTTGTTCTATTACCAGCTTTCTGTTTTTCAACTCCCTCACTGCCTAAGCTTGGCTGTCCTGGAACTTGCTCTGTAGATTAACCTTGACTCTATCTCCTGTAATGGTGGGATTAAAGGCATGTACCACCATGCCTGGATTCAGGCTTTTCTTCTCCTAGAACCTGCTCTGTCCCAGGCTGGCCTTGAACTCAGAGATCTGCTTACCTTTGCCTCCTGGATTAAAGGCCTGTACTACCATAATTGGACCTACCTACACTTAACTGGATGGGATCTTGCCCCAAGGTCACTACTCCCTTAATTCAATTTAATATCCATGAATGCAGGATTCAGTTCTTCTGGTGCCCCTTTAATATTCGAACCATATATTTTATATTTTTCCTTCCTAAGCTTGCTATACTTGTTCAAACTACTCTTCATGAGACTTAACCAGAGAACAAAGTCTCACTGCTACATCAAGTCTTCCCAGGACCAAGGGCCTCTCCTCCCTTTGGTGTCTAACAAGACCGTCCTCTGTTGCCTATGAGTCTGGAGCCATGGGTGCTCTTTGGTTGATGGTTTTGTCCCTGGGAGGTCTGGGAGTACTGGGTGGCTCATATTGTTGTCCTTGGGTCCTTTCTCTAGCTCCTCAGTTCAATGGCTGGCTGAGAGAGTTGCCGTGCACCTCCTAGGTGATAGCTATATCTGGCTCCAGTCAGCCAGCTAGAAGCGAGCTGGAAACGTCTTCACAGCTGGTTAACTTTCTTAACTTTCTTTCTTTCTTTCTTTTTATTGAATATATTCTTCATTTACATTTCAAATGTTATACCCCTTCCCAGTTTCCCCCTCCCCGAAAATCCCCAACCCATCCACCCCCTGACCCCAAGAATATGTTCCTCCACCCTACCCACTCCCACGAGCCCCCTGGATTTCCCCATGCTGGAGCATCTATTGAGCCTTCACAGGACCAAGGACCTCTCTTCCCACTGATGGCCGACAAGGCATTCCTCTGCCACTCTTTTGGCTGGAACCATGTGTACCCCTTGGTTGATGGCTTAGTCCCTGGGAGCCCTGGGGGGCCGACATTGTCATTCTTCCCAGGAGGCTGCAAACCCCCCAAGCTCCTCCAGTCTGTCCTCCAACTCCTCCATTGGGAACCCCTCATTCAGCACAGTGGTTGGCTGCTAGCATCTGCCTCTGTATCTGTAAGGCTCTGGCAGGGCCCCTCCGGAGACAACCATGACAGACTCCTTTCAGTTGGTACTTCTTGTCATCCATAGTAGTTTCCGGGTTTGGAGACTGTTTATAGGTGAATCCCTAGGTAGGACAGTCTCTGGGTGGCCTTTCCTTTTGTCTCTGCTCCATACTTTGTCTCTATAGTTGTTCCTGTGAGTATTTTGTTCCCTTTCTCAGAGGAACCAAAGCGCCTCCACTTTGGTCTTCCTTCTTCTTGAGCTTCCCGTGGTCTCTGAATTGTAACTTGTTTATTTTGAGCTTTTGGGCTAATATCCGCGTATCAGTGAGTACATACCATGTATGTTCTTTTGTGATTGGGTTACCTCACTCAGGATAACACTTTCTAGTTCCATCTGTTTGCCTAAGAATTTCATGAATTCATTGTTGTTTTTAATAGCTGAATAGTACTCCATTGTGTATATATACCACAATTTTTGTATCCATTCCTCTGTTGAAGGGCATCTGCGTTGTTTCCAGCTTCTGGCTATTATAAATAAGGCTGCTATGAACACAGTGAAACATGTGTCCTCATTACATGTTGGAGCATCTTCTGAGTATATGCCCAGGAGTGGTATAGCTGGGTCCTCAGGTAGTCCAATTTTCTATGTCCAATTTTCTGACAAACCACCAAACTGATTTCCAGAGTGGTTTTTATCAGTTTACAACCCCACCAGCAATGGAGAAGTGTTCTTCTTTCTCTACATCCTCTCCAGCATCTGCTGTCCCCTGAGCTTTTCATCTTAGCAATTCTGAGTGGTGTGAGGTAGAATCTCAGGGTTGTTTTTATTTGCATTCCCCTGATAATTAAGGATGCTGAACATTTCTTTATGTGCTTCAGAGCCATTCAAGTTTCCTCAGTTGAAAATTCACTGTTTAGATCTGTACACCATTTTTAAAATAGGGTTATTTGGTTCTCTGGAGTCTAACGTCTTGAGTTCTTTGGATATTATCCCTCTGTGGGATGTAGGATTGGTAAAGATCTTTTCCCAATCTGTTGGTTGCTGTTTTGTCCTATTGACAGTGTCCTTTGCAGTTTTATGAGGTCCCATTTGTCAATTCCTTTTTTGTTTTGTTTTTGTTTTTGTTTTGAGACATGGTTTCTCTGTGTAGCCCTGGATGTCCTGGAACTCACTCTGTTGATAAGGCTGGCCTCGAACTCAGAAATCCTCTGCCTCCCAAGTGCTGGGATTAAAGGCATATGTCACCACTGCCTGGCTCCCATTTGTCAATTCTTGTTCTTAGAGCATAAGCCATTGGTGTTCTGTTCAGGAAATTTTTCCCTGTGCCCATATGTTCAAGGTTCTTCTCCACTTTCTCCTCTGTAAGCTCCAGCCTATCTGGTTTTATGTGGAGGTCCTTGATCCACTTGGACTTGAGCTTTGTACAAGGAGATAAGAATGGATCAATTTGCATTTTTCTGCATGCTGACCTCCTGTTGATCTAGCACCATTTGTTAAAAATGCTTTTTTCTACTGGATGTTTTCAGCACCTTTGTCAAATGTCAAGTGACCATAGGTGTGTGGGTTCATATCTGGCTTTTCAATTCTATTCCATTGATCTTCCTTCCTGTCTCCATACCAGTACCATACAGTTTTTATCACTATTGCTCTGTAGTAGAGCTTGAGGTCAGGGATGGTGATTCCCCAAGGAGATCTTCTGGTTTGGAGAATAGTTTTCACTATCCTGGGTTTTCTGTTATTCCAAATGAATTTGCAGATTGCTCTTTCTAGCTCTATGAAGAATTGATTTGGCATTTTGATGGGGATTGCATTGAATCTGTAGATTGCTTTTGGCAAGATGGCCATTTTTACTATACTGATCCTTCCAATCCATGAGCATGGGAGATCATCCATCTTCTGAGATCTTCTATGATTTCTTTCTTCAGAGGCTTGAAGTTCTTGCCATACAGATCTTTCACTTCCTTGGTTAGAGTCACCCCAAGGTATGTAATATTACTTGTGACTATTGTGAAGGGTGTCATTTCCCTAATTTCTTTCTCAGCTTGTTCATCCTTTGAGTAGAGGAAGGCTACTGATTTGTTTGAGTTAATTTTATATCCAGCCACTTTGCTGAAGTTGTTTATCAGGTTTAGGAGTTCTCTGGTGGAATTTTTAGGGTCACTTAAATATCATCAGTCATATCATCTGCAAATAGTTATACTTTGACTTCTTCCTTTCCAATTTGTATCCCTTTGACATTGTTTTGCTGTCTAATTGCTCTGGCTAGGACTTCGAGTACTATATTGAATAGATATAGAGAGAGGGCAGCCTTGTCTGGTCCCTGATTTTAGTGGGATTGCTTCAAGTTTCTCTCCATTTAGTTTAATGTTGGCTACCAGTTTACAATATATTGCTTTCACTATGTTTAGGTATGGGCCTTGAATTCCTGATCTCTCCAAGACTTTTATCATAAAGGGATGCTGAATTTTGTCAAAAGCTTTTTCAGCATCTAATGAAATAACCATGTGGTTTTTTTCTTTGAGTTTGTTTATTTAATGGATTACATTGATGGATTTCCATATATTGAACCATCCCTGCATCCCTAGGATGAGGCCTACTTGATTGTGGTGAATTATTATTTTGATGCATTCTTGGATTCAATTGGCCAGAATTTTGTTGAGTATTTTAGCATCAATGTTCATAAGGGAAATTGGTCTTAAGTTCTTTTTCCTTATTTGTTCTTTGTTTGGTCTTAAGTTCTTTTTCCTTGTTTGTTCTTTGTTTGGTTTAGGTATAAGCATTATTGTGGCTTCATAGAATGAATTTGGTAGTGTTCCTTGAGTTTCTATTTTATGGACTACTTTGAAGAGTATCGGTATTAGGTATCCTTTGAAAATCTGATAGAATTCCCCACGAAACCCACCTAGTCCCAGGCTATTTTGGGGCGGTGGGAAACTATTAACAACTTCTTCTATTTCCTCAGGACTTACAGGGCTATTTAGATGGTTTATCTGATCCTGTTTTAATGTTGGCACCTGGTATGTATTTAGAAAATTGTCCATTTCATCCAGATTTTCCAATTTTCTTGAGCTCTTGATTTTTTTTTTTTGAATTTCCACAGTTTCTCTTGTTATGTCTCCCTTTTCATTTCTGATTTTATTAATTTGGGTAGTGTCTCTGAGCTATCTGGTTAGTCTGGCTAAGGATTTATCTACCTTGTTGATTTTCTCAAAGAACCAGCTCCTGGTTTTGTTGATTCTTTGTATAGTTCTTTTTGTTTCTATTTGGTTGATTTCAGCCCTGGGTTTGATTATTTCCTGCCATCTTCTCCTCTTGGGAGTATTTGCTTCTTTTTATTCTAGAACTTTCAGGTATGCTGTTAGGCTGTTAGCATAAGCTCTCTCCATTTTCTTTTTGGAGGCACTTAGAGCTATAAGCTTTCCTCTTAGCACTGCTTTCAATGAGTCCCATAAGTTTTGGTACGATGTGTCCTCATTTTCATTATAGTCTAAAAAGTCTTTAATTCTTTATTTCTTCTTTGACCAAACTATCATTGAGCAGAGCATTGTTCAATGTCCAATGTGTATGTGTGTTTTCTGTTGATTTTGTTTGAACTTAAGACCAGCCTTAGGCCGTGGTAATCTGATAGGGTACATGGAATTATTTCAATATTGCTGTATCTGTTAAAGTCTGTTTTGTGGCCAATTATATGGTCAATTACGGAGAAGGTACCATGAGGTGCTGAGATGAAAGTATATTCTTTTGCTTGAGGATGGAATGTTCTATAAATATCTGTTAGATCCATTTGGTCCATAACTTTAGTTAGTTTCACTGTGTCTCTGCTTAGTTTGTTTCCATGATTTGTCCATTGTTGAGAGTGGAGTGTTGAAGTCTCCCACTATAATTATGTGGGGTGCAATGTGTGTTTTGAGCCTTAGTAAAGTTTCTTTTATGAATGTGGGTGCCCTTGCATTTGGAACCTAGATGTTCAGAATTGAGAGTTCATCTTGGTAGATTTTTTCCTTTGACCAAGTATGAAGTGTTGAACACATCCTTATCTTTTTTGACAACTTTTGGTTGAAAGTCGATTTTATCTGATATAAGAATGGCCACTCCAGCTTGTTTCTTGGGGCCATTTCCTTGAAAAATTGTTTTCCAACCTTTGACTTTGAGGTAATGATTGTCTTTGTCACTGAGGTGGATTTCTTGTGTGCAGCAAAATGTTGGGTCCTGCTTATGTGTCCAATCTGTTAGTCTATGTCTTTTTATTGGAGAATTGAGACCATTGATGTTAAGAGATATTAAGGAAAGGTGATTGTTGCTTCCTGTTATTTTCATTGTTAAAGATGGAATTCTGTTTGTGTGGCTATCTTCTTTTGGGTTTGTTGAAAGAAGATTACTTTATTGCTTTTTCTAGGATGTAGTTTCCAGCCTTGCATTGGTATTGTCCACCCATTATCCTTTGAAGCAGAGGGTTTGTGGAAAGATATTGTATAAATTTGGTTTTGTTGCCGGGTAGTGGTGGCTCACTCCTTTAATCCCAGCACCTGGGAGGCAGAGGCAGGCGAATTTCTGAGTTCAAGGGCAGCCTGGTCTACAGAGTGAGTTTCAGGACAGCCAGGGCTACACAGAGAACCCCTGTCTCGAAAAAAAAAAAAAACAAAAAAAAAATGGTTTTCTTATGTAATGTCTTGTTTTCTCTGTCTATGGTAATTGAGAGTTTTGCTGGGTATAGTAGCCTGGGCTTTCATTTATGTTCTCTTAGGGTCTGTATGACATCTGCCCAGGATCTTCTAGTCTTCATAGTTTCTGGTGAGAAGTGTGGTGTAATTCTGATAGGTCTGCCTTTATATGTTACTTGTCCATTTTCCCTTACTGATTTTAATATTCTTTCTTTGTTTAGTGCATTTGGTGTTTTTATTATTGTGTGTCTTTTTTTGTGTTTCCTCTTTAAGGGCTTCTGCCTATTGACTCATGTTGTCCCGTATTTCTTTAAGGGATTTTTGTGTTTCCTCTTTAATGGCTTCTACCTGTTGACCCATGTTCTCTTGTATTTCTTTAAGGGAGTTATTTATGTCCTTCTTGAAGTCCTCCATCAGCTTCATGAGATGTGATTTTAAATCCAGCTCTTGCTTTTCCAGTGATTTGAGGTATTCAGGATTTGCTGTTGTGGGAGAGTTGAGTTCTGATGGTGCCATATTGCCTTGGTTTCTGTTGGTAATGATCTTGCGTTTGCCTTTTGCCATCTAGTTTTCTCTGGTGTTAGCTGGTCTTGCTGTCTCTGATTTTGGTTTATCTGTCCTGCAAACCTGTATGTCTATACTCCTGGGATTCCCATTCTCTCTGTGCACACATGTATGTGGACTCTCCTGGGAGACCAGCTCTCCTGTGTTCCCAGGCCTCTCTACACTCCAAATGCCCTGAGTGCAGCTGGTTCTCTAGGAAGTATCAGGAGATGGATTCTTCACTATGGCAGACCTAGATTAACTTTCATAGTATCAAAAGTACCGTGCAAATTGCTAGAAGAGGAAAACCCATCAACTGCACTGCCCTATGCTGACCCTACATTCTAAAATACTGACTTTTCAGTCACTGGTACAATAATGGTGTGGCTGCCCTAGATGTAACCAACTGATTTCTGAGTGAATTTGAGTTCTGTTCCACAGGAAGAGATTCATGTCTGATACTGTAAACCTGATCAGAAGCTCATGGGGGGGGGGGGGGAAGTTACATAATTACAGGCCATAGGAAATAGATTTCTTTCTTTCTTTTTTTTCTTCTCTCTCTCTCTCTCTCTCTCTCTTTCTTTCTTTCTTTCTTTCTTTCTTTCTTTCTTTCTTTCTTTCTTTCTTTCTTTTTTTCTTTTTTTCTTTTTCTTTCTTCGAAACAGGGTTTCTCTGTATAGCCCTGGCTGTCCTGGAACTCACTCAGTAGACCAGGTTGGCCTTGAACTAAGAAATCCGCCTATCTCTGCCTCCCAAGTGCTGGGATTAAAAGTATGCACCGCTGGGCAGTGGTGGAAAAACCAATAAATAAATAAATAAATAAATAATAAAAAATAAGAGTATGCTCCGCTACTGCTGGGCAGTTTCTTATTTACTAATAGGGAACCTACTATTGTTGTTTTGCTAAGTGGACATGCCATGCCACCTTCTAAATGTTTGTTTTGTTTTGTTTTGTTTGTTTTTATGATTTTAGAGACAGGGTTTCTCTGCATAGTCCTGGAGCTCAATATGTGTAGATCAGACTGTCCTCAAACTTAAGAGATGCCCTTGCCTCTGCCTCCCAAATGCTGGAATCAGAAGTGTGCGACCCAGAACTTGCTATGTATCTGGACTTTCCTGCCTCTGCCTCCCGAATGCTGAGATTAAAGTCATGTGCCCCCATACATGGCACAGAATATTATTCTTATACCTATCGATTAGTGCTGCCCTCAGCCTTGGACAGCTGTAGCAATAATTTATATATATAAATCCCAGGGGTGGGTCTGCTACCTGCCTCAATACTTAATGATCCCAAATGAAAGAGACATACACAGCCTTTATATTTTGATATGCCTTAAATAGCACAACAGCTAGGCCATTTCCTAATCTCCATGTGGTTAATCTACCTCCTATCAATAATCCCGAGTTATTACTTACTAAATTCTATATTCTACCTTGGCTGCCCTGGACCCAGAGGGTTGGCCGACTGGACCGCACTCTCCCAGCTCCTTCACGTGGCTGCTCTCTGCCTTCCTATCTTCCAGTCTTCTCAGACATGGCGTCTGTCCTCTCCTCTGTTGTATTCCTTAGCTGCCTGCAGCTATTATGGACTGGGTTGCTGGAACAGAAGCTGAGGGATGGATAGGGAAGGGGCGAAAAGAAGGGCCAAGATGTTTCACTGATCAAGGCCCGAAACTTTAATGGCGCCAGACCTTTTAACAGTTTGGACAGACTCTTCCCCCCAGACTCCAGGCTGAGTTTGAGTTCCGGTGGAAGTTGTCTAGCTTCTCTTGGAGGTCCTCCTCTTGACTGCTCTGGCAGCTGGGTGGGTCACCTGATTAATTCAGGAATTCCTAGACCTGGAGGAACAATGAACTTAACCTTAACCCTAGGTGGAGCAGGATCCTGGCTATCTGGGAGAAGTTAACCTGGACCATAGTCAAGTACACTCTTAGCACTCCACCCAAGGATAAAAATTCCTGCTTTAACCTACTTCCCTATTATGTCCTAAAGGCAGATTCCTGCCCGAAGTCACGGATTGTCCTTGACCAATGTCAAACTCCGACCAATTGCATGACTGCCCCAATAAGGCTCTGTCCTCTCCTCGTCTTTCCTGGAATGGGTGATCTCCTCTTCCTCCTTTCTTTCCATCCCAAGCCCTAGAATCCTAAAAGTCCTGTTTCTGTTTGCCCTGCCCAGCCTTTAGCTGCCAGCACCTTTATTTACCCATCAGAGCTGACTGTGGGCAGGGTCCCTCAGTGTCTTGCTGCAGACACTCCTCTAAGCAGTTTTGGGAACCAAAATTAACATTATAACACAAGCAGCACTAGGCCAAGCCCACTACAGAGAGCGGTTACTGCAGAGACAATGAGTGAGTGAAGTGCCAAGAGTAAGTGACCCCCAAATACTCGTCCCTAAGCAGAACAGCTGTTTATCAGTTCCTCTTCTCTTCTCTTCTCTCTCTCTCTCTCTCTCTCTCTCTCTCTCTCTCTCTCTCTCTCTCTCTCTCTCTCTCTCTCTCTTTCTCTCTCCACCCCTAAGGCTCAGAAGACATCGTGGATAAAAGGGAGCAGAAGGAATGCAAGAACCAGAGGATGAGCAGGAATTCTGGGAAGATGGCATGGCTGTTGTACTCCTAGCTGTTGAGATGACCTGCACAAGACCTGTACAAGACTGAGTCCTTCAGAAGGGATTGATGAGGCCGTGACCCCTGGATGAGAAGCTATTAGTAGTTCATCCTTTGTGGAGACTGCCATTTTTCTTCAGTATTGTCCGTTGTCCAATAAATTACCCATGTTCAAGCCAGCAACTCAAATTGAGTTGAATGGGTCATCGAAAAAACAAGTTACGTCTTGCTAGGAAGAAGAGTTCAAGGTAGAGTGGGAAGATACCTCAGTTAGGGGTTCTGTTGCTATGAAGAGAGACACCATGACCGTGGCAACTCTTATAAAAGAAAACATTTCATTGGGCCTGGCTTACAGGTTCAAAAGTTTAGTCCATTGTCATCATTGTGGGAAGCATGGTGGTGTGTAGCATGGTGGCGTGCAGCATGGCGGCGTGCAGCATGGTGGCATGCAGCATGGTGGCGTGTAGCATGGTGGCGTGCAGCATGGTGGCGTGCAGCATGGTGGCATACAGGCAGGCATGGTGCTACGAGCTCTACGTCTGGATTGGCAGGCAGCAGGAAGAGAGAGTGACACTGGGCCTGGCTTGAGCACTTGAAACTGTCAAAGTCCATCCCCCAGTGACACACTTCCTCCAATGAGGTCACACTTCCTAATGGTACCAGTACCTACGAGCCACGGAGGCCATTTTTATTCAAACCACCATAGAATGTGATTTAAAAAAAAAAAAAAAACAACTAGGGGAGGGTTAGTAGAAGGTGAATATGATCAAAATACATTATATACAGATATGAAATTGTCAACGAAGAATTTTTAAAGAGATGGTAAAATTGCTCGTTTGTTTGGTTTTGGTTTTTTGGATTTTTTTTTTTTCCGAGACAGGGTTTCTCTGTATAGCCCTGGCTGTCCTGGAACTCACTCTGTAGACCTGGCTGGCCTCGAACTCAGAAATCCACCTGTCTCTGCCTCCCAAGTGCTGGGATTACAGGCATGCGCCACCACTGCTCGGCTGGTAAAATTATTTTTATAACAATTGCTTTAAGGGCTGGAGAGAGGGCTCAGTGGTTAAGAGCACTGACTGCTCTGCCAGAGGTCCTGAGTTCAATTCCCAGCAACCACATGGTGGCTCACAACCATCTGTAATGGGATCTGATGCCCCTCTTCTGGTGTGTGTCTGAAGAGAGCAATGGTGTACTCATACATAAAATAAGTAAATAAATCCTTTAAAAAAACAATTGTTTTAAAATAAATTTCTTTATGCGTTGTCTTAGGGTTTCTATTGCTGTGAAGAGACACCATGACTACATCAACTTTGTTTTTTATGATTTATTTATTATATACATGCGAGTACACTGTAGATGTCTTCAGACATATCAGAAGAGGGCATCTGATCACATTACAGATGGTTGAGCCACCATGTAGTCGCTGGGATTTGAACTCAGGACCTCTGGAAGGGCAACAAGTGCTCTTAACCACTGAGCCATCTCTCCAGCCTACATCAACTCTTATAAAGGAAAACATTTAACTGGGGCTGGCTTACAGTTCAGAGGTTTAGTTCATTATCATCATTGATAGAAAAACATGGCAGCATGCAGGCAGACACGGTGCTAGAAAGGTGACTGGGAGATCTCATCTTGGCCCACAGGCAGCAGAAGGAGACTGTGAACCACACTGGGCATAGCTTGAACATAGGAGACCTCAAAGCCTTCCCCCAAAGGGACACACTTCCTCCAATAAGGCCACACCTCCTAATGTGCTGCTCCCTATAGACCAAGGATTCATACACATATGTTTATGGGGGCCATGTCTATTCAAACCCCCGCATAAATTATCTTCAGGAAACCAAACGAAACAAACAAAAAGAATCAGAAAGTGGGACTTTATCAACAGCAAATGCTAAACTCTGAATTCAGTAAACTGAAGCCCACTGAACTCATTCATGTATTTCTGCACGTCCTAAGAAAGAAAAAAGTCTAATTCTTGTTTCAAATGCTGCTGTAGAGAAGAGTTAAACAAGATTATTTGATAAGGCATTGTGAATATAATATAATAAAGGCTATTATAGCCTGTGTAATTCAAAAGGCCTATGATCCCAGTATTTGGGAGGTGGAGGTAAGTTCTGGAGTTTAACACCAATCTCTACTACACAGGGAGTTGAGCCTAGCCTGGGTTCAATGAGAACCCTTTTGTCTTAGGGTTTTACTGCTGTGAACAGACACCATGACCAAGGCCAGTCTTTCAAAGGACAGCATTTAATTGGGGTTGGCTTACAGGTTCAGAGGTTCAGTCCATTATCATCAAGGTGGGAACATGGCAGCATCCAGGCAGGCATGGTACAGAAGGAGCTGAGAGTTCTACATCTTCATCTGATGTCTGCTAGTAGAAGACTGGCATCCAAGCAGCTAGGATGAGGGTCTCAAAGCCTATACCTACAGTGCTAAGCTTACTCCAACGAAGCCATACCTCCTCAAACAGGGCCTTCTAGTAGTGCCACTCCCTGGGCCAAGCATATACAAACCATCCCACCATCTCAACCATAACAACAAAGGACCTTTAGGGAAGACAATAAACAGGGCCAGCCAAGAGCCCAGTCCTCTCCCAGGCAGGAGTCTCCCCATTCCTACAGTTAGACAGATGCCACACTCAGGGGACTAGGGTTTGTGGCTCTTGTCTTTTCCAAATTAGACTCTATTTCGTGGTGGTCCATTCCTGCAGTCATGAGCAAATGTAGCAGCCGTGGACAAAGCGACCAGTGAATGCTCCTGCAGAACTCCTGGCGGTTGGACATAGCAGCTCAGTGGGCGTTTCAGGTGCTGCCCCTCCCAGTGTGTGTGACTAACTTCCACAGGAGCACAGGCAGTTTTGAAATGCATGTAAATACATTGGACAGCCAAAGGCTGGACTGTGGTGGTGTTCTGATTTCTTCCCTGACATCTGCCCTGTCTTCTTTCAGGCAATATCTGTTTTACACACGTGTTCTTTCCTTTCCTACTCTCCTTTCCCTTCTTCAGAAGGGGTTCCTATCATGTCTGTACTCTGAGACTTGAGATATTCTGGGGGACTCGGGAAAGTGTTCTTCTGGGCACACACACACACACACACACCATGGACTCACACCACCCCTGCACATGTGGACACCCTTGCAGTCACATATCAGATATCCTGCATATCTTCTATCTACAATTACTATGATGAAGCAGCAAGGAAATAATTTCATGGCTGGAGATCATCGCCACCACAGGAGGAACTGTATTAAAGGGTCACAGCGTTAGGAAGGGTGAGGACCACTGCTCTATAACCTGATCTGAAGACAGTTCAGGCGGGTTAGAAAACCTCCCTGACTTTGTGATAACACAGATGAATTCTGAAGCCAAATAGGGGTAAGAAGTTTATCAGTTCTTTCTCGGGTTCCTTCTGCCACGTGGAAAATAGGCCAGAACTTTCTGTTCTAATTGCCCATATTCAGGTCCCTCCCTCAGTGTATTGTTTTCTGGTCTCTAATCTTTTATCAGCTCGAGAGATTAAATAACAAAACAAAACAAAACAAAACAAAAAAAAAAACAACCTTTGCTCCCAGTGGGCTGAAGAGAGAGTGGGGCAGCAGCGCCTCCCTGTGGCTGAGTCAAAGTATAGGAAACAAAGACACCCACTTACACTTACCTGGGGGAGACTGAACCCAAAAACGATTTATGGTAGTTGGAATCTCAGATTATTATCACAGCGCCATTTTCCTTAGGCCACTGTTTCCTGGCACCACAGCCCATGATTGGGAGTGGAGAGAAAACACAGGCAAGCGATAGCCAGGAAAACGCGTATGTGCACTTAATTATTGTCTGTCTGTGAGATTTATGTTTGATGTGCCTAAACGTCTTGGTTTTTTCTTTTTTCTTTTCTTTTCTTTTCTTTTCTTTCTTTCTTTGTATAGAATAGAGTTTATTCAGGGCATGGGAAGGGGGGAGTTAAGGGGATAGTGGAGGCAGAGAGAGAGAGAGCAGAGAAGTAGAGGCGGCCATGACCACGTGGAGAAAGGGGGAGAGGAGGAGCCAAGAAGGCGAGAGACACTAAGAGAGTGAGGGAATAAGAGAGGCAGGAGCAGTGCCTAAATCATATTGGAGTGGCCACTTTGGGGCAACTATCGTATTTCCATTGCCTCTAATACCATTCTTTGTTTAAAGAACGTTTAAAATACGGAGGTTGGAGAGATGGCTCAGCGGTTAAGAGCACTGACTGCTCTTCCGAAGTTCCTGAGTTCAAATTCCAGCAACCACATGGTGGCTCACAAACATCCATAATGAGATCTGACGCCCCCTTCTGGTGCATGTGAAGATAGCTACAGTGTACTTATTTATACTAATAAATAAATCTTTGGGCCAGAGCGAGCCAGGTTGACTGAATCGAGCAGAGGTCCTAAATTCAATTCCCAGCAACCACATGAAGGCTCACAACCATCTGTCCAGCTACAGTGTGCTCATATACATAAAATAAATAAATATATCTTTTTTTAAAAAAAGAACATTTAAAATATCGATTCTGAAATATGCAAAGTATATCTATTTTCAAGATTTATTATTATGTTTGTGTATTTGCACATGTGCCTTTGTGTGTGTATGCTCTGTGTGTGCATGTCAGCAGAGGCCAGAAGAGACTGTCCAATCCCCTGGAGTTGAAGTTACAGGCACGTGTGGGATGTATGGGCGCTGAGAAACAAATTCTTTTTTCTGTTTCCAGTCTGGGTCGTTTATGAGGGCAGCTCAGGCTCTTTTCTGTTGGTCCTCTAGGGGGCGCAATGGGGACTCTGTGGCTTCGTTTTTCTTCAGTTTAGCCCTGGATGTCCTGGAACTCCCTCTGTGGACCAGGCTGGGCTCGAACTCAGAAACCCACTGCCTCTGCCTCCCAGAATCTTGCCCTTTTAGATTTATTTATTTTTATTTATATGAGTACACTGTAGCTGTCTTCAGACACACCAGAAGAGGGCGTCAGATCCCATTACAGATGGCTGTGAGCCACCCTGTGGTTGCTGGAATTTGAACTCAAGACCCCTGGAAGAGCAGTCAGTGCTCTTAACCGCTGAGCCATCTCTCGAGCCCAGAATCTTGGTCTTAACTTGTTTACAATGATGCCCTATGGCGTGCTGGGTGACATTGTAGACTCTTCCGGTTTTGGTGTGGTAACTCTTATGGGACATTCCTTTTTGAACAGTTGCCATTCCCTTGATGTCTACAATATCACCCTTTGTGTAGATTCGAATGTATGTGGCCAAAGGAACAACTCCGTGTTTCCTAAAAGGCCTAGAGAACATGTACCTGCTACCTCTCTGGAAGATGGCTGCTGCGGCTGAACGAGAAACAGATTCTTGGTTTCTCGGGAAGAACTGAGTCATCTGACATATAAAGTGTCACCATGAACTGTCACCTTACTGTGGACTACAGCATCGGGATTTTTCTAATTGCAATTCTTCTTGTTGGTCAGCATCTCTCCAAACCATCCGTGTTCAAGGACCCTGGGGACCCCATTCTCCCCTACTGCTTTGATTTCCCTGTTTTAGATGTCATTAAAGTGACACATTTCACCTGCTTCCTGTGCCTAACAGTTGACTCACATGGTGTCCCACGTCTTTAATCCACGTACTGGGGAGGTAGAAGCATGCTGTATATGTGTTAGAGGCCAGCCTGGTCTATACAGTTCTAGGCCAGGGAGGGCTATACACTGAAACCGTCTCAAAAGCAGTTATTTTTGCTCTAGGACAGCCAAGACTACACAGAAGAACCCTGTCTTGAAAAAAATAAAACAATTGAATTTGAAGCAACTGAAAGCGTTTGTAGACTGTCTCTTGCTATGCAAAACACTTTTGTCTAGATTATGTCAGCACAGACGATTTTGTTGCTCGCCGTTTGCTTTGAGGTTTGCTGAGTAATCTAGACTGTCATTGAGTTGGTGAAATTAGCCGGTAATTAATTAGCTGTAATCCCAGCACTTGGGAGGCAGAGGCAGGCAGATTTCTGAGTTTGAGGCCAGCCTGGTCTACAGAGTGAGTTCCAGGACAGCCAGGGTTATACAGAGAAACCGTGTCTTCAAAAACAAACCAAACAGTTTTCTAAGGTTTACCCATGTTGCAATATCTTATTAGCATGCATTAATTGCACAAACCAATGAGCTTCATTACTGCATATTTACAGGTGAGTGTTAAGCATTGAGAGAAACAGACCTGATGAGTCTGCCTGCTAAAGCCATTTCTTACATTGGCTTATGTGATATGAACTGAGCAGCCCAACCTGACTGTCTGCATGCGGCCCAGAGCCTGAGAACCAGCAGCTGCCCAGCCCAGGAGGCCTGGTGCTGAAGATCTGAGAGCCTTGTTGACTCGTCTCCGGCGCACACTGAGATACTGGAATCTGGGCTCTGACAGCAGTAATGGCTGCAATGGTGGCAGTGACAGGGGTGGATCCCCTTGCTCCATCAAGTAGGAGAGTGGTCAGGCAAACAGGCACGGCTTTCTTTCTCTTCAGATTTCCATTTATGGGAAGATCTTCAGGCCTACCTGCCCTGTCCCCTCCCCCTCTAGTTAACTCGCCCTAGAAATACCCTTTGGGCATATCCAGTTGATTCCAGATTAAATCAACATGCTTTTAACCACTACACTCGGGTGTGGTGGTACACACCTTAAATCCCAGCGTTTGGGAGGCGGAGGCAGGAGGATCTCTGAGTTAGGATGCCAGTCTGTTCTAGTGAGTGCCGGGATAGACCAGGCTATGTAGAGAGACCCAGTCGCGGGAGAACACGTGGTTACTACTGTTTATGTTTTCTAAACCACGGCCTTCCATGTCTTCTCCCTACTGTTGCTTCTCTACCTTAATAGTCCCTTCTCTGCTTCCATGTCTGTGCTGTCTTAATGCTGAGGAGTATTCCACTAAGTGTGCATGTTTATACATGAATATGCCATCCCAATGGTTATGGGAAGGCAGACATCTCTTTGGCATACTGACTTCAGCTACTCTGGAAATATACAAGAGAAGGATTGCTGGATCGTCTACGCTTGTCTATTTTTTTTAGTTTGAGAAAAATTCCCACTTTTTTTCATGTCTGTACTAATTAGTGTCAACAGCATCTAAGTTCCCTGTTCTTCAGATCCTCACAATACTGTCTTCTATAAAAAAAAAAAAAATCCAGTAAAAGTCTAGTTAAAACTAATACAAAATAAATGTTGGTGCTCCTGCACCTGTGAGCACATACACAGTGTGTTACTATCTGAAAATTAAAATAAAATCTAAGAACTCTTAACAATTGAAAGCATTAATGCAAGATTATATACATAAATGGAAAGATTTCTTGTTGTCTGTCAACTTTTTCTGAATTGGAGTATTCCCTTCAGGTTGGAGGCTTATTAGGTAGGACTCAGGAGTAGAAGATACTTAGAAGTCTAAGGGCCACCACTTCCAGGCCAAAATAGATTATTTAAGACTTAAAACTAGCCAGGCAGTGATGGTGCACACCTTTAATCCCAGCACTTGAGAGGCAGAAGCAGGCAGATTTCTGAGTTCAAGGCCAGCCTGGTCTACAGAGTGAGTTCCAGGACAGCCAGGGCTACACAGAGAAACCCTGTCTCGAAAAGAAAAAAAAAAGAAAAGAAAAGAAAAAAGAAAACCAGATAAACAACTTCCCCCAAACCTAGTAGGATAGGAAACTTTTCCTTACAGTGGGTTGAGCAGAAATTTCCTTAATATGGCCCCAAACCACAAGCACGTGCCTTTAATACCAATGCTTGAAGATCTGTATGAGTTCCATCTAAGTCAGCCACGGCTGCAAAGTAAGATCCTGTCTCTAAAACAAAACTCATGTTTAGAATCAGAAAAAGGCAAATTAAAGCCACAATGATCACCTCACATTTATTGTTAGATTGAATTAGTTTTCAGAAAACAAAAAACATTCCACTGTGATTTTAAGCCAGGAACATGAATTTTGGTAGAACCTCTGTATTGTGGCACATGTTGAGTGACTTTTCTTCCGGGTACATGATGAGTGCTTGTTTTTGAATCAATGTAAACCTGGTATGGTGGCACACACTTGTAATTTCACCAACTTTTTCTTTTCTTTTTTTTCTTTTCTTTTCTTTTCTTTCTTTCCTTTTTTCCTTTCTTTTCTTTCTTTCCTTTCTTTTCTTTTTTCTTCTTTCCTTTCCTTTCTTTTTCCTTTCCTTTCTTTTCTCTTTTTTGTTTGTTTGTTTGCTTGCTTTGTTTTTGAAGACACGGTTTCTCTGTATAACCCTGGCTGTCCAGGAACTCACTCTGTAGACCCGGCTGGCCTCAAACTCAGAAATCTGCCTGCCTCTGCCTCCCAAGTGCTGGGATTACAGCTAATTAATTACCGGCTAATTTCACCAACTCAATGACAGTCTCAAACCTCAAAGCAAACGGCGAGCAACAAAATCGTCTGTGCTGACATAATCTAGACAAAAGTGTTTGGCATAGCAAGAGACAGTCTACAAACGCTTTCAGTTGCTTCAAATTCAATTGTTTCTTTAAAATTTCTAAGTGGCGCTGTGCTACTCCCCCCCACCCCCACCCCCAATTTTTCTGAAAAGACGTTCTGGCGCCAGTATGTTCTTGGACACCCAATCCATGGACACTAAGCCTATTTATTATAAATAGCCAAGTATCTGCAGAAAATGCAAGCAAGCAACCCTGCTGAAAACATCTAGGTTCCCTTTAACACACCAAGATGTAGTAAACACTACCTAAAAAGCAAAGTCCAAACATGTTCTTTCTTCTGTGCAGAGTTCTCTGAGTGTTTTTGCCACATTGGTGTGGAAGTTGAAAAAATGTTTTGGAAACATTGTAAAGCTTGGCTCGGCAAGAATCTGGGATCAGCTCTGGTAACTGGCATGAGCATAGTGATTTGCATTCCAGTGGTTTAAACTGAGATAGCTCTGCTCAGGCTGGCTATATTGAGAGTACAAGAGCTCTTTTCCCAAGAAGTGATGAGATGAAGCGAGTCTTTGAAGAACAGCTTCGCTGAACTGGTAGGTCAGTTTTCTCCGGATTTTTGTGATCTCTCCAGTTCTGGCATAATTCCTCAAGGCTCTGGCCATCTTCTGGTAAGTCATGGGTTTCCGGTTGCCTTTTCTTTTCCCCCAGAGTTCAGCGAGGGTTTCTTTGTTTTTTGATATAAACTGGAAGATGCCTTTGGCTTTGTCGACCCACTGAATACAAGACACCATTTCTGAATTGCACAGGGATTCAAAAAGGTATTCAAATAGCCGAAGCTTCCTCCTGCCTGCAATGCGGGGGTGGGGGGGTGGGGGGGGGTGGGGGGGGGTGGGGGGGGGTGGGGGGGGGAAGAAAGAGACATCAACTCATTGTGGATTTCCTGAAAGATCCCCTGAGAGGATTTCCTGAGCCCCACAAAATGGAAAAGCTACACTGAGCCTGCTTCTTCTCATTCTCTGACTTAGGAACGCAGTTACTGGTAGTCCAGAAAGATCCATGGGCCTCTTCTAGTTTACAGTGGACCTAAATGTTATGGAAATTGTTAAATCTTCTTTACTGTTCTCTGGGGGGATAAAGGAATCCTGGACCTCGTCATCTGGAGATGCAGGCAGTCGTCAGTTAAAGTTCGTGTCACGTCATGAAACATACAAAGGGCTGGCGGGATGGCAACTGACCCTTGGTGTGCTCACAGAACAGAAAAGACTCAGGTTCCATCCCCAGCACCCACACAGCAGCCCATCACCTCCAGTTCCAGTGCTATATAGTGCTGTCACCTCTTCAGCCCTAATAGTAGTAGTTTTAAGGATATTGGTACTTATGACTTAAGTGGCTAGCTCTGAAGGAGCCATAAAATGTCCTGGAGTAGAAATGCCAAAAGCCAAAAGATGGGCCGGACGGTGCTGGCACACACCTTTGATCCCAGCACTCTGGGAGGCAGAGGCAGGCAGATTTCTGAGTTCGAGGCCAGCCTGGTCTACAGAGTGAGTTCCAGGGCAGCCAGGGCTACACAGAGAAACCCTGTCTCGAGAAAAAGAAATGCCCAAAAAATGTTTTCATGCCATTGTTCATGAGCAACATTGTCAATTTCAGTTATGAAATCAGGTGCTAACATCAGTGACTTTCATCATGAAATCCTTGGTGTCTGAAAATGAGTACAAAGGGAAATCCGTGAAATTAAAGTGACAGTCACTTCATAATATCAGAATTAGCTTAAACACGCCCTACCTCCTTCTCTAGGTCCCTCGGGTAGTTAATCTATTCCAAGCTACATTCTAGTTTCCCATTGAAAAATTAGCATAGTTTATTTCAAATCTGCTCCTATATCTTGGGTTTAAAATAACATCTTCTGTCTATTGTCTCTGAACATATTATGGCGTTTCTGCCATCAACTCACAGCACCTTTGGTTACCCACACAAAAATTTGAGACTAGACTACACTTTAGCATGGAAAGAGACCCATGAGGCTACTTGTGTGTGTGTGTGTGTCGCCTTCTTCAAGAGTGTAACCATTAGTAAGTTGCTTATGATCCAATAAAACACCCTTCAATTCATGTTGTCTTAATGGATTTTTTTTTTTTGGATAAAGTCTAGCATGTAGCCCAGGTTTGCTTCAAACTTGCCATCCTTCTGCCTCAGTGCCAGACCTATAAGCACGTACCATGCTCAGTTACAAGCTAATGTGTACACATGTATTTCTGAATATTCTTTATTCCATCTGGAATGGCACTGTGTTCCTGGAATCTCTCAGCACTCAGGATGTTGAGGCAAGATTGCAAGTTTGAAGATAGCTTGGTCAACCCAGGGAGTAGTTCCAGGCCAGCCTGGGCTACATAATGAAAGAGGAACAAAACCTGGAAACACATATGCCATCCCTTAGAGCCCATGTCAGGAATATCATAGCAACATACCTCTTCCTCCCCTTTGCTGGAACAAGGGGGCTTGTGCCAGATGGCTTTCCCCCATGTTCTGCAGAGATTGATGGCAGCTTCCTTCCAAATACAAGTCTGAAGAACCATTCTGTATACAAGACAGCGATGTGTGTTAAGTGGTCCCCCAATTAGTGACTGAAGGCCAATGTTACATTCTCAAAAGTGCTACAACCAGAAAGCATAACATGATGAGCACCAAACCAAGAGAAGGTTGGGGGGCAGAGTTTGGGTTCTTCCCCTGGAGAGAAGTGATTGCTCTTTTGTTTTAGCTGTCTGTCCTGAAACTCACTCTGTAGACCTGACTGGCCTCGAACTTAAGAGATCTGCCTGCCTCTACTTGCTTCTGGAGTGCTGGGATAAAAAGCATGTGATACCACTGCCAGAGGTGATTCTGCTTCTAAAGACGCTCAGTGAGAATCAGTGAGAAACGGGGGCGGCAGCTCACAACTGTAACCCCAGTAGCAAGAAGCCCACAGAGCTAAGAAGGTAAACAAGAGTGCCTGATTCAATGAATAAAAAGAACCAGGGAGCCCATATTTTACCTGGCAATCCCAAAAGAAAAGAGGTCAAAGTTGGACCCTGAATCCCTTCTCTAAAGAAATGGTCTATAGCTGGGTGGTGGTGCATGCCTTTCATCCCGGCACTCAGGAGACACAGGCAGGTGGGTCTCTGAAAGTTGAGGCTGGGCTGGTTTACAGAGTTAGTTCTGGGACAGCCAGAGCTACGTAGAGAAACCCTGTCTCAAAACAAAACAAAATGTCTATATAGTGGGAAGGCTCCTTAGAAGTCTCACGAGAACTTTGTGCTTGCTTGGGTCCTGTCTGTCAGGGGCTCCAGGTGATGATTCTATTGTTCAGATGTTCCCCAGCCTCCTCTCTCTGCTGCTATCTCATTCTTTGACTCCTGTTTTCTTAATAAACCCACTCATTCTAAAAGCAAAAGCACGGCTGTCGTGAGTCTTCCCACGCAGGGTAGTTGATCTCGGTAAGAGCTACTCACTGTGACATCTCTCCAATCATAGAGGGGGTTCTCTGTGGGTAACATTCCGTAGTAGTTACCGCTGATAGGATAAGGGTTAATGAAAGTCACGTAATGTTTAGGTTCTAAATACAAACAGAACAGAAAGACATTTTTTTAAGTAAGTCCGAGTTTACAGGCACACACGCATTTATATATGAACATGTCTGTAAGCAGCCCCGGGTGACATCTATTCTATTGATTATTGCCTTTTTAAGCTTTCTTACCACTTTGTATTTCTACCACAGCATTTATCCCAGGATTTTTGTATAGCCCTGGCTGTCCTGGAACTGGATCAGTAGACCAGGCTGGCCTCCAACTCAGAAATCCGCCTGCCTCTGCCTCCCAAGTACTGGGATCAAAGGCATGCGCCACCACTGCCCGGCACGAACACAGTTCTTCATAACCCATTCCCTCTATGGAAAGAAATATTACATGTCCCTATAGTACCAAAGTGTCAATCTGGAGCTCCCTGAAACACTGTCTGTAAAACCCAATAGACAATACATTGCATTTCATCATGATCAAAGAGTCTGTAGAATAGACATTATAATCTGTAGAATGAGTTAAGGTTAAAAATTTTTTCCATGCAGAATACTAAGTCTTGGGTGCGTGGAAGGAGTGAAATATATAACAAAGGGTTCTCTTTTTTTTTCTGGGCTGAGGAGATGATACGCTGAGGAAAGCACTTGCCACAGAAGTATAAGGATGAATTCAGAACCCCAGAACCCAGGTAAAGCTGAGGGCAAACATGTCCGTATCCCCCTCTTTCTGTGGCAAGATGGGGTGGGGGTGGGGGAGTTAGGAGAATCTCCAGAAGCTCTTGGGCCATCTAGCCTGTTCTGAGACTATCATACAAACACAGTGGGAGACAAGAATGACACCCAAGATTGTCCTCTGACCTCCACTCTAATTACGGCACAGATAATACACATATATACCCCTTTACACACATAGGTACATACACACATACATAATACACACACACACATATATATATGCATATATATACGTATATATATATACATATATATATATGTATATATATATATATGCAGGAAGTTATTCCTGAAATGTCGGGATAATATCTTAAACAATTGAGTAAGCAGACTTCGTGTTTATTCTTTGTCCTATTGAGACAAGTCTATCTCAGGCTGGCCTCAAATAACGAACCCTTTGTCTCAGTCAGTACCTTATCACCTTTTACAATTATCTGATGGAAACAGGTGTTTGACCTGCATGTTTGTGTACTCCACACAGGTGTTCATGTGTGAGTACACATGTGTGTGTAGCCAAAGTCAACCTCCAAGTAGCCCTAGTTTTTGAGATAGGGTCTCATTGGCCTAGAACTCAGCAATAGGGTGTGTCGCTAGTCCGGAAGCCAGAGGAAGACCATCCTTCCCCAGCCTTGCAAGTTTATTAGGCTTCCTATTACTCTTACATGTATGTGTACATATGTTTGTCACCTGTGTGTCAAGAGATGAGAGTAAATGGCTTATTTTTTTACCGGGGGGGTATTGAATTTCTCCAGTAGCAGGTTGTTGTGTCAATACTTCAAAGGCGTCTTCAAAGGCTTGACCCAGACTGTCTTGTTCAACGCAACAAGTCTGTGGAAACAATGGCAAAGGCAGGGTTTGAGAATTGTTAGGCGAGTTTCAACTTGAGCACCATGGACATTGTAGACTGGCTAAGTCTCCATTGCAGGCTGCTTTGCTTTTCCTTACAATGCTCACCAGCTTGGTGGGCTCTCCCAAGAAGCAGCTAGAGAGCCTTAGCTATGGATCAATCAAAGGTGACAATCAAAAGTGACAATCAATCAAAAGGAACATGACAATCAAAAGTGCATCAGGTGTCGTCGAATGTGAGAGCCATTTTCCTAGCTTGGTTTTTAAGTACTGATCTTTTAGCCTATAAAAATCATATTAATTTTATATAGTATGAAATTTTATATATATGGCACAATTAACAATTATGGCTTCAATCTCCGCCCCCAGTGCCGGATAAACAGGCGCATGACAGCATGTTTCTTGTAATCCAGGTGGAGGCAGAATGATCTGTGTTTGGTCAAGTTCATTCAACAGGGCAAGTACAGGGTCAACATGTGATACAAAAATTAAGAATTAAGATTTTTAAAAAAATGCCGACTGACCATTATTCATGAATTAAAGAGTCTTGGATTGAGGAAATTCAGTAGCTGTACTGGTTTGCACAAGGCTCTGTTCAATAACAAGTCCTGGGGAAGGGGAGAAAAAAAGACCAATTCAATAAAACAATTCCAAATAGGTTTAACATTTATTATTTCTTTTGCTTTTTTTTTCTTCCTGGACAAGGTAGCCCAGAATGACCTCCTGCCTCTGCCTCTGCCTCTGCCTGTGTGCTGGGATTACCAATATGACCTTAAAAGAAAAGTATTTCTTGATTCTAAGTGAACATCTTGCCTGGAAAATGTTTTTTTTTGTTTGTTTTTGAAAATGCTATGGATGCAAGATGCTACCATCTGAACATCTCTCTCTCTCTCTCTCTCTCTCTCTCTCTCTCTCTCTCTCTCTCTCTCTCTCTCTCTCTCTCTCTCTCTCTCTCTCTCTCTCTGTGTGTGTGTGTGTGTGTAGCTGATGCCAGTGTCTTTCTTCCTCTACCACTCTCTTCCTTACATAAGGAATCAGGATCTCTCCGTTGAGCCCAGAGCTGATTGGGTCTAGTTAACCGCAGGTGCCCCCTCTGCCTCAAGTGCTACCATCTCAAGATTACTGGAGGCCACCACACCCTGACAAGCTGTACTAGTTTGGTTTCTAATACTAAGATAAAACACCCTGACCAAAGCAACTTGAGAGCCAAGAGTTTATTTTATGTAACCTTCCTATGACATCATCCAGGGTTGTCAGGACAGCGATGTACTTACTTGGTCAGCTTGCTGTCTTACCTAGCTCAGGACCACCTGCCAAGATGCACAGCATCACCCGCAGAGGTCAAAGCCCCTCTCACATACATCATCAATAAAAAGATCTACAGAGCCAGGCGGTGGTGGTGCACACCTGTTAATCCCAGCACTCTGGGAGGCAGAGGCAGGTGGATTTCTGAGTTCAAGGCCAGCCTGGTCTACAGAGTGAGTTCCAGGACAGTCAGGGCTATACAGAGAAACCCTGTCTCAAGAAAACTAATTCAAAAGACCAAAAAAAAAATAAAATAAAATAAAAAAATAAAATAAAAAGATCTCCAGGCTTACCCACAAGCCAACTTAACTGAGGCATCTTCCTCAATTAAATTTCTTCTTCCCAGATGACTCTAGTTTGTACTCAGGCAGCAAAAACCTAACTAGCACGTGAATGTGAGTTCTGGAAATTTAAACTCTGGTCCTCGCGCTCACGGCACAAGCACATTTACCTGCATAGCTTTTGACTTAGCTCTCTAACTTCTTAAAGGTGAAGACAGCTGATATTAATCACTGTCGCTGCGTAACTGATAACACAGAAATAACAGGAACCTATTTAAGAATTCCAATGACTTATTTTATAAACTGGGCATGGTGGTGTAGAATTCCAGTGTTTAGAAGGCTTGAGCCCATAGGATTTCTGTGAGTTAGAGGCCGTTACTTTTCTTTTTCCTCAAGAAAGAAAGATTTACACTATCCAGGATTTCTGCTATAGCCCTGGCTGTCCTGGAACTCACTCTGTAGACCAGGCTTGCCTCAAACTCAAAAATCCGCCTGCCTCTGCCTCCCAAGTGCTGGGATTAAAGTCATGCTCCACCGCTGCCCAGCTATCTATCCCTTCTAGAGGTTTGCATTTATTTTCTTTAAGACACCAGTTGTCAGAGATGACCGCCTTAAGTTCTAAGTTCTCTGTCCTCATGTGACTTGCTGAATGGCGTAACACAGAAAGGTCACATAAGAACGTATGGGACTTTAACACAGACTACTTTATCATTAGAGAGGCTCAAGTTCTTATCCTGTAATCATAGCTGATACTCCTTAGAATTATTTAATATTCAGCATTTAAAACTGATTAATACAGTGAAATCACAATACATTATCTTTGTACTAGATCACTTAAACGAAAACATAAGAACAGTAATAAATCAGACTTAGGCTATGTTTTTTATTCACTTTGGGTGGAGGAGGTGGTCTGTTTCTTTGCTCTTTTCAGACAGTGACTGTATAGCCTGGTCTGAGATCACACACTCATTCTGTAGTTCAGACTGATCCTAAACTTGTCAATCTTCCTGTATCAGCCTCACAAATACTGAGAAAAAGGCGCTTAATCAATTAATTAAAATTTGTGTTGTAAAGACCCACAACTTTTACAGTTGGATCACTGCACTAACCCACCATCAAGTGAATACCATCAGTGTTGGGTATTTTTTAAAAGCTGTTCGTGACTTTTTAAACTCTAACTTCACCTTGCAGTGCTGAAGGGTATTGTATTTTGAACTCAATATTTAACAGAGCCTAGAGGATTTGAATAGAAGCAAACTCTTTACTAGCGCTCCAAAACAAGGTTTCTATGAACTGTAAATAAAGGCGCTTAATCAATTAATTAAAGTTTGTGTTGTAAAGACCCACAACTTTTACAGTTGGATCACCTAAGCCTGCATTTCCATTCCAAGCAGTCTATCAACTGATGCATCAGTGTTAGTATACCAACAGCTTACTATTTCTCGCAGCTGAACAGACAATAAGATAATAGCCCGAGAAACATTCATCCGAAGGAGAAAATGGAACTGTTAATACTGTTTGTTAATAATAGGTTCAGGGAAGACACAAGCTGAGCACTTACCAGGAAGACAAAGTTGCGATATCTGTACTGAAAAGACAAGGACTCTATCAACAACACCCTGGCAGAATTGCATTAAATAGCTATTTTTAAGGAAGTGCTACAAAGGGGATTTTTTTTAAAAGACACAGTGTCTACATAATTGTATTTCTTGATGTGACCATGTAGGACACTGGGGGCTATTATTTTGAAAGGACATGTAATAGTTTGCATTCTCTGGATGGCAGCATTAGAATCAAACTCAAGGCTCAGCACTCAGCCCTGCTGCTTTCTCCCCTCTGCTGCACTCACTCACTTCTCTGATTTGCTAACCCCATCCAGAAACCTCTGACCTCTATCCCTTAATCTCCCCTCTTTTTTTATTTAATGTATCTTCTCTCCCAGTTTTGAATTTCACAGTCTAGACTATAGACTCCTTCTCAGCAGCCTGCTCTAGGAGCCCTTTAAATCAGGATCCCGACAATAAACCCCATAAGTACTTGATAGTAACACTTAGTAAGACTTAGGGCCCAGCCTCCAAATGATAGCATTTGGTGACCAGCCTAAACCTTAGTTCTCACAGTCCACTCAAGAGGGAGTTTAAAGGAGACTTGAGACCAAGTCAAGACCTCATGGTCAAACCTGATGAGTTACATTCTATGCCCGAACTTAGACGGTGAAAGAACTGACACCTTCAAAAGATTGTAGTGTCACACAATCACTCTCACACAGTATTCAGGAGAGGTGGGAGGACCACTGTACATTTAAGGACAGCCTGGGCTATATCACAAAAAGAAAAGGGCTACAACTCAAGAAAAGGTTGGGCCGGGCAGTGGTGGTGCACGCTGGGCAGTGGTGGTGCACGCTGGGCAGTGGTGGCACACGCTGGGCAGTGGTGGCACACGCCTTTAATCCCAGCACTTGGGAGGCAGAGGCAGGTGGATTTCTGAGTTCAAGGCCAGCCTGGTCTACAGAGTGAGTTCCAGGACAGCCAGGACCACACAGAGAAACCCTGTCTCGAAAAACAAAAAAGCAAAAACAAGAAAAGAAAAGAACTACTAGGGAGATGACTCAGTTAAGGAACACTGGCTGTGGGCTGGAGAGATGGTTCAGCGGTTGAGAGCACTGACTGCTCTTCCAGAGGTCCTGAGTTCAAATCCCAGGACCCACATGGTGGCTCACAACCATCTGTAACGGGATCCTACTCTGTCTTCTGGTGTGTCTGAAGACAGCTACAGTGTACTTACACATAATTGATAAATCTTTGGGCTGGAGCAAGCAGGCCCAGAGTTAGCAGAGGTCCTGAGTTCAATTTCTAGCAATTACATGATGGCACACAACCATCTGTACTCTGTACAGTTACAGTGTGCTCATATACATAAGATAAATACATCTTTAAAAAGAAAGAAAGGAAAGGAAAAGAAAGGAAAGGAAAAGAAAAGAAAGGAAAAAACACTGGCTGCTCTACTAGGAGACTCCTAGCACTCTGTACAGTTACAGTGTGCTCATATACATAAGATAAATACATCTTTAAAAAGAAAGAAAGGAAAGGAAAAGAAAGGAAAGGAAAAGAAAAGAAAGGAAAAAACACTGGCTGCTCTACTAGGAGACTCCTAGCACTCTGTACAGTTACAGTGTGCTCATATACATAAGATAAATACATCTTTAAAAAGAAAGAAAGGAAAGGAAAAGAAAAGAAAGGAAAAAACACTGGCTGCTCTACTAGGAGACTCCTAGCACTCTGTACAGTTACAGTGTGCTCATATACATAAGATAAATACATCTTTAAAAAGAAAGAAAGGAAAGGAAAAGAAAGGAAAGGAAAAGAAAAGAAAGGAAAAAACACTGGCTGCTCTACTAGGAGACTCCTAGCACTCTGTACAGTTACAGTGTGCTCATATACATAAGATAAATACATCTTTAAAAAGAAAGAAAGGAAAGGAAAAGAAAAGAAAGGAAAAAACACTGGCTGCTCTACTAGGAGACTCCTAGCACTCTGTACAGTTACAGTGTGCTCATATACATAAGATAAATACATCTTTAAAAAGAAAGAAAGGAAAGGAAAAGAAAGGAAAGGAAAAGAAAAGAAAGGAAAAAATACTGGCTGCTCTTCTAGGAGACTCCTAGCAGCGACAGGGTGGTGTCCAGCCCAATGCCCTCCATCATATTTAGAATGTGTGTGTGTGTGTGTGTGTGTGTGTGTGTGTGTGTGTGTGCACACACGCGCGCGCGTGCGTGCACAAAGAATAAGCAAGACAAGGAGAAGGAGAAAGACTTAGAAATCTAGACTATTCTCTTTCTCTCTCCTCTGCGTTGGGATTTCTTAACAGAGAAGGGCACCTAATAATCCACTCTCTGGATAGTTGATCACCCCTCAGACACTGCAGGCAGGACAGGTCAGAGGTTTCTGGATGGAGTTGACAAATCAGTGAAGAAAAAGCTACGATTAAAGTTGTTCCCCTTAGAGTCATATCTGTTCCCTTAAAGTTTCCCTTAAAGTTATATCTGTTAACCTTAAATTTAAGGTTAAAGTGGCTTTCCGATGGGCATGCTCCAGATCTCCTTGGTACACCCTTCCCACGCATCCAGTTCACTCACTTGTCTAATGCAGGGTCCAACAGTGTGTGACGAAGGCCAGCTCCTTCTCTGTAAGGCCCGCCTCCGGATCTCCTTTTATTCCCTTTCCCATTTGGCCGGGGGTGGGGGTGTATCCAAAACAAACAAACAAAAAAGACCAATAGAAATCAGTAAATCTTGCAGGCGGGAGGTCAAGAAGGATGGGTGTTCACCTTTGATATGGAGCCTACTCTAGTAAGAGCCTGCTTCTAGTATCTGTCATGCAAATACAACGGACAGCTCCTTTTCTCAAAAGTAGACATTTAAGTAACAAAAATTAGAACCCTTAAACACTCATGTAGATTTATTTTTATTGGATCCCAAGCCCCACCAAGTCCCCACCCATGCTGGAGTTGCACAGTTTATTTATTTTTTTCATTTATCAATATAAAAAATATATTTTGGAGCTCTTTACTCTGTATGCATTGACCTGTGTCTAAGAGCCAAATCTTGGGATGAATTCTAATTTGGGAAGAATAAATATTCTCTCTCTAATTCAGGAGAATGCATATGTATTTTAAAAACTAGGCTCAGCCAGGTGATGGTTGGCACACGCCTGTAATCTCAGCACTCTGGGAGGCAGAGGCAGGCAGATTTCTGAGTTCGAGGCCAGCCTGGTTTACAGAGTGAGTTCCAGGACAGCCAGGGCTATACAGAGAAACCCTGTCTCGAGAAAACAACAACAACAACAACAACAACAACAACAACAACCAAAAAACTGGGCTTGGTCCTACACTCCTTTCATCCTAGGAATGAAAGGATTACAGGGAGAGTTTTCTGTGAGTTGGAGGCTATCCTAGTCTAGGGAGTGAATTTCAGGACTTCCAGCATTACATAGAGAAACACTGTCTCAAACAAACAAACAAACAAACAATATAACACAATATATCATAACCCTCAGGCCCGGTGGCACAAGCCTGTCACCCCATGTTTGGATATCAGAAAGGCTTCATGTTCAAAGCAGTTTAAGTGGCATTGCTGAGATTCTCAGCACACAAAGCCTCACAACTCTAAGTCCAGAAATTTGTGCCACCGAGGAAAGTCTCACTCGCCTTCATCTTTGAGGCTAGTCTTAGCTACAAAATGAGTTTCAAGCTAGTCTGGGAAACATTGAAAAGCCCGTCTTGACAAACACAGAGAGAGGAGTGCAAGTGGGAAGGAAAGGTGGATAAGAAATAAAATTGGAGGAAGATAAGGAAGCAGGGGCTAGACCAGTCCCAACGGCTCCACAGAAGCAGATCTTTTGTCTATGGCTTGGCAGCATTTTAAATGAACGGAAGAAAACTAGGACTTCAACAGAGTATGGTGTTACACTCTTATAATCCCAGCACTCTGGAGGCTGACATAGTGATAGCCTCAAGAAAACAAAATGAAAGAAAGCACACATCAAATCCATAACTAAACTAGCCAAGATGTTGAGGACAGACTGGAGAAGTAGTCTGGTTGGTAGGGTGCTCAACAAGCACAAAAGTCCTGGGTTCAATTCCCAGCACTGCACAAAACTGGGCATGGTGGTACAAGTCTGTAATCTACGCACTGGGAGGCGGAGGCTAGAGGATCCGAAGGCATCCATGTTATAGTTAGATACATAGTAAGTTATGGGACAGACTGCGCTATAAACGACCTGGTCTTGGAAGAAAGATGATTGGTGGTCAACCTATTAAAAAGTGCTTGGGGCTCCTTTACTGAAGCTACTGAAGAGGTTTGCTGTGTTGGATGCAACATTGTATTCCAGATTAGAAAAGAGAGATGCAATCTTTCTCTCCTAACTAAGAGCCGGGGGTATGGAAGACACCACAGAAATAAGATCTTGTACATGTAGCAGGATTAACATATGTGAACTCACAGAGACTATGGGGAGCATGCACAGGGTCTGCACAGGTGCAAATCAGATAGTGATGAGCGGGAAATTGGACTCAAGTGCCTAACCCAGAAGCTGTCTATCCAACAGATAACCATTCTCAGAGGAATTAGTTTTCTCCACTAGAGTCTCCCTGGGTATACAAAACACTCTTAAGGGTATAAAGTAGCTGGGCGGTGGTGGCGCACGCCTGTAATCCCAGCACTCTGGGAGGCAGAGGCAGGTGGATTTCTGAGTTCAAGGCCAGCCTGGTCTACCGAGTGAGTTCCCAGGACAGCCGGGGCTATACAGAGAAACCCTGTCTCAAAAAAAAAAAAAAAAAAAAAAAAAAAAAAGGCTATATAAAGTATCCTTGTCCATCAGTTAATAGTTGCTTTCTAAAAAAATTTTTTTTAGTCTCATAATGTTTGGTCCAGGCTTTTATTTTAATATATTATGGTTTCTGATTTTGTTTCTTTATGGGATTTCTCTGTGTGTGAATGTATGTCTCTAGGTTATATGTATATGTGTATATGTATATGTATATATATTTCTTGTGCTTTTCCTTTGTTTTGTTTTATTTTTTCCTTTTTTTCAGATGCCTGTTTTGTAATGAAAGAGTATGGATCTTTGAAGTGGGGAGAATCTTTTGGGAGAGAAGAACCTGTAATCAGAATATAGTGTATGAAAAAAATCTATTTTCAATTAAAAATAATGAGATAAATAAGGTTTAGATCTTCAGAAAGAAAAAAAAAAAGAGAAATTGCCTCAAAGGTACTTTGTGAGGCTAAAGCGCAGACTGTTTTAGACAACTAGAAAAGGATCATCAGGTCAAAGATTTAATTATCAAGGTTAATCAGAGCCCGGGCGGTGGTGATGCACGCCTTTAATCCCAGCATTTGGTGGTGAGGCTGGTGGATTTCTGAGTTCGAGGCCAGCCTGGTCTACAGAGTGAGTTCCAGGACAGCCAGGGCTATACAGAGAAAAAACCCTGTCTTGAAAAAACCAAAAACCAAAAACCAAAAAAAAAAAAAAAAAAAAAAAAGTCAATCAGTGGTGGTTCACATCTTTAATCCCAGCCCTGGGAGGCAGAGGCAGGCAAATCTCTGAGTTCGAGGCCAGCCGGAACAGAGTGAGTCCCAAGACAGCCAGGGCTCCACGAAGAAACCCCATCTGTTCTTTCAAAATCTGATGAATGCCTGGAGGTCTTTCCCCAGGAAAATGCCAGCCACATACTGACTCCTTTCCTGTCTTTCCCTTGTTTTTAAGGACTTTCCATGTGTTCCAGTTGGCTTTGAACCCAGGATCTTAACCTCCTCTGATTCCTGTGTAGTTGAAGAATAAGCAAAATGAGTTGCTGGAGGTATTGGCTACCATGATGGACATTGGTTCACTTTTGTTTTTTTGTTTTGTTTTGTTTTGTTTTTTGGATTTGGTTTTTTTGAGACAGGGTTTCTCTGTATAGACAGATTGGCCTCAAACTCAGAAATCCGCCTGCTTCTGCCTTCCAGAGTGCTGGGATTACAGGCACGTGCCAACACCACCCAGCTTTGGTTCACTTTCAAGTGCATTCCTAGAATCCTTCCTAGGTTAGAAAGACCCTGTCTTGACACCCAAATGAAATAGCAAACCAAGCCGTGCTGTGCATAATACAGGGAGCGTGGGACAAGCTAATATTGCCCTGTAGTTCAGAAGCCAATGGCTCCACAGAGAGGCGCCGTGAGGGACAGACTGTCTTTTGCAGAAGTTCACTGTCCACAGTCACAACAGAAATTATTCTGGAAAATCTTAAGCAACGGATGTGCTGGTGTCTAAATCAGATGGTGGCCAGCTTCAGGTGGAAGGCTGCATTTTCTGAGAATAGGGAACTACAAAAGCAGGCGAAAGGAACACCAAGTTCAAGCCCTCATTTCCAGTTAAGTAGGTCTTTAGAGGCCGGGTGTGGTAGCGCACGGCTGTAATCCCAGCACTTGGGAGGCAGAGGCAGGCAGATTTCTGAGTTTGAAGCCAGCCTGGTCTACAGAGTGAGTTCTGGGACTGCCAGCTCTACACAGAGAAACCCTGTCTCAAAAAAACAAAAACAAAAAAACAAAAAACAAAACAAAAAACAAAAAAACAATAAAAAATAAAAACGAATAAACCAAAACAGGATATAAAATTTATCTTTTCAGGTTGTCTTGCAACTTACTCTGTAGAGCAGGTTAGACTTTAAAACCACAGGGTGCTCCCTGCCTGCCTTTGGAATTAAATTAAATAATGCTGGGATTAAAGGTATGAGCTGGTTTTTGGTCTTTGCTTTATTTCATTTTATTTTGTTTTTGGTTTGGGTTTTTTTCGAGACACGGTTTCTTCTCTGTGTAGCCCTGGCTGTCCTGGAACTCCCTCTGTAGACCAGGCTGGTCTGGTTTAAAAGTGTGCGCCACCCCTGCCCGACAGGTCTTTGCTTTTTGTTGGTTTTGTTGCAAACTCCTGCTCCACCCATGCAGCGGTCACCCACAGAGGTCAGAGGAAGACATCAATCTGGCAGAATGGGACTGAAGAGAGAAAATCTGGTAGAACTGGATTTAGGGATGGTTGAGAGCCTTGTTCAGGAGCTGGGTACCACACCCTGGTCCTCTGCAAGAACAAGTGCTCTTAAACGCTAAGTAGTCTCTCCAGCTTTTATTTTTTTATTTTATTTTATTTCATTTTTTTATATAGGTCCTCACTCTGTAGCCCAGGCTGACCCAGATCTTACTCCATAGCTCAGGCTGGCCTCAAGTGAGTGTTGATTCTCCTGAGTGTTGATTCAGAAATCCGCCTGCCTCTGCCTGCCAAGTGCTGGGATAAAAGGCGTGCGCCATCACTGCCTAGCTGCATTCTTAGTCTCCGTTCTGTCCAATTTACCCAGTCTTGCTATTACACGTATGTATGAATGTATATATTGGTATGTGTTGAATTATACTAATGTGAATATGCGTATGTTTGTATAGATACCTGTACATATTTATATACTGTGCTAGGAGTTTGTTTTCTTGGACTGAACATCCAGGGCCTCATACTTGCTTTGCCGTTGGTCTCTGCCTCGAGCGCGGCAACCTCACACTTATTACCCATTATTAATAAATTAAATCATTTTCCAGCACTTCGGTGGAGCGCAGGCCTGGGTGTGCCTGACACACACTGCTCCACTGAACTACACCCCTTAGTCCCCAAGCTCCACATTCGTTTTGGTTTCAGTTTTTTATTTGTTTGCTTGTTTGTTTCAGATGGGGTTTCTTTAGGTAGCAAGTTCTAGGACAATCTGTAGAGGGGAGACCCAGGTGCCTCTACCTCCAGAGTTCTGGGGTTAAAGGCGCTACAAGTAAGGAAACAGGCTCACAAGATGAAGACAAACAACGACAGTCAGTCTAGTAGACAAAGGGTTTCAAACCAGTTCTATCTCCTCCTAACCGGTCTTTTCTCTGAATCACCTGACATGGAATCCTTATCTGTAGCATGAAAAAGCTTGTAAAAGGTAGCCTAGGTCCAGGAGCTTTTGGGACTACTGAGAGAGTACACAATATCAACCATTAGAATTTAAGAGTGAGCCGGGCAGGGGTGGTGCTTGCTTTTGATCCCCGCTCTCAGGAGGCAGAGGCAGGCGGCTTCTGAGTTTGAGGCCAGCCTGGTCTACAGAGTGAGTTTCAGGGCAGCCAGGAACCCTGTCTCGGGAAAACCGAAAAGCAAAACAAGATAGAACTTGAGAGTGATAGCGCTCGAGTCTTGCTGTGTGTGCATGCACTAGGCATGTGGCATGCAGCAAACCAAATCCAAATCTTCCTTTACCACACAGCTAGCTCTTCTCCAGCACTCAGACTGGGCTTGTATTCTCGGTAGGGTCTATGTATTTATTGATATTACTATACAAGCTCCTATCAGCACACACATCCTCGCTTGGGCTAGCTGAAAGTCACCCGAGCTTCACAGAGAAGCAAGCCCTGTGATCGTGGTCCTGTGAATGTTCCAGAAGGGTGGTGATTTCCTGTGATCTCAACTGTGACTAATTGTGTGCAAGGGAGCTTTTACATCTTCCTAAAGCAGCCAAGCTCAGACACCTACTGGACCTGCTCAGACTGTTAACCAGGCACACAGGGGGAAATTCTGATTTTTTTTGTTGTTGTTTTGTTTTAACTAGTAAATGATAGGACTGGACTGGAGAGATAGCTCACCTGGGAGGAATTTGGTTCAGGGCCAGAATTTGGTTCTTGGTGTTCAAATCAAAGAAGGAATGGCCTTCTGTAAACACAGCTACAGATCTGACGTCTCTGGCCTCCAAGAACACCCGCACTCACCCGGACATACTCACGCACAGGGCATGATGAAGGACATTGATTGACAGTTCTCCTGGAGGAAACAGGTTCAAATCCCAGCACCCACATGGCAGCTCACAACTCTTTGTAACTCCAGGATCTGACCACTCACATAGACATATGCAGGCAAAATACCAATGCACATAAAATAAAGGTAAATACATTTTTAAAAGATTGTTAAAAAAAATTCTTTAACAATGAAACTACTAGTATATTCATTGATAGTATATGTTGAACCCCCAGACACAGACACACTCATTCTTTTTCCTCAAGCCTCCCTCCTCCAGTCCAGCCTCCTCTTTCACCCCTTAAATAGCTTACTTTTACTTTATTGTTCGTGTGTGTGTGTGTGTGTGTGTGTGTGTGCTTGTGAAGAAAACATTGAAGAGCTGGTTCTCTTCTCCCACATGGGTCCTGGGGATCAGACTCAGGTTGTTAGGTTTGCTAGAGAGGGATTTTACTTGCCCTCTTACCTGCCCAAAGAAAAATTTTTCAGAAATGTGTGAATGGTGGGCTGGAGAGATGGCTCAGCAGTTAAGAGCACTGACTGCTCTTCCAGAGGTTCTGAGTTCAAATCCCAGGAACCACATGGTGGCTCACAACCGTCTGATGCCCTCTTCTGGGGTGTCTGAAGACAGCTACAGTATACTTGCACATAATAAATAAATAAATCTTTAAAAAAAAAAGAAATATGTGAATGGCAGCACTGTCTTTTATAAAAAGGATTAGTTTAAAAATTTGAAATCTGATTTTTTTTTGTTTTTTTGTTTTTCAAGACAAGGTTTCTCTGTATAGTCCTGGCTGTCCTGGAACTCACTCTGTAGACCAGGCTGAACTCAGAAATCTGCCTGCCTCTGCCTCTCAAGTGCTGGGATTACAAGCGTGCGCCACAACTGCCTGGCTGAAATTAGATTTTTAAAATGCTTTTTCTTTCTTCATTTTTGCTCTTTTTTTTTATTTGTGTATTTAGTTATTTGCTTTTTGTTTTTTGTTTTTGTTTTGTTTTGTTTTGAGGCAGGGTTGCTCTGTGTAGCCTTGTCTGTCCTTGAATTCCCTTTGTAGACTAGGCTGGTCTAGAACTCAGAGACCCACCTGTCTCTGCCTTCTGAATGCTGGAATTAAAGGCATCCACATCCATACCTGGTGGATAATAGATTTCTTTCTTTCTTACACACAGAGAGAAAACCAGAATATTTAGGTAAAAGATCTGTTGCAGTGAGATAAAACCCCTTCCAAAATAACCATTGAATTCATTTTGCGTTGGCCATTTACTGCTGGGCCAGGGGCCTGCCCTTAAGAGTTGTTTGTATGCCCAGTAAGACTGTGTCAGAGAAGCTATTTTTCCTTTGTGAGTGGTTATCAACTGGGGAAAGCATCTGGGTTAGGGATGGGGCCTGGGGATGGGGGGCCTGGAGAATGGGGGCCTGGGGGATGGGTGTCTAGGGGATGGGTGCCTAGGGGATGGGTGCCTGGGGGATGGGGGCCTGGGGATGGGGACCTGGAGGATGGGTGCCTGGGGGATGGGGGCCTGGGGATGGGGACCTGGAGGATGGGTGCCTGGGGGATGGGTCCCTAGGGGATGGGTGCCTAGGGGATGGGGGCCTGGGGATGGGGCCTGGGGGATGGGGGCCTGGGGATGGGGGCCTGGGGGATGGGGGCCTGGGGGATGGGGACCTGGGGGATGGGTGCCTGGGGGATGGGTGCCTAGGGGATGGGTGCCTGGGGGATGGGGGCCTGGGGATGGGGGCCTGGGGGATGGGGGCCTAGGGGATGGGGGCCTGGGGATGGGGGCCTAGGGGATGGGGGCCTGGGGATGGGGGCCTGGGGGATGGGGGCCTAGGGGATGGGGGCCTGGGGATGGGGCCTGGGGATGGGGGCCTGGGGGATGGGTGCCTGGGGGATGGGGCCTGGAGGATGGGGGCCTGGGGGATGGGGGCCTGGGGATGGGTGCCTGGGGGATGGGGGCCTGGGGATGGGGACTGGAGGATGGGGGCCTAGGGGATGGGAACCTGGAGATGGGGGCCTGGGTTTACTTGCTCTCTGAGAGCTAGGACTCTGGTTTAGACCCCTTCATGCTGTAATTTTTTTTCTGGCTCCATCCATTTTCCTGTGAATTTTATGAGTGCATCTTTTTCCCCCCTTCAAATGTCCAAGTAATACTTCATCGCGTAAATGTACCATATTTTCTTTATCCATCCATTCGTTCATTAGCTGGCAGACAGCTAAGTTGCTTCCAGTTTCTGGGTATTATGAATGGGGCAGAAGTAGGGATGACTGAACATGTGTTTCTGCAGTAGGCTGTAGAATCCTATGGAGTGGTGTGATGATCTTGGTATAGTGGTATTGGATTCTTGAGGCAGATCTATTCACAAGTTCCCTCGGATTTGCTAGACTGATGTCCATCGTGGCTGGTACAAGTTTCTCTCCCATCAGCAATGGATCAGTGCTCCTCTTGCTCCGCATGCTCGCCAGCACAAACCGCCATTTGTCTTACTGGTCTTGGCTATTCTGGATGGTGTAAGATAAAAGCAGTTTTGACTGGCTTTTCAGATGTATTCCCTGGAAAACATTTTTGAATACTGACAATGTCCTTAAATTTGTTTCTCTGGTTCTGGGGGAAACTCAGGGCCTCAAAGTCACCAGGCGATAGGTTTACTGCTGAGCCTTTCCCCTAGGCCCCCATAACCTCTTCTTTTCAAGAGAGAGTCCTTTTTTTTGAGTCAGGGCATCTCTGTGTAGCCCTGGCTATCCTGAAACTCACTCTGTAAACCAGGCTGGCCTCGAACTCAGAAATCCACCTGCCTCTGCCATGGGCATTAAATTTCAGAAAAAATCATTAGGAAAACTTATTACTTGAATCCATCTCATGGGTATCCAGCAGGCTCTGTAAAAGAGCACCAGGATATACTGAGAAAGTATGGTTTTAGGAATCACAAGAGAAATACAGACTGGACTACTCTATAAAGTATGTGTATATATATGAATGCCTGGGCCTAAGGTTGGCCCATACATATACGATAAATAAACACACAAATGATTAACTAAATTAAAACCCCAGAATTGCTGGGTGGTGGTGGCACACAACTTTAATCCTAGCATTTGGGAGGCAGAGGCAGGCAGATTTCTGAGTTCGAGGCCAGCTTGGTCTACAAAGTGAGTTCCAAGACAGACAGGTATTTAGAGAAACCCTGTCTCGCTGTCTCAGAAAATAAAAAACAAAACAAAACAAAAACCCCAGAATGAGCTTTGCTTATGTTTATAATAGAATTGTTATATTTATAAAGAGAGCTACCACCATGTCTTATATGAATATGCCCAGCTGGCTTTTTTTTTTTTTATGTAGCATATTTCTGGTGGGAAGACAAAAAACGGAGAAAGCACCGGAAGCAATCTTGGTAACTTCATCTCCTTTTTGAGATCTTGTCTAGGCTGGTCTTGAATTCATGACAGCACCCTCCTCACACCCACAAGGACTGGGTTTATAAGCATGAGCTACCATGCCCAAATGTTCGTTGATTTCTTCAAAAGTTAAAGACGCACCTGCCACCTAATACAGTCATCCTACTCCTATTTACTCAAAAGCAATGAAAACATCTGTCAGTAGAACGATTTCTCTGCAAACAGCTGAGGCAGCCATATTCATAAGGGATTACAGCTGGATCATATAGATTTCTACCAGCTCTTGCCTGAACAAACACATTGTGGTGCGTCTGTATGTTACTGTGAAACTTTTACTTTAAAATGGAACCATTAGCCGTGCGGTGGTGGCACACGCCTGTAATCCCAACACTTGGGAGGCAGAGACAGGAGGATTGCTGAGTTCGAGGCCAGCCTGGTCTACAGAATGAGTTCCAGGACAGCCAGGGCTACACAGAGAAACCCTGTCTCGAAAACCAAAAAAAAAAAAAAAAAAAAAAAAAATGGATACATTCCACACAGATAGATCTCAAAATGTCATGTTAATGAAAGAATGCAAACACCTATCAAGGTATATCGTAAGACTCAAGTTTGCCTCAGATTCTGGACCAGGCTAGAGAGATTACCTCTGTACTGAGGAGAGCCTGTGAGGGGTGGGGGCTGGGGTCAGCGGGCTGTAAGTGGCTCCTGGTTTTCCTCCTGGCTGCTCCATTGTATACTCAGGACTGTGTCTGGGACTGAAGGGACTTCTGACCAATGCACCTCTTACCCCTCCTGTGAGGATGTGGCATTGTGTTCAGCATCTGGTTGTTCCGATACCAAATTAATTGACCGTATTAATTATATAACCTTTCCTATGAAGTATGGGAATAATAAAAGCCAATAATTTGATTCTAAAACTTTCCATGTCTTTTTATGTATATGCATATGTTGTCAGCACGTATGTCTAGGCACTGCGTGTACCTGGTGCTCAAAGAGGCCAGAAAGTATCAGATCTCCTGGAACTGGAGTTTTGAAAGGTTGTGAGACACCATATAAGTGTTGGTTTGAACCTGGGTCCTCTAGAAGCACAGCCAGTGATCTTATCCACAGAGCTGTCTATCTCTCTAGCCTGCAGTTGTTGCCTCTAGAAAGGGAGGTAAATAAAGCCTCAGGAAAAGTCTCACCTTTATGGAAATACTATACAGAAGCAAATTGACCCACCCCTCCCTCCCCCAGTTTAGACCACACCTTCAATTGCCAGCCTTTTATTGACTTGTGCAAAAGCAAGGTTTGTGCTGCTTGGTTTTGAGTGTGACTTGTGTGCTTGTATCAGAGATGTGGTTCCTGGTGGTCTCCTTGTGTGATCTGGACACAATGTGACTAAAGAAACAGCATTAGCCAGGTGGTGGTGGTGGCACACACCATTAATCCCAGTACTTGGGAGGCAGAGGCAGGTAGGTGGATTTCTAAGTTTGAGGCCAGCCTGGTCTACGGAGTAAGTTCCAGGACAGCCAGGTATTTAGAGAAACCCTGTCTCGCTGTCTCCGAAAACAAAAAACAAAACAAAACAAAACAAAAAAAAAAAAAACCCAGAATGAGCTTTGCTTATGTTTCTAATAGAATTGTTATATTTATAAAGAGAGCTACCACCCCATGTCTTATATGAATATGCCCAGCTGGCTTTTTTTTTTTTATGTAGCATATTTCTGGTGGGAAGACAAAAACGGAGAAAGCACCGGAAGCAATCTTGGTAACTTCATCTCCTTTTTGAGATCTTGTCTAGGCTGGTCTTGAATTCATGACAGCACCCTCCTCACACCCACAAGGACTGGGTTTATAAGCATGAGCTACCATGCCCAAATGTTCGTTGATTTCTTCAAAAGTTAAAGACGCACCTGCCACCTAATACAGTCACCCTACTGCTATTTACTCAAAAGCAATGAAAACATCTGTCAGTAGAACGATTTCTCTGCAAACAGCCGAGGCAGCCATATTCATAAGGGATTACAGCTGGATCATATAGATTTCTACCAGCTCTTGCCTGAACAAACACATTGTGGTGCGTCTGTATGTTACTGTGAAACTTTTACTTTAAAATGGAACCATTAGCCGTGCGGTGGTGGCACACGCCTGTAATCCCACCACTTGGGAGGCAGAGGCAGGAGGATTGCTGAGTTCGAGGCCAGCCTGGTCTACAGAGTGAGTTCCAGGACAGCCAGGGCTACACAGAGAAACCCTGTCTCGAAAACCAAAAAAAAAAAAAAATGGAACCATTGACACGCGATACATTCCACACAGATAGATCTCAAAATGTCATGTTAATGAAAGAATGCAAACACCTATCAAGGTATATCGTAAGACTCAAGTTTGCCTCAGATTCTGGACCAGGCTAGAGAGATTACCTCTGTACTGAGGAGAGCCTGTGAGGGGTGGGAGGTGGGGGTCAGCGGGCTGTAAGTGGCTCCTGGTTTTCCTCCTGGCTGCTCCATTGTATACTCAGGACTGTGTCTGGGACTGAAGGGACTTCTGACCAATGCACCTCTTACCCCTCCTGTGAGGATGTGGCATTGTGTTCAGCATCTGGTTGTTCCGATACCAAATTAATTGACCGTATTAATTATATAACCTTTCCTATGAAGTATGGGAATAATAAAAGCCAATAATTTGATTCTAAAACTTTCCATGTCTTTTCATGTATATGCATATGTTGTCAGCACGTATGTCTAGGCACTGCGTGTACCTGGTGCTCAAAGAGGCCAGAAAGTATCAGATCTCCTGGAACTGGAGTTTTGAAAGGTTGTGAGACACCATATAAGTGTTGGTTTGAACCTGGGTCCTCTAGAAGCGCAGCCAGTGATCTTATCCACAGAGCTGTCTATCTCTCTAGCCTGCGGTTGTTGCCTCTAGAAAGGGAGGTAAATAAAGCCTCAGGAAAAGTCTCACCTTTATGGAAATACTATACAGAAGCAAATTGACCCACCCCTCCCTCCCCCAGTTTAGACCACACCTTCAATTGCCAGCCTTTTATTGACTTGTGCAAAAGCAAGGTTTGTGCTGCTTGGTTTTGAGTGTGACTTGTGTGCTTGTATCAGAGATGTGGTTCCTGGTGGTCTCCTTGTGTGATCTGGACACAATGTGACTAAAGAAACAGCATTAGCCAGGTGGTGGTGGTGGCACACACCATTAATCCCAGTACTTGGGAGGCAGAGGCAGGTAGGTGGATTTCTAAGTTTGAGGCCAGCCTGGTCTACGGAGTAAGTTCCAGGACAGCCAGGTATTTAGAGAAACCCTGTCTCGCTGTCTCCGAAAACAAAAAACAAAACAAAACAAAACAAACAAAAAAAAAAAACCCAGAATGAGCTTTGCTTATGTTTCTAATAGAATTGTTATATTTATAAAGAGAGCTACCACCCCATGTCTTATATGAATATGCCCAGCTGGCTTTTTTTTTTTTTTTATGTAGCATATTTCTGGTGGGAAGACAAAAACGGAGAAAGCACCGGAAGCAATCTTGGTAACTTCATCTCCTTTTTGAGATCTTGTCTAGGCTGGTCTTGAATTCATGACAGCACCCTCCTCACACCCACAAGGACTGGGTTTATAAGCATGAGCTACCATGCCCAAATGTTCGTTGATTTCTTCAAAAGTTAAAGACGCACCTGCCACCTAATACAGTCACCCTACTGCTATTTACTCAAAAGCAATGAAAACATCTGTCAGTAGAACGATTTCTCTGCAAACAGCCGAGGCAGCCATATTCATAAGGGATTACAGCTGGATCATATAGATTTCTACCAGCTCTTGCCTGAACAAACACATTGTGGTGCGTCTGTATGTTACTGTGAAACTTTTACTTTAAAATGGAACCATTAGCCGTGCGGTGGTGGCACACGCCTGTAATCCCACCACTTGGGAGGCAGAGGCAGGAGGATTGCTGAGTTCGAGGCCAGCCTGGTCTACAGAGTGAGTTCCAGGACAGCCAGGGCTACACAGAGAAACCCTGTCTCGAAAACCAAAAAAAAAAAAATGGAACCATTGACACGCGATACATTCCACACAGATAGATCTCAAAATGACATGTTAATGAAAGAATGCAAACACCTATCAAGGTATATCGTAAGACTCAAGTTTGCCTCAGATTCTGGACCAGGCTAGAGAGATTACCTCTGTACTGAGGAGAGCCTGTGAGGGGTGGGAGGTGGGGTCAGCGGGCTGTAAGTGGCTCCTGGTTTTCCTCCTGGCTGCTCAATTGTATACTCAGGACTGTGTCTGGGACTGAAGGGACTTCTGACCAATGCACCTCTTACCCCTCCTGTGAGGATGTGGCATTGTGTTCAGCATCTGGTTGTTCCGATACCAAATTAATTGACCGTATTAATTATATAACCTTTCCTATGAAGTATGGGAATAATAAAAGCCAATAATTTGATTCTAAAACTTTCCATGTCTTTTCATGTATATGCATATGTTGTCAGCACGTATGTCTAGGCACTGCGTGTACCTGGTGCTCAAAGAGGCCAGAAAGTATCAGATCTCCTGGAACTGGAGTTTTGAAAGGTTGTGAGACACCATATAAGTGTTGGTTTGAACCTGGGTCCTCTAGAAGCACAGCCAGTGATCTTATCCACAGAGCTGTCTATCTCTCTAGCCTGCGGTTGTTGCCTCTAGAAAGGGAGGTAAATAAAGCCTCAGGAAAAGTCTCACCTTTATGGAAATACTATACAGAAGCAAATTGACCCACCCCTCCCTCCCCCAGTTTAGACCACACCTTCAATTGCCCGCCTTTTATTGACTTGTGCAAAAGCAAGGTTTGTGCTGCTTGGTTTTGAGTGTGACTTGTGTGCTTGTATCAGAGATGTGGTTCCTGGTGGTCTCCTTGTGTGATCTGGACACAATGTGACTAAAGAAACAGCATTAGCCAGGTGGTGGTGGTGGCACACACCATTAATCCCAGTACTTGGGAGACAGAGGCAGGTAGGTGGATTTCTAAGTTTGAGGCCAGCCTGGTCTACGGAGTAAGTTCCAGGACAGCCAGGTATTTAGAGAAACCCTGTCTCGCTGTCTCCGAAAACAAAAAACAAAACAAAACAAAACAAAACAAAAAAACCCAGAATGAGCTTTGCTTATGTTTCTAATAGAATTGTTATATTTATAAAGAGAGCTACCACCCCATGTCTTATATGAATATGCCCAGCTGGCTTTTTTTTTTTTTTTATGTAGCATATTTCTGGTGGGAAGACAAAAACGGAGAAAGCACCGGAAGCAATCTTGGTAACTTCATCTCCTTTTTGAGATCTTGTCTAGGCTGGTCTTGAATTCATGACAGCACCCTCCTCACACCCACAAGGACTGGGTTTATAAGCATGAGCTACCATGCCCAAATGTTCGTTGATTTTTACAAAAGTTAAAGACACACCTGCCACCTAATACAGTCACCCTACTCCTATTTACTCAAAAGCAATGAAAACATCTGTCAGTAGAACGATTTCTCTGCAAACAGCCGAGGCAGCCATATTCATAAGGGATTACAGCTGGATCATATAGATTTCTACCAGCTCTTGCCTGAACAAACACATTGTGGTGCGTCTGTATGTTACTGTGAAACTTTTACTTTAAAATGGAACCATTAGCCGTGCGGTGGTGGCACACGCCTGTAATCCCACCACTTGGGAGGCAGAGGCAGGAGGATTGCTGAGTTCGAGGCCAGCCTGGTCTACAGAGTGAGTTCCAGGACAGCCAGGGCTACACAGAGAAACCCTGTCTCGAAAACCAAAAAAAAAAAAAAAAAAAAAATGGAACCATTGACACACCATACATTCCACACAGATAGATCTCAAAATGTCATGTTAATGAAAGAATGCAAACACCTATCAAGGTATATCGTAAGACTCAAGTTTGCCTCAGATTCTGGACCAGGCTAGAGAGATTACCTCTGTACTGAGGAGAGCCTGTGAGGGGTGGGAGGTGGGGTCAGCGGGCTGTAAGTGGCTCCTGGTTTTCCTCCTGGCTGCTCCATTGTATACTCAGGACTGTGTCTGGGACTGAAGGGACTTCTGACCAATGCACCTCTTACCCCTCCTGTGAGGATGTGGCATTGTGTTCAGCATCTGGTTGTTCCGATACCAAATTAATTGACCGTATTAATTATATAACCTTTCCTATGAAGTATGGGAATAATAAAAGCCAATAATTTGATTCTAAAACTTTCCATGTCTTTTTATGTATATGCATATGTTGTCAGCACGTATGTCTAGGCACTTCGTGTACCTGGTGCTCAAAGAGGCCAGAAAGTATCAGATCTCCTGGAACTGGAGTTTTGAAAGGTTGTGAGACACCATATAAGTGTTGGTTTGAACCTGGGTCCTCTAGAAGCACAGCCAGTGATCTTATCCACAGAGCTGTCTATCTCTCTAGCCAGCGGTTGTTGCCTCTAGAAAGGGAGGTAAATAAAGCCTCAGGAAAAGTCTCACCTTTATGGAAATACTATACAGAAGCAAATTGACCCACCCCTCCCTCCCCCAGTTTAGACCACACCTTCAATTGCCAGCCTTTTATTGACTTGTGCAAAGCAAGGTTTGTGCTGCTTGGTTTTGAGTGTGACTTGTGTGCTTGTATCAGAGATGTGGTTCCTGGTGGTCTCCTTGTGTGATCTGGACACAATGTGACTAAAGAAACAGCATTAGCCAGGTGGTGGTGGCACACACCATTAATCCCAGTACTTGGGAGGCAGAGGCAGGTAGGTGGATTTCTAAGTTTGAGGCCAGCCTGGTCTACAGAGTAAGTTCCAGGACAGCCAGGTATTTAGAGAAACCCTGACTCGCTGTCTCCGAAAACAAAAAACAAAACAAAACAAACAAACAAAAAAAACCCAGAATGAGCTTTGCTTATGTTTCTAATAGAATTGTTATATTTATAAAGAGAGCTACCACCCCATGTCTTATATGAATATGCCCAGCTGGCTTTTTTTTTTTTATGTAGCATATTTCTGGTGGGAAGACAAAAACGGAGAAAGCACCGGAAGCAATCTTGGTACTTCATCTCCTTTTTGAGATCTTGTCTAGGCTGGTCTTGAATTCATGACAGCACCCTCCTCACACCCACAAGGACTGGGTTTATAAGCATGAGCTACCATGCCCAAATGTTCGTTGATTTCTTCAAAAGTTAAAGACGCACCTGCCACCTAATACAGTCACCCTACTGCTATTTACTCAAAAGCAATGAAAACATCTGTCAGTAGAACGATTTCTCTGCAAACAGCCGAGGCAGCCATATTCATAAGGGATTACAGCTGGATCATATAGATTTCTACCAGCTCTTGCCTGAACAAACACATTGTGGTGCGTCTGTATGTTACTGTGAAACTTTTACTTTAAAATGGAACCATTAGCCGTGCGGTGGTGGCACACGCCTGTAATCCCACCACTTGGGAGGCAGAGGCAGGAGGATTGCTGAGTTCGAGGCCAGCCTGGTCTACAGAGTGAGTTCCAGGACAGCCAGGGCTACACAGAGAAACCCTGTCTCGAAAACCAAAAAAAAAAAAAAAAAAAAAAAAAAATGGAACCATTGACACACGATACATTCCACACAGATAGATCTCAAAATGTCATGTTAATGAAGGAATGCAAACACCTATCAAGGTATATCGTAAGACTCAAGTTTGCCTCAGATTCTGGACCAGGCTAGAGAGATTACCTCTGTACTGAGGAGAGCCTGTGAGGGGTGGGAGGTGGGGTCAGCGGGCTGTAAGTGGCTCCTGGTTTTCCTCCTGGCTGCTCCATTGTATACTCAGGACTGTGTCTGGGACTGAAGGGACTTCTGACCAATGCACCTCTTACCCCTCCTGTGAGGATGTGGCATTGTGTTCAGCATCTGGTTGTTCCGATACCAAATTAATTGACCGTATTAATTATATAACCTTTCCTATGAAGTATGGGAATAATAAAAGCCAATAATTTGATTCTAAAACTTTCCATGTCTTTTTATGTATATGCATATGTTGTCAGCACGTATGTCTAGGCACTGCGTGTACCTGGTGCTCAAAGAAGCCAGAAAGTATCAGATCTCCTGGAACTGGAGTTTTGAAAGGTTGTGAGACACCATATAAGTGTTGGTTTGAACCTGGGTCCTCTAGAAGCGCAGCCAGTGATCTTATCCACAGAGCTGTCTATCTCTCTAGCCAGCGGTTGTTTCCTCTAGAACGGGAGGTAAATAAAGCCTCAGGAAAAGTCTCACCTTTATGGAAATACTATACAGAAGCAAATTGACCCACCCCTCCCTCCCCCAGTTTAGACCACACCTTCAATTGCCAGCCTTTTATTGACTTGTGCAAAAGCAAGGTTTGTGCTGCTTGGTTTTGAGTGTGACTTGTGTGCTTGTATCAGAGATGTGGTTCCTGGTGGTCTCCTTGTGTGATCTGGACACAATGTGACTAAAGAAACAGCATTAGCCAGGTGGTGGTGGCACACACCATTAATCCCAGTACTTGGGAGGCAGAGGCAGGTAGGTGGATTTCTAAGTTTGAGGCCAGCCTGGTCTACGGAGTAAGTTCCAGGACAGCCAGGTATTTAGAGAAACCCTGACTCGCTGTCTCCGAAAACAAAAAACAAAACAAAACAAAACAAAAAAACCCAGAATGAGCTTTGCTTATGTTTCTAATAGAATTGTTATATTTATAAAGAGAGCTACCACCCCATTTCTTATATGAATATGCCCAGCTGGCTTTTTTTTTTTTTATGTAGCATATTTCTGGTGGGAAGACAAAAACGGAGAAAGCACCGGAAGCAATCTTGGTAACTTCATCTCCTTTTTGAGATCTTGTCTAGGCTGGTCTTGAATTCATGACAGCACCCTCCTCACACCCACAAGGACTGGGTTTATAAGCATGAGCTACCATGCCCAAATGTTCGTTGATTTCTTCAAAAGTTAAAGACGCACCTGCCACCTAATACAGTCACCCTACTCCTATTTACTCAAAAGCAATGAAAACATCTGTCAGTAGAACGATTTCTCTGCAAACAGCCGAGGCAGCCATATTCATAAGAGATTACAGCTGGATCATATAGATTTCTACCAGCTCTTGCCTGAACAAACACATTGTGGTGCGTCTGTATGTTACTGTGAAACTTTTACTTTAAAATGGAACCATTAGCAGTGCGGTGGTGGCACACGCCTGTAATCCCACCACTTGGGAGGCAGAGGCAGGAGGATTGCTGAGTTCGAGGCCAGCCTGGTCTACAGAGTGAGTTCCAGGACAGCCAGGGCTACACAGAGAAACCCTGTCTCAAAAACCAAAAAAAAAAAAAAAAAAAAAAAAAAAATGGAACCATTGACACACGATACATTCCACACAGATAGATCTCAAAATGTCATGTTAATGAAAGAATGCAAACACCTATCAAGGTATATCGTAAGACTCAAGTTTGCCTCAGATTCTGGACCAGGCTAGAGAGATTACCTCTGTACTGAGGAGAGCCTGTGAGGGGTGGGAGGTGGGGTCAGCGGGCTGTAAGTGGCTCCTGGTTTTCCTCCTGGCTGCTCCATTGTATACTCAGGACTGTGTCTGGGACTGAAGGGACTTCTGACCAATGCACCTCTCACCCCTCCTGTGAGGATGTGGCATTGTGTTCAGCATCTGGTTGTTCCGATACCAAATTAATTGACCGTATTAATTATATAACCTTTCCTATGAAGTATGGGAATAATAAAAGCCAATAATTTGATTCTAAAACTTTCCATGTCTTTTTATGTATATGCATATGTTGTCAGCACGTATGTCTAGGCACTGCGTGTACCTGGTGCTCAAAGAGGCCAGAAAGTATCAGATCTCCTGGAACTGGAGTTTTGAAAGGTTGTGAGACACCATATAAGTGTTGGTTTGAACCTGGGTCCTCTAGAAGCGCAGCCAGTGATCTTATCCACAGAGCTGTCTATCTCTCTAGCCAGCGGTTGTTGCCTCTAGAAAGGGAGGTAAATAAAGCCTCAGGAAAAGTCTCACCTTTATGGAAATACTATACAGAAGCAAATTGACCCACCCCTCCCTCCCCCAGTTTAGACCACACCTTCAATTGCCAGCCTTTTATTGACTTGTGCAAAAGCAAGGTTTGTGCTGCTTGGTTTTGAGTGTGACTTGTGTGCTTGTATCAGAGATGTGGTTCCTGGTGGTCTCCTTGTGTGATCTGGACACAATGTGACTAAAGAAACAGCATTAGCCAGGTGGTGGTGGCACACACCATTAATCCCAGTACTTGGGAGGCAGAGGCAGGTAGGTGGATTTCTAAGTTTGAGGCCAGCCTGGTCTACAGAGTAAGTTCCAGGACAGCCAGGTATTTAGAGAAACCCTGACTCGCTGTCTCCGAAAACAAAAAACAAAACAAAACAAAACAAACAAACAAAAAAAACCCAGAATGAGCTTTGCTTATGTTTCTAATAGAATTGTTATATTTATAAAGAGAGCTACCACCCCATGTCTTATATGAATACGCCCAGCTGGCTTTTTTTTTTTTTATGTAGCATATTTCTGGTGGGAAGACAAAAACGGAGAAAGCACCGGAAGCAATCTTGGTAACTTCATCTCCTTTTTGAGATCTTGTCTAGGCTGGTCTTGAATTCATGACAGCACCCTCCTCACACCCACAAGGACTGGGTTTATAAGCATGAGCTACCATGCCCAAATGTTCGTTGATTTCTTCAAAAGTTAAAGACGCACCTGCCACCTAATACAGTCACCCTACTGCTATTTACTCAAAAGCAATGAAAACATCTGTCAGTAGAACGATTTCTCTGCAAACAGCCGAGGCAGCCATATTCATAAGGGATTACAGCTGGATCATATAGATTTCTACCAGCTCTTGCCTGAACAAACACATTGTGGTGCGTCTGTATGTTACTGTGAAACTTTTACTTTAAAATGGAACCATTAGCCGTGCGGTGGTGGCACACGCCTGTAATCCCACCACTTGGGAGGCAGAGGCAGGAGGATTGCTGAGTTCGAGGCCAGCCTGGTCTACAGAGTGAGTTCCAGGACAGCCAGGGCTACACAGAGAAACCCTGTCTCGAAAACCAAAAAAAAAAAAAAAAAAAAAAAAAAAATGGAACCATTGACACACGATACATTCCACACAGATAGATCTCAAAATGTCATGTTAATGAAAGAATGCAAACACCTATCAAGGTATTTCGTAAGACTCAAGTTTGCCTCAGATTCTGGACCAGGCTAGAGAGATTACCTCTGTACTGAGGAGAGCCTGTGAGGGGTGGGAGGTGGGGTCAGCGGGCTGTAAGTGGCTCCTGGTTTTCCTCCTGGCTGCTCCATTGTATACTCAGGACTGTGTCTGGGACTGAAGGGACTTCTGACCAATGCACCTCTTACCCCTCCTGTGAGGATGTGGCATTGTGTTCAGCATCTGGTTGTTCCGATACCAAATTAATTGACCGTATTAATTATATAACCTTTCCTATGAAGTATGGGAATAATAAAAGCCAATAATTTGATTCTAAAACTTTCCATGTCTTTTTATGTATATGCATATGTTGTCAGCACGTATGTCTAGGCACTGCGTGTACCTGGTGCTCAAAGAGGCTAGAAAGTATCAGATCTCCTGGAACTGGAGTTTTGAAAGGTTGTGAGACACCATATAAGTGTTGGTTTGAACCTGGGTCCTCTAGAAGCGCAGCCAGTGATCTTATCCACAGAGCTGTCTATCTCTCTAGCCTGCGGTTGTTGCCTCTAGAAAGGGAGGTAAATAAAGCCTCAGGAAAAGTCTCACCTTTATGGAAATACTATACAGAAGCAAATTGACCCACCCCTCCCTCCCCCAGTTTAGACCACACCTTCAATTGCCAGCCTTTTATTGACTTGTGCAAAAGCAAGGTTTGTGCTGCTTGGTTTTGAGTGTGACTTGTGTGCTTGTATCAGAGATGTGGTTCCTGGTGGTCTCCTTGTGTGATCTGGACACAATGTGACTAAAGAAACAGCATTAGCCAGGTGGTGGTGGTGGCACACACCATTAATCCCAGTACTTGGGAGGCAGAGGCAGGTATGTGGATTTCTAAGTTTGAGGCCAGCCTGGTCTACAGAGTAAGTTCCAGGACAGCCAGGTATTTAGAGAAACCCTGTCTCGCTGTCTCCGAAAACAAAAAACAAAACAAAACAAAACAAAACAAAAAAAAAAACCCAGAATGAGTTTTGCTTATGTTTCTAATAGAATTGTTATATTTATAAAGAGAGCTACCACCATGTCTTATATGAATATGCCCAGCTGGCTTTTTTTTTTTTTTATGTAGCATATTTCTGGTGGGAAGACGAAAATGGAGAAACCACCGGAAGCAATCTTGGTAACTTCATCTCCTTTTTGAGATCTTGTCTAGGCTGGTCTTGAATTCATGACAGCACCCTCCTCACACCCACAAGGACTGGGTTTATAAGCATGAGCTACCATGCCCAAATGTTCGTTGATTTCTTCAAAAGTTAAAGACGCACCTGCCACCTAATACAGTCATCCTACTCCTATTTACTCAAAAGCAATGAAAACATCTGTCAGTAGAACGATTTCTCTGCAAACAGCCGAGGCAGCCATATTCATAAGGGATTACAGCTGGATCATATAGATTTCTACCAGCTCTTGCCTGAACAAACACATTGTGGTGCTGTGGTGTGTCTGTATGTTACTGTGAAACTTTTACTTTAAAATGGAACCATTAGCCGGGTGGTGGTGGCACACGACTGTAATCCCACCACTTGGGAGGCAGAGGCAGGAGGATTGCTGAGTTCGAGGCCAGCCTGGTCTACAGAGTGAGTTCCAGGACAGCCAGGGCTACACAGAGAAACCCTGTCTCGAAAACCAAAAAAAAAAAAAAAAAAAAAAAAAAAAAAAAAAAAAAAATGGAACCATTGACACAGGATACATTCCACACAGATAGATCTCAAAATGTCATGTTAATGAAAGAATGCAAACACATATCAAGGTACATCATAAGACTCAAGTTTGCCTCAGATTCTGGACCAGGCTAGAGAGATTACCTCTGTACTGAGGAGAGCCTGTGAGGGGTGGGAGGTGGGGTCATCGGGCTGTAAGTGGCTCCTGGTTTTCCTCCTGGCTGCTCCATTGTATACTCAGGACTGTGTCTGGGACTGAAGGGACTTCTGACCAATGCACCTCTTACCCCTCCTGTGAGGATGTGGCATTGTGTACAGCATCCGGCTGTTCCGATACCATATTAATTGACCGTATTAATTATATAACCTTTCCTATGAAGTATTGGAATAATAAAAGCCAATAATTTGATTCTAAAACTTTCCATGTCTTTTTATGTATATGCATATGTTGTCAGCACGTATGTCTAGGCACTGCGTGTACCCGGTGCTCAAAGAGGCCAGAAAGTATCAGATCTCCTGGAACTGGAGTTTTGAAAGGTTGTGAGACACCATATAAGTGTTGGTTTGAACCTGGGTCCTCTAGAAGCACAGCCAGGGATCTTATCCACAGAGCTGTCTATGTCTCTAGCCTGCGGTTGTTTCCTCTAGAACGGGAGGTAAATAAAGCCTCAGGAAAAGTCTCACCTTTATGGAAATACTATACAGAAGCAAATTGACCCACCCCTCCCACCCCCAGCTTAGACCACACCTTCAATTGTGGTTCATCTATTGACATGTGCAAAAGCTAGGTTTGTGCTGCTTGGTTTTGAGTGTGACTTGTGTGCTTGTATCAGAGATGTGGTTCCTGGTGGTCTCCTTGTGTGATCTGGACACAATGTGACTAAAGAAACAGCATTAGCCAGGTGGTGGTGGTGGCACACACCATTAATCCCAGTACTTGGGAGGCAGAGGCAGGTATGTGGATTTCTAAGTTTGAGGCCAGCCTGGTCTACAGAGTAAGTTCCAGGACAGCCAGGTATTTAGAGAAACCCTGTCTCGCTGTCTCCGAAAACAAAAAACAAAACAAAACAAAACAAACAAAAAAAAAACCCAGAATGAGTTTTGCTTATGTTTCTAATAGAATTGTTATATTTATAAAGAGAGCTACCACCATGTCTTATATGAATATGCCCAGCTGGCTTTTTTTTTTTTTTAATGTAGCATATTTCTGGTGGGAAGACGAAAATGGAGAAAGCACCGGAAGCAATCTTGGTAACTTCATCTCCTTTTTGAGATCTTGTCTAGGCTGGTCTTGAATTCATGACAGCACCCTCCTCACACCCACAAGGACTGGGTTTATAAGCATGAGCTACCATGCCCAAATGTTCGTTGATTTCTTCAAAAGTTAAAGACGCACCTGCCACCTAATACAGTCATCCTACTCCTATTTACTCAAAAGCAATGAAAACATCTGTCAGTAGAACGATTTCTCTGCAAACAGCCGAGGCAGCCATATTCATAAGGGATTACAGCTGGATCATATAGATTTCTACCAGCTCTTGCCTGAACAAACACATTGTGGTGCGTCTGTATGTTACTGTGAAACTTTTACTTTAAAATGGAACCATTAGCCGTGCGGTGGTGGCACACGCCTGTAATCCCACCACTTGGGAGGCAGAGGCAGGAGGATTGCTGAGTTCGAGGCCAGCCTGGTCTACAGAGTGAGTTCCAGGACAGCCAGGGCTACACAGAGAAACCCTGTCTCGAAAACCAAAAAAAAAAAATAAAATAAAATAAAAAATAAAAAAATAAAAAAATAAAAAAAATGGAACCATTGACACACGATACATTCCACACAGATAGATCTCTAAATGTCATGTTAATGAAAGAATGCAAACACCTATCAAGGTACATCATAAGACTCAAGTTTGCCTCAGATTCTGGACCAGGCTAGAGAGATTACCTCTGTACTGAGGAGAGCCTGTGAAGGGTGGGGGGTGGGGTCAGCGGGCTGTAAGTGGCTCCTGGTTTTCCTCCTGGCTGCTCCATTGTATACTCAGGACTGTGTCTGGGACTGAAGGGACTTCTGACCAATGCACCTCTTACCCCTCCTGTGAGGATGTGGCATTGTGTTCAGCATCTGGTTGTTCCAATACCATATTAATTGACCGTATTAAATATATAACCTTTCCTATGAAGTATGGGAATAATAAAAGCCAATAATTTGATTCTAAAACTTTCCATGTCTTTTTATGTATATGCATATGTTGTCAGCACTTATGTCTAGGCACTGCGTGTACCCGGTGTTCAAAGAGGCCAAAAAGTATCAGATCTCCTGGAGCTGGAGTTTTGAAAGGTTGTGAGACACCATATAAGTGTTGGTTTGAACCTGGGTCCTCTAGAAGCGCAGCCAGTGATCTTATCCACAGAGCTGTCTATCTCTCTAGCCTGCGGTTGTTTCCTCTAGAACGGGAGGTAAATAAAGCCTCAGGAAAAGTCTCACCTTTATGGAAATACTATACAGAAGCAAATTGACCCACCCCTCCCTCCCCCAGTTTAGACCACACCTTCAATTGCCAGCCTTTTATTGACTTGTGCAAAAGCAAGGTTTGTGCTGCTTGGTTTTGAGTGTGACTTGTGTGCTTGTATCAGAGATGTGGTTCCTGGTGGTCTCCTTGTGTGATCTGGACACAATGTGACTAAAGAAACAGCATTAGCCAGGTGGTGGTGGTGGCACACACCATTAATCCCAGTACTTGGGAGGCAGAGGCAGGTATGTGGATTTCTAAGTTTGAGGCCAGCCTGGTCTACAGAGTAAGTTCCAGGACAGCCAGGTATTTAGAGAAACCCTGTCTCGCTGACTCCGAAAACAAAAAACAAAACAAAACAAAACAAAAAACCCAGAATGAGCTTTGCTTATGTTTATAATAGAATTGTTATATTTATAAAGAGAGCTACCACCATGTCTTAAATGAATATGCCCAGCTGGCTTTTTTTTTTTTTATGTAGCATATTTCTGGTGGGAAGACGAAAATGGAGAAAGCACCGGAAGCAATCTTGGTAACTTCATCTCCTTTTTGAGATCTTGTCTAGGCTGTCCTTGAATTCATGACAGCACCCTCCTCACACCCACAAGGACTGGGTTTATAAGCATGAGCTACCATGCCCAAATGTTCGTTGATTTCTTCAAAAGTTAAAGACGCACCTGCCACCTAATACAGTCACCCTACTCCTATTTACTCAAAAGCAATGAAAACATCTGTCAGTAGAACGATTTCTCTGCAAACAGCCGAGGCAGCCATATTCATAAGGGATTACAGCTGGATCATATAGATTTCTACCAGCTCTTGCCTGAACAAACACATTGTGGTGCGTCTGTATGTTACTGTGAAACTTTTACTTTAAAATGGAACCATTAGCCGGGTGGTGGTGGCACACGACTGTAATCCCACCACTGGGGAGGTAGAGGCAGGAGGATTGCTGAGTTCGAGGCCAGCCTGGTCTACAGAGTGAGTTCCAGGACAGCCAGGGCTACACAGAGAAACCCTGTCTCGAAAACCAAAAAAAAAAAATGGAACCATTGACACAGGATACATTCCACACAGATAGATCTCAAAATGTCATGTTAATGAAAGAATGCAAACACATATCAAGGTACATCATAAGACTCAAGTTTGCCTCAGATTCTGGACCAGGCTAGAGAGATTACCTCTGTACTGAGGAGAGCCTGTGAGGGGTGGGGGGTGGGGTCAGCGGGCTGTAAGTGGCTCCTGGTTTTCCTCCTGGCTGCTCCATTGTATACTCAGGACTGTGTCTGAGACTGAAGGGACTTCTGACCAATGCACCTCTTACCCCTCCTGTGAGGATGTGGCATTGTGTACAGCATCCGGTTGTTCCGATACCATATTAATTGACCGTATTAATTATATAACCTTTCCTATGAAGTATGGGAATAATAAAAGCCAATAATTTGATTCTAAAACTTTCCATGTCTTTTTATGTATATGCATATGTTGTCAGCACTTATGTCTAGGCACTGCGTGTACCCGGTGCTCAAAGAGGACAGAAAGTATCAGATCTCCTGGAACTGGAGTTTTGAAAGGTTGTGAGACACCATATAAGTGTTGGTTTGAACCTGGGTCCTCTAGAAGCGCAGCCAGTGATCTTATCCACAGTGCTGTCTATCTCTCTAGCCTGTGGTTGTTTCCTCTAGAACGGGAGGTAAATAAAGCCTCAGGAAAAGTCTCACCTTTATGGAAATACTATACAGAAGCAAATTGACCCACCCCTCCCACCCCCAGCTTAGACCACACCTTCAATTGTGGTTCATCTATTGACATGTGCAAAAGCAAGGTTTGTGCTGCTTGGTTTTGAGTGTGACTTGTGTGCTTGTATCAGAGATGTGGTTCCTGGTGGTCTCCTTGTGTGATCTGGACACAATGTGACTAAAGAAACAGCATTAGCCAGGTGGTGGTGGTGGCACACACCATTAATCCCAGTACTTGGGAGGCAGAGGCAGGTATGTGGATTTCTAAGTTTGAGGTCAGCCTGGTCTACAGAGTAAGTTCCAGGACAGCCAGGTATTTAGAGAAACCCTGTCTCGCTGTCTCCCAAAACAAAAAACAAAACAAAACAAAACAAACAAAAAAAAAACCCAGAATGAGTTTTGCTTATGTTTCTAATAGAATTGTTATATTTATAAAGAGAGCTACCACCATGTCTTATATGAATATGCCCAGCTGGCTTTTTTTTTTTTTTTAATGTAGCATATTTCTGGTGGGAAGACGAAAATGGAGAAAGCACCGGAAGCAATCTTGGTAACTTCATCTCCTTTTTGAGATCTTGTCTAGGCTGGTCTTGAATTCATGACAGCACCCTCCTCACACCCACAAGGACTGGGTTTATAAGCATGAGCTACCATGCCCAAATGTTCGTTGATTTCTTCAAAAGTTAAAGACGCACCTGCCACCTAATACAGTCATCCTACTCCTATTTACTCAAAAGCAATGAAAACATCTGTCAGTAGAACGATTTCTCTGCAAACAGCCGAGGCAGCCATATTCATAAGGGATTACAGCTGGATCATATAGATTTCTACCAGCTCTTGCCTGAACAAACACATTGTGGTGCTGTGGTGCGTCTGTATGTTACTGTGAAACTTTTACTTTAAAATGGAACCATTAGCAGGGTGGTGGTGGCACACGACTGTAATCCCACCACTTGGGAGGCAGAGGCAGGAGGATTGCTGAGTTCGAGGCCAGCCTGGTCTACAGAGTGAGTTCCAGGACAGCCAGGGCTACACAGAGAAACCCTGTCTCGAAAACCAAAAAAAAAAAAAAAAAAATGGAACCATTGACACAGGATACATTCCACACAGATAGATCTCAAAATGTCATGTTAATGAAAGAATGCAAACACATATCAAGGTACATCATAAGACTCAAGTTTGCCTCAGATTCTGGACCAGGCTAGAGAGATTACCTCTGTACTGAGGAGAGCCTGTGAGGGGTGGGAGGTGGGGTCATCGGGCTGTAAGTGGCTCCTGGTTTTCCTCCTGGCTGCTCCATTGTATACTCAGGACTGTGTCTGGGACTGAAGGGACTTCTGACCAATGCACCTCTTACCCCTCCTGTGAGGATGTGGCATTGTGTACAGCATCCGGCTGTTCCGATACCATATTAATTGACCGTATTAATTATATAACCTTTCCTATGAAGTATGGGAATAATAAAAGCCAATAATTTGATTCTAAAACTTTCCATGTCTTTTTATGTATATGCATATGTTGTCAGCACGTATGTCTAGGCACTGCGTGATCCCGGTGCTCAAAGAGGCCAGAAAGTATCAGATCTCCTGGAACTGGAGTTTTGAAAGGTTGTGAGACACCATATAAGTGTTGGTTTGAACCTGGGTCCTCTAGAAGCACAGCCAGGGATCTTATCCACAGAGCTGTCTATGTCTCTAGCCTGCGGTTGTTTCCTCTAGAACGGGAGGTAAATAAAGCCTCAGGAAAAGTCTCACCTTTATGGAAATACTATACAGAAGCAAATTGACCCACCCCTCCCACCCCCAGCTTAGACCACACCTTCAATTGTGGTTCATCTATTGACATGTGCAAAAGCTAGGTTTGTGCTGCTTGGTTTTGAGTGTGACTTGTGTGCTTGTATCAGAGATGTGGTTCCTGGTGGTCTCCTTGTGTGATCTGGACACAATGTGACTAAAGAAACAGCATTAGCCAGGTGGTGGTGGTGGCACACACCATTAATCCCAGTACTTGGGAGGCAGAGGCAGGTATGTGGATTTCTAAGTTTGAGGCCAGCCTGGTCTACAGAGTAAGTTCCAGGACAGCCAGGTATTTAGAGAAACCCTGTCTCGCTGTCTCCGAAAACAAAAAACAAAACAAAACAAAACAAACAAAAAAAAAAACCCAGAATGAGTTTTGCTTATGTTTCTAATAGAATTGTTATATTTATAAAGAGAGCTACCACCATGTCTTATATGAATATGCCCAGCTGGCTTTTTTTTTTTTTTTAATGTAGCATATTTCTGGTGGGAAGACGAAAATGGAGAAAGCACCGGAAGCAATCTTGGTAACTTCATCTCCTTTTTGAGATCTTGTCTAGGCTGGTCTTGAATTCATGACAGCACCCTCCTCACACCCACAAGGACTGGGTTTATAAGCATGAGCTACCATGCCCAAATGTTCGTTGATTTCTTCAAAAGTTAAAGACGCACCTGCCACCTAATACAGTCATCCTACTCCTATTTACTCAAAAGCAATGAAAACATCTGTCAGTAGAACGATTTCTCTGCAAACAGCCGAGGCAGCCATATTCATAAGGGATTACAGCTGGATCATATAGATTTCTACCAGCTCTTGCCTGAACAAACACATTGTGGTGCGTCTGTATGTTACTGTGAAACTTTTACTTTAAAATGGAACCATTAGCCGTGCGGTGGTGGCACACGCCTGTAATCCCACCACTTGGGAGGCAGAGGCAGGAGGATTGCTGAGTTCGAGGCCAGCCTGGTCTACAGAGTGAGTTCCAGGACAGCCAGGGCTACACAGAGAAACCCTGTCTCGAAAACCAAAAAAAAAAAAATAAAATAAAATAAAAAATAAAAAAATAAAAAAATAAAAAAAATGGAACCATTGACACACGATACATTCCACACAGATAGATCTCTAAATGTCATGTTAATGAAAGAATGCAAACACCTATCAAGGTACATCATAAGACTCAAGTTTGCCTCAGATTCTGGACCAGGCTAGAGAGATTACCTCTGTACTGAGGAGAGCCTGTGAAGGGTGGGGGGTGGGGTCAGCGGGCTGTAAGTGGCTCCTGGTTTTCCTCCTGGCTGCTCCATTGTATACTCAGGACTGTGTCTGGGACTGAAGGGACTTCTGACCAATGCACCTCTTACCCCTCCTGTGAGGATGTGGCATTGTGTTCAGCATCTGGTTGTTCCAATACCATATTAATTGACCGTATTAAATATATAACCTTTCCTATGAAGTATGGGAATAATAAAAGCCAATAATTTGATTCTAAAACTTTCCATGTCTTTTTATGTATATGCATATGTTGTCAGCACTTATGTCTAGGCACTGCGTGTACCCGGTGTTCAAAGAGGCCAAAAAGTATCAGATCTCCTGGAGCTGGAGTTTTGAAAGGTTGTGAGACACCATATAAGTGTTGGTTTGAACCTGGGTCCTCTAGAAGCGCAGCCAGTGATCTTATCCACAGAGCTGTCTATCTCTCTAGCCTGCGGTTGTTGCCTCTAGAAAGGGAGGTAAATAAAGCCTCAGGAAAAGTCTCACCTTTATGGAAATACTATACAGAAGCAAATTGACCCACCCCTCCCTCCCCCAGTTTAGACCACACCTTCAATTGCCAGCCTTTTATTGACTTGTGCAAAAGCAAGGTTTGTGCTGCTTGGTTTTGAGTGTGACTTGTGTGCTTGTATCAGAGATGTGGTTCCTGGTGGTCTCCTTGTGTGATCTGGACACAATGTGACTAAAGAAACAGCATTAGCCAGGTGGTGGTGGTGGCACACACCATTAATCCCAGTACTTGGGAGGCAGAGGCAGGTATGTGGATTTCTAAGTTTGAGGCCAGCCTGGTCTACAGAGTAAGTTCCAGGACAGCCAGGTATTTAGAGAAACCCTGTCTCGCTGACTCCGAAAACAAAAAACAAAACAAAACAAAACAAAAAACCCAGAATGAGCTTTGCTTATGTTTATAATAGAATTGTTATATTTATAAAGAGAGCTACCACCATGTCTTAAATGAATATGCCCAGCTGGCTTTTTTTTTTTTTATGTAGCATATTTCTGGTGGGAAGACGAAAATGGAGAAAGCACCGGAAGCAATCTTGGTAACTTCATCTCCTTTTTGAGATCTTGTCTAGGCTGTCCTTGAATTCATGACAGCACCCTCCTCACACCCACAAGGACTGGGTTTATAAGCATGAGCTACCATGCCCAAATGTTCGTTGATTTCTTCAAAAGTTAAAGACGCACCTGCCACCTAATACAGTCACCCTACTCCTATTTACTCAAAAGCAATGAAAACATCTGTCAGTAGAACGATTTCTCTGCAAACAGCCGAGGCAGCCATATTCATAAGGGATTACAGCTGGATCATATAGATTTCTACCAGCTCTTGCCTGAACAAACACATTGTGGTGCGTCTGTATGTTACTGTGAAACTTTTACTTTAAAATGGAACCATTAGCCGGGTGGTGGTGGCACACGACTGTAATCCCACCACTGGGGAGGTAGAGGCAGGAGGATTGCTGAGTTCGAGGCCAGCCTGGTCTACAGAGTGAGTTCCAGGACAGCCAGGGCTACACAGAGAAACCCTGTCTCGAAAACCAAAAAAAAAAAAATGGAACCATTGACACAGGATACATTCCACACAGATAGATCTCAAAATGTCATGTTAATGAAAGAATGCAAACACATATCAAGGTACATCATAAGACTCAAGTTTGCCTCAGATTCTGGACCAGGCTAGAGAGATTACCTCTGTACTGAGGAGAGCCTGTGAGGGGTGGGGGGTGGGGTCAGCGGGCTGTAAGTGGCTCCTGGTTTTCCTCCTGGCTGCTCCATTGTATACTCAGGACTGTGTCTGAGACTGAAGGGACTTCTGACCAATGCACCTCTTACCCCTCCTGTGAGGATGTGGCATTGTGTACAGCATCCGGTTGTTCCGATACCATATTAATTGACCGTATTAATTATATAACCTTTCCTATGAAGTATGGGAATAATAAAAGCCAATAATTTGATTCTAAAACTTTCCATGTCTTTTTATGTATATGCATATGTTGTCAGCACTTATGTCTAGGCACTGCGTGTACCCGGTGCTCAAAGAGGACAGAAAGTATCAGATCTCCTGGAACTGGAGTTTTGAAAGGTTGTGAGACACCATATAAGTGTTGGTTTGAACCTGGGTCCTCTAGAAGCGCAGCCAGTGATCTTATCCACAGTGCTGTCTATCTCTCTAGCCTGTGGTTGTTTCCTCTAGAACGGGAGGTAAATAAAGCCTCAGGAAAAGTCTCACCTTTATGGAAATACTATACAGAAGCAAATTGACCCACCCCTCCCACCCCCAGCTTAGACCACACCTTCAATTGTGGTTCATCTATTGACATGTGCAAAAGCAAGGTTTGTGCTGCTTGGTTTTGAGTGTGACTTGTGTGCTTGTATCAGAGATGTGGTTCCTGGTGGTCTCCTTGTGTGATCTGGACACAATGTGACTAAAGAAACAGCATTAGCCAGGTGGTGGTGGTGGCACACACCATTAATCCCAGTACTTGGGAGGCAGAGGCAGGTATGTGGATTTCTAAGTTTGAGGTCAGCCTGGTCTACAGAGTAAGTTCCAGGACAGCCAGGTATTTAGAGAAACCCTGTCTCGCTGTCTCCCAAAACAAAAAACAAAACAAAACAAAACAAACAAAAAAAAAACCCAGAATGAGTTTTGCTTATGTTTCTAATAGAATTGTTATATTTATAAAGAGAGCTACCACCATGTCTTATATGAATATGCCCAGCTGGCTTTTTTTTTTTTTTTTTTATGTAGCATATTTCTGGTGGGAAGACGAAAATGGAGAAAGCACCGGAAGCAATCTTGGTAACTTCATCTCCTTTTTGAGATCTTGTCTAGGCTGGTCTTGAATTCATGACAGCACCCTCCTCACACCCACAAGGACTGGGTTTATAAGCATGAGCTACCATGCCCAAATGTTCGTTGATTTCTTCAAAAGTTAAAGACGCACCTGCCACCTAATACAGTCATCCTACTCCTATTTACTCAAAAGCAATGAAAACATCTGTCAGTAGAACGATTTCTCTGCAAACAGCCGAGGCAGCCATATTCATAAGGGATTACAGCTGGATCATATAGATTTCTACCAGCTCTTGCCTGAACAAACACATTGTGGTGCTGTGGTGCGTCTGTATGTTACTGTGAAACTTTTACTTTAAAATGGAACCATTAGCCGGGTGGTGGTGGCACACGACTGTAATCCCACCACTTGGGAGGCAGAGGCAGGAGGATTGCTGAGTTCGAGGCCAGCCTGGTCTACAGAGTGAGTTCCAGGACAGCCAGGGCTACACAGAGAAACCCTGTCTCGAAAACCAAAAAAAAAAAAAAAAATGGAACCATTGACACAGGATACATTCCACACAGATAGATCTCAAAATGTCATGTTAATGAAAGAATGCAAACACATATCAAGGTACATCATAAGACTCAAGTTTGCCTCAGATTCTGGACCAGGCTAGAGAGATTACCTCTGTACTGAGGAGAGCCTGTGAGGGGTGGGAGGTGGGGTCATCGGGCTGTAAGTGGCTCCTGGTTTTCCTCCTGGCTGCTCCATTGTATACTCAGGACTGTGTCTGGGACTGAAGGGACTTCTGACCAATGCACCTCTTACCCCTCCTGTGAGGATGTGGCATTGTGTACAGCATCCGGCTGTTCCGATACCATATTAATTGACCGTATTAATTATATAACCTTTCCTATGAAGTATGGGAATAATAAAAGCCAATAATTTGATTCTAAAACTTTCCATGTCTTTTTATGTATATGCATATGTTGTCAGCACGTATGTCTAGGCACTGCGTGATCCCGGTGCTCAAAGAGGCCAGAAAGTATCAGATCTCCTGGAACTGGAGTTTTGAAAGGTTGTGAGACACCATATAAGTGTTGGTTTGAACCTGGGTCCTCTAGAAGCACAGCCAGGGATCTTATCCACAGAGCTGTCTATGTCTCTAGCCTGCGGTTGTTTCCTCTAGAACGGGAGGTAAATAAAGCCTCAGGAAAAGTCTCACCTTTATGGAAATACTATACAGAAGCAAATTGACCCACCCCTCCCACCCCCAGCTTAGACCACACCTTCAATTGTGGTTCATCTATTGACATGTGCAAAAGCTAGGTTTGTGCTGCTTGGTTTTGAGTGTGACTTGTGTGCTTGTATCAGAGATGTGGTTCCTGGTGGTCTCCTTGTGTGATCTGGACACAATGTGACTAAAGAAACAGCATTAGCCAGGTGGTGGTGGTGGCACACACCATTAATCCCAGTACTTGGGAGGCAGAGGCAGGTATGTGGATTTCTAAGTTTGAGGCCAGCCTGGTCTACAGAGTAAGTTCCAGGACAGCCAGGTATTTAGAGAAACCCTGTCTCGCTGTCTCCGAAAACAAAAAACAAAACAAAACAAAACAAACAAAAAAAAAAAACCCAGAATGAGTTTTGCTTATGTTTCTAATAGAATTGTTATATTTATAAAGAGAGCTACCACCATGTCTTATATGAATATGCCCAGCTGGCTTTTTTTTTTTTTAATGTAGCATATTTCTGGTGGGAAGACGAAAATGGAGAAAGCACCGGAAGCAATCTTGGTAACTTCATCTCCTTTTTGAGATCTTGTCTAGGCTGGTCTTGAATTCATGACAGCACCCTCCTCACACCCACAAGGACTGGGTTTATAAGCATGAGCTACCATGCCCAAATGTTCGTTGATTTCTTCAAAAGTTAAAGACGCACCTGCCACCTAATACAGTCATCCTACTCCTATTTACTCAAAAGCAATGAAAACATCTGTCAGTAGAACGATTTCTCTGCAAACAGCCGAGGCAGCCATATTCATAAGGGATTACAGCTGGATCATATAGATTTCTACCAGCTCTTGCCTGAACAAACACATTGTGGTGCGTCTGTATGTTACTGTGAAACTTTTACTTTAAAATGGAACCATTAGCCGTGCGGTGGTGGCACACGCCTGTAATCCCACCACTTGGGAGGCAGAGGCAGGAGGATTGCTGAGTTCGAGGCCAGCCTGGTCTACAGAGTGAGTTCCAGGACAGCCAGGGCTACACAGAGAAACCCTGTCTCGAAAACCAAAAAAAAAAAATAAAATAAAATAAAAAATAAAAAAATAAAAAAATAAAAAAAATGGAACCATTGACACACGATACATTCCACACAGATAGATCTCTAAATGTCATGTTAATGAAAGAATGCAAACACCTATCAAGGTACATCATAAGACTCAAGTTTGCCTCAGATTCTGGACCAGGCTAGAGAGATTACCTCTGTACTGAGGAGAGCCTGTGAAGGGTGGGGGGTGGGGTCAGCGGGCTGTAAGTGGCTCCTGGTTTTCCTCCTGGCTGCTCCATTGTATACTCAGGACTGTGTCTGGGACTGAAGGGACTTCTGACCAATGCACCTCTTACCCCTCCTGTGAGGATGTGGCATTGTGTTCAGCATCTGGTTGTTCCAATACCATATTAATTGACCGTATTAAATATATAACCTTTCCTATGAAGTATGGGAATAATAAAAGCCAATAATTTGATTCTAAAACTTTCCATGTCTTTTTATGTATATGCATATGTTGTCAGCACTTATGTCTAGGCACTGCGTGTACCCGGTGTTCAAAGAGGCCAAAAAGTATCAGATCTCCTGGAGCTGGAGTTTTGAAAGGTTGTGAGACACCATATAAGTGTTGGTTTGAACCTGGGTCCTCTAGAAGCGCAGCCAGTGATCTTATCCACAGAGCTGTCTATCTCTCTAGCCAGCGGTTGTTGCCTCTAGAAAGGGAGGTAAATAAAGCCTCAGGAAAAGTCTCACCTTTATGGAAATACTATACAGAAGCAAATTGACCCACCCCTCCCTCCCCCAGTTTAGACCACACCTTCAATTGCCAGCCTTTTATTGACTTGTGCAAAAGCAAGGTTTGTGCTGCTTGGTTTTGAGTGTGACTTGTGTGCTTGTATCAGAGATGTGGTTCCTGGTGGACTCCTTGTGTGATCTGGACACAATGTGACTAAAGAAACAGCATTAGCCAGGTGGTGGTGGTGGCACACACCATTAATCCCAGTACTTGGGAGGCAGAGGCAGGTATGTGGATTTCTAAGTTTGAGGCCAGCCTGGTCTACAGAGTAAGTTCCAGGACAGCCAGGTATTTAGAGAAACCCTGTCTCGCTGACTCCGAAAACAAAAAACAAAACAAAACAAAACAAAAAACCCAGAATGAGCTTTGCTTATGTTTATAATAGAATTGTTATATTTATAAAGAGAGCTACCACCATGTCTTATATGAATATGCCCAGCTGGCTTTTTTTTTTTTATGTAGCATATTTCTGGTGGGAAGACGAAAATGGAGAAAGCACCGGAAGCAATCTTGGTAACTTCATCTCCTTTTTGAGATCTTGTCTAGGCTGTCCTTGAATTCATGACAGCACCCTCCTCACACCCACAAGGACTGGGTTTATAAGCATGAGCTACCATGCCCAAATGTTCGTTGATTTCTTCAAAAGTTAAAGACGCACCTGCCACCTAATACAGTCACCCTACTCCTATTTACTCAAAAGCAATGAAAACATCTGTCAGTAGAACGATTTCTCTGCAAACAGCCGAGGCAGCCATATTCATAAGGGATTACAGCTGGATCATATAGATTTCTACCAGCTCTTGCCTGAACAAACACATTGTGGTGCTGTGGTGCGTCTGTATGTTACTGTGAAACTTTTACTTTAAAATAGAACCATTAGCCGGGCGGTGGTGGCACACGCCTGTAATCCCACCACTTGGGAGGCAGAGGCAGGAGGATTGCTGAGTTCGAGGCCAGCCTGGTCTACAGAGTGAGGACAGCCAGGGCTACACAGAGAAACCCTGTCTCGAAAACCAAAAAAAAAAAAAAAAATGGAACCATTGACACATGATACATTGATACATTCCACACAGATAGATCTCAAAATGTCATGTTAATGAAAGAATGCAAACACCTTTCAAGGTATAACGTAAGACTCAAGTTTGCCTCAGATTCTGGACCAGGCTACAGAGATTACCTCTGTACTGAGGAGAGCCTGTGAGGGGTGGGGGGTGGGGTCAGCGGGCTGTAAGTGGCTGGTTTTCCTCCTGGCTGCTCCATTGTATACTCAGGACTGTGTCTGGGACTGAAGGGACTTCTGACCAATGCACCTCTTACCCCTCCTGTGAGGATGTGCCATTGTGTACAGCATCTGGTTGTTCCAATACCATACCAATTGACCGTATTAATTGACTGTATTAATTACATAACCTTTCCTATGAAGTATGGGAATAATAAAAGCCAATAATTTGATTCTAAAACTTTCCATGTCTTTTTATGTATATGCATATGTTGTCAGCTTGTATGTCTAGGCACTGCGTGTACCTGGTGTTCAAAGAGGCCAGAAAGTATCAGATCTCCTGGAACTGGAGTTTTGAAAGGTTGTGAGACACCATATAAGTGTTGGTTTGAACCTGGGTCCTCTAGAAGCGCAGCCAGTGATCTTATCCACAGAGCTGTCTATCTCTCTAGCCTGCGGTTGTTTCCTCTAGAACGGGAGGTAAATAAAGCCTCAGGAAAAGTCTCACCTTTATGGAAATACTATACAGAAGCAAATTGACCCACCCCTCCCTCCCCCAGTTTAGACCACACCTTCAATTGCCCGTCTTTTATTGACTTGTGCAAAAGCAAGGTTTGTGCTGCTTGGTTTTGAGTGGGACTTGTGTGCTTGTAACAGAGATGTGGTTCCTGGTGGTCTCCTTGTGTGATCTGGACACAATGTGACTAAAGAAACAGCATTAGCTGAGCTGTGGTGGCGCATGCCTTTAATCCCAGCACTTGGTAGGCAGAGGCAGATGAATTTCTGAGTTCGAGGCCAACCTGGTCTACAGAGTAAGTTCCAGGACAGCCAGGGCTATACAGAGAAACCCTGTCTCAAAAAACCAAAAAAAAAAAAAAAAAAAAAAAAAAAAAAGAAAAGAAAAGAAAAGAAAGAAAAGAAAAAGAAAAAAGAAACAGCATTCACCTCGAGAGGAGCAGCATGTCTTCTAGACTCTTCTTGTTATGTGGCACAGAACTGACAATTATTTTTCCAAAGTTAGTAACAAAATTGATTGACCTGATGTATTGAAGGGCACCAACTGTCCCCATACACTGAAGCCAGAAATGAGAGAGAGAGAGAGAGAGAGAGAGTCCCTCTCTCTGGGACTTGTACCAGGATAGTTATCTGGAACTTATCTCCAACAGGTACGCCCACTTTTAAGCACCTTTCACTTGCTAGATACTTTAATCTTTACATTTTCCACCTCAGGATAAATGCTTTTGTCACAGAGGCTCACAGCTGCTGGAGGCGGTCTCTAGGGGTGTGGTGACCTTAAACTGGGCTCTTTAGCTGGGAGTTCAAGGCCTTTACAGTTCCAGTCATCTTGGGAAAAAGTTCCATGCAGCCTCCATTGTGGGTGCCAGGATCTTGGACACCCCAGAAACCCAAGAACAGAGCCATTATTGAGAACCAAAATGTTCCAAAGGCTCCCCTCAGGCAGGTTTTAACCCAGAGCAAGCACTCTTTCAAGTCTTCACCTTTTTCTGGACGAATGCCGTCCTGGAGTAACCTGGTTCTCACAGAACTCTACTTTAAGTGTGAGTCTCAGCTCTGCTCAGACACATTTTCATTTAATCAATTAAAACCAATCTATGAGGGGCTAGAGAGATGGCCCAGTGGTAAAGTGTGCTCTCTGTTGCCTAAAGATCTGAATTCAGTACCCAGTGCTCACATCTGTTCAGGTTGTGCACCAGAGAAGACTGCCCAGACACAGGTGTAAGCTGATAGAAAGTCTTCATTAGCCAACCGGCGATTGTACTACATGTTCAGAAGCCCAGTGTAGCTCTGGACCCTTTCTCAGGATGAGCTTTTAAGCTAAAAATCCATGTTTTGGGGTTGACACACTCCAGTTAACAAGAACAGTTAGTCAGAAGCAGAGCTACAAAAGCTAAAAAAAAAAAAACCACTCATGGACACAGACTCCCACGCCTACTTGTCTTCTTTCCCTTTGTCCCATCTTGATTGCTTAACACATTACAGACTGGTCTGAGTTGCTCAGACCTTCCAGAGCCTCTTCTGCCTCATGAAGATCGTGGTCTGTCATGGGACTCAGCAAAGGTGTAAAAGCGCCATTGTGGCCTGGAGACCCCTGATGCGTTAACGTTGTTTCGGAGTCTCTGGTGAACACGGTCTCTCCGTCAATCTGCCAGTGTCTCTTTTCATCCAGTCTGTCTTTTGTCTGAGTGTGAATCTGTCTGTCCCTGTCTGTGTCTGCCTGTATTTGCATGTCTCTGTGTCTGTCCCTAACAAAGGGTTTCCAGCACAGCAAGTGTAGTACCACATGGTGTAGCAATGGTGGATACTTTTTATTGGATATTTTCTTTATTTACACTTCAAATGTTACTCCCTTTCCCGGTCTCCCCTCTGGAAACCTCCCCATCCCATCTCCCCCTCCTCCTGCCTCTATGAGGGAACTCTCCCCACACACACACACTCCCCAACTCCCACCTTTCTGCCCTGAAATTCCCCTACACTGGAGTATCGAACCCCCATCAGGGCCAGGAGCCACGCCTCCCACTGATGTCCAGCAAGGCCATCCTCTGCCGCATATGTAGCCGGAGCCATGGACCCCTCCATGTGTACTCTTTGGTTGGTGGTCCAGTCCCCTGGAGCCGGTGGGGGGGGGGGGTTGGGTCTGGCCCGCTGACACTGTTGCTCCCCCTACAGCGCTGCAAACCCCCTCAGCTCCTTAAGTCCCTTCTCTAACTCCTTTAAAAGAACTTCTTGGGAAAAATTTGTAGTGACCTGGACAACAAACAATACTATAAAAAATCATTACTTTATCAAACAATCTCTGTATGATGTATCCAACATTTGTGGTTGATATTCATTTATAAGGTCTCTTTTGTCCTATTTTCTGTGTTTTTGAAAATATTATCATAATTCACATAAAAAACACATGTACTGCTCTGAGTTGGGGTATAGAAGGTTCAGACAATAGCATCATAAGGAACATACCATCGGGCGATAGTGGCGCACGCCTGTAATCCCAGCACTTGGGAGGCAGAGGCAGGCAGATTTCTGAGTTCGAGGCCAGCCTGGTCTACAGAGTGAGCTCCAGGACAGACAGGGCTACACAGAGAAACCCTGTCTTGAAGAAAAAAAAAAAAAACAAAAAAAAAAAAAGAAAAAATAATAAGGAACATACCAACACACATATATTACTGCAGTGGAAACTTGTAGTACCTTTGGAAAGTTATGTCAGATGATGTTTTGCTGGGGCACACAGGCGAAAAGGATGTCTTGCTAAAGCAAACAAGTGAAAGACCGGTCTCCAGAAGCAGTCACAGGTGAGAGGATGTTTGGGTTTTTTGGTTGTTGTTGTTGCTTTGTCTTTTTGCTTTGTTTTGTTTTTCGGGACAGGGTTTCTCTGTGTAGCCCTGGCTGTCCTGGAACTCACTCTGTAGACCAGGCTGGCCTCGAACTCAGAAATCCACCTGCCTCTGCCTCCCAAGTGAAGGGATTAAAAGCCTGCGCTGCCGCCGCAGCCACAACCGCCCTGCAAGAGGATGCTTGGATAGAGCAGAGTCTCGTAGAAGGATGCTTGACGGAGGAGACAGTGGGGAATGAGCGCTGACCATTGGTTTGCCTCACCTCCTTATTCTTTGCTCACTACGCGCATGCGTTGGTTCGCCTTCCACAGCACTTGTGGTAACACCACCACTGAGAGAAATTCACCCAAGACCGGCTGCTCTTGAGGTTTCCCCGCGGCGCGTTGCCGCTTCTGTGGCCTTGCTCGCCTTAGCCCTGTTGGCCAGCCTGGCAGTTTTTCCGGGACTGAACTACAGTCCTGCCTAGAGGGCTGGTCTGCAGCTGCTGTATATCACATTTGGTGTTGGCTACAGGGCTGAACTGCTACCAAAGATCAAGCTCGCCCCCAGAGATCTATTGCAAACAGGTCCACTTCCCCCATAGCCTAAGAACTTTTCTCTCCCACTCCCTCTGTTGGGCGGCGGTGGGCTAGAGAGGCTGAGGGCCCAGTCACTGAACTGTCCCCACCACCTAGGACTCAGCTGCCTCCCCTCCTGGTGTTCCATAGTTACTCTCCCCATCCCCCAGCCGCCTTCTGCGCTCTGTCTCCACCGAGGAAAAGGAATCCTATCATAGCTGAACCTCCACTCTTTCAACCCCTTTGCTGATGCAAGAAAGGATGGTGACCTGCTTCCTGCTGGCACTGGGGATTATATCCATATAAGAGTTCAACAGAGAAATGGGCAGGAAGATCCTTACAACTGTGCAAGGGATCGCTGATGATTACAATAACAAGAAACTAGAGAAGGCTTTTAAGAAGAAACTTGCCTGCCATGGGACTGTAATTCAGCATCAAGAACATGGAGAAGTAATTCAGCTCCAGGGTGACCATCGCAAGAACATCCACCAGTTCCTGGTAGAGGTTGGACTGGCTAAGGACGATCCGCTGACGGTCCACGGGCTTTAAGTGCTTGCGGCTCTCTGAAGCTTAAGTGAGGATTTTCTTGCAATTCATCTGTCCCTTGGGACAAGTTTAAAAACCTCCCAGCTTGTATAATCATTTGGGGTCTGCTTTTAACTTGGACTAGTGTAACTCCTTCATGCAATAAACTGAAAAAAGCCACCATAAGAAAAAAAGGAGAGGTTGAACCCTTCCCCACCCACCCTGGTTTTTGGAGACAGGGATTTTCTGTGTAGCCCTGGCTGTCTGTCCTGGAACTCACTCTGTAGACCAGGCTGGCCTCGAACTCAGAAATCCACCTGCCTCTGCCTCCCAAGTGCTGGGATTAAAGGCATGTGCCACCACTGCCCAGCAAGGTTGAACCCTTATTAACAGTAGGCTGCAAAAAAATGTATGCTCATACAATACAGTGGGTCAGGGAATGGAAGGCCCGTATCTGTGGGTTCCCAAGCTAGATGAGGGATGGTGGACTGTTGCCTCTGGACTTCTCTCCGAGAGCATGGCATAGTGGGGTAGCTCCCAATCCAAATCAGATCCAGGCCTACTTAACTTCATAGAGATCAATAAAGGCCCTTTCCTGATAAAGGCAGTTAGGCTTTTGTCTCTAGGCCAGAGAACGGGCTTTTGAGATATCATGTGACCAGCAATCCCGGTCTCCAGAGAGCTCGGCTATTAGAATTGGTGTATCATTAATGTTTACAGGTCTTCAATCAGGTCCACATATGCAAATGCAAAACTTAATGCGCATTTTTTCCTTATTCCATTGTCCTCCTCTCCCCATGACTCCTAAATTAGCTCCACTATTTCAATACACGAGCTGTTTTAACTCCAACCTGGACCGCGGAGATGGCTAGGCGGTTAAGAGCACCGACTACTCTTCTGAAGGCCCTGAGTTCAAACCCCAGCAATCACATGGTGGCTCACAACCATCTGTAATGAGATCTGACTCTGAAGACAGCTATCAAAAATCATACAATCTTACATATCAAAAATAAATAAATAAATCTTAAAAGGAAAAAGCTAACTACACAGGTTTACTAAACAAGCTATTGTCTTCCAGGTCATTTATACCTGCTGTTCTTGGGAAATGAGGGCCTAGGTGTCTCATGATCTCCCTCATGCATTGCCTAGTGTGTTCTCACTCATTGTACATGCCAATGGGTGTGGGTGTGGCTTGTGTCTGCCACAGGGCACAACCACTTGTGGAAGTGGAATGTGCCTTATCCCATGCTGCCTACCTTGCCGCCTCTGCTTCTGCCTCTGCCTCCATCTCTGCGGCCTCCTCGACTCAGCTGCTTCCGACGCCCCTGGGAGTGGGGGTGGGGAATGAGAGGCTGAGGGTGGGGGTGGGGTGGGGAGGTCTGTGAGGAGCTGCACCTTAGTGGGCTTCTCAGACTCTTAGACTTCCAGCTGCCTATGCTCATGGACGAGCATAGAGTTCATAGAGTTCATAGAGCATAGAGTTCATAGAGTTCATAGAGTTGTGCACCACCCCACCACCCCGCACTCCCTCCCCCGTGGGCTGGGGTCAATGTCTAGCAGGGGTGGGGGTGGGGCAAGGTGGGGGTGGGGGTGGGGCGGTGGTGGGGGATCCAAGGGGAGTGCCTTGGATTGTCCTTTTCTTGGTGGTGGCAACCTTAGTGGCTGGCGGTTGTGGGTGGAAGCAGAGAGGCCCTCTACTGGAGATCAGGCTGTGTTCTGTAGGAGAAGGTCTTCCTGGCTCTCCATGGCGAATCTTGGTGCAAAGAGACGACAGTCCACGGTTCTAAACAGTTTATTGTCATGGCAGAAAGTGGATGTGTAAAACCATCCCCCACTTCTCAGGGTCTTAAATACTTTTTCCAATCGAGGAATGTTTGGGAAGGGAAGCTCATTGGCTAAGCCCTCCAGACCTCTAGATACCTCATTAGCACGGAGAGCTCTGTTTAGAGCCTGGGTGTCCTTTTATGTGAGAAGGATGTGTTCCAAGTCAGGAGTCTGGCAGGGAGCTGGGAGCCATCTAAGCCTCAGGTGTGTGCCGGTTTCTGGGTCTCAACCCGCTCTACCTTACCAAACTTCTGGCACAAGTGGGCTCAGTCTTATGAGGATACCATGTGGTGTATGACAGAACTTTTCCTAAGGAGATACAACATACAGGCCTATTCACTCCAGATGGGGGGGCCCATGACAAATCAAAGTACAGATACCACCAAGGAATATGGGTGAGGGCTTACTTCCAGGAGCAGAAATGATTCAAAGACAATTGTGTCACCAAAGCCCGCCCCTACCTGGTAGAATCTGGAGTATACTGTAGTGTACAGCATCTCAGGAACTCAATAGGTGGGAGAGCGTCCTTTCGAATTGACTCAGTTGGTCTACTCGGCGGCTTCCAGGCAGCTCGGTGCTGGGAGCCAATGGGTATATCTTAGCATATTTGACTCCATGTTTGATTCACTCCCAGAGCCGAGCTTCTATTTCTCACAGATTGAATTACTTTTTAGTAATCAGCAGACCCTTTTGTAGTTAGGCAGTTAGTTTGAAAAATAGATGGCTGCCCTAACAATACATCCTGCTTGGCGGAAGGCTCTGTTTCACTATGGGAACTTCCCACCCCTGAACAGTTATGAGTTTCCTCCTCACTTACTGCTTATAAGCTGGTAAAAAAAAAACAAAAAAACAAAAACAAAAAAGAAACAAAAACAAAACAAAACAAAACAAAACAAAAAAACCCAAAAAAACCCATAAAGTTTTTTTGGAGCTTGATCAGATCACCTGTCTTGGCCTCTTTCTTTGTGTCTCTTGTCCCCCATTCGTCTGTTCTCTCCTCAGGTTCACACTGAAGACTCCTCAGGCTGGAGCAGCTCAGCTGGTTTCTGCTTCTTCAACGCAGCTGGAGTGGTCTGAGTCTTCTTTACTGTTTAGCTCTGGTTACTCTGTCAGGAACCAGCCTAGTGGATGTGACTGATTTTAGGGACTTCCTGAAAGCTATTTTGAGTTGTTTACCTTTTCGCTTCAGGAGCTTCCCTGCAGGTTGGAATAAATCTCCCAGGACATTCCCACACCACCTGGGGGCAATCAGTTACTCTAATGTCAAGATGGTGGTGGATTTATCATGCCTGGAAGACAGAAAGCCACAACATGAGTGAGTGACCGGAAGCAGGGTAAAACTGGGCCTCTCACCCTTCACTGTATGTCTGTCTCCCTTTTTATTTTATATTCCTGCTCAACTCTGCATATCAGAAGATGCCGAGCCATGTGCAGCAGAGGCAGAATCTCTGAGAAAAGTTCCCAAGAGAGTGATGCATGAATCTACGAAGGTGACTCTCAGGCTGTAATGAAGGCCCCATCGTGATGGAGATGAATGGAACGTTCATTGAGCACAATCTAAGTGATGGCTGGAGCCAACCCAAGTGAGAGGAAGGCCAAGCCAACTGCAAACATCAAGGTCTTAGGGACAGAGTTGCTCAAGCCTGTTGGGACTCACATCACATTGCAGCATGCCCGGTTGTTGACCTTGGAGCTGCAGGAGTTCAGTGTGAGCTGCTGGATTTCACCCCTGCCTTGGGCCTACCCCTCTTTCTATGCCCTGCTTCCCCCTTCTAACATGGGAATGTTTACTCTTGGCCTTTTAAGTTTGGAAGTATGTAACTTTCCTTTTGATTTTGATTTTTTAAATTTTAGATGGGCTCACAGCGAAGAGATTAGCTTGAGTTAGATAGAGATTCTGGCCTGTTCTGTAAAAATAGTATTGGAACCATTGAAATTTAGGAGATAGGCTACATTCATTTTGCATTATGAGATGCCCACGAGCCTTTTGGGGGTGGGAGGGCAGGGCAGAGGCAGAACATTATGGTTTGAAGGTAAAATGTCCCCTGCAGGATCATGTGTTGGATACTTGGGCCATCAGATGATGGCATTATTTAAGGAAGGTTGTAGAAACTTAAGGAGCCGGATCTTTAGTTGGAAGAACTAGATCACTAGAGTATGTCATTGAATATTATAAGCCTGGCCTTAATTCTCTCCCCGCCCCCATCCTTCCTCTTTCATGAGGTGATGGACCTCTTCCATATTCTCCACTGATGCCCACATTCCTGAGCTCAGGCAGCCGTGGACCCCTATAGAGTGAGCCAACAGAAACCCTTGTCTCCTGAGTTGTTTCTATCAGCTGTTATTTTGCCACAGCAACACTAGAAGTGACAAATGCATTCACTGAAATTTAGAAAATGTATATGCACTGTACATAGTAGATGTAGGGTAAAGCTCCGAGCTCACTTCTGGGTTTGCAAACTCACCCAAACCCACCGATCCCAGAGCTAGAAAACCCAGCCCGAGCTATAAAACAAACAAACAAACAAACAAACAAACAAAACAAAAAACAAAAAACAAAAAACATCACCAATCCAATCCCTGAGCTCAAAATCCCACCAATTCCGGGTTCAGAATAACCTCAGTGCCTGGGCTTGCCCCAAGCTGAGGACTTGAAATCCTACAAGTTTCCACCCTGGAAATGTCAATCCTGGAAAACTCCTCCCGAAGAAACCCTATATAAATATGTTTCCTGCTCAGTTTCCCTCTGCTATTCACTTGAGCAGGGACAGCCACGAGTCTCTTGTGTGAGGTTTGTTGTGCGGTGTGACTTTGTGGTGTATTCCCTGGCTTCCCAACTGCCAGGAAACCTTTCCCCCTCAGAACTGCAACATTTCCACTGAAGAAACCTTCCCTCCCCGCCCCCCAAGCTCTAACACTTCCACTGGGGAAACCTTCCCCTGCAGAGAGCTGTTACCTCTCCTTTAGGGAAATCTCCCTCAGAGCTCTACACTTACAGTAGAATCTAACATGTCCCTGATTGACTAAAGCCTGTCCATCTAACATGTGAGTAACACAGTTGTCAGTTATTCCTATGGTGGTGACTCTGTTTACTGACTTCTGTTGATAGCTGACTATGTTCACTATACATTGGCTATGTGCTTGATGCTATTCTAGCAAGTAGCAAGCAAGACCAGGCCAGGGTCCTGTAGTCAGGAAAGTAATGGTTTAGTGGTATAGACGGAGCTTCATTGGAAAAAAAAAATAACAGGCAGATAGAAATGTGTTATATCATGCTTTGAACAATAAAGAAAGGGGGTCCTGATGCTGGCAATGTTGTAACTAAGGGCTGAGATGTACTGTAAGCTTGGCGATCATGAGAGACTTAGCTTAGGAGGTACTATATCTTTCCCTCAAAAAAAAAAAAGTGTGTATTTGCTTAGAAGATCCCAAGGTATCTTCTACCTCAAATACCTTAATTATTCGAGTTCTTTTTTCTCTCTCTCTTTATATGTGCAAGTACTTTTTAGAGTGGGAAACCCCCTACTTGAACAAAAGTCTAGTGAGTGAAGTCATGTGACTCCTTTCCGTATTGCTCATTTAAATCTGAGGCTCTCGGGCAGCCTCCTCCTGCCCTCTTGCTAAAGCTCCTCAAGATTGCTCAGTCATCGTTCTCGGAGGAACGTCAAGAGCCATGCGGAAGCAAATTGCACTGACTAAGGTAGACAGATGCCTTCCTTCCCAGTGCTTGGCTTTCTCTGGAGGTAGACGTTGGAAGCTCAGACATGGGGCTGACAATCTCTTCCTAGAGCCTGACATTATTTATCATTCTTTAGAAAACTACTGCTTGGTATCATTTAGCACTATTACCTCCCCCCACCCCCCACCCCCGATAATAGAGTGTACATGTATTATGTTTACTAGAAGGATATGATTTAAGGGGGAAAAATGGTTGGAAAATCTGAAGCTTGAGAGACTCACTTAGAGGCTTCAGACTTGGGCTTCAGGAAGCAGGGGCAGGGGTTAGGACTGGGACAGGGGCAGGGGCAGGATGATCTCTGCTTTCAAGGCTAGCCTGGACAAGAGAGATCTGTATTCAAAAAACAAACAACAACCACAAAAAACCAGTTGTCTTTCTCGAGGAGCATTTTATTCGGTGGCCTCAGGTATGGAACTTGACCTTACTTACCCTAGGCAAGTGCTCTCCTACTGAGCGACAGCCCGGTCCTTGGAACCACATCACAGTTTTGTTTTTTTTTTTAATATTTCCTAAATTCTTTGTTTACATTCCAAATGCTTTCCCCTTTTTAGGTCTCCCCCTCCCTCACATCACATTTTTAAAACACAGTATTTGAATCTTTTTGTCATGGTGGCAAAGGCTGTAATCTCAGCACCTAACTAGCAGAGGCAGGAAGATCACAACAAATTCACTGCCTGGCTATATAGCAAATTTCAGATCATAGTGAAACTGTCCAATGAGATAGATAGATAGATAGATAGATAGATAGATAGATAGATAGATAGATTATTAGTCAGGGTTCTCTAGAGTCACAGAACTTATGGATTGTCTCTCTATATTGACAAAGTCTAGTAGTTGCTCAGACCCATGAGGCTAGTTGTTTCAGCTGGTCTTCTGTAGAAGTAGGTTTTGGGGGAGGCCCCAGCACCCATATGGTAGCTCACAACCATCTGTAAATCCAATTACATGTGCTCCAATGTCTTCTTCTGGCTTTGGGGGTGGGTAGGTGGTAGAGAGCACCCACATATATACATGCAAGCAGCACACACACACACACACAAAATAAAAATAAATGAGTCTTTAAAAAAAAGAATTCCTTTACTCGAACAAACATTAAATGTATATTTATTTTAATACAGATATAACACTGTATTAAACTGTAATACAGTAATTTACAGATTTAATACTGTAAATCACGGAAACTCCGTGATTAACAAAATTAAGTAAATAATCAAAGTTCCTTGCTCTCTGCAGAGCAAATCCAACCAATTCCCGTCCCTACCCTTTGAGAAATGTTTTAGTCATCTGCATTTATCTTCACCAACTTCTCTCCTTTCAGAATATCTAGAAATCTTCTAAGTAACAGGGAAGGAAATACTAAGCTGGCAAATGCAGGATGTGAAAATGGTCCCCAGGCATGAGAAATGCACTCCTCATAAGTGAGCAAGTTTCAAGTCCTTCACAAAAAGAAGAACTAGCTTGGCATCGCCAGTTTTGCTTAGTCATGGTTTTCTCCTCTCAAACACTATTTTGTACTTGTGTGTTGGCTTCTTCTTCTTCTTCTTTTTTTTTTTTTTTTTTTTTTTTGCTGGCACCGACGTGGGAAAGTCACATGAATGTGAGCTTGTGCTCCTTTAGCCCCTTCCTTTCCTCTTTGACACCTATCTTGAGTGTCGGATGTTATGAAACTAGTAGCAAAGACCTCTAGACTTTGCAAAAAAAGAAAAAAAAAAGGAAAGAAATAATAGCACCCTTTCTTCTCTTGCCTGAAGCACTCAGACTTGGACTTTGTGTTTCTTTAGAATGGGTAAAACCACCATGCCAGTACACCTTTAACACCAGGTCTTAGGAGGTAGAGGTAGGTGAGCTTCTGTGTGTTTCAGGCCAGCCTGCTTTACATTTACATAGTGAGTTCCAGAACAGCTAAGACCAGAGAGAGAGAGAGAGAGAGAGAGAGAGAGAGAGAGAGAGAGAGAACACTTGCCTCCAAAAAGCAAACAACCCCACTCTCCATTAGAGAGGCAGTGATATGTTTCACCAAGCCTGATGACCTCCACATGTGCTCTAGAGAAATGGCTCAGCACTTAAGAGCATTTGTTGCTCATGCAGAAGACCTGGGTTCCATTATCAGCATCCTCATGATGGTTTATAATCATCTGTAATTCCAGTTCTGGGGATCCAATGCTACCTTCTGCTTCCTGTAGGTTCCCACACACATGTGGTCCATATATATACCCAGGTATGCACACATACAGATAAACAAACAAGCAAACAAATAAAATTAAAATAGGAGCTGAAGATGTAGTTTACTTGATAGAATACCAGCCTAGCATGAAGTCGTGGGTTCAGTGAATTATCCAAAAGAGCAAATTGGCCAAAGTATGATGGTGCATGCCATCTAGGAGGTGGAGCAATTGGATTAGGAGTTCAAGGCCAGCCTGAGCCACGTGAAACCTTGATTTTAAGAAAAATCCAGATCGCTAGGCACGGTGGCACACCTCTTTAATCCCAACCCTTTGGAAGCATTTCTTAAGAGTTGAACAGCATCCTAGTCTATATAGTGAATTCCAGGACAGCCAGGGTCACACAGACATATCCTGACTAAAAACCAACCAACCAACCAAACAAACAAATAACAATAACTGAAGAGAAAGCTAGAGGATGCAGAGAAGGGTCGGTGAGTAAAGTGTAAAGTGCTTACTGTGCAAGTTTGCACCTATGCTTGATCTCCACCACACCCCGGTGACAGAAGAATGTGATCCCAGCACTTCGAAGAAACACAGAGTGCCTAGGGTTAATGGAATAGTGAGTTTAGCTTAGTAGATAACCTCCAGGCCCCAGTGAGAGACATAGTCTTAAAAACTAAGAAGGATGACTTCTGAGGAATGACTTTTGAAGTTGGCCTCTGACCTCCATACATATGAACACATATATGCATGTGCACTCACCCATTCCCTCACATAAGCACACCCACACAACTTACATACATGAACCTAAAGCAAACTACCCAAGTAAGCAAGCAAGCATTCAAGCAAGCAAGCAAACAACCAGCAAGCAAGTAAGCAAGCAAGCAAGCAGAAACCAACCAACCAACCAACCAACCAACAACAAAAGCAAAAACAAAAACAAAAACAAACAAACAAACAAAAAACAACCCAGTGACCTGGCTGTAAAAGCAATAATGAAATAATTCTCGTTCTATGAAAGAATTATTTATATGTCTAGCACAAGATACAGTAGATATGAATTGGAGATTGCTAGAAAAGGAATCTCAGAACTATGTATTTCAAACATTCATTTTCTGTGTGTATTTAAGTTCTGTATTTCATCTGCCCTCCTAAAAAGAATCAGAGTAAGAATTCTACTAAGGTCAGACTTCCTAGACCTGCCATGCTGGTTTCCAGGGAATGTGTACTTCCAGAAGTAGTCTTAGAAAACCAAAATGAAGAGAACAAACTGAAGCCAGTCTTATCCCAGTACTAAAGAGGCACAGGCAGGTTGATCTCTGTGAATTTGAGACCAGTCTAGTCTATATAGTGAGTTCTCCAAGATAGCTTGGACAGCTAGAGCTGTATACTGAGACTGTCTTAAAAAACAAAAGGAACCACTGTGCACAGAGACAAATGAGCAGCTACATTCCACGGCCACTGCTCCATTTTTGATTTACTGTGAGGATCTGTGTTTGATGCAAAACAGGGTAGCAGTGGGGCAGGGACTGGAGAAGGGCATAGAAACATCCATTAGAAATCTGTATGGCAGAGCAGGTGCTTAGAGAAAAACTCTTGTTTGGAGAAATCAAATCAATGCAATTGAGTTTCATAGTTATGAAATTATCACTCTGTTTTAAGGAACAGCATACATTTCCTTTTCCATCTGCAGGTCTGGAGGTATTAGAGAACAGAAACAATTGGGCTCTCTCTCCCTCTCCCTCTCCCTCTCCCTCTCCCTCTCCCTCTCCCTCTCCCTCTCCCTCTCCCTCTCCCTCTCCCTCTCCCTCTCCCTCTCCCTCTCTCTGCCCGCCCCCCCTCCATTCTTTATTTGGGACACTGCCTTTCTATGTAACTGTCTGTTCCAGAATTCACTACATAGACCAGGCTGGCCTCTTAGAAATCTAGACACCTCTGTCTCTCTAAGTGCTGAAATTAAGGTGTGTACCACCATGTCCAGCTAGCTTAGGATTTCTTAAGTGGTCTGGTGGTGGTGGCACACGCCTTTAGTCCCAGCACTTGGAAGGCAGAGGCAGGCGGATTTCTGAGTTTGAGGCCAGCCTGGTCTACAGAGTGAGTTCCAGGACAGCCAGGACTACACAGAGAAACCCTGTCTCCAAAAAAAGAAAAAAAAAAAAAAGAAAAAGGATTTCTTATGTGAACCTTAAATACATCTAATATATATGTTTGAAAAATAATTTTGTTGTATTATTCATAAATCCTAGCATCTTGTATATAGTAGGTTTTTTTTTTTTAATTTGATCTAACTTAAAGCCACGATAAGAAAAGTACCACAGTCTGCTTGGTCTGGAGCTGTCTTTAGGTTCAGAAGGTCCTGGAACTGCCTTTCACTGCTAAATCTGTTACTAGCAGAGGCCTCAGGGCTCTGGGTTTGTTGAGAGGTGTCCTTACTATTTAAAAATGTCCTCCATAGCTGAAGGGGTTTACAGCCCCATGGGAAGAACAACACTGTCGGCCACCCAGACACCCCAGGACTCCCAGGGACTAAACCATCAACCAAGGAGTACACATGGTTCCAGCCAAAAATGTGGCAGAGGAAGGCCTTGTTGGGCATCAGTGGTAGGAGTGATCCTTGGCCTGGTGAAGGCTCAATAGATGCCCTAACAAAGGGAAATTGAGGGGGGGGTGGGAGTGGGTCAGGTGGAGGGGCATATATGTGGAGGCAGGGGGTGGGAGGAGGGGTTGGGGGTCTTTGGGGAGGGGGCAAATCGGGAAAGGTTTTACCATTGGAAGTGTAAATGAAGATTATATTCAATAAATAAATTTTTTTAAAAATGCCCTCCATGTGGGGCATGTGCCAGGCAGTGACCACAATCCAGCTGCTGTGAGAGGTGATTGCAGGACAGCTTTCCCACTTCCACTGTGTAAGCTTCTTTGCATATCAGACTTTCTAAACTCCGATCAACTCATCTCAGAGTTACAGCCACTGGCGGGTGAGATGCGAGCTTTTCCTTGTCAGCTGGAATGTACAGGGGTTGTCCCTTTGTTTTCCTAGCTGGGTTATGATGGTATCAAGTCCCATCTAACTGGGCACAGTTGCCAGGGCTGGATGGCAACTTCCTGTTCAAAGACCGGGTCAGAGAACTGCAGAATTTGCAAAGGACTCTGTGAAGATCTGCCTTGGGTTATTAGCTCCGGAGGCTTTGGTCCATGATGCTGTAGTCTCATCCTTCTGGTCCTAGCACGAGGTAGGAAGTTCCTTAGGATGGGAATGCATCAAGGCGGATGGATGTAGAAGCAGGGCTGTCCAAGTCAGGACAGGCAGCAGGCAGGGGCGGGCTTTTCTTTTTGAAATGAAAGCTAAGTAGCCCAGTAGCTTTGAAATCACATCATAGTCCAGGCTGACCTTTTGCCCATGAGCCTCCTGCCTTAGCCTCTGGAGGACTGGGGTGATGGGTATTTAGCAGCATATCCTGCCACAAGGAAGTTTCTTACTTAGAGCTAGCCAATCTCTTTTCCAGAAACTTTGTACAGTGAAAGTGCCCAGAAGTCCTGGTTTTGGCCAGTTTTTTTTTAAATTTGAAATCTGTCACCTTTTCTTTTTCTTTTAAAATGTATCTATTATATATAATATTATGATATATAATATATAGTATTGTATATTATAATATCATATATTATATATCATATATTATAATATTATATATCATCATATCATATAGTATCTATTACATATTATATACTATAATATGTAATAGATACTATATCTAGTATAGTAAAGCTTTGGCCAGTTTTTTTTTAAATTTGAAATCTGTCACCTTTTCTTTTTCTTTTAAAATGTATCTATTATATATAATATTATGATATATAATATATAGTATTGTATATTATAATATCATATATTATATATCATATATTATAATATTATATATCATCATATCATATAGTATCCATTACATATTATATACTATATTATAAATTATATATTACATATTATATCATATATTATATATTATATCATACTATACATTATACATTATATATTATATGTTATATGCTATATGTTATATATTCTATATTCTACATTATACATTATATATTATATAGCCATGTGGCTGCTGGTAATTGAACTTTGGACCTCTGGAAGAGCAGCCAGTGCTCTTAACCAGACTACCATCTCTCCAGACCACCTTGTGCCAATTTTATCTCAGCCACTTACTGGCTATACACAGTGAACAAATTGTGGAATTTATCTAAATGCTGATTTCACTGACTTTGAATCAGGGATATTTACTTCGTAGGGTTCAAGTATAGATCGGGTAAAGTAACATAGTTGAACTGACAAGCACACTGACAACACAAGGTAATATTCACTAAATGTCAGTAGAGTATACCCACCCATGATGAATATGCCTGGCATATACAATAAGGACTTGTCAAACATCAGGTCAATAATTAACTTATTTTTGTTGTTGAACTGATAGCACTGGATATGAAACCCAAGTCTTGGGAACTCTAGGCAAGGCTCCACCACTCAGATCCACCCCAGTGTATTTGTTTTCTTTTTTCAAATGTGGCCATTTAGTGACAAGGATGTTAAAACACATTCAGTTCGCACAGACATTCCATTCAAGTAGCCAACAGTTTATATGGGCGGCCAGGACATAAGCCAGGTGCACATCTATAGTCTTCTAAGTTATGATAGAGGACAGTGTTCAACTTTATTGGCAAAAATGTTAGACTGGGTGTTAGGTCTATCTTATATCATATAAATTACAAAATGCTAATACTTGGGTTCAACTTATATTTTGAGAGAAAGTTTTTTTTTTTAATTTAATTAATCAGAAAGGGCAAAAAGTCTCAGAATTTTCCCTGTCCAATCACATTAGGGCAGTGGGAAGCCTGTGATTGGACAGGGAAAAGCTAAGGGTTGCAGAGAGAGGAATCTTCTCAGTAGCAGGGAGAAAGGAAGATGGCGGCAGACGTGAATCAGTGTGGCTATGACCAGCCACAGGTTGTTATGATATCATTGTTGGTATTCTGTCTAAGCTCCATCCCACACTTACCTGGCAACAGTCAGGTATGCCCTGCCCCATAGACCTGGTCCACTATAAAAGGGGCTACTTGCCCCCCCCCCCCCCATCGCTCTCACCTCTCTGCCCCTCTTGGGCTCCCCTCCCCCCCCCTCTCTCCATGTGGTCATGGCCGGCCCTCCACTTCTCCACTCTCTACTCTCTCTCTGCCTCTCTAACTCCCATCCTCTGCCCTGAATAAACTCTATTCTATACCATGTCTGTGTGTGTGTGTGTGTGTGTGTGTGTATGGTCCCTCGGGGAAGAAGAGGTGCCTAGACATGGGGCCCGCCTAAGCACTCCCTTCCCCCACACCGCCGTGTTGCATTCCCTTTTTATGCCCCCTTCATTGTTGCAGAAACCCGCGAACAAACCCATCATATGCTGCTGAGACTTGGACAGAGAAACACTGCGTGTTTGCCAACACTGCCAGTTAAGCCACAACCTCGCTCGCCTGCTCCGGACGGTAAGCTAACCATCCCTCACTGGTCAGAGCAACTGTTTACATAGTTCTTGGGTAATTTGGAGCTACTTCTGCATTGCCCTGAAGACGGGAGTCTGTAATTTTTCCCTTTTCCCTCAACTGTGAACTGCTAATTAGCTGTGTTTGCCTAAACTGTTCTTACAGCCACCAAGGCCCCTGCCGCAGTTCCTGCCGCAAATCGCGGCAGGTGGAGGTGCCCTGCACTGTGCTAGGTTACAAAACAAGCTGCTTTGGTACTTCCTTTTCCCGTCCAGCTCTAGGACTACTTCCGCTACTGGCAAGAAGTCCTGCTCTGTGCTTGCACAGACATAAATTCTTTCCTCCCGCTACAACTTTGCCCACTGACAATCAGTTCCGCCCTATAGCCACTACTGCCCGAGCTCCCGCCGCGAGTCCCAGCTGCGGCGCTTACAGGCTCCCGCTGCATCGTCTGCCCCGCAGGCCATAGCTCAGGTTTCTCCCGCCATGCCCACCACAGCCAGCCGCGGCCCATGCCTAGCTCAACTCTGCTATGGCTGCCTATGATACTAAATCTTACAGCTGCCGCAGTGCGGCGGATCTCGCCTGGGCCTCTCCCGCTGGTCGTGCGGACTTGGGTGCCAACTCCTGCAGGTGCACGTACCTCCCACGTGTGCGTGGTCATGCCACCGCTTACTTTTCTCAGACTTCCAGTTTCCCACGCCTGGAAAAGCAGCCGCACTGGCAGACAGGTTCTTATTTCTACTACCAGATTACAAATTCATACAGATCAACCATAATAATAAACAACCCTCAGCCTTTAAATGAAGCCTGGCCAGCCTCTTTTGAACTAAGCTTACTTCTCATGCCCAGTCCACATGCGACTGGCATTCCAGCTAACATTCCTGATAGGGCATTTAAGCCCTGGGGTGTATCCTCACTCGGAAGCGACCCAGAGTCTCTCTTACTTTTACAGCTGCTGAAAAAGTCCTGGTCCAGGCCTGGGCACTTCTCTGGGCATGCTGAAGCCACTAAAGACTCTCACAACAGCCTGAGTCTTTAGCACTGGCTGTACCGTGTTGCTAATATCTTTTCAGGATGCTGAAATTATATTTAGCAACTTCCCCACCTACCCAATGGGCTGTAACTTGTCTTCGACCGTACATTTTAAAATTAATACTCTGGTAAATGATAAAGGACCTAAACCTCACTTATCCGTGTTCCCGCACCCTTAACTTGTTCATTCCCATAGCCTGTGTGCACAAATTGGTATCAATGAGCCTAAATCTGCCTAGACAAACTCATTTTCTGTCACCACAATTTAATCCACTGCTGCCAGCTTTCGCACTCTGATCCTAGCATCTTTACTAATAAAGCAATATACTCTCCTCTACCTATGCAACCTGTCAAAGCTACTTAAGATTCTCATTCCTATCCTCTCTTGACTAATGCTATCCTATTTTGCACTCAATCTTGTCAGAAATTTGTTATTAAATTTAAGACAGAATTTCCAAAGACCTGACAGCTTCTCCCAGGAGGTCTCAGAAGAAAGATGTGGCATTCCAGCTAACATTCTCGATAGGACATTTAAGCCCTGGGGTGTATCCTCACTCGGAAGTGACCCAGAGTCCCGCTACAGGATGCCACCTAAAAAAGAGTGCAGTGGACAAGACCGGATACCTTGAGAAAAATGACTTAGCTAAACAAAGGTAAGCCATTTCTCATGTCATGGGTATCCATTCCACAGAGAAAAAGCCCTGCATCTTCTGTACTTGAAAGCCAGATTGACAGCCAAAGCCGCTGTGGAGACCTGAGACCACAAAGAACTGCTGGCTACTGGAATCTGTCACTTTTTAGTAATAAAACTAATAAATTATTGTTTATTCCTCAGACTTCTGACTACATTGACAGCTAGACAGTTATCTCCTTACCCAAACTCTGTTTCCATTAAATACTTCATATTTCCTCTTCTTGCTCTGTACATCTTAAATTTTTTTTCCTTTCTTCCAACCAAATGTACTTAATCTTAAGTATAAGATTAAGATAATCTACCTATACTAATGTGTTTCAATATCTTGTCAAGTCCAGGCCCTTGCCACATCCTTTTTTAATTAAACAAATTAAACAGCTCCAGAGAAGCAACCTCCAGATACTCCAATCTCCTCTCAGCTTCTCTAGACACAGACAGCTTCGACTGGACCTGTTCTCCTGACCTACCCTCAGATGGCTCCACAGACCTGGACAGCAAGGAAGCAGCCAGTTCTCCTGGGACTGGACAAACACCCCCCATACCCCTTTCTCTAGGTTCCCAAGAGACACGTCACCCCAATGTCAGCATGAAGCAGCCAGATATCACAACGACGACCCTATTCCTTCTTTGCTGTCACATCTTTTTAATTTTTTTTCTTTTTTAATTAAACAAATACTGGGGTGCGTTCGTATTCTGTCTAAGCTCCACCCCACAATTACCTGGCAACAGCCAGGTATGCCCCGCCCCATAGACCTGGCCCCCTATAAAAGGGGATGCTTGCCCCTCCTCTCTCTCTCTCTTTTCCTTCACTCTTGGCACTCTCACCTCTCTGTCCCTTGGGCTCTCCTCCCCTCCCCCCTCTCTCTACACGGTCATGGCCAGCCTCCACTTCTCTCTCTCTCTCTCTCTCTCTCTCTCTCTCTTCTCACTCCCATTCTCTGCCTGAATAAACTCTATTCTATACCATGTATGTGTGCGTGTAGTCCCTCAGGGGGAAGAGGTGTCTGGGCATGGGCCCGCCTGGGCACCCCTTCTCCCACACCACCATGTCACATTCCCTAAACCCCTCTCTCTCTTTTTATGCCCCCCTTCAATCATAATGGTTAGCATATTGGGATAATCTGTCTAATCTAGGCGGGCAGCTTTTATCATTATCAATTGGTTCTGAAATTACTGTATTGGCATCTTGTGTATTGAGAATTTATTGGTACATAAATCTGGTTAACTATAAGCATTGAGTCTTGTTTTTACTGGGTTACTGAGTCTTGTGTTATCAAACCTCGAGGTTGGCAGATCTAGTTGGTTATTGGAATGTGGGACAGAGCTGATGCTGGTACTAGAGCAGGAACATGGCCCAGTAGGGCTGGAGAGTTGGTGGGTTGAGAGACCCAGGGCTGAAGAGTTGGCAGGTTCTTTTTGTTATTGTTTTTTTGTTTTGTTTTTTCTTAACTATTTCCTGCAACAAATTTCCAGACTTTCTGGGGAATGAAGAGTATTAATGGAATGAGGCGAAGAAAGTCTCTCTCTCTCTCCCTCTCCTTCCCTTTCCTTTCTCCTTCCCTCCTGCCCTTATTCTGTAGTCCAGGCTGGCACTCAGCCCAAGCTGTCTTCCTTCCTCTGCCCCACCAGGGCTGGGATTTCTGGCATGAGCCTTACCACACCAAGCCAACTAACGGTTCTTGTTTTGCTCTAGGAAAAATAAAATTTATTTTATTATTATTTTTTGAGACAAGGTTTCTCTGTGTAGCCCTGGCTGTCCTGAAACTCACTCCATAGACCAGGCTGGCCTCAAACTTAGAAATCCGCCTGCCTCTGCCTCCCAAGTGCTGGGAGCCACCACCTCTGTGGGCCCATGCTGAGGCATCCCTTCCCCTGAGGTCCCAGCCATAGTATAGAATAGACTTTAGAATATAGTATAGAGTTTATTTAAGGCATGGGGACGGGAGTTGAGGGAGTAGAGACAGAGAAAGGTGGAGAGAGAAACAGAGTAGAGGAGTAGAGGCCAGCTATGAGCATATGGAGGGGGAGGGGAGGAAGGAGAGAGGACAGAGGGAAGAGAGGAAGAAGCGCTAGAGCAAGAGAGTGAGGAGGGGGCAAGCAGCCCCTGTCATAGTGAGTCGGGCACATCTGGCTGTTGCTAGGTAACCGTGGGGTGGTGCCTAGAAGAAATGCTAACAGTGCTTGCTTTTAGTCCCAACATATAGAAAGCAGAGGCAGGCAGATCTCCGTGAGTTCAAGGCCAGCCTGGTCTACAAAGAGTTCCAGCAGAGCCAAGGCTTTTACACAGAAAAACTGTCTCAAAAATCATAATAATGATGATGCTGATGAAGAAGAGGAGGACAATGACTATGACAATAGTGATGACGGCGATGTTTTCAGACAGGCAGGAGAAATGGCTCAGGGGTCAAGGGTACTGCTCTTCCAGAGACTCCACTACAGTTCTCAGCATCCATGCCACATCTAACAACGGCCTATAACTCCAGCTCCTGGGGATTTAACCTTTTCTCTCTTCAGAGGGTACCTGCTCACACACTCAGGTATACACTTACAAACACACACACACACACACAAAGTAAATACGTATCTTTTAAAAAATGCTTTCATAGCCGAGCAGTGGTGGTGCACGCCTTTAATCCCAGCACTTGGGAGGCAGAGGCAGGCAGATTTCTGAGTTCGAGGCCAGCCTGGTCTACAGAGTGAGCTCCAGGACAGCCAGGACTACACAGAGAAACCCTGTCTCGAAAAAAAAAAAATGCTTTCAGACCTGTGGAATTAGTACTTTACAATTTTTATCGCAAACTTCAATAACTTGCAACTAAAACTTCTGCCTGCTCACTAATTTGGTCATGTACAACAGAGTTCTTTCTTCTGCCAAACATGGCAAATCAATATTTGATTTATGAGACAAATGCTGCAAGTTGGTTATAAAACAACAGCAACAATGACTAAAAATTCAATAGAAATGCAAAGTAGGGTGACATGTTCTGAACGGTTTCTAACTTTTTCCCACAATACGGAATTAGGCAACATTCAAAACACTTCCTTATTTTAACTTTAAAATTTGAAATAACTTCTCCATATTGATAGTAAGATTGGTTGTTTTCCCGGCAGGGAGTTCACACTATTTTTTGACATGCAACTGGGATAAAGCAAGTGTTTAAACAGGCTACCAAGATCATCCCACCAAGAAATGCTCTGTGGAGCTAGTTTTTATTTAAGTGATGCCAAAAATCACATGAGAAATACGCTCTGTGTTTGAACTGTGGGGCAGAAGCAGCGATAGCAAATATTGTTGTGTTTATCTCTGGAAGGAGAAATCTGAATCTAAAGACAAACTCACTTTATGGAGTCCTAATACTGTTAGCCGAAGAGCAGACCAGACTATTGTTTACATTGGACTGCTTCTTTCAAGGAGATTAGGGAAATCTGATTTCTTTCCGACTCATAATGCCACGATGAATCATTTATTCATTCAAATATTCAGACATGACTCCTTGGGGTACTTATTATATGTGAGATAGTGAGGTACTGTACTAAGTTTCATAAGGGAGAGAGTGAGTGAGTGAGTGAGAGAGAGAGAGAGAGAGAGAGAGAGAGAGAGAGCGCTACAGAGCTAGAGCTATTGATCACTTGGTAAAGTTCTTGCCTGTCAAGTGTGAGACATCAGTTTTCATCCACGGTACCGCAGGATTCCAGTGTTCTTCCTGCGCTGCACTCAAACTTAGCAACTTAGGGTGAAAAGGGTTTATTTGGCTTACACTTCCAAGTCACAATCCATCTCTAAAGGATGTCAGGGCAGAAACTCAAGGCAAGAACATGGAGGCAAACTGGGGAGGAATCCTGCTTCCTGGTTCCTTCTCTGGCTCACTCATGAGCTCATGCTAATTGTCTTTTTTATGTCTAGGACCACCTGCCTAGGAATGCACTGTCCATGGTGTTATAGCTGGGCCCTTTTGTTAATTATCAGTTAAGATCATCCATAATCCTTCACAGACATGCCCACAGACCTACCTTGTAAAGACAGATATGGACTTATGAACTCTCTCTTAAAACTCTCTCTCTCTCTCTCTCTCTCTCTCTCTCTCTCTCTCTCTCTGTCTTAGACAGAATTTGTCAACCAAGCCATGGATGGCCTCATATTCTCTAGAGTGTTGGGATTGAATATGTGCACCCCCCTCCATACCTATATCAGCCCCAATTAAATGTTGTTCTTCATAAGAGTTGCCTTGGTCATGGTGTCTCCTCACAGCAGTGGAGACTCTAAACAAAGCATCTTCCTTATCCAAATGATACGGATCAGTTGAACAGTTCCTTTTCCAGTCTTGTGCAGGGCCACTCGTGCGGCTCAGTCTCTGCCTCAGCTGACTCTTTCTAGGTGACACGAGGCTGCGTCTAAATTCACGGTCAATGCTACTTAGGACTCACAGGATTTGTTTTTTGTTTTTTGTTTTTGTTTTTAAAGAACAGTGTATAACTGGATATTTGTATGAACCCGATAACTAAATATAGTTAATGTTCATAGACAATGCATGAAAATTCAAAATACCATTAGTGAATACTGTATATACAGTAGAGGAAGATGAAGACTTGGGTACCAGCATAGGGAAGAGCTTGAGGAGAGCGGTGGGACCCATACAAGGAGAAAGCATGGGGCAGGGAGCCTTGTACAGACCATTCCATTGCCAGCTGCATGAAACACAGTAAATAGGTCAAAGAGCAGAGAAACTCACATAATTATCGAAGGGTAGTTTGGGGGCCAGCAACACAGCATCCCCTGGAATCTTCACAATTGCAAAATAAATGTGTGGCTCTTCTTGGCTCTCATCTTTAGTGCATTAATATCTGAGAAGTCACACCGCCAGCGGATCCTCCAATTTAGAAAGGGTGCTGAGCCGTAGAGAGGTTGAGTGGCTTCCCTTAAGATAATAGGAAACTTCCTTATGGAGCTCAAATCAGACAGTCCTGGAAATAAAGAGTCTCCTGCCATGTGGATGTATTGAATTCCCCATCAAAAAGTTTATGCTTTATTCTTCTCTAATTAAACATTTACTATTGCTGTTGTTGTGTGTGGTATACTGTGTGTGTGTGTGTTGTGCATATGCTCAGAGTCCAAAGCTGGCTCATGCTCATAATTCTCTCTGTCTCTGTCTTTGTCTCTGTCTCTCTCTCTTTCTGTCTCTCTGTCTCTTTCTGTCTCTGTCTCTGTCTTTGTCTGTCTCTGTTTTTGTCTCTCTCTTCTTTTTCTATTTTTTTTTTCAGGACAAGGTTTCTCTTGTTAACCCTCCTGTGTACCACCACTTCCTGGCTGTTTTCACCTTACTTTCTCGAGATGGGGTCTCCCATAGAGTCTGGATCTATGCTCATGACCGGCAAGCCCCAGTGAACCTTCTGGCTCCTTCATAAGTACTTGTATCCACTGAGCCCCTCAGGTGACCTTCTGCAGTGTTACATCGTGAGACATTGCATGCGCACTCAGGGGTCACCTGCCAGACTGCTTCATACTGACTGGTTAGTCCTGTGTAAGGATGCATGGATGGACAGGTAGGGCAAATGCTGTGGCTTGAGAAACAATTCCTCCTCATATATCATGGTCCCCAAAGTCATCTGCTAAATGTAATAAATGTAATACAAAGATAGACACCTGGGTGGCTTGGTCTTTGATTCTGTGAACAATGCTGTTTAAACACCCCTGCATGTGCACCAAGGTGTACACACATACATCTGTTAGGTATATGCGAGCCATAGCATAACCAGTTTAGCCTTTTGGGGAGTGGAAGACAACATGTGCTAGGAGTTCAATGCATTCAGCCACCAAACCAATTGAATACAGCTGCATAGGTGACCCCACAAAAGACTAGAAAAAGAATCAGTCAACTAGTCCATATCATTTGGACAAGGGTTTCCATTGCTGTGAGACTCTGTGACCAAGGCAACTGTTTTTTTTTTTAAAGACTTATTTATTTATTATATATGTAAGTACACTGTAGGTGTCTTCAGAAGGCATCAGATCTCATTACAGACGGTTGTGAGCCACCATGTGGTTGCTGGGATTTGAACTCAGGACCTTTGGAAGAGCAATCAGTGATCTTAACCACTGAGCCATCTCTCCAGCCCCACAAGGCAACTCTTATAAAGGACAACATTTAATTGGAGCTGGCTTACAGGTTCAGTCCATGGTCAAGATAGGAGCATAGCACATCCAGGCAGGCATGGTATGTGAGGAACTGAGGAATTCTTCATCTTGATCTGACTGTAAGCAGGAGAAACTGACTCTCCCACACTGGGTGGTGCTTCAAAGCCCACCTCCACAGTGACAGTCTTCCTCCAACAAGACCTGGGTCAAACATATTCAAACCACCACAGATCTGTTTTAATCTCTTAATTTTTTTTGTGTGTGAATGGGTAGCTCTGGGGATAGAACTTGAGGCCTTGGGATCACTAGTCAAGCAGTTGATCACTAAGCTGTGTTTGTATTCTGTGAGATGAGGTCTCACTATGTAGCCTTGGTTACCCCGGAACTCATACTGTAAAATAGGCTGGCCTGGGACATACCTTTCTGCTTCTGTCTCTCAGTCGCTGGGATGGCACACACCAGTGTGCCTGGCCTCGACTCCTAATTTCTGAAGCAGTTTGTTGTACAGTAATAACTAACGGACACAGAAATCAGTAGCAGATATGGGACCATGAAAATGAAAAGCACGTGGCATTGGGTTTTGAGCATAGTGGATGGAAACTGGAAAAACGACGAGGTTGTTAGAGGTGGAGGATGAACGAGCTGTTAGTGAAAGGCCACCAGCTGGGGACAGATGTGTCACTGGAGGCTAGAAAGAGTGAACGGTGACAGAAAGCTATGTAAGGGGCACGAAGAAGCATCTCGTAGCAACAGGAAGTTTAGGGTACAAAGCTAACGAATTTCCAGAGTGGGCTGGGAGATTTCCAGGTGGCATATTGAAAGTATCATTTGGCTTCTGAGAACCGAGTACGGGAAAGGATAAGGAGGCGAATGGTTGTGTCTGTAAGCAAACAGCTGGCCAAGGACTAGAAGGATTAGAAAAATAAGAGAACTGGCAAAATAAGAGAACGTTGGTGGTGTGCCGGTGAGCCCGTTGGTTAGGTCCTCAGAAAGCAGCTGTATGCTGGTACAAGCTGTAATCCCAGCATTAGGGAAACTGGAACATTAATATTTCAGCATGCTCAAGGCCATCTTGAGCTACCTATCAGGGTTCTTGTCTGCGCCCACCCCCCCCCCCAAAAAAAACACCCCAAAACAGAAGAGGGCTGAATTGAGGTGTGGACTGAATTTCAAGTCTTTGGAAAGTTACAAAGCTTCCAAGAGCAGTATTGGTGCAGAAACATCCAGAAGCTGAGGGGGAGGTCCCCCGGCTGCACAGGCTTTGCTGTGTTAGGGAAGAGTTGGCACCGGCTCTCAGCAGCTCAGGAGTGGGACTGGGAGGTGCGGCACATCAAACCTGAAGGTTGAAACATTCCCAGGTACTAAGAGAAAGGAATCCAGGACCGACTCCGACTCCTTTATTTCGACCAAATTGCGTTTTTGCAATCTGAGCCTTTTGGCAGGAACAGGAAATCCGGCTGCATCAGGGAAGAAAAGTTACAATATGGCGCCGCGGCACACACTTTTAATCCCAGCACTAGGGAGGCAGAGGCAGGTGGATATCTTGAGTTGGAGGCTAATCTCTTCTCCTGGATCTGTGTTGAACTGAGGAACTATCCGTCTTACCCTTTGGAGAGGCTGCACAGGAACCAGGAGTAAGGCTGTGGAGACAAGGATCCCAAAGTCCGCTCTGTGAGAGCACTGTTGACCCCCTACCTCCTGTGTACCAGTAAGCGTAGTGTTCCTGCCTCCTCCCGAGTACAGTCCCTGAATTGTGGCATCCTGTTCCCTCTGGGAGGCTGCAGCGTGTCCCATCACCAGTGATCTTCACTTTCTGGTTCTTGGGTCAGGCCAGGCTCAGGAACACAAGACCACCATGGACAGCTCTTGTTGTCCCAGGAGACCTTGGGGTCCCTGGCAGCCATGATCAACTTCAAGATCCTTAATTGGAAGAAGAGAAACTCAACTGCTTTCTAGCTGAGGAGCCACAGAATCCCAGAATGCGGCAATTACTGCCTTCTTTCTCTACCTCAGAATGAAATGTGAATTTAAATGGGGGGAAAAGGTGTTGGTGAAAATACATCTAATTTTAAAATTTAGTAAGTTATTATTGGATTATAGCATCTGACAGAGATTAAATTGGCTGGGAGGGGTGGCTTGTGTTTATAATGCCAGCATTTGGGAAAGCTGAGGCAGGAGGATCTCTGTGAGTTAGAGGCCATCCTGGGCTACAGAGTGGGACTCTGAAAATAAAAAGGGAAAGAAAGAACAGAAACAACATACAAGGTTAAACAGGTTACTCTGAAGTTGGAGCTGCTGTGCTTGCACATATCTCTAAACCTAGCAAGTAGAAAGTCGAGGCACAGCTGGGCGGTGGTGGCGCACGCCTGTAATCCCAGCACTTGGGAGGCAGAGGCAGGCAGATTTCTGAGTTTGAGGCCAGCCTTGTCAACAGAGTGAGTTCCAGGACAGCCAGGGCTACACAGAGAAACCCTGTCTCAAAAAACCACAAGAAAGAAAGAAAGAAAGAAAGAAAGAAAGAAAGAAAGAAAGAAAGAAAGAAAGAAAGAAAAGAAAGAAAGAAAGAAAGGAAGGAAGGAAGGAAGAAAGGAAGAAAGAAAGAAATAAAAGAAAGAAAGAAAGAAAGGAAGGAAGAAAGAAAGGAAGGAAGAAAGAAAGAAAGAAACAAACAACATTGAGGCAGGTTTGGTGTCAGCCTAGATTTGGCAAGATTCTCTCAGAAAACAGATAAAATAGCAAGTTTTTCCTTGCTTCTAGTAAACTGACCAATTGACAGGCGTCTAATAGCAATTAGCCCAAAGCACCACCTCCACCTAGTGGCCCATCCTGACTAGGGACACTCTGGACAGCTTGATCTCCAGTGATTCATTTATGACTCTTGTAACAAACTCACTAATATAGAACATTTACAAATTAAAGTAACAGTCATTGCATTGGTCCCTAAATCTCATTTTATAATTGAATATATAGCTGGGCATCATGATCCACACACGAGACCAGCTAGGTCTACATAGCAGGTTCCAGGAAAGCTAGCGCTACATAGTGAGATTCCGACTCAAACATCCAAAAAACAATAACAACAAAAACAAATGTCTTACTGCTCCTCTGTGATAATAAAAACTCATTCATCTTACTTCAGTGAGTTTAAGAAAATAAGCATAAGACAAGCACATAGTTAATGAAAATATTTATTTTGATAAGAATTTGTCCTAAAAGCCGGGCAGTGGTGGCACACGCCTTTAATCCCAGCACTTGGGAGGAAGAGGCAGGTGGATTTCTGAGTTCTAGGCCAGCCTGGTCTACAGAGTGAGTTGCAGGACAGACAGGTCTATACAGAGAAACCCTGTCTCAAAGAAAAAAAAAAAATAAAGATCGTATCCTAAAAATTAAGATCAATGGGAAACAGGACATGTTGCAATTTTAAACAGGACATTTGAGCGAACATATTAAACAAGTCAGTTCAATGTGGTTATCTCAAGAATAAGAATGCAAAACTTCCAATACAAGCATCGTCAGCGTGACTTTATAGTTCTACTTCCTCATAGACTATGCTTTAAAATATATTTAATTTTATGCATAGGAGTTTGCCTGGATGTATGTATGCTTGGTATGCGTAGGAACCTGCGGAGGCCAGAACAACAACTGAATCTCCTGTGTGATGGCTATTCTTCAGTGTCACCTTGACAGCATCTGGAAAGAACCACAGTCCAGAAATGGAGAGCAGACTTGTGAGAGATTATTTGTGCTTGGGTGGATCCGCTTCTAGTCTGGATCTTTGGGACATAAAGACACACTTTTTTGATTTGGTCCTTGAGGTGGGAAGACACACCTTTTTGTTTTGTTTTGTTTTTGGTTTTTTCAAGACAGGGTTTCTCTGTGTAGCCCTGGCTGTCCTGGAACTCACTCTGTAGACCAGGCTGGCCTCAGACTCAGAAATCTGCCTGCCTCTGCCTCCCAAGTGCTGGGATTAAAGGTGTGTGCAACCAACGCCAGGCGGGAAGACACACCTTTAATATCATTAATCTAATCTAATCTAATCTAATCTAATCATTTTACATCTAATCTAATCTGGGCGCGCCTTCTGCCGAAGACAGTGTAAGGACTTGGGAGAAGGGAGCTCCTCTGCCTGCTTGCCCAGGCATTGCCGGCACGTCCACTCCTTCACTGACCTGGAGCCCTGCCTACTTCTCTGGGATCCCAGCATCTACTGAAGAACAGCCTGTGATGTCCAGACTACGGAGTTGTTCAGCCCGTGGACTGAGTCTTCAGAGAACCCTAACACACCCTGGAACTGGAGTCCAGTTGGGAGCCACCTGTTGGTGCTGGGAGGAACTGCGGAGATGACTCCTTTTATTGTGGAAGTTTTGAGTTCCAAAATCTGCCTACAGGGACTTGTCATTTTCACAGGAGTTTTATAGTGGTGTATTTTCTCTTTCTCCCCCACCCCACTCCCCACCTCTAGTCTCTTTCTGAGACAGGGTTATCTTGTTTGGTTTATCTTGAAATTTAGAGCCACATACTTCTGCCTCCCAAATGCTGGGATTAAAGGTGTGTGCTGCCTGGGCTTTACAAATGTGGCATATTTTCCCTTTCAGCCCTCTTTTTAAAGAGAATCCACTCTCTCAGGTATTTTATGCAGCCGTACTCCATGATAAATCTATAAGAGCCAAAGTTGGGAGTAGATCAAGACCTATCAAGGTAGCAACTCATGTTGAGAGGAGTTGGGAGAGGGGATGAGATGGTCAGTGGAATCGGAAGCATGCTTTCTGCATAAAGCACAGAAAGCCAAGGCAGTCTTTACAACTGACCTTCGAAAGGCCCAGGCGTTGTCATTAACTGGTAACTCATCATGTGCTCTTTAAGCTGAGAGGCTGAAGGCAGGGCTGGATGCCCTATTTCAGGCTTAAGGGTCCTACAACTCCCTGTGCTGAGTCAGGCTGGTCCCTGGCTCTGTAACCCAGAGAAAAAAAGCAGAAAGAAACACAAAGAATCCCTGTGTCCTTGAGAACGGCTAGAAGGGGAACATTACCAAAGGGAGTTACTAGTATTTACCCCACAATATAAAAATGCCCAGTGTGGAGACAGCCAGAATTTAGCCCCGGGAAGCTAGTTCTTTAGAGGGACAAGTGCTGTGCTGCTGAATTTTTAAATCCTGCCTTGCTTTCTGGGTTCTTTCCCCAGCTGGTTTCTGCAGGATGACTAAGTCTGACTCAAGGATTCTGTCTGCTCTTATTTCTTTTACACGGAAGCCTCATCCTAAGGAGACACTGATCAGGAACTTTGGTTTGTTGCCTCGATGGGAATTCTTGATGACTTCTGCTGGATGTTTAAAAGTTCTGGATTTGATAGTACCTTTCGTCTGCTTTCTCAGTTGGGTTACCCTAGCTGTCTGCTGGATATTATGAACACCTGAACTGATGATGCTTTATTATCTGTTGCATCTGTCTCCTATTGGCTATTTAATGTCTTACTTTTGCTTATTGTATATTTAATAAACTCAATAGGGGCTCATTCTAGAGAGAGATCACTTTCCAGACCTTACAGGCGATTAGGTAGAAATTCACTTTCTCGAATGACTTTTCCTTGCATGAAATGTTTCTGTGAATTCAGGGCTTTGGGTGAAGATGAAGGTGTTAGGAGATTTAATTCAACACCTGTGTTGTAAAGTAAAAAACAAAACAGAGATTCTTGGTAGGAATGTAAGCTATTAAAGCCATTATGGAAAACCATATGGAGGTTCCTCAAAAAGTAAAATAAATACTGTAGCATCTGCTTTGTGGTATTTATCTTAAGATAATGAAATCAGGGTGTCAGAGTACAATGCACACCTATGTTTTTTCCAGTATGAATCATGTCTGAAGATATAGAGAACCATGGGGGCTAACGAGGTGGCTTCTCACTTAATAATTACTACTTTTGCAGAGGATCCTAATTTGGATAGCAGCACCCACATCAGGTGGTTCACAATTGTCTATAACTCCAGCTCTGGGCAGCTCCAGATGTGGCTGGCCTCTCAGAGCATCTGTCCTCATATGTACATATTTACACGCATGCCATGGGCACATACACACTCAAAAATTATAAAAATAAATCTACAAAAGGTACAATGCAAATAAACATATTAATGTGAAAAATATGTGAATGTGCATAGACATATGCTTAACAATAATCTTAAAAAGGAAATAGTCTTAAAAAGGAAATAATTTCACTTATAACATGAACGTAGAAGTCATTCTGCTAAATGACAAATCTAATAGAAAAATCACACATTTCTACCTAAGAGGGTGTTGGGAGATTTAATTCATAGGTGGAATCTATGGAGGAAAGTAAGAAGCAGAGAGAGAACAATGTGTTTATGGTAATCATTTCTCTCATGCATATGTGTGTGTGTAAATATATATATATATATGTATCACACTGTGCAACATACATATAATTTTGTCAATTAAACCATAATAATGCTAGGCTAAAGCTTAGGCAGTTTGTAAATTTCCAAAAAGATGAACATTTTCATCATAAACAAGAACACAATAATGCAAAGTTCACATTTGGCAGAAAACCTAAAAAGTGCTATTATTTCCGGCGAAAACTCAAGAGTTTGAGATAATTGTACTTTTCTGTTTTTAGGAACTTAAAAAAGAAAATAAGCCAATAAGAAATGTTGTTCATTTCTTGCATTTGAAGTACTCTTCAATGACATCTTTAGCCTGAGATTCTTGGCCATAGTCCTTAACCACCACACAGCTGCAACCTATCACTTTCCGAGGTTTCCCCTTTCGATCAATTTTGCAAAGGCCTACCCATTCCCCCAGTTTCTTGTTGTCATCAACCTTAATTAGGTTGATTTGGTGTTCAGCGCAAAGGGTTTCCACCAACTTGATGTACATAGGTTTATCACAATTGGATGCAAGCACACAGAGATGTGCTTGGCGCTTGCCTAGGGCTTTGGCAGCTTCGTGAATTCCTCGTGCTAGGCCATCGTGGACCAGGGCGGTCTTCAGCACCTCTTGCAAAGCAGTGTTGACGTCCATGATAACTCCAGCCGCAGTGCCTTCCTTGGCCATGGCGTGGGTTACAGGTGGATCCGACCTGGAGCGCGCCTCGAGCCTCTGAGTGGCTGCGCAGAAGCAAGAAGCGTTTCTTAAGAATGTTAAGAAGCACCAAACCCTTTCACTATGGAAAACTACGTTAACTTCCAACTCAAGTCGCAGGAGGTAACAAGTTCCCAGTCCTGTGGAGGCGGAAAGGTGGTCAGGTGGCCACCCAGAGAACAAAAAATTAGACACCTCGGGTATGAGGGTGCCCCGTATTGGTGGCGCGCAGTGACTGCGGGTGAGCTTTCTTGTTATTATTACGTAACCCTGGCTCATCCTGCGGGAATACATTTAGAGGAAAGTGGACCGCCTCCGCAGACTGCTCCAGGAGCTGCAACCACCGGGACTCCGCCACCAGCGCCCGCATACTGTGCCTTCGCTTCATCGAGCTTTTATTTTTCGTTGGCCGATTCGCCACTATTTGATATCAGAATTTAACACGAAAAAGTCCCATTTTAATATTTGAGAAGGCCTTACTGTCCAGAAAAGTGGAACCAGGAAACACTTTTGGTCTTTAATTTTTTTTTTGTTATCGTTGTGGCGTTCATTTTTCGGCTACGCTCAGAACACCAGGGAATTGCGTCGAAAGCGCCGACGCGGACGCCCAGACCTCGGTGCCCAGCGGGCGCGCAGTCGCAGTGGCCTCTCGTCCCGGCTCCCGCCCCCGCTGGGTGGACGACGTGGAAGTTGCTGGCTGACCTGGCTTGGAGGAGTCGGCTTCGGAGCCGGAGTCCCGGAGCAGCGGAGGTGGCGGCGCCCAGGCTCAACTAGGAGTCGCTGCCGAGTCCCGGCCTGTCTCTGAGGATCGGCGAGGGCGCGGCGGCGGTTCATCATGGGTGAGGAGCGTGGGAAGGGCGTCTGGCGACTGAGGGGGACCGGCCGGGCCGCGGGAGGCTCTTCACCTGCAGGGAGACGCCACCTCCCGGCTCTGTCCCTTGCACCCGCGGGGTCCGGACTGGTCCCAGCCCGGCCTTTTCCCCTCATCCTGCATCCTCCACCTTGGTTGGACAGGAGGAACGGGGCGACGGGTGCCTGGCAGCCATGCAGCTGCAGGTTCTCCGAGGTGTCTGACCCTGCGTGGAAGCTTGATGGCTGCAGTGTGGGTGTTGGGACTGCGTCACTTTTAGAAACCCGAGGACAGGTAGTGTTTGTTGCTCCTTGCGCTGCTCCTGTCCGCTCGCCCGCTGTAGCTAGCTGATCGTGGAGATGGTGGAGTTCGGTGGATTGTAAAGTGGGCGAGTCCGGCAGGACAGTGAGTGAGATTTTAATGTCGATTCCCAGATTCGCACTTTTCCAGGTGAGGGAATTGCGGTAGACTTCCGAGCGCACCCTACGGGGATGCTCCATCCAGTACAGCTGGGGCTTCTAGGAGTTGCAAATCCTGCGGTTTCTGTCAATACTTAACACAGTTTTCTCAAAAGTGTATGGATCCGGAGCCTTATAGTTTCGTTCGGTTCTCTGTAACCCTTGGGGCGTTGTTTTTCCGTCTCTGGACGTGAAAACCGGCGAAAGGACTTTGTCAAGTCACACCCATTCTCTCTGTATATGGCTTGTTCTGTGTTTGTTTTTCTAGAGTAGGCAGCTTTAATTGTGCCATTTTCCTCCTAGTAGCAAAGTGTGACATCTCTTCTTTCTTCCTCTTGCCTTTCCTTTCCGTGTGCGTGCGCGTTTGTGTGTCTACAAGCAAGCGCACTTGGAAGTCAGCCTTGAGTATGCTAGGCGACGCCCTTCTGCTGAGCTGTATAGCTCCAGCCCTTTTAAAACTTCGAGATAGGATCTAAGTTGTCTAGCCTCGAATACAACTCACTCTGTAGCCAAAGGTGGCCTCAGACTCACTGCTATTGCTTTAACCTCCTGGAATAACTAGCATTAAAATTGTGTGTGTGTGTGTGTGTGTGTGTGTGTAGTATCCATGTGTATTGCATGCTGACCATATTCCCCTTCATACCCCCCACTTTTCCGTTTTCTCCATTTATATTGTGACTTTTTTTTTTTCCCTTAGTGACTTTTGAAGGCAAAGTATTTGTGCCACAAATACTTTTACATCTCAGGGTGCCATGGGTACAAAAAGGTTCCCGGAAATATTTCATAAAGTAGTGAATGTCATCTTTCTGTCTCAAATGAGTTTCTAATGCACTCAGGAAACAGGCAGGCGGATCTCTATATGAGTTTGAGGCCAGCCTGGTCTACATGCTGATTTCCAGGGCCTCCAGGGCTACAAAGTTAAAAGATCCTATCAAAAAATACTGCCCCAAATAATAATAAACAAAACAACAACAAAAATAGTTTGCTGAGGTTAGTGGAGAGTGCCCTAAAGACTTATACTGGTACTCTGTCACTCAGCACTCAGTGGCCCAGTCACTCAGCACTCCATTGTGCTGCTTCTCCTCTGCCTGGCGCTTTGGTACTTAAGGGTAAGAAGGAGACAGCACTAAGTTACCGTGTCCTTATTCTGTTGATTAGAAGATGAACTGGATTCCTGAGGGCAGTGTCTACATGTCTGATGATGTGTTCTGCCTTCCTGACATTTTTCCGGACCTGGGAATAACACCTTTCATTGGAAGCAAGAGTATCTACCTGTGCATTCAGGACAATTAGGCATATAGCTTTTCAAAAGGCAAGGCTAAATGTGTTGGGGACCTAATTTTCAAGATGACATCAAATACATTTTTTTTTATTATTATTATCTTGTAGGTGGCTTTTTCTCAAGTATTTTTTCCAGTCTCTTTGGAACCAGGGAAATGAGGATTTTAATTTTGGGATTAGATGGTGCTGGAAAAACGACAATTTTGTACAGATTACAGGTTGGAGAAGTTGTTACTACTATTCCCAGTAAGTATTGGTTTGGTAAAATTTTTCATGTTTCTATCTAATACAGCTTTATGAATAAATGAGTCATATGATGGGGGTTTGCAGACTTCTAGTATGGAAATGATATTGACCATACTTAAAAAAAAAAAAAAAACAACTAAGAAGCATTTCGGTGCAATTTAAGGTTCCCTATCTACACAAACAGGCTTCTCTGTTTAGAACAATAGTTAGCTTAAGTCACTAAATCTTTGCTGCTTAGTGTAGCTACTATCTATCTCCTGGCTTTGAGGAGTAAATGAGGCACACAAAGTACTTTGGTAACCTGTATAATGATGTATGTAGACGTTAAATCGGTATTGTTGCACACAAAGCACCCTTTTCTGCACATTTATTACTTGAATACAGTGTAGTTTCTTCTATGTAATTCTGTAGCTCACTTTTAAACCTGGGAATTGTAGAATCAGAGTGTTGAAATGACCCGGCAGCTGAACACCAAGGAGAAGAAACACCTGAACTTTAATTTAACTTTGCTCATGGCCTTGTTATTCTTGCTGTTTTAGAAAGTTATTTGCAGATAGTCCTTCTTATTTTAATACTTGGGGGTGGATACTCTTGGTGTTTACACAGTTCCATTTTTTGAGCTAAATTTATAGAGATATGATTAATACATTTTAATTAAGTTAAAGAATATATAGAATTTGCTCAAGATTTTAAATTGTGTGCTTTGAATTCCTCTGTTGGATCATCCCATTATGTCACTATTAAAATTTCCAGAGATTTTCTCTTTTGCTTTTAAGGAGGAATGTTTGGATTTTATAGCATCTGTTATTTCTGCCCATTTCATTTCCTTTGATTCTTACTTCTTGAGAATCTCTCCTCTCCACGTGGATAGTGTTTTGTGGCCTCTGCAGTGCACAGTGCTACACAACCTGTGGACTGCAGTGTGGGCTGTTTCCATGCCTGTCCTTTGCACATAAACAGTTTTCTTGATGGTAATGGATATAGACCTGCCCATGTCTAGTTCTGAGGAAGACAGGAATTTGCTTTTTAGTTTGCTACATTTGCCATGGCATATTTTATTTTATTAAAAATAAAATTACATTTTATTTTTCAGATGTAATATGCATACTTACCTGCAAAACACATCATTTACCAACACATCATTAAAGATAGGAAATAAAACTCAGTAGTAATTGTAAGTCAGTTTTCATGCTGACTATTTGTTTGTCTGCTTTCTGAGACAGGGTTTCTCTCTGTAGCCCTGGATGCCCTGGAACTCACTGTGTAGACCAGGCTGGGCTGCCTCAGCCTCCCAGGTCCAGGGATTAAAGGCCTGGCCTGACTTTTTCTTTTCTTGTCTTTTCTTTTTCCAAGCTTAGGAAGTAAGAGCAAACTTTGTCAGTGTCCACCTAAGTGTTTTTAGCATTACTTTCTCCCTCATTTAGATTTCCTTTGAAAATAGTTTCTGGTTTCAGCTGCATGATGTTGAGGTACAAACTAAGGATGGCAGAGAAAAGGGATGAGATATTGACTATTCAGCTATGGCCTTGACCTATAAGCAAGCTCTTGAGATGTCTGTAGAGGGTCTGTAAGGCTGCAGCCTGCACAGAACATGGCTTTATTGAAATTAAAGCCTAGTTTTCTATATTAATTTTAATTATTCACTGTCAGAGCTTCAGCTTTTGAATCTATAACTGTACTTTTCAAATAAGACTTTCTGAACACTTATACCAGTACCCAGGGTAGTTTAATAGACTTCTGGAACTGGGGAAATTGCTTAGAAGGTAGCAACTACCTCCCTACTGCATGGATGTGGTGCACATTTATGATCCCAGCAGTGGGGAGGCAGACTGGCAGAGCAGATGTCTGGGGCTTGATAGGCAGCCAGTGAGAGAGAAACAGAGATAGACACACACACACACACACACACACACACACACACACACACACACAGAGAGAGAGACAGAGACAGAGACAGAGACAGAAACACAGAGAGAGACAGACAGAGACAGAGAGAACATGAAAGACAGACAGAGAATGAATGATAATATTGCCAGCCAGTGTGTGTGTGTGTGTGTGTGTGTGAGAGAGAGAGAGAGAGAGAGAGAGAGAGAGAGAGAGAGAGAGAGAGAATGAATGAGAATATTAAGTGTTATATTAATCCAGCCCATAATGTGATTAAAAATTACAAGCAGTTGCTAAAACTCAGTGAAGTTGGACACTTTGTAAAGGTAGCATATATTGGTCTACATATGTATTGATTTGATTTCTCTTTCAGCTATTGGATTTAATGTAGAGACGGTGACATACAAAAATCTCAAATTCCAAGTTTGGGACTTAGGAGGACAGACAAGTATCAGGTATGGTATAAACACCAGATCATTTGGTGGTATTTAGCATTTACCTACTCTTTTTAGTGCTGGTAACACTAAGCCAAAATATATCTCCTATTGGCAATTAGACAGGAGTCCTGTTGTTTAAAATGTGGTAGAATTTGAAACTACATATCTTCCTTAGACTAAGGAACTCAATTTTTCAGATAATCACTTAAATGAAAATTCTCTCATGAGAACCCAGAAGGTTCAAAAACTGGCCCCTCGCTTGGGTTTTGTCATCTTTCCCCTCTGAGCGATTGTTTGGCATCCATCCAAGTCCATGCAGGTGGAGAGAAATGAAGGAGCCCAGAAATCTAGGACTTGGCAGGTGTCAGTGGCTGGGGGAGGGGGGCAGCGCAGAGCAGAAATAAGGTTGCTGTTAAAAATGTTGGTGCACAGCTTTAATCCCGGCTCTGGAAGACAGAGGCAGGAAGAACTGGAGTTAGAGGCCTGTCTGGTCTACATATCTAGTTCCAGGCCAGACAGGGTCAGACTTTCATAGAAGACAAGAGAGAGAGAGAGGGGGGGGGGGGAGGGAGGGAGGGAGGGAGGGAGAGAAAGAGGGAGAGAGAGAGAGAGAGAGAGAGAGAGAGGGAGGGAGGGAGAGAGGAGAGAGAGGAGAGAGGAGAGAGAGGGAAAAGTGGGGAGGGAGGGAGAGTATGAGATTGATTAGTAATACAGTCACTAAATAGACTGCTGTTCAGTGACTCATTTTATTTGGTAAGATGCCTTTGAGATGATTATTATGATTTTTTTTTTTTTGAGACTTGTGTAGCCCTGGTTATCCTGGAACTTGCTCTGTAGACCAGGCTGGCCTTGAAGTTTACAGAGATCAGCTTGCCTCTGCCTTCCAAGTGCTGGGATTATGGGTGCTTCACCATCACCTGGTTTGAGATTATTTCTAATTGTATACAATTCTACTCCTGGTTGTCACCAGTGATTAAGGACATAAAAAGTCACATTAAAATTTCCAGGCGGGGACTGGAGAGATGGCTCAGTAGTTAAGAGCACTGACTTCTCTTCTGAAGGTCCTGAGTTCAAATCCCAGTAACCACACGGTGGCTCACAACCATCCATAATGAGATCTGATGCCCTCTTCTGGAGTGTCTGAAGACAGCTACAGTGTACTTACAAATAATAAATGAATATTTAAAAAAGAAATTTCAGGCAGTATTGGGACATGCCTTAAATTTCATCCCTTGAGAGGCAGAAGCAGGAGGATCTGTGAGTTTGAGGTTGACCTGGTTGATAACAGAGTGAATTCCAGGACAACCAGAGCTATACAGAGAAACTTTGTCTCAGGAAACAGAAAAAAAAAAACAAACAAAAAAAAAAACAAAGAAAGGATTCCTGGTTAAAGACTGGTAAATTACAATGATCAGGTCTGTGGATAACTTTCTACCAGTGTATTTAGTGTTTTTTGTAAATGATATTTGTATCTTCTTATCCTGAAGTTCTAAGCTTGAAGCTGTAGTTTCATTTGTATAATTTAATATCTATCACTCTTCTGTCAACCCAGTCATATTGAGTGTGATGCCAGATGTAATTCTATCAGGAACCGTTAATCACACAGGGCTGCCGTGAAAACCCCGTCTCCTATCACTGTCCAAGTCCAGCATGGAAGTTGACATGTCAAGTGGTTTTGCAAAGGATAACATGTTTTTGAATTATTTTTAGGCCATACTGGAGATGTTATTATTCAAACACCGATGCAGTCATCTATGTCGTTGACAGTTGTGACCGAGACCGAATCGGCATTTCTAAGTCGGAGTTAGTGGCCATGTTGGAGGTAAGCAGACAGTTAGGTGTGGAGGGACTAGAGGGTCACTTAGATTTGCTTACCTTTCCTTGTGTATATTATCATGTGCAAGAATAATTAAAGGCATTCAACAATATTTTCTTCCATTCTTTTCCTTTCCCCCCCCTTTTTTTTATTTAAAAGATACGTTTCTTGGGGGCTGGAGAGATGGTTGGGTGGTTCAGAGCACTGGTCGCTCTCTCAGAGCACTGGGTTCAGTTCCCAGAGCCTGTGTTTAGCTGGCAGTGTGCAGTGACAGCTGAGTGGTCTGCTACTCAGTTCCGGTGGGTCCATCGACACACGTGGTGCATATAACATCCTCATATAAAAGTAAACACTTTAAGATACACACAGAGACACAGAGACTTATTTCTTTATAAGTGTGATTGTTTTGTCTGTATTATGTGTGTGTACTGTGTACATGCATGGTATCTGGGGAGGTCAGAAGAAAGCATCAGATCTGCTGGGAGTGGAGGTGTAAACGAACAATTGTGTGGGCTAGGCATTGAACCTGGGTCCTCTGCAGGAGTAGCAAGTGCTCTTAATCACTCGGCTAACTCTCCCTTAAAGGGTTTTTATTTATTTGTGTGTGTGTGTGTCTGGCTACATGAATGGTTCAGTACTTACCTGTTGCCTGAAGAGGCTGGAAGAAGGTGTTAATTATACATGGCTGTATTTTACCATGTGAGTTTGGGAATCGAATGTGGGATCCATGCCTTCTGCATAAGTAGCAAGTTCACTTAGCCAGAGCCATACCTTTAGCCTATTCTGTGTGTGTGTCCATCCTCCATCCCTTCTGCTTTTTTTTTTTTTAAGATTTATTTATTTATTACACATAAGTACAACTGTCACTGTCTTCAGACACCCCAGAAGAGGGCATCAGATCCTATTACAGATGGTTGTGAGCCACCATGTGGTTGCTGGGATTTGAACTCAGGACCCCTGGAAGAGCAGCTTTTAACCGATGAGCCATCTCTCCAGCCCCCCTTCTGTTCTTTTTAAAAAGTGCATGTTACTTCTTATTGGAAAGATAGATTGAATAACAATCTAGCCCTCTAGCTTCTTGTAATCATTTCATGAGTCTCAGAAAATTCAGAGCTCTTAATTTAAGCTAAGTCAAGTTAAAAAATGACTAGCGTGTGTATGGTGTGCGTGTGTTTGAATGTGTACACATTTGCATGTGGAGCTCAGAGCACGGCTGTGTAGAGTTGGCTCTCTTCTAACTTTATGTTGTTCCAAAGATGTATCTCGGGTTGCCAGGCTAGGGGGCAACTTTTACCCGAGGAGCTATCTTGCTGCCCCAATAATGTGACTTTTAAAAGTTATTTTTATGTCTTGTATGCTTGTGTCTGCATGTGTATGTTGGTGCCTTCAGAGGCCAGAAGAGGGTGTCAGATACCCTTGGGCTGGACTTGTAGGCAGTTGGGGGCCGCCTGTTACAGGGCTGAGAACCAGACATACTCTGGAAGAGGAGCCAGTGCTCCTGAGCCCCGAGCTTGCTTTTGAATCTTTTGGAACCATTGTGTGCTAAGGCATGCGCATTTCTGGGCTGCTGGCTCAGCTCTGCCCTGTTACTGGGTTTTTACTTCTCACTGACCCACTGAGCTTGCTCCAGTCACAGCGCCTCTTCCCTCTGTCTCATAGATCTTTGCTTGTACTGGGTAATGAGAAAGTCCTCCCTTCCTCCTTCCCTTCCTTTCCTCCCTCCCCACCCTCCCTCCCCTCTCTCCCTCCCTCCCCACCCTGCTTGATGTTTTTTTTCTTTTATGACCCAATGAATTTCCTAAGAGTTGTTTACAGGAGTACGGACACACAAACACACATATTCTTCAACACAGCTTCTTTATTGGTAATTTTTTTCCCCAAACTGAAGGGTGCAAATTAACTAAAAGAAATGAAATTGTTTTCTATTTTATTTAGGAAGAAGAGCTGAGAAAAGCTATTTTAGTGGTGTTTGCAAATAAGCAGGACATGGAGCAGGCTATGACGCCCTCAGAAATGGCAAATGCTCTTGGCTTACCTGCCCTGAAGGACCGGAAGTGGCAGATCTTTAAAACATCAGCAACCAAAGGCACTGGCCTTGATGAGGCCATGGAATGGCAAGTACCCTGTTGGAAGGCAGCTGTGTGTGTGAGGGAAGCTTCCTATGGGCAAGAGTTTGGGATGTAGCCCAGGATAGATCCTGCTTCAGCCTTAGTGTAGAGATTACCAGTGTGCGTAAGTCTAGCCTGTGATGCAGGGTTGATGTTCCTTTTTTTTTTGATTTGTTTTTTGAGACAGGGTTTCTAGCCCTGGCTTCCCTGGAACTCACTCTGTAGACCAGGCTGGCCTTGAACTCAGAAATTCTCCTGCCTCTGCTGGGATCACAGGCGTGCGCCACCACTGCCCAGCAGGCAGGGTTGATGTTCTTGAGGATGACATTAGATAGGAGCTCTTCCAGCCTTTCTCCCACTGTCTTCCAGGACACCTACATGACTACAGTTAGTTACTAGGAAGTTGGCTCTCTCATCTATCTTCTGTCTAGTTCCGAGTCTCCCAGAAGTGAAGCGAAGGGTGCTTCCTGTCAAGGCTCTTGACCGGCATGGTAGCACTCTGTTCCAGTACTCGGGAAGACTATGCCTGACAGTTCCTGAGTTTGAGGCTAGCCAGGTCTACACTTAGAACGACCAAGGCCAGCTAAGGCTATGTAGTGAAACTGCTGCAATCCCCTCCATCTAAAAAAGGATTCTCAAGTATCATCTGTGATCCTTACCTTACCTCGAAAATGGAGTTCTGTGCCCTCGTCACAGACAGCTACAATACTTGCCATCTTAGTTTGTAATTGTTCAGCAGATGGATTGACTCCAGCTTGTTGAGAATAGAGTTCAGTTTTTACTTCTGAACTGTACATATGTGCAACCCAGTAGTAATAGGGGAGTATGATACCTGGCGCTCAGTTTGACCATGCCTGCTTATAACCTCAACATTTTGGAGGCAGAGGTAAGAGGATCAGGAACTCAAGGCCTCCTTTGGGTACTTGGTGAGTTCAAAGTTAGCCTGGGCTACTTGAGATTTTGTCTCAGAAAAAGCAGAATAAATAAAAATCAATAGATTCTTGGTAGAAACTCTTATAATCTGTGTTAGTCTTTTTAATCTCCCTCCATTGTAAAATTTATATCATTACTGTTCATGCTTTATACTTAGAAGTTAGTTTTGTTGAAGTATTGCACTTTCTTTCCCCAGGTTAGTGGAAACACTGAAAAGCAGACAGTGAGTCCATTCACATCAGCGCCTGTGACCCAAAAGTTACATCACATACTCATTGGAACCAGTCATGTGTACTTCCTGTGACTGTTGGAACTGTGTGATTCTGGCATACACAGACCTGACTTCAATATGTGTAATAAATATAACAAACAAGTATTTGGTGAGAGGGTTAGCTTAAATGAATCACCCAAAGGGTTTGTGTAATGTAAAATATTTTTTCCTTGTTTTCTTGTGTTAAGGTATATATTCTATTTGTATGGAATTCTTATTCAAATACAGTTCTATTAAAGAATGTATACTCTTAGGGGGAAGCCTCCTATTTTTAAATTAGTGGTTGCATCTTGTTTGTATGAACACTAATATTTAGCTCAGACTCTTTCCCCCTTAAAATGAATTAAGGCTTTCCAAAGATTAGTCTTAGCAAAGTAGATTAGAAAAGTGTATAATCTTCATTTGCTTAACTTACTAGTTTATTTTGTTGGCTCACTTTACGGACTTACATTATTTTATAATACTTGTCAAAAGAATTTTATGTATGCTGACCTGAACTTTGTACAGGAAGGTGGGGTTCTGCTAGGATGCTTTGCCAGGTGCTCTACCGTGGGTAGGGTAGGGTTCAGAGTCAGGCTGTGGGTGAGAAACTTGTGTCCTAAATCATACTGTATCTGGAAATGCCAGCACTGGGAACACTGGCACTTAGGTGTGGTGACACACCTGTAATCCTAGTACTCAGGAGACAGGCAGGAAGACAAAGAGTTCAACTTTGTGATGAGTCTGAGGCCAGCCTGGGCTGCTTGAGGCTATGTCTCAAAGCAACAAGAACAAAAACACCAACCAACCAACCAAATTATGCTCAAGTAGTTATGGATATTCAAAGAAATGTTTATATAAACTCTTGTCTATGTTATTAAAATGGTAAGGGATACAGTCAGAATGATCCCAAATGGCTGTTTGATGAGTTCATAACACAATATAAAAACTTCACATCAAATAAAAAGCAGTTTTAATAAACAGTAACAAGATGTTGTTAGTGTCTTCCATTCATTTACCTTGGTATGAAATTGGCTAAAAATAAACATCTTACTGGTTCTGTAACAAAAATTAAATATTCCTAGTTTTAAAGATTAGGCATACATGTAGGGGTTAAGATTATTTTTCCAAGGAATTTTTTGAACCCAACAATCCACCACAAACTTACCTACAGTGTGCAGCATGGTTCAAAGTCGAGTTCTTTCAGTAAGTTGGGCAACTGGCATTTAAAAATTAAGGCATTGGGGCGGGAGAGATGGGCCAGCGGTTATAAGAGCACTGACTGCTCTTCCAAAGGCCCTGAGTTCAAATCCCAGAAACCACATGGTGGCTCACAACCATCTGTAAAGGGATCTGAAGACAGCAACTCACATATATAAAATAAATCTTTGAAAAAAAAAATGGCATTGGTAGAAACTTGGTCTCTAGCCTTCCTTGCCATGTGTGGTAAACTGGGATTTTTAAGCTCCATGCTGGCCTCAAAATCCCAGTGATCCTCATGTTTGGTTCCTGTAGTGCTGAGGTTGTGGCTGTGTAACTATCATAGCCAGCTTGGGATTCATAACCTTTGTTCTTGCCTCTATAGTTTAATTTCTTTGAAATCTTTTTTAGGAACCCTCTTCCTCCAGGCAGTTATTCTCAGTACAACTGATCAAAACAAAATGAATACCTTTTCAATGGGCAAAGGCTTTTGTTTTTATATGAATACCAGTGTCTATATATTTGGACATTCCATTTCATTGGAATATAGTGAGGAGTGGCTCAGTGGATTGTTTGATATAGAAGGATGAGGATCAGTGTCTTACAACCAGCACATATGTAAAAAGGTAGACAGATCTTCCCGCCCAGTGCTGGGGCTGGAGCTGGAGCCAGTCCGCTGAAATGGCAAGGCCCAGTGAGAATCCTGCCTCTTAAAGTAAGGTGGAGCGTGCTCAAAAAAGTAACTCAGCACCTATGACCTTCACGTCTACACACATAGATGAGTGGACCTCTTACACAGTAATATATACCATGCAAAAATATTTTTAAAGTCGGTATAGGATATGTGTCAGGTAGGCAAGTGGCACTGCAATTTATACCTTAGCTTCCATCTGGCCAATGGCACAGAGCTGGGGAACGGTAGAAGAGGAATTTATAGAGCTAGTAGGCTTATTCTCAAGGTCCAGGGCCTGTCATGCACACAGCCCCCCGCCATCTCAATCTGATCATCATTCTGATGGTTTATCATATAGGCTAGAATAAATCCTGAGTTTAAATGTTGATGTTTACAAAGTAAATCTGAATATATGTGTGTGCCTGCTCGCATATCTGTTAAGCTTGGTAATGTGTGTTTTGAATCTTGGTTCTACTATCCACATCCACATCTCCTTAGTTTATTCACTGAGTCTGTCTCATTCGTAAAACAGGAACAGTTCTGAATCATATCAGATCTAAGGTATATGCCAAGTGCCTAACACACAGGATGAGTTTTCTGTTTCCCAAACATACTGGGCACGGAAGAACACTGCTTCAGTGCTGAGTGCAGAGAGCAAATGACTGTCCTCTAAGTGTGGAAGTCACTGCAGACTCAGGCAGGCTCAACTCGGAACCCACTGCAAAGCTTCAGGGAAACCAGACACTAATTTTTGTTCCTTGTTAGTTGTTTGCTCCTTTTTAATTATGAGGTTTTTGCATATAAGCGAAATCTGAAACAGAACACTAAATTTTACAATTATTGCTAGTGCCACTTAAGGCCTCTGCCACTACACAGTGGAGCTGAATGAATCTTTTTCCTTCTCAAGACTATCTTTAGACACTGAAATATTCTCTTTACCCACATATGTTCTACAGAACCATATATATGGTCCTTTAAACCACACACACACACACACAAACACACACAAACACACACACACACACACACACACACACACACACACACACACACACTAATGTTAACCACTGAGCCTTCTGGAAGGAAAGCCTGTGGCACAGTGGAAATTCTCATGTTCCACTACTGGCAGCACTTTTGTCTTTAACACATACAGGACAAGCCTTTACTGCGTCTTCTTCTAAAAGCACCTTGCTTTGTTGGTTCACTTTCTTATCTTCCATTTAATGTTTAGAATTGGCTTATGAACTGTTTTGGGGTTTTGCTTCCATATGTACTCAACCAATGGATAAACTTGGGAAAACAGCATTTTATGATACTAGACCCACCAGCACGGCTGTATCTGTGTACTTGCACAGACTTGTAAATGCCTTCTGCTAAGTTTACATGTCATCATACTTTGTTTACTTGTTTCTTTGTTTTTGTTTTTTTTCAAGACAGGGTTTCTCTGTGTAGCCCTGGCTGTCCTGGAACTCATTCTGTAGACCAGGCTGGCCTCGAACTCAGAAATCCGCCTGCCTCTGCCTCCCAAGGATCTATGAGGCAGGATCTATGTTTTCAAAAGATCACTTGCCTCTGGCACCAGATTAAAGGTCTGCAACACCACACCAGGTTTTTTGTGAAAAGCTAGGCTTTAAATCATGTCATGTAGTACGATAGCCTTTTTTAGACAAGAGTAGCATATAAACATTTTAATTAAAAAAAAATACAAGTATGGTTATATAAAATATACATTACAAATCTATGCCAAAGTTTTAACTTAATTTCTTTTGGTTGAGACCCAGTCTCAGTCCAGCTGCTCTGGAATTTGGGGCAATCTCTTGCCCAAACCTTCCAAGTCCAGAGGTTACGGGTGTTAAGCTACCACACCCACCTCCCGAAGTTTAGCATAAGGAGCAAAATTCAAGACATTGAGCCCAGCACCGTGAAACAGGATGTTCAGGTTTTTACCCTAGTGGAGACAGCCAAGTTAATGCACACAGGGAGACCTCACTCTACCGTTGCTAAGTCTCTGAGGCTGTGGGACTTCTGCCTCTTGGCCTTATAGCCAGGGCGCAGGAACTCTATCTTTCTCTTCTTTGCTTCACTTTTATTTTTATGTTTCTTCAACTTCTTCTTGACAGCAATATCAGGATTGGTTACAAACTTGAAGAGAAACCAGAAATCTTTCATTACTTTTTTTTGTTTTGTTTTTTTTGATTTGGTTTTTTTCGAGACAGGGTTCCTCTGTGTAGCCCTGGCTGTCCTGGAACTCACTCTGTAGACCAGGCTGGCCTCGAACTCAGAAATCCGCCTGCCTCTGCCTCCCAGAGTGCTGGGATTACAGGCGTGCGCCACCACTGCCTGGCTCTTTCATTACTTTTAAAGTACATGTGAAAAGAGTCCAAATCACATGAGAACATGTATCATTAATGACAATCCTCCTCCGAAGCCCTCCCCCTCCCCCACGTGTGCACAGCACACCCCTAGTTGAAAGCACCTGGTAAACCAAAGGATGAGCCACATTTCGGACCACAAACTCACCTCCAGGGCCTTCCTCTTCTTCCGGAGAGCCCTCTTCTCGCTAGCCTGCTTCTGGACAGAGGCGAAGGCCAATGAGAAGCTCTCGAGTCCAACCAGCTTTTTGAGTAATTCTATGATTTCCTGGGATAAATTCTTCAGTACAGGATCTAATCACAGAAGAAAAGATTAGAGACAATCCCACATCAAGGTAACATCTAAAGTCCTGTGCTGTCATGACTGTTAATGTCCAACACACATCTGAAGCTGGCTTTCGAGTGCCTGAGTTGGGAGGGTGTGCACCTTAGCCAGATGCAACAAGACACCAGGAACCTGGCTGTGAAGACGGTCACGCAACCTAGGACCTTGGCAGTGTTTTGGGTTAGCTCTGTGAGCCTGCTCTGTTCTGCAGCTGTTGACCTAAGACGTTTTTCTGGCCTCTGATGCACAGGCCAGAGTCTAGCTGGGCCCACAGTATCGAGTTTGTGAGGACAGACTGAGAAACTATTTTCTCCTACCCCCTCTGTCTCCCTCTCTTTATAAAATGCCAATCAGCCATGGAATTTATCTATTCTCAAATACCATGGGAATTAGGATGTATACCAAGTCCCTAACACACAGATGGACTGTTCTGAATACTCTGGGCACTAAAGAATATCACTTCAACACGAACACAAAGTACAGAGTAAAAGATGGACTGGGTTGAACAGTTAAATCAGTCCTCTAAATGTGCGGCTTACTACAGCAGTGGTAGAAGAACCTTAGGACCAATTGCTAAGATCTCAATGAAATCACACATTAATTTCTATTTTCTTTCTATCGCTTAGTTATTTAGGCCCACTTTAAAAAATTACATTATGAGATATTTGTGAATAAGCAAAATATGAAAACCTGGGATCTAACATCAAGTCTGCTTCCTTTGTCTTATTTTTAAACTGTTTAAAAGTTGTTTTTTTTTTTTTCTTTTTTAAGATACTCTCCCCATGAAGCCCGAGCAGACCCAAACTCCCAGATCTCATGCCTGAGCCTCCAGAGTGCTGGGGTTGCAGGCACACAACCCCTGTCCAGCTCACTGGGAGGTTTAGGATACCCCAAACCTGCCCGACAGTACACTTATCATTTTGTACAAGTGAAACAGTTGTTGAGACTGTTTCACTGTGTTGTCTTGGCTAGCCTTGAATTTGTCAAGATCCATCTGCTTCAGAAGTCAAACTCAACACCATTCACTTCTGACAGGATGGAAGGATACAACAAGTTTGTTGAATACAATGGAAAATAGGTTTGTCAATTAACAATTTTCTTTCTTAAACTCTAGCAGGAAAAGGCAGAAAGGCCCAGCCTCCAGGAGATTAGTAAGGGTCCCAGAGTGCAGACCTCAGGACAGAGACGGCAGGGTTACCTTGCTCCGAATAGGTGCTGTTGAGTTCTCGAAACAGGGGAGCGATGATCACCGGGAGATAGGGCTTTACCCGGTCTACTCCAAGATCCACGGCTACAGCACCGAGGAACTTAAAGACGCAGGTTCTCTGAAAGAAGACAGTGTTTTCACTTGAAATGTTTCTGTTCAGCATTCAGTCGTGTAAGCAATGTTCATTTGAAAAGCGGAGTTCAGATATTGCTGCAGTATTAGGTTTACAATATAAAATTCCAAGGATTTGAAAGTCTCACGAATACCATTAAAATATTCAACAAAAAACTCCCAAGCCCCCAACAAATGTCCCCAACCAAAAACTACCAAATATCAGGCACTGTCACTGATACAGCACTGGGGAGGCTGAAGCAGGAATCCCACAAGTGTGAGTTTCAGACCAGCCTAGAGAATACAGCAAGTTCAGGCAAACAAGTCAGAAATCCCAGCGCGCAGGAGGCAGAAGCAGAGGCAGAGGCAGAGGCAGAGGCAGAGGCAGAGGCAGACAAGTCAGAAATCCCAGCGCGCAGGAGGCAGAGGCAGAGGCGGCAGAGGAGGCAGAGGCAGAGGCAGAGGAGGCAGAGGAGGCAGGGGCAGAGGCAGAGGAGGCAGGGGCAGAGGCAGAGGAGGCAGAGGAGGCAGGGGCAGAGGCAGAGGCAGGTGGGTCTAGAGAGTGAGTGCAGGACTGCCAGAACCTCACAGAGAAAGCCTCTCTCCAAAAACTAAAAGCCAACCAATCAATCAAAACCCCTGTGTGAAAACAGGAGCCAGGCGTGGTGGCCCACGCCTCTGATGCTGGCATTTGGGAGGCAGAGGCGGGCAGAGCCCCGTGAATTCCAGGTGAGCAGAGCTGAGCTGAGCAGGGCTCCAGGCCAGCCAGAGCTAAGAAGCAAGCGGAGACCCCTTCTTAGACAGTACCAAAGGAATGCTAAGGCTTCCAGGCATCCTGCTGCCGTACCTTTAAGGGGTTTCTGGGCGAGTAGGCGGCTTCCAGCTTAGCCATCCGGGACAGCTTCTGGATCAGCCACATCAGTGTGGCCGGCTTGCTGCGCTCTTCCGTCTGTTCTCTGTTGGACTCTGTCTTCCCATGTGCACCAGCCTTCTCTTCTGCTGCCTCTCTGGCCAGAGCATCTCCTAAAGTGTCCTGCTCTTCTGAGTCGTTTACCTCTCCTTGTGTGTTCCCAGATTCAAGTTCCAGTAAATATAAGACTTTTGCTATGAACAGTAAGTTCTTAATAACCTTAAAAGTGCAGAGGGGGGAGGTTAGAAACACAAATGCGGCTTGTTGGGGCCTAACCTAAGGTGCAGGAGACAGAGACACTGGACACAGCGCCGTGCACTGACAGCCGTGTGCTTCAAATTCTCAAGGTCTTCCATAGAACTCGGCCAAATTCACCCCCATGTAACTGTTTCCACCTGGCTTAGTTCTGTTCTCAAAAATCACAGAATAAGTAAGATAGTTCCCTATGGAATAACCATTTTACCTTGCACTAAATTCTTTGAATCCAATTATGTAGAAGTAATATTAACTGATTAATTGCTTTCTATCCATGCTCTGATTCAACTGTCAAAGATCTCTCTGAGGTAGTATTACCAGGAGGAAATCAAAACCAAAATGAAGCTCAGAGTTATCGGAAGTTGCAGTACTGTACGGTGTTACTGGTGGTCGATCAGGATTCAGCAGTCTTTAGAATCCAATGCCAGGTATTTAATTCTGCAATCCAGTCCTTCCTGACCCTGCCATATGACAGACCATGCTACCATTTACTATTTAAAGGTAAGAGTTGATACCTGTATTCCAGGCTGGCCTCCACCTGCTGGCAAGCCTTCCACCGCAGCTTCTCAAGGGCTGGGATTACAGGGATGAGCTATTATACTGGCTATAATTACATTTTCTCTTATGGAAGTACATAAACAATTTTTAAAGATGTATCTTTTTAAGGACAGCCAATTTTTAGGTCAGACCGTGAACAGCATTCATTCTCTTTAACTTCTGGGGGTGGAAAGGAAATTATCAGGTTGTATTTTAACACCTAGTCCATCAATGAACCCCTTTAAAAGCTTTAGTCACTAAGCAGAATTGGGAATGGTGGTGAAACCAGGAGTTATTCCAATACGGATCCCAGAGTCAACTCGACGTGCATGTTTAGGTGCACACATACTGGAGTGGGTGTTCACATTTTATCAACTATGCCAGACACTAAAGTGGCTAAAAATGAAAGAAAGCAAGCAGCAAATGCAAGCCTATGCTCAGTCTGTGGCTCTGCTCTCCTGAGCAGACTCCATACACTCTTACCTGCTCTCCTAGAGACTCATCCAAGAATTTGGAATGCAGCTGATGGTAAGAAGCCAGAGAGAGACTCTTCATCTGTGAAAGGAAACAGACATTAGCAGATAGCACATTTGCTGGGTTATTAAAAAACAAAAACAAAAATTAAAAACCCACCAACCAAACCAACCAGTCATGTGTAACAGTTGGGTATGGTGGCACACCTCTGAAATCTGAGCACACCAGGAGCCTGAGCCAGGGGAGCCCTGTGAATTCAAGGGCAGCCTGGGCTACACAGTAAGTTTCACAACTCCTGTATTTTTAGGAAGATCCTGTCTCAAAACCAAACCAACGCCCAGCCCCAACAAAAACCCCAAAACAAAACTACTATTAATTCTATGTGCAGCAAGGCATGAGCTGGGGCGTCTCCCTCCCGCGGGTTAGTCCCAAGGTTGTGCTACACCAGAGCAGACATCTCACTCAGCTTAGAAGGCAAAGAAATGGCTTTAGAGACACTGTACCTTAACAAACACGCAAGCAACAACAACCAAACCTAAGCTAGGGGTGGAGCGGTGTGACTCCAGGACTTGGACGGCAGAGGCAGGTCACAGGAACTCTCGGGTCAGCATGGTTTTAGGCTAGCCAGGGCTACATCAAGTCTGTCTTTAAAAACATAAAAGAAAAAAAATGGTACCTTCTGGCCAAGGTCACTTGTTAGGAACCGGACTGCTATGGGGTCTGAGGTCTTCTTTTTGGTCTTTCTGCCTTTCCATTTTTGAATGAGCTCTTCTGGTTGGCAAGAGGCAAAGAGCAGTCCGAAAATCTGGGCTGCTGTGAGCCACACCCAGCTGTGCGGGTGTCTGAGGTGAGAGTGCACGTGACCTGAAAGAGCGAGACGCACCCTCAGGCACCCACTTCCCTGACCCCCTGCAGTAGAACCCGAATGGAGGCACCGCGCAGCCTCTCTCACGGGCTGGGACGGAGGAGCTAACGAGGAAAGGTCTGTGCTGTCCAGGCCACGGGGGCCGGGGAGCAGAGGTAGAGAGCAGACAACGCCGGACGCCAACTGTCTGCTTAATGACGCGTGAAATACATACACAGACACACGGAAGCCCGCCGTCCCCTAGGAGCCGGGCCACAAGGAGCCAGGGTCAGAAGCCAGGGAGATCAGGCGTGGTTCTCAGGCCACGTGTATAGGTCAGTAACGGAAACTTGAGTACAGATACTAGCTTAGGTCTAAGAGAGACCGGTGACAGAAAAGGACCCTTCTGAGTGCTTTCTACTAAGTGTGAGCTGTGGCCACCTCCTTTAGCCACCATCACGGTGAAGGAGAGCGTCAGCTTTATTGTAGAGGAAGAAACGCTCCCCGGAGGCTGGTGTCATGCAGTCAGAGTTGGGCCTGCCCGACCTCACCCAGAACTCATAGTGCCTCAGCAATAGGATGGATACAAGGCCTCTCCATCACTGCCCTTGGCAGGTAAAGCTAAAGTCTAATGTGACTGTCACTTAACCGTGGCATTCTATGTGGATATCCATATCGGGACAATCTGAACGTACACGTTAAAGTTCAGGCTTACACTGCATTTAGAGAGTTCTATAGAGTATACAGTAATTTGATGTCCTCAAGTGAAACGGGCATCCACTGAGCTGTACTGTCCTGACTTGCTGGCTGAGTACGTCAGGGCACGAACATCTCTAGGGGGCTAAGATGGGGAAAACACCCACTTCATAAAGGGACTGGACGGAATACACTGTGTGTGTAGGTCGAAACCGTGCCGCAAACAATGAAGATAAGGAATGACTTAAAACTGTCTGTTACTTAATGTCAGCCCCACCGGTTCTTACCCCCTCCCTCCTTCTACTCCTTTTTGTTAACAAGGGCCCCCTAAGAGAGGTCTAACTGTAGGTCACATCTTAGCAAGGCTGGGAGAGACAGGCAGGAAAGGGAACGAGGAAGGAAGAGCTGGTGTGTGTGTGTGTGTGTGTGTGCGTGAGCGCGCATGCATGCATGTAGAGTGTGTGAAGGAAACCATCACACTTTTACCTTTTCAAAAATTAATATCCTTTGTTTCATAAATAAAGTGTATTAGCGATAAAGAAATACCCTTCCCCCTCCCCAAAGAAACATTTCAGTGTAATAATCTGATGGGATCCTTTATGGTTTTTTTTCCTTATGGACTTACTTTTCTTATTCAAATTTCAAGTACTTTCAATGCTTTAAAAAAAAAAAAGATTTATGTCTATGAGTACACTGTAGCTGTCTTCAGACACGCCAGAAGAGGGCATCGGATCCCATTACAGATGATTGTGAGCCACCATGTGGTTACTGGGAAATGAACTCAGGACCTCTGGAAGAGCAGCCAGCGCTCTTAATCACTGAGCCACCTCGCCAGCCCTACTTTCAACACTTTTATCACAACTACTATGTTGTTAGATTAAACAAAATACTTACTCCAGATTTTACTCAAAGTCTCGGAGGGCTTGGTAAAGTGAATAATATTACATTCCTTGATGAGTTTACTTATCAGTGTGAGAAAACCAAACAGCAGGCGATCTGCAGCCTTTTCTTCCGTCTCCTCTATGATCTAAACACGGAGAATGCATGCCAGTTAACATAATGACCCGGAAGCACCCAAGGTGCGACTCTCTAGCACGTCTGTTTCTAGTAGGCTTCCCAAGCACAGCAAGGCACTAGCCACAGCTCTGATAACCAACAACGGAATGCGATGTCCTAGCCGAGGGTCTCTGATCTCCAGAGATCAAGATGGAAGATAACTTGCCTTCACCCCCACTGACTTTTTAGAGAGCACCTCACTGTGTACAGCAAGATGGGTCAGCTCCTAAGTATGCTTCAGGCTCTCAAGTGTCTGGGATTAAAGGTGTGCATCATGACAACAGGCTGTTCCTTGCTTGTTTCTGTGGTGCTGGGGGGCATGCTGGGTAAAAACTTGCAGAAATATTCCCTTTACCAACTAGACTGAATTCTTGCTTTTTTTTTTTAATGTGTTCTTTTACTTTATAGTCTGAGAATCAAAGGAATTTAATGCAAATATCACATTTATTTGTGTTTTTTTTCCTATATTCTTTGTTTACATTCCAAATGATTTCCCCTTTCCCGGATCCCCCCTCCCCATATGTCCCATAAACCTTCTTCTCTCCTTTTACTAACCAAAATTGCATGTTTAAATATAGTACTAGCTATACCGACTCAACCTGAGTGCTTTGATAAACATCTCCCAAGCTTTAGAATCAAGGAAATTACTTACATCTTTAAAATTTTCAGGATCAATTTCCTTTTCAATCACAGGAAGAAGAGTTCTAAGCCTTCTCTCAAAATCAACTCCTTCACTTTCCACAAATAAACCACAGGCCAGGGCAGCTAGTTGCCTGTTTAATCGCTATGAAAAAGATCAGAGCAGTATGCAGGATTACAGGAAGGCGGGTACTGTCAACACCAGACAACCCAGATAAGTGCCACATGCTAGCCCTCCTATGCGGCTCCTAGCCTTATGTATGCCTTAGCTGGGAGTGGATGACGGGGGACTAGAAAAGGGCCAATGGGAGAGGAGAAAGAGTTTAAAGGAGAGGGATAGGGAGGATATAAAACAGATCATGTGCAAGCAAAACGGGGCTAGGGGGCATTCAAGGCAGATAGATGGGGGCTGGGAGTGCAAAGGTTCAAGGCAGATGGGGGCTAGGGGGCGTTCAAGGCAGATGGGGGTGGGGGGTGCGAAGGTTCAAGGCAGATGGGGGCTAGGGGGCGTTCAAGGCAGATGGGGGCGGGGGTGTGAAGGTTCAAGGCAGATGGGGGCGGGGGTGCGAAGGTTCAAGTCAGATGGGGGTGGGGGGTGCGAAGGTTCAAGGCAGATGGGGGCTAGGGGGTGTTCAAGTCAGATGGGGGTGGGAGGGTGCGAAGGTTCAAGGCAGATGGGGGCTAGGGGGCGTTCAAGGCAGACGGGGGCTGGGGTGTGAAGGTTCAAGGAAGATGGGCCAGAGTGGGTGGGTGCAGGATCAATAGAACCAAGAATGGATGAAACTATAATTTTCAAAAGGAGAGAAGAAATGAAATCCTAGACAACCTGAGTAGAAAATGGGCCATGGTGATAGCGACAGTATTAAGTGGGGGAGAATAATGAAAACTTCCCCCCAGAAACTGAAGAATAGAATAGAAGCAGAAGTGTCAGGCACTCACAGGCGGGAGTGTTCCGTTAACACTGTAACACGCAGAGGGATACTTTCTACAGCTTCTGGACTTTGTGCCAGTTTAAGGGCACACTGGTTGTGTAGTCGCACACCACTAAGGCTATCGGGGACAGGGCATTCCAGCAGTGGATCTAGCGTGCATTCTGATATAAACTATGCACCAAAGCTAAAGGTGTGTCAGTGAGCCTCGACCAAGAGCAGCACTAACCTTTTTCGCTTCAAGCCAGGAGGTGACCAGAGCGAACAGCCAGTCTCTCTTCTCCTGGCTGACCTTGCCGAGTAAGGACTTGACGGCCATGGAGGCCATCCTTTTGCACATGGCGGAGTCATCGTTGACCATCATCAGGCAAAGAGGGATGAAGAACATCCCGCAGTGCTCATGGAGGAGGCCCTGTGGAGAGCAGGCACCGCTGAGAGTGGAAGTGCTCTGGGCGTGTGACCACACACAGGCAGGCTCCCAGGCCCATGGGCAAACCCTACCTGAGGGAAGGTCTCAAACAGATAGGCGATCATTTCCAAAGTGGATTCTCTTCCCGTCTCATGTTCATAACTAGGGCAAGAATGTTAGGTAGACTCAGTATATTGTCATTATTTTATTTTAAATTACGATGTATCAGTTTGTCAGCTGGTTTCTTAAACATCTGGGACCTCCTCCATCCCCGTATGTCAGCGACTGCATGCGCCCATCAGTGGCCATGCAGGCTTAGACGGACTGCTGTTGAGTCCCAATTTCCTAAGTAGACCGAGCAGACTGAGTGGAAAACATCTCCCGGAGGCGCCAGGGAGGCCAGAGCAACAGAGCAGCACCCAGAGACCGCCAGCCTGCCCAGGCTGTCCCGCCAAGAGGAAACCACCCTCTGCTTCCATGGAGTCAAGGCTGTGCTTACTTCAGCTGAGCCAGCATGAATTCCAAGTTGGGCCTCAATTTCTCACCGAGGGGATAGTCAAGAATGTACTTCAGGAAAACCTATGAGCAAAGCACACAGCTGAGGATGCGGAGCCTGTCTGTCCGGGAAGGAGCCCCCGCCTCCCCTCCCCTTACTCCTTATGAGGCAGGAGACTGACGCAGGCACTGAGCTGTCTCCAGGATTCCCATCTGCCAAGATGCTGGCTGGGACTCACAGGAGGGGCAAACCGATGAAGTCCGGCTTCCCAGCCAACTCCAGGTGACGCGGTCTAAGCCTCCATCTCTGCCCCTTCCTGTCTCCACTGAGGTCTGGCTCCACGGCAGACCCCGCCTATGACCACATGGTCAGGCTGCAAGTCTACGCCTGCACATTCGCAGCTTCTCTGTCCAGTGGTAACCACTGCACTTACTGCCTGTGTGCCCAGCACCATTGCTGAGTTCTTTCCACGTCCTTACACATTAGGTGATAGAAACCAAGTGGTGGCATAGAGGGAATGAAGTAACTTTCTGGTCCAAACTTTTAATTTTTAAAAAAATTATCTGTTTAGTTTGTGTGTGTCCTCACCCATGGAGGCAGGACAACTTGCAGGAATTCTTTCCTTTCCCATGTGGGTCCCAGGGATGAGACTCACATCATCATGCTTTGGCTTGCTGAGCCGCCTGGCCTGCCAGGCTTTGTTGTTAACCGGCTAAGATTCAGCCTTAGTTACGTACATGGTGAGAACGAAGGCATATCCTTAGACCTCTAGGGCCTGCTTTTGTCCTGATGCTAAAATAGAGATGCTAGGTGCCGCACGAGACGGTGCGGACTATACGTGGCTGAGTAAGTAATGCACTGCACCCAGCCCCCTTGGGAATGACTCCGTATAAAGCGTAGGACCCTATGTCCTGGTGTAGGGAACTGCCTCCCTCCTATCACAGCAAATGAGAGCAGATCACAAGCCAACATGAAGAGCAGGGATCCTGCACGCGAACTCCTGGGCATACATATGCTGGCGCTTTACAGCTGCTGATGCTCTGTGGTCAAGCAGGTTTCTGTTTCTAGGGATACACTTCCTCTCTTCCACCTGGCCTCCTCAGCAGCCTACACCCTGCAAAAAACTGCAACTCTGACGTCACCTCTTGGCTATGGTACGTAGTGCCCTAAGAGCAGAGATGGGCAGATGAATAAGCAAGTGCTATCACGCCACTCCTCTGCCTAAGAATTACAGTGACTAGTCCGACACTAACATTGTATTTCAATCAATCAATTTATTTATTATTATTTAAATTAATCAATTAAATGAATTAAGTAATTTATTTTAATCAATTAATTGTGTGTGATCAGTGTCACGGTGTATATGTGGAGGTCAGAGGGTAATCTGTGGGAGTGGTTTTGTCTTTCTACCCTTTCGGTTCCGAGGATCGCAGAAGTCATAAGGCTCGGCAGCCAGCGCCTGAACCCGCAGAGCTCTCTCCAGCCTCAGAGCCTCCGTCTTTAACGAGCCCACAAGGCCCTGCCTAGCCCCCTGTGCTCTGCTCTGAAGTCGGGTCAGCTCTTCTCACCTCACAGTTACTGTCTGCACGGCCTACCACCTCACCTGGAGGATTAAGCCTCACTCTTCCGTCTCTCCTCACCGGCCTTCCTGACTGCCTCCTTAGCAGCCTGTGTCTCAGACACAGCAACAGCATCACCCAAGTTGTCTGCAGAATCCAGTCAGAGGGGGGCAGGGAGCGGCCCAACAGTCACTACAGAAATATTTCTGTCTACGCACCTGTCTGCACTGGACCCTGGCGGGTTCATTTTGTGCAGAAATTGCCAACTTGGATACTTTCCGCATGATATCATCAATTTCTGGAACCAATAATTTTCTTGATAAGATAGCCTGAAATATAAAGGGGAAAGACATACAAATTTTATGCAAAGATGGAAATAAATAGGCACAATGTTAAAGTGGTCACAGGCAGTTTCCAAACACAATGAAAATAACCAAAAGAAAAAGCAATTACTTAAAGATTAAAATGGAAAACATTGTATTATGTAGTAGTTCATCAAATTAAGAACAACAAAGGACCCTCCAATATGATAACCTAGAGCATTAAATTTGTACATAGCTCTCTGGACTTGGATATGTATGTATGTATGTATGTATATATATATATGCATGTACACAATAATAGAGACAACCCACGGCCTTTCAAGCCCTAGTGTTTTACCATTGAGACCAATCCCAACTTCTGTGGGAAGGTAACTATTATTAGGGGCTAACTATTATTAGGGGTAACTATTACTAGAAATGGTTCCGCAATTAAGAGCACTGGCTGCTCTTCCAGAGGTCTTGAGTTTACTTCCCAGCACCCACATGGTGGCTCATGATTATCAGTAATTATGGTCCCAAGAGATTCAATTCCCTTTCTATTGTACAGACATATACACAGACAAAATACCAATATATATAAAAATAATCCTTTAAAAATACCATATTAGCTTATAACTATCAAAATAATAATAACCATCAATTAAGGAATATACTCCATATTATTTTCAGGATCTGATGTCAGTGGATAAATGTCCAAAATGACGTCATACCTTCAGAAGACTGAATGCAGTGGCTTGTCTTGAAGTATCATAAATGTCTTCTTCAGCATAAGCCAGGAGAACCTGAAGTTGTTTCTCAGTTATCTGGTGAGACTTGACTTTCTTTACAACGATGGTCACACACTGTAAGTCACAACAGTGGAGTTAGCAGCAGCTACCCAAGGCGAGGGTCTAACGAAATGAGAAGATGTGATGTGGATGCCTGTCCTGGCTCTCCCTAACTGATGATGGCCGGTCCTGGCTCTCCCTAACTGATGATGGCCGGTCCTGTATCTCCCTAACTGACGATGGCTGGTCCTGGCTCTCCCTAACTGATGATGGCTGGTCCTGGTTCTCCCTAACTTACGATGGCTGGTCCTGTATCTCCCTAACTGACGATGGCTGGTCCTGGCTCTCCCTAACTGACGATGGCCGGTCCTGTATCTCCCTAACTGACGATGGCTGGTCCTGGCTCTCCCTAACTGATGATGGCTGGTCCTGGTTCTCCCTAACTTACGATGGCTGGTCCTGTATCTCCCTAACTGACGATGGCTGGTCCTGGCTCTCCCTAACTGACGATGGCCGGTCCTGTATCTCCCTAACTGACGATGGCTGGTCCTGGTTCTCCCTAACTGATGATGGCCGGTCCTGGCTCTCCCTAACTGTAACTGTTTCTTCTTACCTTGAAACAGTTCACGACCAGGTGGAAGTTCTGGCCCCGGGCAGCGCCCACTCTTGCATAGTTCTTCAGCAGGAGGAAAAGGTGTTTCGTCAGCTGCTCTGCTTTGGTTGCTATGGAAGGCAGAGGGAACCGCAAGACCCAGATCAGGCACTGCAAAGCACCCGTGATCACCTGAGAAAACAATGCAAAACTAGGACTTAGGACACAGGCAAGGAGCTGAGGTATATGGAGCCTACTATGGGAGATCTGGCCACAAAGTGTAAGCTTCTGGTTTGTTTGAAAAAAATGTTTTTAGATTATTCTGTGTGTCTAAGTGAGGAGGGCATCAGACCCTCTGGAGCTGGAGTCACAGCTGGTTGTGAGCCACGTGGGAGCTGGAACGGAACCCGGGTCCTCTGCAAGAGCACTGCCCTTAGCTGCTGAGCCACCTCTCCAGGCCCAAGCCACTCCCTTCTTGCTGTAGAAGAGATGACTCCCTGTCACAGCAAGTGAAGGGAGATCACAAGTCAAAACAAAGGTGCTCATTACCATGTTCTGAGGGATTTGGATAACTGGACAGTTTCAGGACTTCTATTTTTTTTCTTCCTTCCTTCCTTTCTTTCTTTTTTCTTTTTTTGGGACAGGGTTTCTCTGTGTAACCCTGGCTGTCCTGGAACTCACTCTGTAGACCAGGCTGGCCTCGAACTCAGAAATCCACCAGCCTCTGCCTCCCAAGTGCTGGGATTAAAGGCGTGCGCCACCACTGCCCTGCAGGACTTCTATTTCTTAAAAATTAATTTAAAATGGCTTTTCTCATTTCTAGACTGGCATCTTGATGTAGCTCGTCTTTACTGTTTGTGTTCTTATAGTGCCTGATGCAGCTTATATTCTAATGTTAATATTGGGTTCCCAAGACTGGTTGCCCCAGAGATGAGTCTGCACATAGACCCTAAGTGACCCTGCTCCAAGTTATTCCGATTTTTAAATAAAGACGCCAACAGCCAATAGCTGGGTAGAAGAGCCATTGGTGGGGTTCAGGTTTTGTGGGCTTAGGGATGGGGAAGGACCATGAGATGAAAAAGATACAGGAGGAGGAAGGAGAGGCTGCCGTGGGTTAGGGGAACCACAAGAACACGGCCCCGAGGGCTGGCTAACTGGAGTTAAGAGGGACCCAGATGAAACAGGAAATAGTGAGTAATAACTAACTCAGGGTTATCAATAGGAAAATAGATTCTAATGGCATGGAGGGCAGGCGTTCATCCAGCTCTTGTGCTGTTTAAGGCTTATTGTAAATATAAAGGCTATGAATGTCTTTTATCCGGGAACTAAAGGGTCAAAGTCAGGGTAGAACACCGGGTCAGGATTAAATAATTTGTATAACATGTTCTCGATATAAGTGCTCATGTGTTTACGTCTGTATACACACACCCTCCGGGATATCACTAACTGCTGCCGCTGCCACGGCTACCGCCCTTTGTGAAGTCCTAGGATCAAATCCAGGGCCCTCACATGCTAGGTGTGGAGGCTCATGCCCGTAATCCCAGCACTTGGGAGGCTGAGGCAGGGAGACCTTGAGTTTGGAGCCAACTTTGGCTACATAGTTAAGAGTCTGTTTCCAAAGCCCAAACATAATTATAACTTCTGTGTTAAGAAGAGGCAAGAGACTCAAAATTAGACCAAAGAACATGTAACATTTCCTACAATTACATACTATGTAACTGTATACACTATGTAACTGTATACACAGGATAGGGCGAGTAGAGTGTGCTGGTACTCAGTGATGACAGAGTCCCCAAGTTCCCAGGGTCACACAGTGCTGCAGTGCGATCCACGCCTCTAACATAATAGCTTCCCACAGGGCTGGATTATGAAGAGCTTTAAAGAGCCTGGCCATCTGAAAGACCCGGGCTTACGTCTGAGCTTTCTAAGTGACAGCCGGCGTGACTCCGGAGATGTAGCTAACCTCACAGCATCTTCGTCTGTGAAAGAGAAGATGGCAGCTCTGGACTCTGAGAAGTTTATCACACAGACCATGGCTCCCTGCCCGCCCTAGTTTCCCCACTAAAATCTGCCTTGGACTGGGAGTGCAACCCGTGGTGCAGCACTTATCCTGTGTGATAATGTCCTAGGTTCATTCAAAACAAAGCAAAACCAGGGCTGGAGAGGCAGTGTGCTGCGCTCTCTGAGGCTCTAGTCTGGGACCTAGCACCCACATCGACCAGTTCACAAGTGCCCGAGACTCCAGCATTCCAGGGGCCCACTGCTGTCTTCTGGATTCCTTGGGCATCCAGATACACATACGCATAAGGAAAAATGAAGTAAATCTTCAAAACAAGCTGCCCCAGGAACTAGCAGAGTGAGAGATGACGTCATTAAGATAATGGCGATGGTGACCACAATGAAGATGAAGGCCAGAGGCCTGGGGATATCACTGGAGGAGTTTTGAGAATCAAAGTAGGTAGCATGGTAGTGAAAGGACTTTCAGTGTGCAGGGCTATCCACACCAATGGGAGTTTGCGTGTGGTGCTGTTTTATGCGCATGTTGGGATCCCACCTCAGGTCCTTGTGATTACACATTATGAACTTTGTTGCCAAGCCTTCTTCCCACACGCCCCTCTAGTTATTCTCAATGAAGTGGACAGAGAAGGAAACGCTCCTACGGCAAGTTTCAGTATCCACAGTGCAGCCCTTGTGAGGAGTAAAAGCTCCGACACGGACCAGCACTCACCTTCACATCCTGGGCACCCAGGCAGCTTATGAGGACCGACACGAAAGGGTCCAACATCTCCAGCACGTGCTCACTAGAAGACTTGATCTTAGACGTCTTTAGACTCAGGTGCAGCAGCTATAAGGTTTGAAGAAGATATTTTACGTTATTTCTCCATAATACTAGCTGGATGAGGTAAAGGAGCTGACTTGCAGAGATGAATATGATATTTCAAGATGCTTCTATTCAAAATAAAACAAGAAAATGAAGAGATCTAAGATCTCGTGGGAACTCGGCCTGCAGCCAAGATGCTGCTCACCGAACGACCACCCGGCATCCACTGGGAACTGGAACTGGCTCCATGCATTGGGCACAGCAATGACCAGAACAGACCTGGTGCACTCAGAGAGGAACACTCAGAGAGTGAGTTTAGAACTGAAGGAAGCCAGGTTCACTGCAGTGTATGCTAGGATGGTACAGTAGGAGCCTGCAGCCCAAACGGACCAGGAAAAGATGTAAGCCCCAGGAACTAAGAATGATCAGATTTTAAAAAATCTCACCGCCTTAAAAAATACAGTGAAATTCTGATACATATTAGGTCAGAAGTGTAACTCTGAGACAACCGTACCAGCAAAGGAGAGGCCAAGAACGGTGTTGCATACTTGTAATCCCAGCTCAGGACAGAGGCAGGTGAACACTGCCAATTCTGAGGCCAGCCTGGTTTACATAGAGATCCAGGCTGGCCAGAGGGGCATTATATTGGAAGTATTAGTAGAGGCAAATAGTAATTTATGGTACAGCATTTGCACAGCAGATGAACGGCACCCAAGACTCTGCAGGTTAAACAGGAGACAGGTTGTACGGAATCTTCTTACCCGAAGCCCAGACTCAATAAATATGTGCATGTTGGTTTTCTTGCTCACGACAGCTTTGGGCCCACCTCGAACTGGAGTTTCAGGGAGCAGAAGGCAGCTCTGGGGCGGCAGCCGAGCATCGGGCACAGGGGCTGCCGGCTTTCTGTCAATCAATCACAATGGAAAAAATGAAAGAGCACGGTCATCAGCCTCAGAGAAGTTGCCGTGGCCTCCTGGAGAGCCGAGCAGCACTGACAGGGCCCAGCTCCCCAGCTCTGTCTCCTCCCTCCCTGCAGATGATGGGCTGCTGACAGAGTTACAGCAATTCCCAGGCTAAGGGGTGGGTCTGAGTGAAGACAGAGAGCAAGAGGATACTGCCATCTGTAAATAAACACCAAGGGGGCGATTTCAGAACACAGAGCAAAATCCGAAGAACAGGCATGAGGTATTTTCAGTTCGCTTAAGTTCTATGTCTGTTTTTATCAGAACAACGAGGATGTATTTTAAATCCATCCTTCCATTCAGTAAATATTACAACTGTCAGCAGAGAATGGAGGGAGATAACTGGCTGCGATCATTCATAGACACCTCATTCAGAGAAAAGCAATCTACATTTTTTATTTCCTAAGAAAGGGTCTCACTGTATAACTTAGCTGTCCTGGAACTCACTATGTAGTCCAGGCTGGATTTGAACTCAGATCCCGTCTCTGCTCCCTGAGTGCTGCGAGTAAAGGTGTGCACCACTACACAGGACAAAAACAAAAACAAAAAAACAAAACAAAAAAACCCCAATCTTATGTAAAAGTGGAACTTGGTAAGAACTTGAAAAGTTTTCAGCCCAAATAGCACCAAGTTAAGAAGAATTTTGCTATCTAAACTAGGCTGGATGCAAATTTACAATCCTCCTGCCTGTTTCCTGGGATTACATACATCCATTGATGTCCTTAACTTAACTTTGGGTTTGCATTGTATCAGATTATGAAATTAGCACACTTAAGAGATGATAGTGAAGGGCTCACCAGCCAGGTGGCTTAGCTTAAAGTCTTTCCCAAACTTACTTTTCCTTTTCTGTTAGCAGTGGCAGGTTCTCACTGACCAGACCGTAACTGAGCAGGAGGAGCGCATCTGCTGTCATGCCGGGATTCACAATTAAGCCTGCTATAATTCGGCGTAAGGTTTCGTGAACTTTCCGGGCAAGTTTTAAGCTCATGGTATTTTGTAGGATCTAAATGGGCAAAGAGAGAATAGCATGCTGAAGGAGAGCCTTGCTTTCATTTGCTTTCTAGTATGTTCTTTTCCTAATTAAAAAAAAAAAAGCATAGTACTACATCTTCAAGTAGCTATGACATATAAAGTCAAAGTTACTGTGAACTTGTGAACTCACATTTCCAAAAGAAAACAGTGGACAGGGCTGACTCATTAAACCCCAGGGACTGTGGGAAGCTGTAATGTGACAGGCCTGGAAACAAAGTATCTCAGGCTACCTTGAGCCCCATAAATGGCAACTTACTATGCACCGTGTTTGACCTAACATCCTTGTGGCTATTTAGTAAATCCTCTGGGAATATACAAACAGACTTCCAGCTTCCCCCAAGCCAAAGGCTAAGACTGTCCTCAGATAACATCGTGGGACTACGACACAGACGCTCCACTCTACTGGAACAGATCTACCCAATGTGCCCACAAGGCATTTTTTTAAAAAAGATTTATTTATTTATTTAATATATGTAAGTACACTGTAGCTATCTTCAGACACTCCAGAAGAGGAAACCAGATCTCATTACAGATGGTTGTGAGCCACCATGTAGTTGCTGGGATTTGAACTCAGGACCTTTGAAAGAATAGTCGGTGCTCTTAGCCGCTGAGCCATCTCTCCAGCCCCGGCATTTTTAAAATGCTGTGATTTCTGATTTTGTTTCTTCTGCTACCATAAAAACGTCATTACTTTGTGACCATATATGAATTTGTGTTGTCCTCATTCACATTTGCCTTCATAATAATAAAGTGTATAAAATCATGTATTTTCTTTGAGGTAAGAGCACCTCAACTTCAGAGACAATCTCTGTGAATGGCGTCCAGGCTTCCATTCCTGTGACTTCCTTTCCTGTTGGTGAGGCTCAGGGCAAGCGCAGCAGGTGCCATCTGCCAAGCACCCTGATGGAGGTGATGGGCAGGAGCCCCTTCAGCCCCCAGCAATTAAAACGCACAATTGCTATTTCAAAGCAAGCATGGAGATGAAGGGCTTCAGAACAAACTCAAATGAACTTAGAAGAACTTGGGACCACCATCAACCTCAGCAAGATCCTCGGCACACCACTGCATGAGACCCTTTCCCACCTCAGATACACCCAACATTCTTAGGGCAGCCTCAGATCAAGCTATGAGCACTCTAGGAACAGGCTGACCTACCACCAAGACACCTGGAAGTCAGAGCAACTTGCTACACTAGATAGCACTTTTGGCTCTAGTTGTAGGATATGGAGCTGTATAACATGAACTGCTAACATTATTAAATGGGCAGGGCAAACAGTGAGACCGTAAGTAAACTGGGGCCCTGTTCTCTGTGAGACAAAGAAACAGCGGAAAGCCGGCTTTGGAGCAGAATGGTCTAGAACCAGATCCCTCGTTGTAATGAGGTTTCTTTCTAGTCCCCTCCAGCCCCAAGCCTCAGTCTCCTACCTGTAACAGTGTTTAGAAGCTTTCATTTATTTCTACTTTATGTGTATGAGTGCTTTGCCTCAAGAGGCAGGTACTTGATACCAGAAGGCATCAGATACGGTGGCTCTGCAGTTACCGGTGGCAAGGCTGCTCCCCGCTCGCACTCGGTACTTGTCAGTTCCGTTAGCAGAAAAGGCATCTCAGTCTCGCTCACGGCCAGTGCCCACCCTGCAGGGCTCTCAGGGACTCAGTACTGTAAATCTGGCTGCTCCAGCTCTCACTCAGGTCCTTACCTCTTTTAATGGAAGAATAAGTTTTGTAACTTGCTCTTTTCCGACAAACTTGCCGAGGATCTCATAAGAATCGTAACTCTTGCTCCTGCGAGCCTCCATGACTTTGGACAGAATCTGCTTTACTTCCTTTTCTTCAGCAAGGGCACCAAATAATTCATGGTTAAAAATCTATGAAAGAAAGGGCAGATGGCAGAGATGAGCACTGAGCAAGGTGTGCTGAGGCACGCAGCCTGTGACGGCAAATAAAGCAAGCTAGACTGGACCGAAACCACTAGGGCAGCTTCGGTTAGATTTCACACCCGCACGCCGCACTTTAAAAACCAGTGCAGAACACCAAAGACAACAGGCGCAGCTAAGGCTAAGACCCACACGATCTCCTATCTGCAACTTAACTACTGAAATGAACATAAACTTGGAATCTCTTCACTTCAAAACCTGGACATGCAATGGCAGCTCTCTTTCAAAACAGAAAGGTTAAGCAGTAGGGACAGCAGAACGCCCACTGCAGTGGAGCTATCTATACCTTTCCCAACTGCTGCTCCTCTAAATCATAAAGACAGTATGGCTGGGAATTAAATCCAGGGAGTGTCTTCTACATCTAAGCATCCACCACCACTGAGTGAAACCTTACACTCTAAATTTTCATTTCTATAGTCTATTTTTTAATATTTGTGAACTTCTAAAATGACCATGGCTCACCCAGGGAAAGCGGAATTGCATTCTGTGAATCTTACCTCAGTCATGATGGGAAGACAACAATCTAAGTCCCCAACTTGCAGCTTGCTGGCGAGGCCTTGCAGCAGTGTGTACACAGTGAAAGTGAGGACATGCACCTAGGAGGACACACACAGTCAGGATGCATGCCAGTGGCTCAGAGTCCCACAGCTCAGGGTGCCGCACGGGCCTGGGAGGTGCTGACCTGACACTGCTCAGAGCAGCTTCCAGACAAGTTCTCACAGGTCACCATTTAAGGACCTTTGACAGAAGGTCAGCTTTGTACAAAATACCGAGTGTCCAAAAATCCAATGGCTTACGAGCTACTGTGATTTATGAAGGCACACAAGTATGCAGACACACAAGTAAAATCTGATGAGAAACCAATCAATCGCTTGCCTGTTAAAGCAGCCAGGACAAACCGGGTGACTCGGAAAGGGATCAAACTGAGTAGCTCACCGCAGAGGGTAGAATTCCATATTCAGCAGTTTTTTTCAGGATTAAAGGAATGAAGGTGGGATAAAGGCCCCCCGGGGCAGTGAGAACCCATGCCTCCAGCCCCGACACTGGGAGCCCTCAGGTCCTGGGGAGCCCTCAGATCCCTGGAGCCCTCAGATCCCGGGGAGCAGTAGCAGACACGCCCAGTGCTCCCGGAACTTTGCAGAGCAGGACTCCTTCCCTGACGTCACTTTCTCCATATGTATCCGACCACTAAATACAGTTACCACATTACCCTAGGACGCACCCAATCCTCAAAGGCAGATGTGAAGACCACAGAGCAGGGGAGAGGAATGGACCTACACAGTGGCAAGTTTCCACGTTTCACTTCACGGGCTAAAATCCTGACCTACATACACCGTTAGCATAAGGATATATATTCTGATCTCTAGAGCCTGCTAGCAGAAAACCGCCACACAGAGAAAGGCTACTGGAATTAGTTAGAACAGGGTCCTTATACACCAGTGAGTTAAGACATGCAAGGAATGTCAACTACAGAGTGAACTCTTGGACGAGCACTTGAACAACCCATAAAGGTTCCCAAACTTGGCCCGAGGACCCTAGTAAATGCAGGCTCCACAGGCTCTAACATCGCATGCTGCTGTCTAGGCCTACACTTAGGGCTGTACCAAGGTTAGACCACCATGTAACTGCTCAATGTTTCACACTGCCTGGGGGGGGGGAGCTTACTACTTAAACTGTATGCCAGGTTTAAAATCTTCAACACATAAATACATATTCATTCATATCTTTCATATTCACTCAGTTACCTTCAAGTAAACATGACAATAACTTTTCATTAAGATCTAGAGACTGAGCTGGAGAGATGGCTCAGCGGTTAAGAGCACTGACTGCTCTTTCAGAGGTCCCGAGTTCAACTCCCAGCAACCACATGGTGGCTCACAACCATCTGTAATGGGATCCCATGCCCTGTTCTGGTGTGTTTGAAGATAGCTTCAGTGTACTCACATACATAACATAAATAAATTTTTAGCCAGGCAGTGGTGGCGCACACCTTTAATCCCAACACTTGTGAGGCAGAGGCAGGAGGATTTTTTGAGTTCAAGGCCAGCCTGGTCTACAGAGTGAGCCAGGACAGCCAGGGCTACACAGAGAAACCCTGTCTGGAAAAACCAAAAAAACAAAAAACAAAAAACAAAAACAAAAAACCAAAAACCAAAACCCCAAAAAACCCGAAAAAAACAAAAAAACCCAACCAACCAAACAAACAAAAAAAAAACCAATGTTACACAAGATGACAAAAGCCCATGTGACTCCAAGCCAAGGAGAAGCCATGGCTAAGACCTTTTGACCTGATGGACACAGACTAGGAGCCTTTGGTGGTTGTGTGAGACGTGGTCTCGCTGGAACCCCGACTGCCTTTGATTTCCTTATACTCTTTTTCAAGCCCCCAATGCTGGGATTAGAGGCTGTGCGAGTCCCCACATTTGGCTCTGACTGGAAACTTGCCTGCTGTTGTCTGCTTGCTCTAACAGCTTTCCTGAAGACAGACCCAAAGTACATGACTTGGAATGTTCAATCTGAATGTATGTGAAGTCCAGCACTGTGCTTACCTGATAACCACGGACCAGGGTTGTCTGTAATTCTTTCAGGATGTACTGCAGAAAGTGCACGCCCAGATCTTCGATTATTTTGGAGAGAGTGCTGCGTGCAATGTCTCTGATTTCCTGTGCTCTGTTCTTCAGGAGGACACACACTTTCAGCAAAATACTAGAAAATTCAAAGTTGAAAAATAACTAAGCATGTCACAGAAACAAACAAAAATATGCCCATCTTTTTGTCTCTTAATTATTCATAACCTGAATTCCTAGTCAGGATTTGGAGTTATAGCTAATCATGACAGTACTTCTCTTCCTGACAAAACAGACTTACAAGCCAGAAGGAAAAGAAGCAAACTTTCAGGTTTCTCTGAACTCCTCTCACTTGTCACACTCGTACCTGGGCAGGTTGGCCTCCATAACTTCCTGTGGGAGGGACCGCATCAGCTTGACCATGGCAAAGGCCAGGGGCACACGGACCACCTCCTCGTCATTCACGACCTTTGACTTGACCAGCTTGTGCTCTTCTTCTCTTTTGGTCTACAAGAAAAGTTTAGGGGAAATTCAAAGAATATGGACCACGAAGACGTGCCAACGCTGTCTCCTCTGACTGCTGTCCAGACCTAGGGGCTGGCTACACACAACTTTCTAGACCCCTAACTTCATATCTGAAAGACAAGTTTTCTATTTTGAGCCCACTGCTAGTTTATTTTCTTGTGTGGTGTGTGTACACAACTGGGGGCCAGAGTTGAAGCCAGATGTCCTGCTGCAAACCTCAGCCATCTTCTGTGCCTGCCATGCCCACCCTCCTCACAGCACAGGTGGTGTAGACATGAGGCGCAGCCACTTCCAGGTCTATACATGGTGCTGGGGGATTAAACTCAGGGCTCCATGCTGTGCAGCACGGGCTCTGTTAAAGCTGTTAACTCTGCTGCTGCAACGCAAGACAGCGGCTGTGCATTCTACTATGTATTACGTATTAGACTGCAGATGTATATAACACCTAATACACATTAGATATTAATGTACATATTAGAACCCCCCCCACACACACACAAAGCAGTAACATAGTTACAACGCATGGGGTTCCTTTGTTGGCCTATGTTTTATACCAAGAAGGAAAGGCTATGGAAAATAGACAGAAAGGTATATGAGAACATGCTGTTAAATGTTATCCCTGTCAAGCAGGAGAAGATGCAGCTCTCTGTTGGAACACCGTGTCTGCTTAGGCTGATATTTAAATAGTACAGAAATAGCCAGAAAGCAGAAAGGGCACACCGATTCTGTGTCAGTGGCTGTCCTTGGAAAACTCATCTTTTCATTTGCAGATAGAAAAAGCAGTGCAATGGCTGTAGCAGGAGACATGTCAGGTTACTGGGAGAAGAAACTATGAAATGCTGAGATGAAGGGAAACACAAGCTTCCATCAATCAGAAACCCTGAGGAGGAGCCTCGCCCCTCCCTCAGGCCCCCCATGTGTCGGGCTCATCAGGATGTAAGAGTGTGCGCGCGCACACAACCACCCACCCACCCGCCGGCCCCAATCCTCACCGCAGACGCGAGGCACTTATGCAGTCTGGGGAGGATGTCCCCAGTGATGGCTCCCTGGATGGTTTGAATGGTTCTCTCCAGCTCCTCCTTGTTCCGAGGAAGGAAAGAGACTGACTTGGGGATGCGCTCTTGCTCCGGAGCTGCTGTCCCCTCAGAAGCAGCTGCCTTGGGGCCTTCCAGTGGCTCCTTGCTGTCTGGCAGTCTCTCAGGGCCTTGTTCCTTCTCCTCCTCATCCATGTCCTCCACTTCCATGGCTTCATGCTCCAGTATCTCAGCCATCTCAACTGTGTCTGTAACAAAAGTCACCTTGAATTAAAGAAATGTCACAGCTGGGCGTGGGGGTTTGTACCTGTAATCTTATCTTAACCTGAACAGAACACTCAAGAGTCCCAGAAAGAAAGATGAAAAAGTCAGGGGCTAGCTTGCACTACACAGCCAGATCCTGACTCAGAATGATGAAGAGGGGAAGAAGGAGGAAGAGGAGGTGACGATGAAGAGAGATGAAGAGAACGTCGTGCAGCCGCCTTGTCTATCGCCTGGGCACGGCAGAGGAAGCAGCGGGAGTAAAGGCCTGTGGGCGACCTTCTCAGGGTTGAGAGTCTAGTGACTGAGACGAGGAACGGGCAGTTACAAAAGTATGTGGCCTGGCCAGGCAGGGTCACCTGAGAACACAGCTCATAAACTAAAGCGAGGCAGCTCAGTCCTGTGAGGCAAGGCCAGCCTTGACCCTGTCCACAACCATCTTAGTGAGTCACCTCACCTCCATGGGGCTCTGGATGCTTCCCAGTGACAGGGAAAGAGGCACCACCTTGCGAAACCATTTTGAGAATTAAATGAAGTAAATTCTGTAACTGCCTAAAACTTGTTTGTCATTGCACCAACTATGAAGAAGAGAATGGGGGCTATGAAGGCTGTTCTTTGCCATTTACAGCTGTGAGACTCTGTTATCTGACATCGCTGAAGCCCAGGCTCTTCTATCCAGAAAAACCCAGGGAACTCACAGGGTTCCTGAAAGGTTCCCCTCCTCAAACTCCTCTCCCGGAGTCCATTTCCCATTTCACTGTGGCTGAGCATTTTAACATACGGGACTAAGAACCAGAAAACAAAACCCTTGGCTCGGCATCATGACGGACTGTAGTCAAAGATGCCCTTCACCCTCAGCCTGGCCTGTGGAGCTCCCCGTACTGGGTGGGTCCAGTGTTTACTCAGGCTACTGGGGGACAGGAGAACTGGTAGGTCAGGGTCTGGGCTGTGCCTTTGTGTGATGGGCATTCTGCGGTGTCACTCTGTCACACTCTGGCATGACAGCGCAGCACAGGCTGCTGAGAAGGACGCACGTGGGACAAGAGCTGTTCCTTGAGGGCCTGATGGTGGTCGTGGATGACTAATCCTGAGGCAGAGAAATAGTACTCTGTCTGGGCCCAGAATCTCACTGGTGCTCACAGACTGCCTGCCACATATTAGGGAGACAGACCTCAAGGGGACAATCAGCAGCTCTGATGTTTGCGTTATATGCTTACTGTGTTTTCTGTATAGGTAAACAAGTTGTTAAAGGAATATGATATTTGCTTCAGTTTCTTCCTGACTCGGTAACTGGACCTTACTACAAAATGAAGAAAAAGCAGTATATTTTGCCATCTTTAATTATCATAAATTATCAAGGAATAAAATGAGAACCTAGTTTAAGAAAGTTTCAAAACGTACTTTGTTCACTTTTAAGATTTCCCATTTGTTCTTCAAGAGTTTTGTAGTCAAAATGGAATGCTTCCAACACGATCACCAGCAAACTGTGAAGAAAGTGCAGAAGTGGCGTCTGATTAGCTCTGTCATCTATGGTGGGGAGGGGGCTCAGGGACAGCAACAGTGCCACATGACTGCCACATGACCAAAACAAGCATCATCAATTACAATCACATTCACATAGTCAGTGTGAGTGGAAATCCCAGAAAGACTCATACATTACAACGACATTCAGTCAGTGGAGGTCCCAGAAAGACCCATTCAGGAAGCAGAATTTAGGTTACATTTTAAAGACAAAGAAATTGACTCTACCTGACAGCCAGTTTCTGGTTGATTTGTCCTGACTGCAAGACATGGATGAAATGTTTCAAGTAATAGACATATGCTGGCCAGGACAGGTGTCTGCAAATGGCTCCGATAACCTCAGTGGCAGCAGTGATAATGTTTTCATGCTGTGAAATAGACCAAGAGCTTCAGTGGATGAGTGAGTGCTAAGAAAACCCAAGGGTTGTTTGGTATACTCCGCAGGACAAGAGGCCATCGGCTACTGCAGAAGGAATTTTAACACCTCCAGCTCTTTCACAAGTGATTTACCAACCACTGTTAACAACACACTGTATGCTTGTCAGGTAAGCTGCCCTTCCTTCTTTTCCCATGCTAACCCCAGGAAAGGATGGTATCAACTGAAAGAATATTACTATTAATGCACTCTGAACCCTTTGCTGCCCAGATCTTCCAGACGAGTTCAAGACTATTGGCAGGGAGTGAAAAAAAAAAAAGGTTGTGACCAATGTAAAAAACCACACTGCTACACCGCTACACTCTTGACGGCTTCAAACCTTAAACTAGGAAAGCGGACAAAAATGTGATTCCTGTGGCTAGACTCTGGATGTCAATTACAGCAGGACTAGGACAGTGTTCCCCAAGAGGAAGGAGAGGGAGTATTGTCAGGACCTGAACTTACTGTACACACAACTGTGGGGTTCCAGTGCAGGAGAAGAACCCCAAAGAGCCTAATGGTGTCTGAGTCACAGAGACAGAGGCTGGGCCCAGCAGCTGCAGTGTACAGGGTGGAGTGAGGGGAGAAGAGAGCTCGCTGCCTGAGGAAAGGCTCTCGGGTTTAAACAGAGCACTCACCAGCATAGCTGAGTAAGGGAAACCAGTCACCAGAGCCCGGCCCAGGATGGGGATACTTATACCCATCATCAGAGCAGAAAAGACACCAAGGCATAGACATGCGAACAGACACAGCAGGATGGAGAACATAGCACAGCAATCGTAAGCACGGGAGCAAATGCTCAAGACCTTTCCTTATCTGACATTTATTTATTTTTTTAAGAAGACAACTATTTATAAAGCAGTAAGAATATTTATTGTGCATTTAAAAATAATATAGAGGGGAAAAGCAAATGGTAAAAATACTTCTGTAACCAATAAGACAGCAGAGGAAAAAAAAAATCACAAATGTCAGGACAAACTAACAGAAGGAATAAGAAGGAAAAAGGAAATAAGGAGTTTGTAGATATCAACCCAACCTTATTAATAAACATGCCAGGTGCAAACTGTCTAGAACCCGTTCCCAGGAACGGACTGTCAGACTGGACATACAGCAGGGCCCTGGGAAACGCAACCTGTGAGTCACAAGTGGGTTCAAAGATAAAGGTTAAAAGATGCTACAGCAACACTGAAGAAACCTAGCTGGATTCTTTTTTTTTTTTTTTCCCCTGGGACCTGGTTTCTCTGTGTAGCCCTGGCTGTCCTGGAACTCACTCTGTAGACCAGGCTGGCCTCGAACTCAGAAATTTGCCTGCTTCTGAAAATGTGTAGCCCAGGCTGGCCTCGTGATCCTCCTGCCTCTGCCTCCTTCAGCAAATCCTACTGGTGTGCGCCACCACAACCGGCCCCAGCTGGAGTCTACTGCACGTCATTCGTCCTTCAAGGCCTCAAGTCAATGCCACAATTGGTTGTTTACTGGCTTTTAAAGCTAGAATTTAAAGACCTTTTAAGGATGAGTTTGGTGGTACAGGACCATAGTCTTGCAACTAGGGAGGGAAGAGGGCTTTAAATTCAAGGCCAGACTGGGTAACACAATAACACAATGACACCCCCCCCCACACACACCTCAAGAATAAGGAGAGAAGGAAGAAGAATGTCCCCTTCCTGGGTGCCTCACACCTACAGTCCCAGCACTTGGGAGTCTGAGACCAGCCTGCACTCCCACAGTGAGTTTTAGGGTAGCACTGAATAGTGTGAGACCCATCTCCAAACAAACCAAAAAGCCAGAAACCAAGGAACCAAACAAATGCAAACACGCCTGCCACGAAGCGCACAAGCTGGGGAGTTTCGGTTCAATCAAGGTTAGCCTGGGGACACAGTGAGACCCTTCCTCATAAAGCCAGAAGCCATTTAAACTGGTTACTACTGCTCATGCTTCTTAAACTAGTGGCTTACCTTGAGCATTTTCTCATCAAGAATTGGAGCCATGGCATAAGGCATGATGTAATTCTGAAGAGATTTAGAAGACAGCACAACCTGGCCTTCTAGGAGCTGCTTAGCCAGTTTCTTCAAGGCTCTTGCTCGCCTGTGGATCTAGAAAATTAGGTAATATATGCAGTGGTTACCACACAGTCTCAAAGTCACCCCTGCCTCTGCCGCAAGCACTTTTTCCATGAGAAGTTGAAAGGCAGGGAACCAGGAGAGCATGGCCGTGTGCTACGAGAGCAGATCCCGGGTCTTGCCTCCCTTTCACACATATAATCCATAGCGCTTAGGCCTGAATTCCCTTGGGGGGGGGGGGGAAGAACCAAAGGAAGTTGACACTATTATGATTTGAATTTGGCGATGCCACCAGGATACGAGACCCCCAGGAGACAATCACCTTATACGCAAATTTGCCTGCTGGTCATGCAGACAGGGGAAGGAACCCTGAAACCTTCTTGGAGCACAAAGGGCCACCGTTCCGAGGAGGCATAATTGTCTGAGCTGTAATTCTGAAGACAGAAGAGAGCAACTGTAGCTACCTGGATGTGCTTCATGTTCTCAAAGAAGTCCATCTCCGGGTCATGGGAATGAGTGAGCTGCACCAGGTCCTTAAATTCCAGTTGGTTTGGAAAAGTTTGAATCAAACAGGAAAGGATCAGGGTATAGTCATGTTGAACGCTCTGCAAGTATCACATTGAGGAACAAAAAACAAAAACAAAAGTATTTTAAAAGAATTGCCTGTTTTCTAGATAACATAAGGTAGTTGAAACAGCCATTCATATTTTAAGAAAACCATTTCTTCCACTGTAAGAAAAGGAAAGAAAAAAAAACTGCGTAAAATAAAAACCTCAGAAAGCTCGTGACAATTGGTAACTATTTTAATTATTCATACTAAACCCACCTGCTTTTCAACAGAAAAGACGGGGAACACCCGTAGACAGAAGTAATGAGAAGTCAGTTACAATACCTCTGCCTGGCTCTTCAGCCCCTTCCTCAGTTTCTCCAGGAGTGTCCGGTGAATGATCTCCTTATATTCCTTCTCGGTGACATTCAGAGCGGCTAGCCTTTTGATGACACTTGTCAAGCATATGCTGGCATTGTCACTTAAAGACATGTCTCCTATCTGAAAAGGAGAAGAAACAAGTCTTCCTACTGCTGACTTTTATCTAGTAATACAAGAGTGTTATTGTCCTGGAAATCAAAACCCTGTTAGAGCTACCGTGCCAAACCCTACTAGGAAACGCCCGAGAGTGCCTCATGGTTTAGAGAGAGGCAGACGGAGGATCATGACCACAACGTGGGATTCTGGACACACACTGAGCCGTGGTCTTCATTTCAGGAAGTGCTGTGGAGTACTTTCAGACCAGCTTTGCCTCCCAGAGCAAGCGGAATAGAAGGTTCACTATAGCCAGATTTTGATTATTAGGTTGTCATGAAAAATGGCAGAAAGAGGAACATTTGCCTGGTGTAACTTAGATTAAAGGCCCCAGAGTTTAAGAATGTAGTGAGCTAGTAAAGCAGCATTTCTGCTGCTGTGAGTACTGCAGGTTAGCTAGCTGTCAAGCTTTGAGGATTCTTTAGTCTCTCCCTCCCATCTTGAGGAGTTACAGATGCATGCTACCATATCTGGATTTTTCCATGTGTCCTGGGGATTGAACTCAGGTCAGTCTTGACTGGCAAGTGCCCTTCCCGATGAGCCACCGTGCTGGCCTTCAATGGGTCTCAGAAGAGTCAGAAAGCTGTGCAAGCATCCCGGGTCTGTCCTTCCCTCCCTACAGCTCTCAGCAAGCTGTGATGTCACAGGATGGGAGGCTATGCTGAAGAGCTGGAGGCAGGAGGATCCGTGACGCTGAGGCCAGCCTGCTCTACATAGAGTTTCAGGCCAGACAGAACTCCACATGGAGACCTATTCTATAAACACCCTCACCAAACCAAAAGACAGGGTCTTGCTCTGTAGACCAGGCTGGCATCAAAGCCACCGTCCTGTCTTGCTTCTCAGTGGTGAGTTACAGAGCATGCTGCCGCACCCAGGCCAGGCATCCTGTGGTGTTTTTTTTTTTTTTTTTTTTTTGAAGTGCTTCCATGTATTTATTAATTAACACTTTCAGTCTTTCAAATCATGAGAGGAACACTAGTAGTTCACTAAACAAAAATGTCTGCATTTAAAAGAAATTTTATCCTAAAAACTTCTTGTCTTCTTTACAAAACCAAACTTAGGAATTAGGTCGCTGTATTTGGGAGTGTACTATTAAACAGCCTAGGTGTCTGCTGTGAGCCTCACCCACCTCCATATTATAGAAACAGTTGTGCATCACGGCGATGAGGTAGTCCACGTCCACCCTCTGCATCGCCTTTATGTTGGAGGTGATGGTCTGGAAGGCTGAGAATCGAACGTCAAAGTTGATGTCATCCAGATGTCTTTTATCAAAGGCATTAAGCTACGAGAGACGATGGTACAGCCATATAAATAGAGGGATTATATCAATATTAATAAACTAATACTTTTGAAGCCAAAGAGAAATAAGATTTCTTTCTTACCTTTGCGATATCTGTAATATATTTTAGTCCACTTTCAAAATCAGACAGACTCTGAAAGGAAAGGACAATGTGTTTATTTTTTGAGTGTGAGGAGGCAGCATTTCTGGCTGTGAGCAGCACAGTTAGTAATGGACGACGCTGTCACTCCCCTGATCTCCTCAGCCTCTGAGTCACTCCACTTCATATGACCTCACACTGGAACAAAGGGGCTGGAACAAACATTCCACCCCAATATTTATGGGGTAGAAAGAAACAGCAATTTGGGATTAAAAAAAAAAAAGAATTGCATCACATACCTGGAAAACAGTGCAGAGCAGCTGTCTTGACAACTTGTTCTTAATGACGGAGAAGAGTTTGGCGAGAGGTCTGAGGAAGTGTGTGGGATCCAGACAGTGCTGTAACAGGTTCTGCACTGTCACCAGGATGTCAAGCTCTGTGTCCTGAGGTCAAAAGAAACTGTATTTCAGTATCTCATAAACCTTCTCTCTCTCTCTCTCTCTCTCTCTCTCTCTCACACACACACACACACACACACACACACACACACTCTCGCTCTCATGTGCACGCACACACATGTGCACACACACTCTCTCATCTCATGCAGGCATCTTTACATAGTTTGAGACCAGGTTTTGATACTTCTAACAATCTTTTTTTGCCTAAGTGCTGGGCTTACAGGTATGCGCCATCACACCAAGTTCAGTTTGTATTTTATGGTAGCATTTGAAATAGTTATGATTAAGAATTGAAAAAGTTATTTCATGGTAGTTTAAAAAATTAGCATTGTAACTTAACACAGAATCTATAATGTCACAATTTCTTCCTTTCATTCAAATAAAGAATACATGTGCTTTTGAAATACTCTTAGGTTATCCAATCCCAGCAGTGCTAAGGGCAGGAGCATTCTGAGGAAAAGCCGCCCTCCTCACTGACTGCAGATCCCTGGGCTGATATTCACATGACTACCTGGCTCACGACTGACTCCTGAAGAGCTCTTAAGTCAATGAGGGCTCAGAAACTTGTGTTTGATTATTGAAGGAGAGACTTTTCACTCAATTTTTCCATTGTGATCTATATACTGCACTTCCTGGGTTCCACTGTTGTTCAAAAAAGGGAGAAAAATCATGAAATGGAGAAGCTAGATGAGGGGACAGTTTTACTGAGGTGCAGAGGATGATGGCCCACATCCCCCTCTATCTCAAATGTTTTACTTCTTAAACAGCCTGAAGTTTTCTGGAACATACTCAGGATTTAAGCAATAAAATTCCCTACACAAGTAAGCCTAAGACAGCACTCTGCACTCTGGGCGGTACCTGAGCAATGCTGCCCCGGAGGAGGAACGGAAGGAGCAGCGTGATGAGGAGAGAACACTGCTCTCTGTCTTTCATAAACTTGCTTATCCTAAAGAGGACAAATGGACAGACACGTTAGGAAGATGTGCAGGAAGAAGAATCTCTAACAAGCTAAACTGCAGAAAACCAACAAGTGCATGCGCAGTGGGTGCTCTCACCCTGGTACTGCTGTAACTCTGACAGTATCTGGGTGTGTGGGTGGTCCTGATGTGGGTGCTGCCATCTGCCAACTCAGCCTTTCTTGATTTCACAAGGAAATATTCTCAGGCACCACCACAGAAGGTTTCACACATGATATTTCAATGCTGTTCCCTTAACAGCAAAGTGATAGAGGAATTCCTCTGTCTCATTTTGCTTAGAGAAAAATGGAGACCAGATGAACAGCTGCGGTGTGCCTGGGAAGCAGCCGAGGGTAGGTGACACTCTGGCCATTCTGAGCCTAACGGCCTGTCATGGTTCCACCACATCGCCCGGGATGAATTGCGGCAAGCACTTAGCCTCAGAAACATGAGTAAAACATTCCAGCTTCTAGAAGGTCCTAATTTATCATTTTTACATTGCTGAGAGTAATAAAAAGCTATCGGTAAGTTTAGTAACTCTCACATTAAAATTTAGGATAAAATAGTTTCTTATTACTAACTTTGCCCTTTCAGGAACTGATTATATATTATTAATTCTACTGCCAAAGTCTTTAAAAAGCCAGGCTTGAGTCTTCATGCAATTTGTTCTTCCAAGTATTTTTAGTGATCTAACAAAGCTTGAGACTCTGATTAAGCAGATATGCAAAGGAGGATCAATCAAACTGTTTGTTTGATTGGGGCCTGGAAGATGCAGCGTGCATTCCACGCAGAGCTACACTCCCGCCTGTCCCTCCCACTCCATTCCACTTTCTTTCTTTGGGCTGGTGTTTAGTGCTAGAGATTAGACTCAGGACCCTACAAACATTAAAGACTCATTCTTTCTAATTTGTTGAAAAGTTAACTGAAAAGCTAGATTAAGGTTTAAACCTTTAAAGCACGTATGCTAATCTCCCTGTTAGTGCACATCCGCCACTTACTTGGAAAGAAGGCCGAGCTCCTTACTGACTTGAGCCCTGTTCTTTTTCTTTTTCACCTTTTCTGTGTTTATTGTGGTTTTGCTGAGATACTGAAGAATTGCAGGCACATGCGGCAGAATCAGTCTCCCTCCTACAGTGATAGGCTCTGAAATAGTGAGGTCTCAATTACCTCTTCTCATTATTATATAAGATTTTCTTGATGACAAATAAGGAAAGCATCCAATTATTAATGAACATTTACATTTCAACTCTAGGGGCTGCTGAGATGACTCAATGTTAACCAGAGCACTGGCTGCTCTTCCAGAGGTCCTGAGGTCAATTCCCAGTAAGCTCGTGGTGCTTCATGACCATCTAGGATATCTGATGCCCTCTTCTGGCATACAGGTGTACATGCAGACAGAGCATTCATACATTAAACATACAACCCAAAAAACACATTTCAACTGTAAACACTAAATAACCTTTCTTCTTTAAATAAGATACATCAGTAGGTAGATTAGAAATATATGTAAGAACTGGAGGGTATGGAAATCATTCCTTACAGTACAGGAATTGTCGGGCTGCTGTAACAGGAAGAATTCAGGTGTAACAGTGGAGAACATTTCCCAGTGTCCTGGAGGACAGCTGAGACTTCCCGGCTGGAGAGGGATCTACATTCCTACTAGTGCGAAGAATTCCAGATTACACACACCTCTGAAAAAAGACACTAAGTTCTACCGACTCTTTCCTGAGAGCAACAGCTGCTACCATGTCTACGCGTCACACGCCCTGCGCACTGCACACACCTGAGTTTTCGACTACGTCGGCATACACACAGCCAGTTACCGGCAGGCTAGGCACTGCTTCTGTGGGCTCAAAATCTGGAAGGTTGAGGAGATCATTGACTATATCCATTATAATGCTAGCTGTGGCGTCCGACAGGTTCTTTGCTGAGAGAACTGCAAAGACATTGGTCAGGATATCACATTCTGGGTGCCCAGGTTTCTGTTTTGCCAGAAGAGGGAAATATCTGCAAAGAGAAAAGACATTGTAATAATCACCTTATTTCTCAGTAAGTTATGTTTAAAGCATTCCATAAGAGTTTCTACACTGATGTTAACAACTGTACATGTTTATGAAGAGAAATTACTTTAAAAATCTAGAACTCAATGGCTAATTCTAAACACTCTATAGCCATTGTATTACTTAGATTTGCATCTTTACTTAACCTTCACCACCTCTCTATGATGGAACATTGTTTCACATTACAGATAACTAAGGGCAGACCTGTTATAGCCACCAAGCTGTCGTAAGCAGCAGCAGGGCTGAGACGAGTTTTACACATGTTAGGAGTACTGTCTCTTACTGAGCTATATCCTCATTTCTAAAATAATTGGGGGTTGGGGGAGCAGTTTTGAGAAAGGGTTTCTCTGTGTAGTTCTGGCTGTCCTGGAACTTGCTCTGTAGACCAGGCTGGCTTTCAAACTCCTGCCTGTGCCTTCTGAGTCCTGAATGCTAGGATTAAAGGAGTGAGCCACCACAGCCCAGCAAGAGGAACATTTTTATGAAATAGTTTTTGACATACATATTCACTAACTCTTTCTTATACAGCTAAATATGTACGTCTGTGGCTACTGGAACTCTAAGGTCAGTCAGCCTCCCCTGGAGACATTTTCCAGGTGTGTACTACACACAAAAGGGAAGCAGATAGAGTGACAGACAGCACAGGAAGGACTCTGGTAAGCAGACGTAGGTCCCCTGGAAGGTCAGAAATGCTTGGAACACAGGCCGTCTCTCCAGCCTAGCATCTACTTTCTGGGTGTGGAGGAAGAGGTGGGTGGGTAGGGAAGGAGAAACTTCAGGACTCAATGAAACGACGTCCAGTGTGGATGAGCACCCTGAATAAGGGACAAAATAAAGAAAGGCTGAGCTGTGCTAGACCATCTTCCTGGACTAAAGCCCTTGGTAACTTGTTTGTATACATCACTATAAAACCTTTCTCAAACTTAAAAAAAACACTGCTAGCCGGGCGGTGGTGGTGCACACCTGTAATCCCAGCACTCTGGGATGCAGAGGCAGGCGGATTTCTGAGTTTGGGGCCAGCCTGGTCTACAGAGTGAGTTCCAGGACAGCCAGGGCTACACAGAGAAACCCTGTCTCAAAACAACCAAATCCAAAAAACAAAACAAAACAAACAAACAAAAACCACTGCTTCAGGGCTCAGAAGAAAGTACAAAATCCCCTATCATACGGGGAGATAAGGAAATTGAGTCTTTTTCCTCTTAGCAAACAGGTTTTCCCACTAGTAAGAAAGAACAGATGACGAAAACAGTGTTTTGGGGTTTTAGGGAAAGTCCATTTAATAAGAAAGCATTCACACCGTAAAGGTGAATGATGTAAAACAAAACAAAAACTGAAAAACTAGTTATACACTAGGGTTCCAATTCTGTAAACACCAATGGATAGCATCACCAGATCACACCAAGGCTTTACCTGACCCAGGACTTTTACAAGGAGACAGTGATGGAGAAAGTCTAGAGTGCTCCCAGGCTCCAAAGTCTCCAGCTCAAGCAAGAACTGGGAATAAGGCACAATCGACCATCAATAAACAATGAGTGTTTTTCAGGAAAGCATGCCAAAACATGGCAAATTTATGTGATGATGTCATTCTCGTGTGATCTGTATTCTGCTCCTTTCTTGGCCAGGTCAGATGAGATGGCTGAGTCAATGACCACATAGGCGCTGGAGGACCGTGCCTAGCAACTGTCATGCCTAGACGTCAGCTTTGGACTTTATACTATAATTTCCATTTCTATCACATTAGAAGGTGAATTTTACCCACGCTCCCACTTTTTATTGTGAAGTATTCATATATTCCAGCCCTCTTCTGCAGCTTTGGACAGTCCAGGCCACAGTTAGGTTTTCCTTAAGAGCTCACTCTAAGAACACGTTAGAAATTGGTGCTGCAGAAGGTGAGGTCAAATAGAGGTCTCTGAGGCCAGGAAGGCAGGGCGGAAGGAGGGGCAGAAAAACACTGGGCAGCAGGGACCACTGAGCCTTGGGACTCTACTGTACTCTAGGGTGACACAGGGTAAAGGTACTGTGGATTTCTAATAGCCTGCAAGAAAGCCTACTAAATGTTTTTACTAGAAGGAAAAAATATTTGAGTACATGTGTTCATCCTGATTTTATACTACGCAATGCATTCATGTACTATAACATACTTCATAAAAAATTTATGTACGTATCCTAGATATTTGTTTTATCTCATAGTCATAGATAAATATATTTATAAGCATTTTCTTGGGATACATCATACATATTTTGTAAGTCCATTAGTTTTCTTAAAATTATGTATTTTGGGGGCTGGAGAGATGGCTCAGCGGTTAAGAGCACTGACTGCTCTTCCAGAGGTCCTGAGTTCAAATCCCTGCAATCACATGGTGGCTCACAACCATGTGTAATGGGATCCGCTGCCCTCTTCTGGTGTGTCTGAAGAGTGACAGTGTACTCACCTGCATTATATAAATACATCTTTAAAAACAATATGTATTTTGAGACCTTTCCATGTTATTCAATTGCTTTATCTGTTGTGGCTGCACTTCAGTGGCTCACTGTATGGCAGAAGGTCCTTAGACCCGTTTGGACAAGACTGGCTAAAACACTGTTCCTTTTGAAAGGAAGGAAGAAGTCTTACCTTGCATTTCTGCTCCAGATGCTAATTAGTTTCAACAGAGGAGTAGGCGAATACTGACTCTCAGATCCAAGCCTGCAGATCTAGGATAGAAGATAAAGGCAATATAAATCACAGACTTACGGAAGAGATGAGAGCAGTGGTAAGCAGGGTGAGGAGCACAGTGGAGGTGGAACAGACCAGGGCAGAGAGCACACAGGACAGATGCGGGGACTCTGAGGGCAGAGAGCACACAGGACAGAAGCGGGGACTCTGAGGGCAGAGAGCACACAGGACAGATGCAGGGACGCAGAGAGCACACAGGACAGACGCGGGGACTCAGAGGGCAGAGAGCACACAGGACAGACGCGGGGACGCAGAGGGCAGAGAGCACACAGGACAGATGCGGGGACTCTGAGGGCAGAGAGCACACAGGACAGATGCAGGGACGCAGAGGGCAGAGAGCACACAGGACAGATGCGGGGACTCAGAGGGCAGAGAGCACACAGGACAGATGCAGGGCAGCAGAAAAATAACAACAACAGAAAAATGTGCATCATGCACAGAGTGTCTCCATACTGGAACCAGCTATTTTGGGTTCCAAATGGTCAGAAATGACTGAATTTACACAGCCAGAAACTATTCTCAAAATCAAGCTCCTCCCATCACCTTCTTAGGTAGCTAACTACATTAGTTACCATGACAACCGGTCACAAGCAGAGACATCAGTAAAGAAATGCAGGACCAACAACGCACACCTTCCCTATGTTTGTTAGCGGAGGGGCTAAGGTAGTTAGGTCACGCCTCTTTAAGGCACACAGTCATATTCAAGTTAACCTTCGGTATAAATGCTACTGATTCTCTGATCTTTAGGTCTAACTCAGTGTTCTAACAACCTGCAGCAATGAGTCTTGATGTAAGAAAGAGTAGATGGCATTGATGTCTCGGTGGTAGACTATGCGGGTAAAAAAATAAAGGGAGAAGTAGAAGGGCCAGGCAGACATAGGAATTCCCGTTTACCTGAGGCCAAACTGTACCATGAAACACAGCATCAATCTCTTCTGCTCTGAACTGATAGGTTTCCCAATCCAAAAAGATATCGCTGACCATCTTGATTCCCAGACGTCTTAAATTTTTCAGTGGGTTAATAAACCTCAGCTGTATCTGTAAACAAAGACATTTTTCAAACATAAACATCATACCCCCCCTCTCTCCCCCTCCCCTCCCTCCCTCCTTCCCTTCCTGGTTTCTGCAGAGAGACGCTCTTGCTCGTGTGGCAGGAAGAGACTCGGGCTGGAGGAGATGCTCAGAATTTAACAGCACTGGCTGCTCTTGCACAGGACCCAGGCTCAGTTCCCAGCACCCACATGACAGCTCACAACCAACTCTAACTCCAGTTCTAGGGGATTCGATGCCCCCTTCTGGCCTCTGAGGGCATTGCATGTACACAGTGCACAGATATACAGCCAAAACACTCATATACATAAAACAACAATAAAAATAAACAGATGTGCCTGTGTAGAGACACAGAGGCTGGAGAGTCAGAGCAAACGTTAACAAGACATGTCTCCTTTCTCGTGTAGAATTATTCACAAGTCTCCATCAATGGCATTATAGACACAGTCCATACTTATAAGAGGGACTGAAACTTATGTATACTTCAACAAGTGAGGGGCTTTACAAGCCGGGAAGAATTTCCACTAGACTATTAAAGAAGGAACAGGTTCCGACCTGGAGAGGAGAGAGGAGGGCCTCAGTGATGCCTTCTAAACGAACAATGGCAAAAGCCCAACAAACAGACAGGACTCAAACTCAGACTCCCTTTCTACCTGATCACTATATCGTGGTTGTTAGATATTTAAATGGCAGCACTTTTATATATGACCTTATTTACCTACAGCTTTACCTAAGAATCATCCTGAAACTTAGGGCAACAAAGAAAATCCTCTTATGTAGTTAATGCCCTTTTTTCCCTTTTGGTTTTACAAGACAGGATTCTTCTATGTAATCTTGGCAATCTTAGAACTCACTCTGTAGACCAGGCTGTCTACAGAGACTCAGAGATCTACTTGCCTCTGCCTCCCCAGTGCTGGGATTCAAGACATGTACCACCACCAAAGAATGTCAAGTCTGTTTCTAAGACACGAGGAATAAAACTAAGGGAAGTTACTTGCCAGGAAAAGACAACGCTAATCAACAGAGATATCTAAATACACAGCAAGTCACTTTAAGTTCAAGTGACTACAAACAAGGATACTCTTAACTTGCTGCAGAAGCACAAGGATCAGGAAGACACCTCACACAGGTGGGCCTGGTCTGAGCACCTATTTGCTCTTAGCTGCAGAGGAAGGAACAGGCAAACACGAGAAGTCACACGGTTCCAGACACTGATCTGCTTCCACTCCACTGGGAACAGTGATGTCCCTTGAATCAGGTTTGGTAGGAGATAAAAACGATAACTGATACTTTTAAAAAAACCTAGTATTGTGATCATGTGGAGCAAACAACAAACCAGTGTTAGGAAACAAGACCTCAAACAGATGCCCCAGTCTGCCCCATCCCAGCTTCTCCCCAGGGGCAGGACGGGCACATTCTATCTATTTCTAGAACAGGAGTTCCAGCTGTCCAGCTTACTCCACAACTGGTGACCAAACTAGATGAAAAGCTGGAAATAGGCAGTTGAGGATTTTATATATATTTATCTAGGAGCCACTGCTTCAATGTACAAACACCACAAAACCATTTACAACCTAACAACACACACTGCAGGCCAGCCAACACCCTGAGGCTATCAGAGTCATAAAGAACAAGTGTGCATATAACTGAGCTCAAACACAGGACTCACTAGGCCTCTAAGAGGAAGGAATTCCTCGGACTTGTTTAAAAGAGCAAGAAGCTAGCTCCACCTCCGTGAAAGAGCTTAACACCTCACCGACTAATGAGCCATGAAGCTGCACAAAATGATCCCCTGAGTTACCTAACGGTGGCCCGGGAGCCAGGCCCATTACTGAGTAACTTCTAAGTTAACTCAGGTCCAAAGGATGCATCTTTATGAAACGTGACACCCTTTATGATATAACAAGCGCAGACGCTTGCTTCTGTTTGCTCTACAGCACAAATGCAAAGTCTCATCTTCTCTATGTGTGCACAGAAAATTTTCCATGGCCTCTTTTCCGTGTCACCTTTGGCTTCTCCACGCCAAGCCTCTTTCCCACAAAGCAACCAAGGCGTTTTTTTTCCCCTTTTGATTCAGGGTTTTACTATATAGCTTTTGTGGTCCTAAAACCATAGTATATAGATCAGGCTGGCCTCCAACTCAAGAGATCTACCTGCCTCTGCTTCCAGGGTGCTGGCCAGCACACCTGGATAAAATAGCAATTTTTTTTTTAATGTGTAGTAGCCCAGGCTAGCCTCAAACTCATGATCCTCCTGCACCTTCCTCCTTAAGTGAATCCCACAGTCATGCCCAACCTAGTGTCTTTATCATCTCCTTGCTTACGGCGTGTCAGGAATCCCCAGCATGCAGTATGTTCATACGTTCATGTAAAGTCCACGCTGGGTCACCAACCTTGTTTACGGGATGCTTTCTGTTCACTGCACTCTCTCCTCAGAACGTAACTGTACTACCTCAGGGGTCAGTTCTGCTGGACCATTTCATCATCAAGGCTGATTTATGGCTATCCAAAAAGCAGCTTAAAATTTTGGCAACCAACTTCTACTGAAGACTGCATTTGGAAGGCACTGGGTATATGATGAATCAACAGAGATGATTTTCTGACAAACTGAAATTTATGACAGACTCAAAGGCAAAATCTGAGGCTGGATCTTTACTTCAAATCTCAAGTGCTCCGAGAAGCCTTCAGTGCATTATAAAGTACATACCTCCCCATGTTCTTCAAAGCAAGCTCAGGGCCAGACTGCTATTTTATCAGAACAGGTTTGGAATACAATTCAGCAAAAAACCCTGTAGTATTTGCCTCTCACTAGTCAGTCAGATAACTAACCACTCCTGCTCACCACAGTCCTCATTTATTCAAAACACTGCACCGGCTTTAGTGTGAACTTCTAAAGAGTCTGTGTGGCTCTGTCTCAACATTAAGGGTTACAGAAGGAAAGACATTAGTGACTCCAATCCAACTCCCAAGAAAAACGCTCAGGAGCAAGCGTCTACCGTGAGCCTCTCACCTTCTCCCGCTGGTCGAGGATATGGGAGATGGCTGCTGTCATGCACAGCAGGATCTGCAGGATCTTGGGAAGGTATGCACTGATGAGATGACTGATGTTCTTCAACACAACCTCCAGGCTATTCAGGACGCCGTGCTGACGCCCCACGGGAAGAACTTTAGACACATCCAAATCCTCTACTGCCTGGATGACTGCAGAACAGCAGTCCCCTAGTGAGACAGACGGAGAGGATATGCCACACAGTGAAACGTTACTCTGCTGCTGACCACGGCTTCCTCCCCAGCTCCCTCAGCAGTGCGGTTTCTCTAGGGATGTGTTATTTCTGGGGGCCAGCACTCTTTCCTCTGGTACTATCTCCCAACTCTTACCAAATGCTCAGTGAGCTGTTACTGTTCACATTTCAGATAGGGAAACTGAGGGATAAAGAAAGATAAAGGAGTCTGAGAGCTGACTATGAGTATAAATCTCACCCAATTTTATTAAATTTCTTTTTTGAGACAGGGTTTTTCTACTATGTAGCTCGGGCTGTCCTGGTACTCATTATGTAAGCCAGGCTGTCCATGATCTATCAGATCTGCCTCCCAAGTGTTGGAATTAATGGTATGTACCACCACACCTGGCTCACCCAATTTTAAAAAATACTATTCCTGAACACTGAAGTTACTGCGCTATGCTGGGTTTGGTGATTATCTGTACCCCCTCCATCCGGGGGCTACCCACCCAACACAACACAGGTGCTCAGTAGGGCCACTCATCTGTACACTGAAACTGAAACAAAATGCATTACACTACCAAAGAAATATGTATGCTAGACTAAAGTCAATCAATTGTGGAACTTGAACAAAGGATTTTAATTTCAGAAAAGGTCTGAGTTCAAATCCTACCTGTACTAGTGCTTTCACTTGTAAAGTGGGGACAGTCACATAGTGAGAGCTCCTGTGTTTGTTTTAAATGTCAACCGAGGCTTGCAATGTCATGTTAAAGCAATGGCTCAACGCGCCTAGTCACAGCAAGTCCTCACTGTGATAACACCACAGGCTACGACAGGAGAGAGCCAGACCTTAGCCCGCACTATCACACACACTGCTCCACTGCTTTCCCCCTGAGCCGAGGATCTAGGACTCAGGAGGTAGAGACGAGGCACTGCTCCACAGGCAAATGATTCTGTGAAGGAACACTTGACTAAATGGCTAAAGAATTACAGAGAGATTAAACACAGGTTACATCACTTGGAGTGGGGTACGGGGAAGCAGCTATCCCACCACAAAGACTTCCGTCCAGGAACAGCACAAGCTCAACACGGAGGTGTGCGTTTGGTGAGGGTGGCAGTCGGGACCTACCATTCTTGAAGTGTTTCACAGGTTCAGACAGCAGGTCTAAGAATAACTGGATCTCCTCAGGTTGGGTCCCCGCGAGGAACCGCAAAACAATGGCCATGCGGGTTCCCGAGGCAGATTTGCCCTGGGTTTTACTCCCTGTCTTATTCTTCATCCGCCCAAACAAGATTCTGAAAAGTCAAAGAGCATTATCCTTACACACGACAGACATGGCACTAGCTGTTTGTCTCGCTACAGGTCTGTAATGAGCATCCCCAAAGATTTCAACAGATATAAAGTCAAGAGAAAAAGAAAACAGGTATTTAGAAAACAAATAGAAAAAAGCAAAGAGAGAAAAAGCAATAAGATAGGCAAGTCAAGGGTAAGGAAAAAGGAAACCTGTAAGACAGACATTAAAAGGAATTGTAAAGAGTCTGTAAGAAAAAAGGAAACTAGAAAGATTTCAGTTAAAATCTAAGAAAAACAAAACCCAACTAAACCAGCAAAAGGTATTAAAAAAAAAAAAAAAACAAAACCAAGGGAGAGGTAGAGGGCAGTCAGATCTCCTTGTGTTCACAGCCAGAGCTGTCAAATCAAATCAAACAAACAACAAAACCACATGGAACTTATCTAGTTTTGCAAGCATGTCTTTTAAGCTTTTAAGGAAAGATACAATTTCTATGCTACAGTTTCATAGTATAGAGAGAGAAGGAAAAAGTATTTTTTTCTTTATGGAAGGTTGTAAAAGTAATGGATGGCTTAATGAGTTAGAATAAAAGCACTAACTTTGCTTTAAACATAAAACATCATTCCCACTCCCCTCCCTCCCAATAAAACTATAGCCTAGACTAACCCATAAGCAAGGAGCACAGCGCGTCACTCTTCCCTTTCTTCCCGCACTACCTATGCTGTCCTTGAGCCTGCCTCTGAGGGTTACACACCCGCGGTACCCAGCTAGCCTGGAATACATCTCTCTTTTATTTTTCAAAGACTATTCATTCATTCATTCATTCATTCATTCATTCATTCATTCATTCATTCATCTATCTATCTATCTATCTATCTATCTATCTATCTATCTATCTATCTATCTATCTATCTATCTATCTATCTATCTATCTATCTATCTATGGATTTGGTTTTTTTCAAGACAGGGTTTCTCTGCATAGCCCTGGCTGTCCTGGAAGTCATTCTGTAGACCAGGCTGGCCCCGAACTCAGAAATCCGCCTGCCTCTGCCTCCCAGAGTGCTGGGATTACAGGCGTGAGCCATCACCGCCTGGCTTTCAAAGATTATTATTATCTTATTTCATGTGTATGTTTTGCTTGCATGTGTGTGTGCCTGGTGGCCACAGAGGAAAACATTACAGACAGCTATGACCGCTGACACAGCTGGTGACCAGACAGTCCTCTGAGAAGCCTCTCAGCCTGCCAGTCACACCTCTAAACAGTTCCTCCCGATCTCCCACATCTCCTATGTGTATCCCAGGGAATGCAGCAAGACCCACAGGGCATCTACTGCGACCACTTTAACACATGCTAGCTAACAGTATTTAACATCCATTTCTCCTGAAGCTACTTTGTTTGTTTGAGATAGGGTCTCCCTATGTAGCTCCATCTGATCAAGAACTTGATATGTAGACCAGGCTGGCCTGACAGATATCAGCTAGCTTCTGCTTTCCTGGGTGCTCGGATAAAAGGTATGCAACCCTGCTAACTGCTACATTTTGTTATAAGAAGATTTACTGACAACACTTAAAACTTGAATATAATGTTTAAAGTGATTTCATATTAAAACTCCTTTAAACTATTAGAGACCTAAAGAACTTTTGTCAGAGTTTACCTTTGGTAGTTACTAATTTTAGAAATAAAAACTGAGCAATTTAAAAAAATACTGTTTCATGAATTCATTGAAACAAAACATGTTTATTCCATGTTACTATAATTAACATTTTAATGAAAAAAATAATTTTATCCCCCAATATCTCACCACTAGTGAACTAGAGGCACTGCTCTATTTTCTGACTGGCTTAACAGAAGATGGCCGGATGTTCACGCCGCCTTAGCATCTAATTCACTGGAACGGAAGGAAACTCATCCGTGTAAGAACAGGTATAAAGAAACCTGCAAGTAACTGTAGCTATTTCATTTTGATAGTACACAAAATCTCAACAATTGCCTACAATGTGGAATATGAAACTCTATCAACAAACTCTATAAACTCTGTTTCACTAAATCTATTCCTCTTGGGCTTTGCGCACTGACCTGTAACATGCATCAGTTATTGGAAACCAGTGGCTGAACAAGCCATGTAGCAATGTCAAAGGCTAACTCACCTCACCGTAAACCAAAAGGAGAGGCGTATCGATCAACTTTTAAAAAGTACTGTTATCTACCTCACGTGTTTTCAAGCAACTGGGGAGCTGTAAGCTCACAGGAACAGACCGAAGTTTTCCAAAATCTTAGTTTTCATTTTATTGTTAAAATTTAGTAACTTGAAACAAATCCTGTCATTTGTTTTGAATTGTCAAACCACTGCACTGTTTAAGGAAATTCCTGTGAAATATCTGAGTTTAAACAGAATGATACTTAATTGTTTAGGCTTTCAAATAAAAATAATGTTGCATGAAAAAAAAAAAGTGCAGGTAGTTCAGTTTGCAACTCAGGCACATCCTGAGATACACATCCCTCTGAGATAACCAGTGTGTAGCAGGAGCCTCACACGGCCTTCTGCTCAGCGCAGACCAGTACACGGTCCGTCCTCGGAGCCAACATCCACAGGGCACTACGGGAACTCAGGCTTCAATATAGCCTTATTCTTTGTTCTCCAGTGATGTGTCCATGAAGAGGCAGGTAAAGTGGAGGAGCAGCAGGACTGGAGATGCAGCTCAGCAGGTGGAGTGCCTACCCAGCACACACAGCCCGGGTCTGACCCCCGGGACTGCACAGAACTAAGCATGGTGATGCATACCTGCAATCCCAACAAGGCTTCAAGGTCATCCTCAGCTACAGAGTCTGAGGCCAGCCTGGGCTAAGGACACGCCATTTAAACAAACAAAAAGCAAAAGCAATTAAATGTTCCCATTACAACTGCTGAGAAGAATCACATGACTGTATCAGAACTGTGTTTTAATTCACACTTTAAAGCAGTATAAATACCTCATCAGAATTGGAAACAAATCTGCCCGGTGGGCCGCTTTCACTACAGTGCTATCTTCTGAGATGCTGAAATGCACGATCTCTTCCTTAAAGCTTCTGTCTTCCAGCAGCCTTTGTAAGTTTTCCCTTTCAAAAGACACAGCACAGCCGTCACTCAGTCCAGGGCACTTTCCAACGATGGAAAGAACAATATTTACAAGTACAGCTAAAATCTACAGTAAGCAGTTCATGATGAGGCTCACACCTGGAAGGAAATCCTCACAAAAATGTCTTTAAATTGCAAGAGGCAAATGGCTCAGAAGGGATTGGAGCTGGCCTGTAACCCTGATGTTTAGGAGCACATGACACAGTAGTTTTACTTCTTCGGCAGTATAATTGCAGAGATTTTATGGAATTATGTTAACAGGGCAGAGAAATGTTACCACTTTCTAAGACATGTTTTTAAATTAATAATCTCTTTTCTATTTCCTTATCTATAGACAATAATTCTACAAATATACTTCTGGCTTTCATTTCTTGCCTGGAAATAGTTATGATTACTTTGGAAGAGGGGGACTTCTTAGGCCTGTGGACATTATTTCAGAAGTGGCTCTAGGTAAAAGGAAACGCTTCTCTACCTTATGTGGCTCACCTGTAAGGGAGGATATGAGGATGTCTATAGGTCATTATGCAATCCAAGGCTATTTTCTGCACGGCTTGATCTTGGTGTAGCAACAACTAGAAATGACATGTTACAGAATAGCTTACTGAAGTAATATATACACAAACCATGAAATAGAAATTTAACTAACTAAACAGTAAGATTCTACCTTTTAAAAAAAAAGATTAAAGAGAAAATGCAACTCTGACCTGAATTCTCGGTGTAAGCCTGGATTTTAACCAACTGTGCTGGTCCTGTAACAAGGACATCCTATACTACACAGTTAATAGTCAAGTGTCAGGAGAGGACTCTGCTGCAGCTGTTCTGGTTACTAAGTTAAAACACTATTCCTATGGCCAGAGTCTTCTAAGGTCAGGCTGCTGCTGCAGAAAACCGTCCTCACATGTACGAGAAGGCTCACTTCCTCCGGACACTGCATTTCCAGTCATCTGTTCTGGAGTTGGTGATATACATTATAATTACAGCTAACAACCGTTCACATACTTGACTGCACCCCACTAAATGGATTTAGAAATGTGAGGCCCCATCATGGCTGAATTCACATGAAGGAAAGAAAGGCAGCCAGTCAGCCTTTCCTAAGATACAGCTCTGACTCCACTGTTCCTCCTCCTGGCGTGGCTGCTCAGCACCTGCTACTCCAGACTGAAGCAGACTTCAGAGGCAACTAAAGTAGTGCGAGCTAAAATTATACATTAAGATGACCTTTCAATGTGTGAGCGTGTTGACAAAATAGTAGTTAAACTCTAGAGACTGAGAACCCAGCCTGCTCTGGTAAAGAGAATGCGAGAAAAGCTGAGGGGTCAGCGTCCAGAACTTATTAGACTTACCTGGAGATACAATTCGTACAATTTGGATTCGAGATATAAGGCCCGTGGGTTTGAAAACTTAGAGAAGACTTGCAAGTGGGCAATGAGCTGCCTACACAGAGAAAGAGAGAGAGAGAGAGTTACTGTAGCAGTACAGAACAGAGGCCGTCTGGGATAACATCGCCCACCGCTTTACTTTCTGACAAGTATTCCCAAGAGTCCTCCCATGAGTCTGCTGTTAACCACCCAAGCAACATCTTAGTGATTAGGAGCGTATTTTCTGGAAACTTCAAATCTCAAGTGCAGCACCCCACAATCCAGGCTTTGCAGCACAGTAAACCTTCAGGCTGTGCGTAGAAAGGCTTAGCTAAACCAGAGCTGGAAAGAAGGTGGGGAGATCAGCATACTCTCACAGGTGAGCACAGATGCTTTGGGGACTTATTCCTTTGTGAGGCTCCACGCGTCAGAATTCACCTGCCTCTTGCTCACAGAACAAAACACGGATGGCATACAACCAGGTTTAGGTGACGATGGCGCTTGCTTGCACAGCTGACAGAACAGACAGCAAGGCTCTGGGATTGAACGGTGGGAGGAAGACAGGCCTGCCCAGGGCAAATGCATCGTCTACTGGAGCAGATGGGGAAGTGTGTCTGCCTCACTTGCCCACCTGATTCCCTAGGACACAGACTCTAGGAAGCAAGGTTACTCTCGGGGAGCACTGCTCTAGTCATACACTGAGACAGTACCAAGGTTACTCACTGGGAGCACTGGTCTAGTCATACACTGAGACAGTACCAAGGTTACTCACTGGGAGCACTGCTGGGAGCACTGGTCTAGTCATATACTGAGACAGTACCAAGGGCCTCATTGTCCACTCACCCAGTCACCTTCCCTCGTGCCAGGGTCTTATGGACTGGCTTTGTAGGTCTGCTCTGCCTGGACCTTGCAATGCAGATCAGGCTGCTTTGAACTCAGAGATTTGCTTGCATCTACCTTCTAAGTGCTGAGATTAAATGGACAGGTGTGTGTGCACAGGCATGTGTGTCACATAGCCAGCACAATTTATTCACGTTTTCAGAGATGGAACCTGGTAGCAATATGGTTTGGGTCTGGGAAGTAGATGAGGATCACTGTCAACAACTCCTACGTCCCTCTCCAAACTGCAGGGTTATGTGTGCACTCCACGCCGGCAGGGCTCATAGACTGCGGCCTGAGCAGAGCCATGTGCACGCTAGCCAAGCACCCAGCCAACTGAGCCACACGCCACGTACTCGTCACTGTTAGTGTTTTAGACAAGTTTCTTTAGAACCCTTCAGCGGACCAGGAAGAAGGCAGTTAATAATGACAACACTTCCTACACCCCTAGGGATTGTGAAAACCCCTATGCTTTCCACAAGAAAGAGCTGTAAAGAGCTACAATCTAAAGCAAGCAGGGATTCCATGATACAAGTTATGGTCAGTTATGAGAGTTTGAAATCACATAAGGTAACTTCCGTGAAGAACTAGAAGCACACCTTCAAATAGGAACAGATTCTCTCTGTGGGTAGAAACGAGGCCAGGGCCCTTGGAAAGAGCATGTGTGCAGGCCCAGGGTGAGAAAGGCCACGGTGTGACAGGATAAATGGCTTATTCATTTATTCAGCAAACACACAGCTCGAAGTAATCTTTTGCTAGGGATTATGCTGATGGAAACGGAGGAGAGAGGAAGGAGCTAAAGTCACACGCAGTGCAGCTGTGACCCTTCCTGGGCCTTTACCCACTCCTTCCCCTGGCTGACAGGTCCTTCCCTCGCCAACACTGGCATCAGCCAGGCTTCTGTCTGTCAGCAGCAAAGGGATCCTTTCCTGGGAAAGGTTTTCTCCCAGTCTTTGCCTCGACTTTGTGGTAGAAGGAAATAGTTCTTCACAGTGCTTCCAGAAACCCCATAAACATAATCTGACCAGCCATCTGACACACTCTTACGTCGTAGATGTTTGCAGTTCATCTCTGTAGCCCTGCACTCAGCAAAGAGCACTGGAGAGCTACCAAACGGGTAAATCTATAAATGGCTAGTGTTGAAACCCACAGTGAGATCTAAAAGTTTAAGAGGAGAGCCAGCTTGGCAGAGCAGACCCTCAGTCTAAACAATCTTCAGGTAAGCGTGAAGAGCCTCTGAAAGCAGGCCTTTTTTCTTTTTTCCAGTTTGGAACACCTAAGGTAAATGAATAACCAAGGGGATGGGAAGATCCTGTCACACAGTAACAAGCAGGGCTGAGGCAGAGGGAGGTGCTCACAAAGGGAGCCGCTCTGCTCTGAGGCCTGCTTCCTGCCACACAGACACAGCGCCCTAGGGGCGGGTGCCCGGCACCCTCAACTGCACCACTCTCATCTGTAAAGGACATGACAAAAAAGAGCCACATCGGCAGCTCTGCATGAGCTAAGATTCTGTGGTGAAATAAGCAAGCTAGTCAGCAGGTGTTCCAAAACAAAGCAGCAATCTTCATGGTGCCCAAGAAAGTAAAGAAAAGGGCAGAGGGATCTAGGACAGCAACGTGCAGTTTACTGGGCCATACTGACAGAAGTCTGTTCCTGGGTAGAATCAATGCCAGCAGACCCCTATAAATGGCACTTGGGTAATTCTGGGCCTATACACCTTTATCTTTGGTGTCACAGAATACCACAGTCAGTTCTCAAAGCCTGGCACCAGCATGTTTCAGAGTGAGAATCTCCAAAGGCCAACAAAACTGTCAGGAGAATCTCAGGACAGTATGTCACTAATTATCTGAGGAGTCCATCCTTCACAAAGCTATTTCCAGGGCAGACAGGAAGGACGCACTGCTCTCCCTACAAGCACACCTCCATGATCAGGTGGTGGTGGGGAACTCACTTTGCTGCAGCCCTTCTCGTCTTTTTCTTCTGGGGCGTTTCATCTGTAGGCACGGCCTCTTCCTCCAGTTCCTCATCCTCTCCAGCAGCAGGCTCTTCCTCTGCCTCCTCAGCTACCGCTCCTCGGCCTTTTCTGCGTAGATCCTGAGTAGGAGCGACTTGCAGATCTGCTGGATAATACTCATTGCTGTAAGAGGACGCATATGAGAACACAGTGAGGAGTGTGACGTCAGAAAGGATCCATGGACGGGCAGGGGCGGCGCACGCCTTTAACCCAGCACTCAGGAGGTGGATTTCTGAGTTCAAGGCCAGCCTGGTCTACAGAGTGAGATCCAGGACAGTCAGGGCTATACAGAGAAACCCTGTCTCAAAAAAACAAAACAAAAGAAAACAAAAATAAGAAAAAGAAAACAAAAAACCCAAACAAATAAACAAAGGATCCATGACACATGGGAAATGGGAACAGAAACACATACACACAGAGCTTTTCAGCCAAGCTGTTTCTATACTAGTACTCTTAAATTATTTTATTCTATGTGATGGGTGCTTTGCCTGCATGCACGTCTGTGCACCACATATGTGTTTGGTACCAGCAGAGGTCAGAAGAGGGTATTGGATCCCTGGACTGAAGTTACAGATGGCTGTCAACTACCACGTAGCTGCTGGGAACTGTACTCTGGTCTTTACAAGAGTAGCTAGGGCTCTTAACCACTAAGCCACCTGTCCAGCCCCACACTAGTGTTCTCTTCCCTTCAGTCTGTCTCACTGACAAGTCAATCGCCATCAGCAGAAGACAGTCAGCTCTATTACTTCACTGTGGAAAGGATGTGAAATGTCTACTCTGCACTGAAGTGACATCAGCCTTCTTATCTCTGCAAGCACAGCTGGTCACAAGTGGACTATATTGAAATGTAGATTAATTATATCCATGTAGATTAATGTAAAATGTTAGGACTAGGCATTGGAGAGATGGCTCGGTGGCTAAGAGCACTGACTGCTCTTCTTGAGGTCCAGAGTTCAATTCCCAGCAACCACATGGTGGCTCACAACCATCTGTAATGGGATCTGATGCCCTCTTCTGGTGTGTCTAAAGACAGCAACAGTGTGCTCATATACATAAAATAAATAACATCTTTAAAATTACAAACTCAAATAGTCAAAGTAATAGCAAGCAAAAATATAACAAAGTCAGAAACATCTTATTTTGTAATAAGCTAAAAAGGTACTTGATCAAAACCTTAGCATGAACACAGACACACAGCAGCTGTTGGCCTTTCAAAAATCAGTGAGCTGACAACTCTGGAGAAAGGGTGATCGTTTGAGGAAGTGGTGCAGAGTGGTATTCACGTGCAGAAGGATGCACCTAGACTCGCGGGTCTCCTCACTCACAGGACGGACGCAATGGAAAAGTGGATTAAAGGTAAAAGGCCGAAACAGTGCGACCGCCAGGGGAGAGAGGAAAGGCAATGGTGCACCTCAGTCAGGTGCCCAAAGCACATAAGACACAAAGTGCCACCTACTCTTAAACATTAGCACAAGGCTGTGTCACAGCACACAAGTCTTCCTCTAACATGGGTGAGCCACGTCTACTCCAGGCTCCTGTTTCTGTCCCTGCGCTCCACACCATCCTTACAGAAAGGTCTTTATCCTTAAATGAAAGGGAGATAATATCTATTGAAAGTTATCATCGTGGGACAGTTATAGTCTGCGAACACCAAAATCAACTTTCCTGGGCACAAACCTAGCTACTTTGCTAAACAGCGGCCATATCCTTTAAGAGCCCCTACACAATGCAAGAGAAAAGCCAGATACCTCTTTTCTCATAAGGGAGTGGTTTTGTGTTAACAAGGCAGAAGCTTGTGCCAGGCATGTGGGGTATTGCTGACCATGTTTTGGGGAGGACTGTGGAAGACCCTTGGAACTTTGGGCTAGAAAAGTCATTGAGTGTTTAGAGCTCAGTAGAAAGTTCTTGAGGAGCTTGAAAGATAGTGTTCAGAGTAGTGCGGAAGGTGGAGGCCTGACTTCTGAAGTTTCTGAGGAAAATTTAAAGACTCTCTCAGGGCTGCTGCTGTTTTGAATGGAGATTCTGTGGTTCTGGTCAGCTGGAACTGAAGAATCAGTCATGATTATCGAGAGACCAGCCACCATTGAAGTGGAACCTTGGCTTTACTAGGACAATTGATGCTGGCCAGCTGGAGCTGAGGAATTAGAGGTGATTAAGGAGACCAGAGCCACTGAGGTGAAATATTCCAGGAGCGCAGAGAAGCTGTCTCCAGAAGAGGCCAACATCTCCAAGTCCCTCAGGCTTCTGTTTAAACTGCCCTCCTCTCTGACAGCGGAGGCCGAATGCCTCACTCTCACACGGCCAGTGCTGACTCCCTGCTCGGACCTCCACGCACTCTCTCCTGGGATCATTCTACACTGCTCACCCAAATCTCCTTTTTGTTCCCTGGATAAGCCTGACATGCTGTGGCTTATGTCCTGCTCAATCTAACCCCTTCCCTCCTTCCCTTGTGACAAAGCACACCAGAACTTATTATTTAGTTCTAAGCAATCCTAATCACAGCACTCAGGAATCTCAGACTCACATACTCAAAACAAGACTTCAGAAAACTCTTATTCTTTAAGAGTGCATTCCTCAGCATGGAGACTATGAACAGCAAACATGGTTATGTCACTCCCAGGCAAGTATGAAACAATGGACAGGGAAAGAAACAGCAAACAATTTCCTTTGTATGCTGATCAAAGGAAAGACGGCCTTTCCTTTGTGGTAACCTGACCTATTTTCATTAGCACTATTTGTATGCTGATTCTAACTAAATGGTGAACAAAACTAACTTAGTGTTTACCTGAGGAAGTGCTTTGCAGACATGATAATGGCTTGAAACTTGACAAAAAATGTGAAATGCCCAGCCAGTGGGGAGGCTGAGACCCCACTTTCTCACTGTGCTGGGGCAGAGCCCTAGCTACTTACTTGATGAATCTTAGGAAAAGTGGGGAGAGTTCCCTGGACCGTGGCTCTACTCGCTCTGGGAATTTGGCCAAAGCTCGCCAAAGCAAGAACCGGAAGTTGGTATGGTCCAGTCGCTCCCGACAGTCGGTTTTCAGTGCCAACTGCTGCTGGTAGAGAGCGCCAACGGCTCCGTCCGGGGCTTGCTCCCAGCTTTCCTCTCCCATGGATTCGTCGTCCCTCACATCCTTCTGCAGTTCTTTCTCTGCAAGAGAAAAGTGTCACCCTCAAGACACGACGTGCGCTTTCTAGTCACACAAAGAAAACAGCAGCATCTCAGAATTTTATCACACTAAACAATTCAATAACCACGGTGTCCCAGCCCTGCAGTCTCCTGCTCATACCAGCATGTGAGGCTGCCTTTTCCAGATGTTCATAGCAGACATTCCAGAATTGCTTGTTTTCCATTCCGTGGGCATGAGAGCTAAGAGAAAAAGATCATAAAATACAGGATACGGCATGGTCTTTAGTGTGAAAAATCCCAGTAGAAAAATGTAAAAGAATCAACTAAATGTTAATTTGATTAACCTTCAACACAAGGTTAAGTCTGTTGTTTTTACACTGCCTCCATTGCAGAGACTACTTTATCATTATTCGATTGATGCACATGAATAAGTGGGCACACATGTCCCAGGCTCTGGACAGAGGAGTTGGCTCTCTCCTTCTACTGCAGGATACGAGGACTGAACGCAGGCCGTCAGACTTGTGCATAACAACTTTTACCTGCTGAACCACCTTGCCAGCACACAGAAATTATTTTCAGTCATAAAAGACTACAGAATAGTTTTTTAAATGTAATTAGATACACATAAGACTATTTAGTTTTGTTGCTGATGATACTTTAACTCACTCAGCCTTTCTATGAACTCTAAACTGGTCTAGAACCCATTATGAAGTCCCAAACTGACAATCTGCTGGCCCCACCCCTGAGTGCTAGGCATGAACCACCGTATCCAGTTAGGTAAAATGAAATATGATATACTCTCCACCCCTTCCTCTCTGTTGCTGTGACAAACACCATAACAGAGAGCCCCTTGGGGAGGGAATGTCTACTGACTTACACGTCAGCTCACCACTCACTGATGGAAGTCAGAGGCAGAAAGCACGGGGAGCACTGCTTGCTGCCTTACTCCCAGGCGTCAGGGCACTGCCCAGGGCTGTGCTTTCCACAGGCGCAGGTGCTCCTGCACTAGACATCAGTCCAGACAAGTCCTTAGACAAACCCCATACAGAAACTGACTGGCCGCCTCTCTCTCAGGTAGACAAGGCTACAAAGGATAGCATGTGAGGGGGGCCTACTAAGGAAAGGAAGTTCCTGGAGTGGAAATAACCACTGCACTGGAGTTAGTGAAAAAGATCTATTTCTCTGCAACTAATTCAAATCAACATTGCCTATTTGAAATATGCTTTTCAGCTGGATATGGTGGCACATGCTGCCAATGTCACCACTCGGAAGGCAGAGAGATCTGTGTTAGTTCAAGGGCGGCCTGGTCCTCATAGCTAGTTCCAGGCCAGCCAGGAATACATATTTAGAATCTGTATCAATCACTTTTCACAACTTAATGTTGAGACATGTAGTGAATAAGGTAGGGTTATTTTTGGTTTTGCAGTCTGAAGCCCTTACAATAATATTCTCAAGTTTTCTCTATTAGTCATTAATCTTCCATCCCTTTTTTCTCCTTCCTGTATCTTCCTCCTCATTCCTTCTCCTTCGTACTCTTTTGATGAGACATATAGCTGCGTAGCCCAGCCTCGAATCTGTGAAATTCCCGGACTTAATCTCCCAAAACCTGGGATTACAAGTGTACATTCGCACCCCTGGCTTCCCACTAATGAACATACGCTTTACACTACATCAGACACCAGTTATTCACAGTGTGTATTGTACATGGAAAATAGTCCTCAACAATAAAAGAGCCTAGCCACTACAGGGAGACTCTAAAAGCAGTCACTGACTTAGGAGCCAACATGTGTGATAATGGACCACTGATTACACACATCACTTCCTATTTTTTGAAGGTACCCCCCCCAACCAGTTTGAACTCAAAAGCCATTTATTTTCACTATACGTGTTTGATGGCTCTGAAAGGAAGTAAAAAACAGACAAATTGGTTCAAAATTGAAGAGGGATTTGTTTACTCTGCTCCTGTCGAGTACGCACTAATAGATCTGGAAAGGCATGACACATGACATATTTCCAGTCAGATAAAAAGCCAGAGTAAAGCAGGAAGGACAAACATCTGTAAAAGGACAGATTTCTCTCTCAGCCGCAGCATATGCTATTTAGTGACTATTAAAATGAATTGTTAGAGTTAGACAGTTGTGCGCTAGACAGCTAGGATTTTGAAAAGCCCTTATTTTTAAAGAATGGTTTAATGACTTAATGTGTAAAAATAAAACTATGTAATTATCACAATATCTTTTGATCATATAAAAGTATCATAAAGTAAAAAAGAAATCCCTCCAGTCTTTTCAGTGCACAGAAATATTTATATAGCTAGTCTACTGAAAAACGGGCACTAGAATCTCTATTTTTCTTTTTCATGTTGTCTCTCAAAGGACCTAGATGCCCATGCACTTAAACCACACCCACATGGATCACAGGCCTGGCCCAGGCCCCACATTCTGCATCAGTTAAGGTGAGTGGCACATCCACGTAGCCCACGCTTACCTTATGAGCTCTATGACAGGGTCCCAGAGGGCACTGAAGTTGACATACAGCATGCCTAACAGGTAACGGAGCGGCACCTGCAGGCCCAAGAGACTGACTTAGTAAGCGTGTGACAGGCTGCGAGAAGCTAGAAGAGAAGCTCTCAGATGCCCATGGCCCTTGGACAAAGCGGGTTTGGGAGGAAACATGCATTTACAAGAGAAGGTTCTTGGTATTAACTCAGAATTCAGTGTGTATTACTTTTTCTCCAGCTCCTAAAATCTTACTCATACTCATTAGAACACAGTATGTAAGCTCATCCCAGATGTTCACTCACAAAGTCTAAGGCCAACTGGGAAGGAAATCCCTGAAGCATCAAAGACAGGTGAATCTCTGAGCTTGAACCAGCCTGGTCTCCAATAGTGAATTCCAGAACAGCCAGAGCTACACAAAGAGATCCCCCTTAATACCCCGCCCCCCCCAAAAAAGCAAGAAAGAATAAACTCAGGCACCAGCAGATACAGGAGGCTTCAGCCACCATTCCTATTTATATTAATATTTATACATTAATAAAGTATAGACAGTAAAAACAACAGAAAAACCCAACCCAACCCAAAAACCCCAAGTCGTAGGAATGGTGGCTGAAGCCTCCTGTATCTCCTGATGCCGGAGTTTATTCTATCTTGCGTTTTTGGGGGCAGGCAGCTCTGGCTGTCCTGGAACTCACTATGTAGACCAGGCTGGTTCAAGCACAGAGATCTGCCTGTCTTTGCCTCTCAAATCCCAGGATTAAGTTTTTTGCCACCATGCCCGGCTAGACGACTGAGTTCTCAAACCTATGCTTTCAGAGACTCTAGTTCAGGGGTCCGAAAGCTTCCTCAGTCAGCTTCTGCATGGCACTCCTTCTTATCAACACTCCAGGTTAGTCACCATGGAGAATGGTGTGTGTGTGTGTGTGTGTGTATTTTTAACTTGGTAGAGGGATGTAGGTATATGTTCCAGCTGTAATCCCCGTTCCACATGAACCGTAGAGAGCACTAATATTCACACCAGGAAAGAACGACCCGAGATGAAAGAGGAATGCTTTTCTCAGCCTTGCTCCTAATGAGTCTATGATGGGTTCTCCAAAGGCAAAGCCAATATTCTGCAGCTGTGAATAGATGTGGTGAATATTGGCTTGAAACCTAACATAGTATCCTCCCTTGCAAGGAGTCATTTCTAAAAAGGGCCTAATGATGCCCACACTTTGCTATGAGACCTGAATGAGATTACTATGGGGAAGATTATGATTGGAAAGGCATGTTGTGAATTACAAAGCACAAAACTTGGTCTTTTCTAGGCTGATCTGGTTTTGTGCAGGTACTATTAATTAGCAGGAGCCTGCTTTTGCAGTTCTGACCGGAACTACCTGAGCGGTTTGGCCTGAGGCAGGGGCACAGCAGCGGGAGGCAAGAGGCGAGAACCAACCGTGCATGAGCCAGGACACCTTCCCTGTCCCTCCAACTGGGCACTATGTGATCTTGAGCAAACCTGAAGCTCACTGTGCCTCAGTTTCCTTCTCTGTGAAGTATCATATGCTGCCCCCCACTCCCTATTGCCTCTGGGCTTGCCTAAATCCAACAAGAAACAAAGCTTAGCTTTGAAAATATTCTTTCTCAAAGAGGCTTCCAGAATGCAACACACGCCTGACCTTTCTTGACATGGCAATGCTAGAAACGAGGTGACCACTGCTAACCACTTTATTCTTACAGTTGTCTCTGTACGTTTGGCAGCCAGGCACGCAGTGTGGCTGTTCTGATAGTTACTCAATTCATGACCATTCTCTGAATCCTAGAACCTAGCCACCACCAATTCTTGAAAAGCAGTAGTCAGAGCATTTATAACATGAAATGATCTTGATTTGGAAGGGCCATGTGTTCCTAGTCTACTTTAATGGGTTTGCCTAGATAAAACAAAAATTTTTCCTATGCTTTCATTCATTTTGTTGTTTCAACATATACTGAATTGCTTATGATTTTTTTAAAAAAAAACTTAATAAAGAAAATTGCATGATTATGTCCCAGTAGGGATCAAACAGAACACTCTTCTATAAACCCAATTTCCCTGAACACCTACTCAGTGGAGCAGGGCACTGTGCTCAGATGATGAACATATATGATCTAGGCAATTCCTTCTAGAGGGGAAAAGAATCTAAGGTAATCAGCAGCAGACCAATCGATCACCCATCAGACAGCAGGACGGCTGTGCGAAGAGAGCACACCAGCAACAGCAGGGGCAGATGGACTGTGGTTTCAGCATCTGCAGGAGCCTGGAGATCACATCCATTTGCAGGTTCCCTACAGAACCTATGTATATCAGACCTCACTTCCTTTGCATACTCTTCCTCTGGAATGGGACATTACCACCTCTTTCAAGATGTAGCCAAATCCCACCCTTCTAGACATTTCCAGACCCTTGAACAGAGGAAGGTCCCCTAGCACCTGCCATAGTCCTCGACACTGTCTCGCTGAAGGCAGAGGCTGAGTTTTTGTTTCTCAGCAGCACCTGGTCATTGCTGGCCAGCACAGTGCGTGATGAAAGATGAATGGTAACACCCAGAAGAACGCGTATAATGCGCTCAGATGGAAGCTTGCTTTGTACTGGGATTTTAGATTTAGTTCATGCAGTTCCTATAGCAACAGTGAACTATAGACTATTGTTTTCCTAACTCACAAACAAGGAACTGGTGTTGCTAACCTTGGTAGTCATGAGCACTCAAACTGCTGTGGGGATCCGGGGGCCAGCAGTCAGCTCTGCTTCTCATGTGATATAGTTCTGCAACTTGCTCCCGCCCACCAATCAGTCTACACAGTATAGCTTCTTTTAAAGGACAGAACCTGGGTTATTCTGTCAACAAAACACTCCCTCCCTCCCTCCCTTCCCCTCTCTCTCCCTCCCTCTCTGGTAAGGCTGATGAACCCAGCCCATAGCTGAAAGTGAAGACTTACACTTGAAATACAAGAGAAACCCCAAGTGAACTGGGCATACCCAAAGCCTCCCTTTTTAGGCAAAGCAGCACAAGAGTGACAGTCACTATGTCACACCTGCACACACTCAAAAGGACACTACGCTATTTAATAGGCTAAAATAATGACTTAATTGAAGGCATGGAAGAGATGCAAGGTTTGCTTTACTTTGTAACAAGAATATTTTCATTGTTGATAACTATGTGGTATTACCTCCCAAATAAGATTTAAAACATAATTAAGAAACAATTTTAAAGCAAGCAAGGAAGGAAGGCAGGCAGCAGGCAGGCAGAGTCCTCTGTTACCTCCTGTAGTGGGCCCTGAGGGACAGCACCCTGCACCACATCGTGCCTCAGCTTTCTCAGGTGCAGAAGCTTCTCTCTGTAATCGCTCACAGTTGCTGGAACAAGTTCAGCCTGGCGTAATATAGCAAAGGCTGACTGCCGTTCCGAGAGCCCGTCATCCTGAAAAGCCAGACAAAACCCAAGGCAGGTCAGAACTCTGATTCCAAAAGCAATGTGAGGCGCAACGAAGGGTTTTGTTTTGTGCCTTACTATGAAGCCCTGGTTGGCCTGGAACTTGTTATTATGAGGTTCAGGCTGACCTCAGGCTTACAGAAAAATACTTGCTTCTTGCCTCTGGAGTGCTAGGACTAAATGTGTACACAACTATGCTCAGCTGAAAGGTTTAAAAACAAAACAAACAAAAATCCAACCAAGAGTATGCTGGAGAAGGGTGGATCCTTAGAGCTCGGTGATCAACCAGCCTTGCTGCTTCCATGGGAAACCTTGTCTCAAAATAAAATGATCAAGGTTGGAGAGGTGGCTTGGAAGCTCTTCCACAGGTCCCTGGTTCAGTTCCCAGCACCTCATGGTAACTCATAAACTACCTGTAACTTCAGTTCCAGGAGATGATACCCTCTTCTGGCCTCCTTGGGTACCAGACATGTATACACTGCACAAATATACATGCAGGCAAAATATCCATACACATAAAAAGTGATCAGTTCTAATGACATACAAACAATAGAAAATGGACTTAGCAGGTTATACTTATATATTCATTCACACTTAAATATAAACAATAAAGAGTATGAAGTGGAGGGGGTAGGGGGATGGGGAGAGGGGATGGGAGAAGTTGGAGGGGGAAGGGATTTAACTATATTTTAAGTTAAAAAAATAAGGTAGCAAAGCATACACAACACCAACATCGATTTCAGGCCTCCATATTCATGTGCACTAAATGTGTATGTACACACACACACACACACACACACACACACACACACGTATGCCACACAGAGAGTAAACAGGAAGTTGTCAAAAGGATTCAAGCTAACAGCAACTACTGAAATAAAAAGTCTCCCCCCTGCAATTCTTCTTCTAGTCTTTGCATAATAGAAACAATTCTGTACATGCAAATATCCAGCTGGGGAGGTCACTGTGGTGCCCTGTACGACACTGGAAAATGGAAACCAAAACCCAATGTAAGCTCCCATCATCAGAGGAATCGGGGAGACTTTAAACTTCAAAGGAAAGAGGCAGAACCAGAGGCACCGATCTAGATACTCCCAGGGCAACACGGGCCTTCACCATGTCTGCTACTCAAGAGATTTGAAAGAACATTTAGTAGACTTAGTGGGAGACAAGGAAATGAATTCAAAAAGACCAATTTTTATCATATGTTTACAAAGTTTCTGCAAAAAAAAAAAATCACCTTGAAAATTAAATACCATACATGTTAGGCTTTGATTTTTTTTATACTATCCATTCTAATAATTACAATACCTCCACTGAAACTGGAAGTCGGACGTCAAAATGATTTAGGATCCTTATTGTCAAAAGTCGAATCTAGAGAAAGTACAAGGGAGATTGATTTCAGACTGCAGCGCTTAAGTGAAGGAAGAAGCAGGTGTGTGGCTGGCCAAGGCCACAGCTCACAAACTCCACGACGCACTGTCTCATCCGTGCAAAGCCTGCCTTTTCTAGTCCTTGTTTCATATCCAACAATGACCGATATTTAATTCCAACAGTAAATGAATTACAGATCGTATGAGACTGAGTGGGTGAGGCTGCCCAATACACACCAACATTGATTGTATCAGCTACGACAGTAACTGGGCATAAGGCCTGACGATGCTTATATACAGTTCAACTACAACCAGCAGCTCTGGACTCTGTAGCAACATGGGAGTAAGTACGCGAACTACCTAAAATAAATTCATTCATTCATTCTTTCATTCTTCCTTCCTTTCTTTCTTCCTTCCTTCCTTTCCCTTCCTTCCTTTCTTTCCTTTCTTTCCCTTCCTTCCTTCCCTCCCTTCCTTCTTCCTTCCTTCCTCCCTCCCTCCTTCCCTTCCTTCCTTCCCTCCCTTTTTTTTCCCCAGACCTAGCTGTCCTAGACCTCACTATGTAGACCAGGCTGGCCTTAAACTCATACAGATCTGCCTCCAAGTGCTGGGTTAAAGGTGAACACTACTACTATGCTTGGCCTAAGGTTTTGTTTTGTTTTTTTTTTTTTTATAAATTTGCAAACTTTTTCAGAACAGCAGTGTATCATAAGAACACATTCTAGTTTTAAGTTGTAAGACATATAGGTTGTTTATCTATTAGTATAAGCACAATTTTCTAGCCCATAAAATGTCCACCATACAAGCCTGTACAATGGAGATTTAGTCAAACAAATCCCACCGATAAGTATATAAATTAAAGGAAAATTATTTTATTTATCTAGTTTTTTTTCTACCCTAGTACTATTGAATTGGAATGGTTAGAGGCAGAACCCTAAGATTTGTAATTTTACCGATCATCCTAAGCAGGCTTGCTGTGGTCAGACTGTGGCCAGTGTTTAGGGATCACTGATGGAGATCACCCACAGCACACCCCGATGAGGAAATGAGTGATCACAAGCTGAACTCACAGCACAGTATTACCTTGGAGACACCAGTTGAGATGTTTGCTTGTAACTTGGGAAATAACTCCATTAAAGCCTCCTCGGAGAGTGGCCCCTTGCATCCACGTAACGCTAGCCTCTGATAATAGAGATCAGCCAACAGCAACACAGATGGCTCCGTTGGAAATGTTCTGCATGCAACAAGATATTTACGAGAGTCAATCTGCATCGTACTGCTAAGTTACTAAGAAACGTTCGCGGATGAGGGAAATATAAAATGCAGCAGGCATAAGTTTTAAAGAGAGATCTACGTCATTTTATAGCTGAAGATGAGGCTGCCCAGGGAGTGATGTGCTTAGACACAATCTGCGCGCTAGAGGCAGAGGCAGGACTAGAACCTCTGACACTGCCACCCCGATCCACAGCTGTGAGTGGCAGTGGTACCCAAAGAGCACATGTGAAATTTGTCAAGTGTTTATTGCATGCCAGGCACTGAACTGGGGAGGGAAAGTGCAGCCCATACCTCCACCCTCCACTGGGACAGGCTACAGGCCCTCCATCCAAATGCCAATGTTATTCACAGACATGGTCTGAGAGCCTGGCATATGCTAGTGATTTTCTAGACACTGGATAGAAAATAAACCAAAGACAAAGTTCTTATTCTCTTGAAACTCATATTCTAGGAAAAGGTTGTCACAGTACACTACAAACAACTCAGAGATAACCACTCGGGAGGAAAGCATTCTGGGGAAGAGGCTATGGAGGCTGCAAGAGAGTGGAGGGCAGGGACCAGGGGTAAAGTGTCACAGAGTGCAGAAAAGAGGACCTGAGGCTATCTGAAGAAGCATTCTAGGCAGAGTGAAGCCAAAGCCCTCTCTGACACCTGCCCCCTACACTCCAATATACGCACACCTACAGGAACATCAGAGACCAGCGCAGCTAGGGCCAAGTGAACGAGGAAATATGGGTGATGTCAGGACTCAGAGGGGACTTTAAGGACTTCAGCCTTTATTCCAGTAAGAGGGTCACCACAGGAGTAGGGCTTCCCAGCAACACTAGCATTCAGGGCAGGGACTCAGCTGGGAGGAGCTGCCTCATGTACTGTATACTGTTTAGCCAAAGCTTGGCCCCACCCTACTAGAAACCACAACAGGCTTCTCAATAATGAACCAGTGCTTCTTCCAGAGTCAGCAGCTGGACCTCTGCATTACACAGCAAACAGACAACAGACGAGGGAAGGTTCTTGGAAATGCAGGTCCCACACTGAGGCAGAACAGCAGGATGCAGAAGCATATAAAGGCACCTCACTAAAAGGGGCCACACTGGGGGGATGCTTAGTAGATGTGAACCTTTGGTTCCATCCTGAGCACCACAAAATAAATTGGTTTTTTAGATCCACCTGGGCTGGACATGGTAATGCATACTCTTTAATCTTAATACTTGAGAGGCAGAGGAAGGTTGATCTCTCTGACTTCAAGGCCTGCATGGTCTACAGAGTGAGTTTCAGGGCTGTGTAGAAACCCTATTTCCAAAAAAAAAAAAAAATCCTGCTTGTATTTTAACTTCATAACTCCAAACCTAGGAATATTATAAAATATTCCTTTACAAAGATGGCTGTAGACTTAAAATACTTAGTCTGTCAAAAATTACTTATCTTAGCTGAAGAATCTAGTAACACTTAATTTTTCCATGTGACTGTATTTAGATAGAAAGATTTCTGTTATATCACACAAACAGGAGCTTTTCATATTTCACTCATGGTTAGACAAATGGAAGTCTTTCTTTTACTTACAGCACTAAGTGCTTCACCCGCTCCACAGGAACCAGATGAAGAAGTTCAGGAGACTCTTCCAAACTCAGTAGAGTATTTACAGCTTGACAAAGAACAAATAAATGTCCTAAGGGGAGAAAACCAGGAAAAGCGCATTACTTCATTCTCAAGGCGAAGCACCTCACTCACCAACAGCCCCTTACAGAAGGCTCATTTTTAAAGTGAATGCTATGGTGCGCAGTTAGCTTTCAAGTCACAAGGTGAGAGCTGGAATTTTCAGATTAGGGCTCCTAACCAGGAAATAGATGTATATACATATATGTATTTGAAACTCTGAAGCACCTTTTGGTCTCAAGAATTTCAAGTAAGGGATATAGTCCACCCTCTAGCATAATCCAGACTAGAATTTTCTGTAACAGTAGACCTGGCACACTCATATCTATCACCACCACCCCCATACCCCAAAGTCTAAAACATTTACAGTCCCTTTGCCTATTTCCTCTCCAGAGTGGCACTATGGAACACAGTACTCTGCAATGACAAAGCCTTTGTGCCGAAACAGCCACAATCTAGTGTAGTAACCACTAGATACACATGGCCAAGTATTTGAGCTATGAAAAACTTGCTGTGTAATATTCAATAGCAGACTAATACTTCTGTGGGTGAATAATCACAATGTATATATATTTGGCTAAAATAAGGCTGAGAAAGACCAAGTAAGTGCTTTTAAACTGTTAGGCTCTGAGGAACACACACACACACACACATACACCCCGGATACTGGGACTTAGAGTAGGGAACCTAGTCCTGCCTACAGGAGGCAGGAAAGCATCCTAGGAGTGCAACTACAGTGGTCTGAACGAAACCAAGTGAGTCCCCAGGACTCGTGTGTCTGAACCCGTGGTCCCAGCTGGTGGTGCTTTTTGGAGAAAGTTCTGGAACTTTTAGGACAACTTGCTGTTGGAAGTAATATCTCCGCCTCCCTCTCTGGCTGCCTGCTGCCATGCCACTGCTGCCCCTCCTCACCCGCCATTATGTACTGTCTTGGACTTGTACACTAAGACACCCTTGGGATGCTGTTTCAGCACAGCAGCAACAAGCCACCAGCCCGAGTGGTCACACTGAATACTAAACAGGAAGGTTCTCAGGCAGAGGGAACACACGCATCAGGGTCCGATGGTGTTTGGGGGAGTAAATGAAGCAGCTTGAAGCAGAAGGTGTCCCTAAGAGGTAGGGAAGGCACAGGAGACAGTGGGGACTCTAACATCCCATGCTTTAAATTCTCTCAACACTTGACTTTCCTTGTGTTCAGGCAACTTACGGGGTACAAGTAGCACAGGCCCCTGCCGCCAACACTGTCATACGAGTTACAGCAGAATACAGCGTTGCACTGTTCTCTGGCACACCAAGGGGAAGACAAGTGCTGACTGACTGACCTTTTCCAAAGCTCCCTCTGTCAACAGCCAGGAAGAGTGACTCTATGAAGCAGGACACGACCGATATCATCTTCTCTTTCTCAAGAGGTCTGTTGGGAAGTGTAAAAAAGAAGGAAAATTTCAAATTTCTATTTAATGGTTTAGTCACAGGATGGAAAAGAACGGGTAACATTTTAATTGAAAGGTTAAATGTTTGTAAAACTTGAGTTTCTTTCCTTACCTAAGATGAGGTAATACCACAAGGGCTGCCCAAGACTGTGAAAGGTGGGTGGCATCTTTATTTGGGGGTAACTGAACTATGGATAAGAGATGGTTTAAGACTGGAAACTGTTCCTTTCTTCTCTTGGAGTCGGCCTTCCTCTGCTTTAAGTAGGATCTGAAGGTGAAAACAATGAAAAGGTATTTAACAAAGCACAAGTCTGACAGGGTGCGTATGGAAGGGTGGAGGCGCTGGGGTGACGGAGGGACCCACACACAAAGGCGAGTCATTTACTGACTGCTGCAGCAGGCAGGCTCCTCAACCCCACGTGCCGGGCCCCCTCTCTATTTTAATCGATTTGTAACCTAAGCCAGGTCCTTCCTAGCTCTAGGCCCTGCCGTGCACTGTGTGCTACTGGGCACATCTGAGGGACTGGAGCAGACCCACTTTCTCCATTCCTCACACCTTGGTCATTTCAGACTGTATAGCTGAGCCCTGAGAAGCTGGAACGGATTCTATACCCCAGGCTGGCCTTGAACTTGTGGCAGTCCTATTTCATGCCTTCTGAGCACTGCTGTGCATAGTAGGTGTGAATCACTATCGTCAACCACCTGTTTACTTTCTACATGAACTTTACTATTTTCCAAATGAAGAATGATGTCACAGTGCTACCATGGAAAAAGTGGCAAATACCACTTCTATTATGATTGACAGTTCTCCTACTTTATATGCAGCAAGGTTCTTCAATGATGCTTTGTGACTTACCACCTGTTTGTGGGTATGTATTATTCTATAGAGTTACAACTAGCCCTTTTCTATTCTTGCAAGCAAAGTCATAAAAATGATAGGTAACATGTTTTATAACTTGTTCCCCATGTCCAGTATGTTACTTGTATATGGTTCCATACATGTCAGGACACAGAATATTTAGAAATAATAGGTAAGTTAACTATCAACTCATTAGTCAACCTTTTTTTTTTTTTTTTTAATAACTAGACAGGATTTCTCTGTGTAGCCCTGGCTGTCCTAGAACTCACTCTATAGACCTGGCTGTCCTCCAACTCAGAGATCCGCCTGCCTCTGCCTCCCAAGTGTTGAGATCAAAGGCATGCGCCACCACTACCCAGCTAATCATACTATCTTTAGTCTTTTTGGACAATAAGCATGATACGACAACCTATAAAAGTCTCATAAAATTCTGAGATGATATCAAAGAAAAAGTCAGTATTTGCCCCATCACTGTCCTAAGTTAAAGCCTCTTCTTGCCTGGAGTCTTGAACTCAGATCTTGCAAGGCTCAATCCTTCCCACCATTACAGTAAGTCAAAGCCCACTCCAGCGGGGCCTGAGCCTCTCTGTCCCTTCTTGCTTGCTCATGTGCCGACCTGCCTCGGCAGGTCCCACTTCTCAGGTGGCTGTCTTCTGCAGGATGCACGGGCACCCCTCACTCCCAGTCACACCCCACTGTGTACAGCAGAGGCTGGACTTTAAATGAGCATTTCCGCTCCAGTGCTCTCTCCTGCTTCCTGAGGAGAGAGCTGGGACGGTTCTGTAGTCTGGAGTGTCAGAGACAGGCTCAGGCTACGGATCTCAGGCTCAGCTCAACCGCCAATGCGGTTCAGGTCGGCTGCCACTGCCCCACTCCTTTACCGCCCCATCTGGGTTCCAGTGGAGTATGAGGTGTCTATGTGCAAATACGCATCACTACTCGGCTCAAACTATTTCTCAAGTTTCCACAGGAAGAGGTAAGGCGAAGGTGACCATCACACGAGCCATTCTGTGAAGGCTGGCAAAGGAATGTTTTCTCAGAGAAAAGAGACGTGGAAATTGTAGCATTGGCTTTGGGTTAAAAGGTCTAATTTGCTTATTTTACTACATACTTTTCTCAGGAGGATTACAGAACTTTAAGTGCGACAGGAGCCTCCTCAACCCCTTGGCTTCTCTGAGGAAGGAAGCCGAGAACCAAGCAGCTTCACTCCCTGGCACAGGCGACACAGTTCTGGGGACACCTGAACAAATATATCTGCTGGAGACTGGCTCTGGGTGTGAAGTCAAGCTAGACGGCCTCGGAAATGATTCCCCACGAATTACTCTTTATCCATTTCTCAGAGCCAGGGCGCACTGAAGGAAAGCAGGACTGTCTGGGACTGACAGATACTTTCAGCACAGGGGATGTGAGCAAGCCCTGAGGAGGCAAGGCCCCAGAAACTAACCCCAAACTCAATGCTGTGCACTGCAGCTACGACGGCAGCCGGGTCAAAGCTGAGCCCTCAGTAGGCTCTGGGAATCCCATGCCCTCACCCGGGGTTCTCAAGGGGAAGCCAACCACAGGCATGGCAACAAGTAGGTGCAGCCACAAAACAAAGGACCAGGCCGCTGGGACGGCTCAGTAAGGGCACGTGCCACCAAGCCCAGTGACCTGAGTTTGAGTACCAGAGCCCACATAGCAGAAAGAAACCACGTACCCAAGCCACCCTCTGACCTCACAGGCGTGTCACGTGCCCACCCTCACACGTGCTCACAAGAAGGAAAAGGCGATCCACGGCCCCCTCAAACACGTCTAACACAACATTATATGTGAAAAACTCAGGGACACAGAAGCAGGCCAGCACTTGTGTCCAGGTGATTTCTGACAGAAGTAAAAGGGCAGCTTCATGGAGAACGGCTTCTCAACAAATGTTGCCACAGCAAGTTAATACCCTGTTGGCCTAAGTGTCAAATTCCATGTAACAATTAATGCACGATGGGTTCCAGACTGCATGACACGGAAGGAAGGAAGGAAGAAAAGCAGACTGGCCACACAGTGAGATCCTATCCCCCAAAAACAGAACAAAACAAAACAAAAAATCAACGAACACTTTTCTGTCATAAATTAACAAATTGTATTTGGTTCTCCAAAATCATCCCTTCTCAAGTCACTGTAATGTCTGTTTACAGGAAGTGGGTAGTGATTCTTCCTACTTATCAGAAACCCCCACAATTCCACACTGGGATACCCAGAGAGGACACCATGAATGGTCACAAAGCTTGATGTCAACAGCCAAGGGGCAGGGATGACTTAACTGTTCTTCCACGTGCTACTGATTAAACAAGTGTGGCATTCGTGACAGGGAACCCTTCTTAGAAACAAACAGAGGGCTTGCTTGTTAGAGCAGCCTGGGTGAGTCTCAGGGAACCTGCTGTAGGTGAGAAGCTGACCAAGGCGAAGGTGCACCGCATGCTCCTTACAGAGACAGGCTCACAGAAAGGGGAGGCCGACTGGCGGCCACAGGGGAGGGATGGAGGGAGGATGGCTACTCAAAGCCACGAGGGAATTGTGAACGTGAAGAGTAGGGGAGAGGGGGCGGGAGAGGCTGGGGGGAGAAGAGAGACGATGCGATTGTTTTTGAATTTTTAGAAACTGGAGGAGAAAACTGTAGGATGAAGACCTCTGTGCCTTCAGGTGGTGGCAGCTCTGCGGAGCAATCACCTGCACAGCACTTGGTAAATGCACAGAAAACTGAAGCAGTCTCTGAGCCTGTAAGTTGATTCTAGTTCTAATACAGCAGCAAGATAATGCAAGACTTTACCAGTGGGGGAATATATATACATAACCTCTCTATACATTTCTTGAAATTACACATGAATGTAAAATAATCTTAAAAGGTTAAAAAATTAATAATCACCTCTAATCTTTATCACCATTTGGGATAAACAAAATTAATAGGTTTATGTCTCCACCCATACTTTTCCATGCTTACCCACAGCTTTGCAAGTTGGAATCATACTAACACTACTTGCATAGCCACAACTTGAATCTTTCCCACAACACTTTATCACAGACCTCTTTCTAGTGCAGATATATAGATATAGATAGAAAGACTGATCCAATCATCACTTGGGGCAGTAGATTGAACATTCAATTAGGTCAATAATCGTACCATCACCATGGGCAGTAGATACAGAACTCACCCCACTGTCTGCTGGGAGAAAACCAGAGGGTATTTTTCAATGGCCATGGAACCGGCTGTGGGAGGGGCAGCTTTGTTCAGAATGAGCTTGGCTAAAATGGTCAGTGCTTCATCGCTGACCACAGAGTTGTCCATCAAGAAGCAATTCTCAATGTACAAGAGAAAGCTCGGCAGGAACAGCTGAAGACAAAAACAGGAAGTTTACACGCATTAACAGAAGCGAATTCCAGGACACCCAGGAAAGAGCTCCTAAGACAGGGTTGCAAAGCATCAGCATTACAGTTCTCCATGAGACAATATGGCAACACACTGGGACAGAAAATGACCACAACCCAGAAGTTAATGTCTGGCCTACTACCATGCAATACACACCTCAGATACACGGAATCTCACGTCCTGCCATTCACCCTCCAAACCTGTTAGAGCTCCGACTCTCAGGAGAGCGGAAATCACGGATGGGAGGAGTACAGGGCCCAAGAGCCAGGAGTGAAGCAAAGGCCACCCCAGCGGACCATCCGTCCAGTGCTGAGAAAGCAAGCCCTACCCAGGAGGAACCCAGGGAGAGGAGGGGGGGCAGGTGAGCTGCCCCAGGTTGCCGTCTGGGGTGTCCAGCATGCTGCTGGGAGACAGAGTCAAGACAAGGTGTTCAGCGTGTGAAGAGTGAGGCAACTGCTAATTCAGGGAAAGACAGGCAGACATAAAGGACATGACATACAGCTCTAAATTCTTCTCACTTATAAAACGGTAAGTGGCAGATATGGATTCAATCAAACCCCAAGACAGAACTCTCCTGGAAGGGTGTGCGGGCTAAGGGAACTAAAACTAATGTACCAGAGGAGGGAGTCTACTGATGAGGCCAAAACCAGCTTATCACAGCAAGAATGCACTCAGGTGAGTTCAGAGTAAACACCAGGGAAAATAAGATAAAGATTACTTATGGCTCCTGCTGGTAACATGGGAAAACAAATGATTTGTCTTTTAGCTGTGTCTGACTGGTCACTGGTCTAAAACAACACACACACACACACACCACATACACACATAGAGGTCTTTTAGTTAGTTTTTCTGATACAAGGTCTTAGGCAGTCTTTGCTAAGCTTGAACACCTGATCTTTCTGTCTGTTTGCATTTCCCAAGTACTGGGATTATAGGCATACACATCTGGATAAGATTTTTTTATTCCTATGTATGTGTATGTGTGTGTGTGTGGGGGGGTAAGATGGGGTTTCATATAGCACAGGTTGGTCTGCCTTGCTATGAAGTTGAGGATGAAACTATTCTCATGCTTTTAATTCATATCCAAGTTCTTTGAACTGACTTTTAAGTTTTACTGAAAGGTTTTCTAAATAATTCAATTACTGCTAAAAACACAGTGGCTTGCGACTATCATTGGGGTGTGTGTATATATGTGTATATATGTGCTTTGAGATACGAGTTTCACCTCACTATGACACTGGCTAGTTTGGCCGATTACATAGTCCAGGCTGGCCTTGAACTCACAGTAATCCACTTGCCTCAGCCTCCAAAGTGCTTTGCGTACAAGCTTGCATCACACTTGGGTTCAGGATTTTTTGGTGTGGTGGTTTTGGAGACAGGATCTAAGCAGCCTGGCCCAGCCTTACAGATGCTGTCAAGATGGCATTAGCTCATCTTCCTGCCTCCACCTCCCAAGTGCTGGCATTAGAGTCTGAACTGCACAGATAAGTCATTTAAAATGACTTTATACAAAGTTTCACATATACTTGAATATAATTTCTTTAAAATTATATTAACTAAAACAACAAGCACAGAATCTGTTCCTCTCAAAAAGAAGCAGCAGCAACCACCACCACCACCACCACCACCACCACCACCACCACCACCAAAGGATTTCAAATTTGATTATTTCATGACATATTTGTAAAGTACCTTAAAATTCATGTCTTGCTTACCTGCTCAAACTGCTTCATAGCAAACATGACTTCAGAAAAATCCAAAATCAAATGTCTCTCAAATTTGCTTTCGAATACCTGAGAAGCAGCAGAGATCAGAAGTGTCTGTAAATGTACACAGTGTTGTCTCCTCTCCCCTCACCCTAGGGTAACTACAGTAAGGGACAGTGGCATACTACGTGCCAATCAGGATTCCATCCACAGGCTTAGAGGGCTCTGCTCTGAAGGAACTCAGAGGCAGAGCGGGAATCTCAGTGACTATGACAGGTCCTTGGCTCCTTCCCAGCAACAGGCGGTCACAACAGGAAAAGCAGATGGTTCCACATGAACTCAGGTTTCTATTTTCAATCCCACTCCAATCTACTTTCCAAACCCACTAGACTGCGAACAGCTTAGCATGCCCCTGCTCAGAGTTCTTCCAGGGCCTTCCCTATCTACAGACTATCGCCGAAGTTCTCAAAGCCAAGAGAGCTCTTCTCATAGGTGCCAACCCTTCCCAGTGCCCCTGTGCCAGACTACATGTATTTGTGAAAACAAGTCAGTCATTAATGCTCCTTCTCGAGATGTTTTTTTTTTCTCCATTGGCAAACTATTAGAAACTTTAAATGTGTCCTTTGAAAAGCTCTCACTTTTCCTCTAGTAAGTAGAATTAACAATTACAATTCAACAGACATCTCTAAGCTATTAGTTCACCATATCCTAAGTACTTACTCCCAGGCTCCCTAATCCCTTGTCAGAACGGTAGGTATCACCCCTACCTGGAATACAGAGCCCACACGCACTGCGCAGGCCTATGCGTGCTCCCTACTGTCTGCTCAGGGTTTAGCTGCCACTGTGCCAATGTGCCTGTTTCCGTGAGGTGCAGCTCCCTCTCCCCAACAAGAGCACTCCCTTGGGGGCGGAGCCTTTGTCATGCTTCATCTATATATGCAGCAAGCATACTTAATGCTAAATACATTATTAACTGCACAAGCAACAGCTGCTAAATGAATTACTTTTTCTATGGTTTCTTTGATGAGCGTCTCTGGCAAGGAAACATTCTCAGCTAGGAGCAAAGCAGAAACTACATCCAAGAGAGTCTTCCGGCAAGGTGTGGAAAGATTGGCTGTGTGTAATGGTTCCGACAATGCCTGTAATAACAGAAGAAAACACAGGCACACATAGCACTCTCCACGCCCCACTGCCTCCCTTGCCTCCCCCCCACCCCCAGGGCTGGGGACCTTTGCACATGTACGACACAGAGCTATACCCCAGCCCCAGCTTTTACCAAGCTCCTAGACACAGCGGACTTGGGAGCTCACCCTGCACACGTCACCAGGCCGTGTGATCTTGGACCCGCTTCCGTGTTTCACAACGATCAGGTATGTTTCCAGCAAGCGCCTCATCTGTTCAGAGTTTTCACAGCAGTTGGCTTCTGTCACTTTGTTGTGTAGCTCCAGGAGTGACTCCTTCAAATCAAGAATGCAACGGAGAAAATAACTACAAAACACCAAACCCATCGCTCATGCAATAATGGAATACTCTGTGACAACTCCCCTCCTCACACTCTTGTGCTTTATAAAGAAGGAAGATGACCGTTTTCGAGCATCACTAGACAGCGGCAGCAAGTATTTAAAGAGCACTCTATCCTACGTTCTTTGGAAGTATTGACACACCCTCCCAGCCTCCTTGACATAGGTAACCTCAGCCCCATTTTAGCATATGAAAATACCAGGCAGCTGGCGCTCTGAATAACTGTTCTGAGTCACACCAGCAGTGAGAACAAGGTGCCAACAGAACTATGGCAATTCTCACCATCACTGAGCTCCACTGACGCCAAAAGACCAGGGAGGGAGGAAGAATCAATGTAATCAACATATAGGAAGAAGAGCAAGGAACTGTATAGGAAATGATGATGAAACACAATGGCCAACAAACAGTGTGCTGCTCTGCTCAGAGCAAGAGAGAGGCATGGTGACAGCCCTGTTACAGACCCATTCTTAACAGTCACAACTTACTTGCAAACAGTCAAAAAACACACCAAAATGTTCCTTATAGATATATACTACAGTGGATTTGGCCATGGTTTTTAGGGTCTCCCCAACTAAAATCCACGGTAGTTGAGTCTTTGTTTCGGTGACTGGTCCTAGCTTTTGCAGAAGGAGCTTCAGTGCCTGTGGGAATGCAAGAGACAGCAGTTAAAATGTTTCCCAATAACATGTTTTTAAAGAAAGTATTAAGCTGTGTTCTAGCACTCTGGTCTCATTAAAGATTTGACATGGGATAAGCAAGGATTTGGCAGCTTTGACTGTTAATTCTATAGCTCAGGCTGGGCTTAAATTTACAATCCATCTGTCTCAACATGTGAGGTGCTGGGATTACAGGTGAGTGCCACACACACTGCCCAGCCTTAGGATGGGGAATTTATCACAGAACAGCCTCTCTCCATCTACCGACTAAATCAGTCAAGTACTCGGGATCGAGGAGACGGAAGCAATTCCTTAAGTAAAGGTACCCAAAGCCACATCAAGAAGGACAGCATGAGCCCCGCCTCTCCCAGCGTGTGCTCCTCTGCATCCCAGCCGCCCTCCCCATCATCCGCTTGATTCTCTTCTATAGGTTCCAAGCACCGCTCCCATTCGTTACCTGGCCCGTGCAGGAATGAAACATATTTCTGACTCCCTTGCACATTTCAAAGAGCAGCTGTCCAACTCCTTCCACTTTTTCTGGATGTTCATTAAGATCAAGAAACATTAAATTGAAAAGTGCATTTTTATCAGAGACCTAAAATGAAAAATGGTAAATTGTACTTACAAGTATGTCTAACTAAGAAGCCACCCTTCCTATTTTATATATTCATATTTAAATGGACTTCTGAAGTTTCCGAAAGGCAACTTTAAGCTACTAGAATTTTGGACTTGCCTTGCAACTGTCACACGAGGGTGATAAATTAGCTGGTGTGATAAGAAGGCATGTGCTAAGAACAACAGCATAAGGCAACACTATCTTTTAAAGTAAACCAAATATTCATATTTTATGAACATAAAAGAAATCTAATACTAGTGTTTTAATTTATTACCAAAACCTAAAATACACTAGGAAAACCCAAACACGACTGGAGCACTACAGTAGTTCCCTGCCAGTGATCACCACGGAATTCCCTACACCGACCACAGGGTACTTTATATTATATTATGAACACTCTAAGTTATAAAAGCCCACGTCCCAGAATGATCCAAATTATAGCTCACTAACGCCCAAACAAAGACCAAACCTCACAGCAACACAAGCTGAGAAAACAACCAGCTTCCTTTATGTATTTAAAAAAATTACTTCATAATCACATTTAAAAAAACCATCTATTCTAGTTATTTGATTCTTGACAATTTATTCCCAATAAACACAGAAGGTATCACACTAACCTTTCTCATCAAGAAAGTAAAACTTTCAGCAGCAAAGTTTCTTATATGTAGTTTTTTATGAGCCAAGAGGGTACTATACAAGCTGTAAAAGGAGAAAAAACAGGATCTGTCAACAGCCACAGTTTAGTACAGATGTGCCACACGTCAGCAATCTGTTCATCAGTGCGAGGTATGCATGTGATCACAGAGACACTCAAATGTCAAACAGAGGGCAGGGGCCAGAGGCACTAGGCGAAGTGGTCTTGGTCCTCACAGAAAGACTTCAGGAAACGGTCTAACACAGGGAGTTCTGAGAGGCGGCACGAACTCAGCTGTGAACTGGGAAGCTCATCATTAGGAAAGCGAAGACGGGGTGAGCAGAACTGACCAGCCATAGCAGGGATGGTAAGGAGGCAAGAGGCACACGTCAGAGGAGGGGTGAGTCGGCCAGGGAGCGAGGGAAAGATGGAGAAACACGCAGGTCGGGGCCCCAGCCAAGCACAGGAGTCTGGGCAGTGATTTGCATTTCTGCAAGTACTTCCTCTGTACTACTTCATCCAGTCAGCACAGCTCTGAGCTGGCACTACTACTACCTCCATTCTTTAGATAATGGGCCAAGGGCAAGACTAAACAACCTGATCACTGTCATATACCACACAGCTACAACTAATAATAGAACGCAAGGTCAGTCTGCCTAATGATAGAGAGACAGAGTATGCTGTCCTATTTCTGTCATGTTCCTAGTAGCTAACACACATTAATAACCGCAGGTGTGAATAAACAGTGGCTGAATGCCATACTTTCTGTCAGATTAATTTGGCAGCAACATACAAGATAAAGAAAAGAGAGACTAATAATCTAGTTAAAACACTAGTCAGGTAATGGAAGCGTGGGGCAACAAGGCATGAAAGACTCAAGTATTAGAGAGAAATGGAAAGGCTCAACCCAGTAGATATTTCAGGAGTCCCTGCCATGGAGCTGAAGGCCTTCCAGTGATCTAGGCCCCTCTATGATCTGTCCTGTTCTCCATCCTAACATAAACACACAACAAGGACTTCTATATGCTCTATTTGTGACTATACCAAGTGAGCTGAAGCAGACAGTAGTCACTACAAGTTCACTGAGCTTTATAAATGACAGAAGAGAATTTGGAATCCTGAGTAACTAGATCAAAGACGCCTCTAAGGAGCAGAGAGGAAGCTCTCTGGTATCTCTGTCCGGCTCCACCCACACTTTTTATTGGGATGCACAGGAGAAATAATTGGAAAACTAGATGAAGAGTCCCATTTAGTTTGACTGATTTAAACAGGCAGGAATCTTCTTTTCTTTAAGCAAAAAGCCACAAAGGAATTTATTTTCCTTCCACATCCCTGTGCATTTAAAATATGGTCTCTCATTTGCTGAGCGTGTGTGTGTGTGTGTGTGTGTGTGTGTGTGTATTGCTGGACAAACACCAGCAACATTTTAAACAGTTTTCTTAAAAAATCCGGGGGTTTGCAGAAGACAGGATTACATTACAAAGAACTATAATAAAGCTTGCATGATCTAATCAACAAGACAAAATAAAACACAGCCAGAGAGGTCCAGAATCCAAAGTTATGATGGCTAATAGGTGGTGGTGGGGGGGGGGGAGGGGGGGGTAATACGATAAACTCCAAGTCAAATTTGGATGGGGGGTACAATTTTAAGAGTTGAGGAAGAAAGCAGGTATAGACACATTTAAGATATACACAGCAGACTGACAGATTAAAATGCAGATTACTGTGACTGGCACATCAACTCTATATAAGGAAATACTTAGGCAGTGTAGTGGAGTCAGGGAGGGTCGGGGTGAAGGAAGAAGGCAACCACAGTGTGGTGCAGAGGGAACGGGCACCTGTAGATCTTGGGCATGTCCTTCACCATCAGTCTCCACAGGTATTTGTAAAGGTACGAGAGCGAGGTGAAAGCCCATTCTAGCAGTTCCGTGTCCTGAGTCTCCAGGATGGACGTGATTGTCACGAAGAAGTCTTCAAAGTGGGGGTAGAAATCAGTCTGCAGATCTCGGGCCAACTGTACTACTAAACTGGATTGAAAAAGAAGCAATTAATTAAAGGAAAAAAAAGCTGTTCAATAATATAGATTGCCTATGATTGCTGCATGAATTAAAACAAAGGACTTCTAAGGCAAGCCTCTGTTGTTGGTGTCTTAGTTTTTGAAGCAAGATCTTATCTCGCTGTACAGCCCAGGCTGGACAAGATCCACCTGCTCCCACCTCCCGAGAGCAGGGATTACGGGGTACACCATCGTTCATAGCTCAAATCTGAAGAGAGATAAAACTCTTCAGATCTTAACAGATGAGCAAAGAGAGTGAATCAGAGGCGGCTGTGGCGGAACGTGGGGCCGCCCGTGCCTGGTTTCAAGGAAACACTCAGCTCTTGTAGGAGCAGCAACACGTCTTTTCCTGATACAGTGAACTAACAGGGAAGACAGATTCATCCTGCCTCTAATTTATAAACAGTAATTTAAGGCCAGCGATGAAACATGATTTTCCTTGAAACTCAGATAAACACAATCGAGCCTTCATTTGAGATGTGACTTACTCCAAAAGAGGTTGGTAGGCAAAACTGTTCCTAATTTGCAGGTGAGTCTTCAAGCTCTGAACGATTTCATTTTGATGATAGACCAACTGGTTAAAAGACTGACATTTGTCAATGACTTCTTTGTAAAATTTCCCTGGATTAACAAGAGGAAAAAAAGAAAGCAAGCAAGGAAAAGGATTACGTTCTGTTTCTCTAGCGCATCACTAGTTGTTGGGAACATAAAATATGCAAATGATAGGAGGAAGAAGTCCAAATAAAGACGGTACCGAAATGCTCCGTAAGGTTCAGCTCTCTCCACTTCAGCAGAGCCTCGAAGAAGTAAGTCTCAACGTCCTGCCAAGAGCAAGGCAGCTGTCAGTGAGGTAACTCCAGGACAACTGACCAGGCTGCAGAGCAGGGACCACAGTCAGCGTCTCAGGACAGGCCAAGGGTTTAAAACCTCCTTTTTTGTGTTTTTGAGAAGAGGGGAGAACCAACTTCCTGAAGGCACCGGAGTCTACCAGCAGCAGGTGAATTACAGAAATAAGCTGTACTGCTTTGGTTGCAGCAAATAACTGTCTAAAGTCCATGTAACAGTCACGGGAAAAACTGCCTGCACAGACCATGTGTGGGACTCTTTAGTTCTTCATTCTGCTTTTAGACATGTAGACTACTATAACCCCACATGGAGGATATCTGATACTTTATTTAGACATAAAAGTTAACATGTCCTTCCACCAGCAATTTTACTTTTTAAGTTACTACTTATGAAACTTACACACATAAAGGTTTATTACGCTGAGAGGAAATCGAAACAGCTTGAGATCCAACAGTAAGGCAAGAGCTGTACTACTTCCGTGGCCTATATATCCTAAAGTGTACTCTGTGGCTATTACACTAGGAGCCGGATGGTATTGGCGCATGCCTTTAATCCCAGCACTCAGGAGGCAGGGAAGGCAGATTTCTGAGTTGGAGGCCAGCCTGGTCTGTAGAGTAGGTTCCAGAACAACCGGGCTACACAGAGAAACCCCATCTCAATCTCCCCTACCCCCAAATTAGGGTTAAGGATATAGCTCAGTGGTAGGCAGCACCCTTAGTATGTGTGAGGCCCTTGGTTCAATCCCCAGCAACTAATCAATAAAAGTTAAAATCATTTTCTTGTCATTAAGTAGAAGGACGTTGATGATACATCCTAGTGTGATAAAAGTGCATTATATATATTGATTTGTATCTAATTTTTCTTATTAAAACCAAAAACATGGGCTGGAGAGATGGCTCAGAGGTTAAGAGCATTGGCTGCTCTTCCAGAGGTCCTGAATTCAATTCCCAGCAACCACATGGTGGCTCACAACCATCTGTAATGGGATCTGATGCCACCTTCTGGTGTGTCTGAAGACAGCAACAGTGTACTTACATATTAAATAAATACACCTTAATTTAAAAAATGCCAAAAATGTAAGGATAATCCCACAAATAACAACACGTATTAACTTAATATAGTATATATTTTTAGAAAAGTGAAGTATAATGGTTTAAGTACAGAAAATAAAGACAGTATTTCCCTACTATAAATTAGTATATCTTTTGCTTGTATTGTGCTAGAATGTTAAAAATCACTCCCTGAGTTGCTGGGTAAAGGAGGCAGGACAGAGATAATGCTTAGTAAGTCCTGCTATAAACAATGACTTACAATGGAAATGTCACACACTAAGCATGGCTTTATGAGAGTCTGCCCATCCTGCTTTCATTGTCTTAGAAAGACTTGAAAAGAAAGCCAGTCCATCTGTGTCGGAGACAGACATGAAGAGTCTCCTGGTTGGTTTTATGTCAACTTGATATAAGGAAGAGTCATTTTGGAAAAAGGAAGCTCCATTGAGAAAAGGCTCCCACTAGATTGGCCAAGGAGGAAAGCCTGTGGCCATTTTCTTGCTTGATGTGAGAGGACCCAGTACACTGGGGACCATGCCACCCCTGGAGGGTCCTCAGTGGTGTAAGAAAGTACACCGAGTAAGCCAGTGCGCAGCACCCCCTCCATGGCCACCATGGCCTCTGCCTCCGTTCTGGTCTCCAGGTTCCTCCCCTTGCTTTTGGACCATTCAGTCTAAGAATTTTTGCAGGAAAATTCTTACAAAAGGATGCCAATACACATTCATCACGTATTTTTTTTTTTTTAATTGTACACTCTCATCTCTAACATTTTATTGCTTGGTACTTTTGACCTCTCCTGTAGCTTATGCTAAAACCACCTGCTGAGCCCAAGTCTGTAACTCTGTGCTCTAGATTCACCAATGTTCTGAGACTGGGTCTCACTGTGTAGCACGGCTGACCTCCAACTCACAGAGACCTGCTTTCTAGGTGCTAAATTTGGGATTAAAGGCATGACCACCGACCACACTCTGCTAGTCAAGTGTGTTTTTATGGTCTAGGAGTAGTAAAGATGTACTGTGCTTTCTGGAACTGTCCCTTTCTCTCAGATATCCTATAGACACGATAATTTGCATGGGTTACAGGTACTACTCATCACATTCAACAAGTCCCAAGAGCAACCAATTGTCTTCCTCTTAAGAATTTCATGCCATCGCTGGGTGGTGGTGGCGCACAGCTTTGATCCCAGCACTTGGGAGGCAGAGGCAGGCAGATTTCTGAGTTCAAGACCAAACTGGTCTACAGAGTGAGTTCCAGGACAGCCAGGGCTACACATAGAAACCCTGTCTCGAAAGAAACAAAAAACAAAACAAAAAAAGAATTGCAGGCTGTATCTCTCATTAGCATTTAGTGCCTATCATATCTCTAGAGAGTATGTATGCACATGTGAATGGTACAGCCTTGCTATGTAGCCCAGGCTGGCCCAGAATTTGTAATCTTCCTTCTTCATCCTCACCTGGAATCCCTTCACAGATTGCTGAGTGGTATCTTCAACCATCCTGCTCTTGTAACCAAAAACCTTAAGCTGCCTTCCCTCCCTCTCCACCTATTCAGTAGGCCAGTTCCTACGCCTGAACCTAACACCCCTGAAACGCCCCTTCTGTTCTGGTTACCACCATCATAACATCTCACACAAACATCACATCTTCTCTGCCAGTGCACACCCTGCTCTTCCCTTCATGTTAAAGTAAGACAGGCTAAAAGGCTTAGATCATGTCACTCGCTCCCCTGCTTACAGTTCAGGAACGGACTCCTAAGGCTTTAGGATAAAATCCAAACTTCTTAGCACAGGAAACTCTTTATGATCTTCCCTATCTCTCCAGCTCCCCTCCTCTGCTGTTCCAGGCACCCCACACATGTGCACCCTAAGCACATCTATAAGACTGAACAGTTCTGTCGTGCTTTAAATGGGACACACATTCCCTAGCTTTGGCTGCTTTGTGCAGACTTTTCCCGTGGCCTGGAAGAGCCACTCTTGTCCTCTGGCCATGCTAAAACCTACAGCAACAGCAAAACCCATTCAGGTCCCATCTTATAGATCATCTTTGGACATCCTTCTGACACTCTCAGAAGACTCCCTTCACTGTGAATTTTCAAAGCATTTTATGCTGGTCTACATGATATCACTTAACATGCTAAAGTGGTAGAAGACAGTGCTGGTAAAGACTCAGTAGGGAATCTGATCGGTAATGGATGAAGAGCGGGGGTCGGACCCCCAAGTTAAAGGTGCCAACATTAACAAGACTGAGGTTAAGGTTGAGCCTTTTAAGAAAAGCATGAAAGGCTTGGTGGAGCCAAAAGGAAAACACTTCTTCGGAAAAGAATGACAGGTATGTGGTTAGAACTGGGAAATCGTGCAATTTAGTATCGTAAAGGGGAAGAAACTAAACACCAGGAAAGTGATTTCATTAAAATCACTTTAAAATCAGAGCTGCCAAAAAGCACTGGTCTGTAGACCCGCTTGAAATGTACATGAGAGAATAAGAGTTTCCAGTAACAAAACCCAACTGAGAATCAAGTCAAGCCAACTGTTTAACCCAGCATCATCCGACTGGAGGCCAGGATGAACATGCACCATCTGGGATGGTATTTCTCTAGTATGATTCCAACTAGCTGCAATGGCTATTAAGGGATTTGGGTTTACAGTGAATTAAAAACATATTTGCTGTGTGTGGTTTTTTAGACAACACAGGTCTAAATCACTGTATGTACCTTAAAAATGGCTTGAAAACCAGCTTACTTACATTGATTGGTAAGAGAAATTTAAGACTTTCTCTTACCTCGTCATAGCTTGCAGTTCTATCGATGCGGTGAATAATATCAATGTTCACATTCCCCAGTCTTTCCGCAAATGTAAGAAACTGCAGAGAAAAGCATATTGAGGACACATTAGCATTCAAGACTTATCACGGTTTGGTATCTGCTGGAGTAGTCTACACCACAATCACATCAAATTCTGAACATGGAAGGTTCAGAGCTTCCGTGAGCAATCTCTGGACCATCAGCACAAATAACAGTGCCCTTAGCTCATCATTTCAGACCTGTGGTTTCTATTGATCATAAAATGTGCAGCTGTTTTTAAAATAAGAGCAGCTATTATTTATGAAATAGAAAAGGTAAATGTTAAGAACTGTAAACAAATGCAGTTACTACATGAAGATAATAAATACTTGTATGTTTTTGCATAACTTACTACATCTTTGTGGTTTTTTTTTTTTAAACTTAAGTATCCAGGTTGGTTTGGAACTGGCTATGCAGCCAATGATGACCTTAAAACTTAAGTTCAGACCCTCTTGCCTCTACATCCCAGGTCTGGGGTAACAGGTACTAGCCATCACACCTGTTTTTGTTGTTATTGTTGTTTTTAATGGGGTGTGAGTGGCTGGGGATCCAACCTAGGGCTTCCTGAGTGTTAATCAAACACTCTAGCCCCTACATTATGTTTTATCAAATACAATCTCCACACAGACTGGAACCTAGAGGAACATCACACCGAAAGCACAGGGAGCTCGCAAAGTTGTGGAAATAAGTGTATTTTAAAAACACAAACAGGCTCAGTTACAAAAGGACTTGGAAAGACATTATAAAGTATTACAGTAGCCAGAAGAAGTCACTCGCCGCTTGCCGGCCCGCCCCACCCCTCAGTTCAGTCTTTAAAGTTAGAAGGGGAGACTCCGTTGTAGACAATCCGCTGGGTCAATCCATTTGACCCTGGAGTAAAGGGAATTGCCCAGACAGGCCAGATCTCAACGTTAAAAGGCGGAATTTGTATTTCAAGTTTCCTAACTTCCCAGCGAACTAATGTTTATTATACTGGCATAGTCTCCCATTTCCGCCAGGGCCGCGGGCTAGCGATTCCGGCTTTGCCCCGATTGTTCAGGCCCAGGAGTTATGCTATCAGCTAGTCAGGCAGAGGCAGGACGAACCGCGGCTCCCGGCCCAAACTCCCGCGCTCACCCGGTAGGTGTTCTCGGTCTTGTGGGAAAGTGGCTTTGGCTTCATGACTGCGGCCGGACAGCGGCCCGCGAGGGTCTCAGGACGGCAGGAAAGGATCCGCAGGCAGTACGGAGGAGAAAGCGACTCACACGCGGCACTCTCAAATGCTCGGTTGCCTGCTTTTTCTCACGTGTAGCTAGTGTCGCTGGGCGCCGCCATGTTGGAAAGGCAGGATGTGTAGGTCACATGGGCGGAAGGGGCGGACCGAGCATGCGTACTTTTTTTTTTTTTTTTTTTTTTGTCGGTCGTGCAGTCTGTGGATGCAGTTTTCACTACAGGAAAAATTGGCCAACAAAAAACGAACTCAATGGTATTTTTGTGGACGTTTTGTTTTGGGCATTTTTTTGGTCATGTTTGTCATTTGTCTTTTGTTTTTGATTTTCGTAGTTTTTTTTGTTTTTTTGTTTTGTTTTGTTTTGTTTTTGTTTTGTTTTTTCGAGACAGGGTTTCTCTGTATAGCCCTGGCTGTCCTGGAACTCACTCTGTAGACCAGGCTGGCCTCGAACTCAGAAATCCGCCTGCCTCTGCCTCCCAAGTGCTGGGATTACAGGCGTGCGCCACCACGCCCGGCTGTAGTTTGTTTGTTTGTTTGTTTGTTTTTTTAAGAGAGAAGAATGCACAGTAGAGTGGGTTGGGAGAATCTGAGAAGAGTTGGGAGAGGGGAAAAACACGATTAAAATATATTGTGTGAAAATTTTTAATAAAAAGGATAAAGAGGTTGGTTTGTTTGTTTGTTTGTTTTTTGGTTTTTTGGAGACAGGGTTTCTCTGTATAGCCCTGGCTGTCCTGGAGCTCACTCTGTAGACCCAGGCTGGCCTCGAACTCAGAAATCCACCTGCCTCTGCCTCCCAGAATGCTGGGATTACAGGCGTGCGTCACCACCGCTCGGCTAAAGGGGTTTTATTATAGAAAGAAAGCATAGCAGTCACCAGCCAACGTCACCTGTTGCTTGCTACATACCCTGCACTGTCAAAAGCTATTTCCACCCATAATTTACAGTAATGCTGGCTGTAAACTCATAATGTGAAGTGTATTTTTTTAAAACCCCCTTGGCATGCAAGGAAACCAAAGTTGTGCATCTTGTAAGTGATGATCTTCATTCACGATCAGATTCTGAGGTCCAGGTTTTAGTTTGATGGTGTTAGAAAGTAAAATCTGGGTCTTCACGAATGCCAGGAAGCAGATCTACCATTGAGCTAGATCCTATAGCACACACACACACACACACACACATATATATATATATATATATATATATATATATATATATATATGTGTGTGTGTGTGTGTGTGTGTGTGTGTGGTGTGTGCAGTTTTAAAACATTTAATCACTTTTCTCCATTTACCATTTGTTTGATCAAGTATTTCCTGAGAGTCTACTAAGGGAAATGAAATATTTAAAGTGTTCATATCTTAGGAAGTCAAGACAAGCTGTAAGTAGACCCTGGGATGCATTGTCATATAGACTTGGGATGTCTACACGGTGATCTGGGCTCCTGTTTGCAGGAAGTTTGAGAGATGGAAACATTGTAACGCTTGACATGCACTTTTGGTTATTTCTATTTATCAAACGCTTTATTTGTAAACAAATTCTAAGAGGACTTGTATTGCAGAGATCCAAGGTGTGTGTGTGTGTGTGTGTGTGTAACCTCAGCAACCAGCTCTCTTGATGCTCATAAGCATGTCTGCCACGAGATGCTAACCACAGAGTTATTAGCATCTGCGCAAACACTGCACATGACAACTTTCAAGCAGAAACCCAATGAAAGGAAAGAGGATGAGCCACGGTGCTATTTGTACAAAAAATTGATGGAGGAAGATCCAAGTGCAAAGCCCTTGAGATAAGATTTCATCCTAGCCTGGCTTGTGAGTCGTCAGAGCTCATCATGGGTAGAAGACAGTGAATCAAGGTATTCTTGACCCCATTTATTATCCTAACCATTGTAAACCATTCTAATCTATGGGAATACTGGGTATTTCTTCAAATCATGAAACATTTCCCATGACTTTTGAACTGGGTTTGGTTGGCTAATTCATTATCATTTTATATAAGGAATAGATTTTCTCTCCTTGTGAGTTTTTTTAAAAGATTATTTATTTATTTATTTATTTATTTATTTATTTATTTATTTATTTAATGTATATCAGCACACTGTTGCTATCTTCAGACACACACCAGAAGAGGGCATCAGATCCCATTACAGATGGTTGTGAGCCACCATGTAGTTGTTGCGAGTTGAACTCAGGACCTCTGGAGGAGCAGTCAGTGCTCTGAACTGCTGACTCATCTCTCCGGCCCTTGTTTTGTTTTTTGAGATAAGGTTTTTCTCTATAGCCTTGGCCATCCTGGATTTGTAGACCAGGCTGGTTTCAAACTCATAGAAATTTCCCTGGGACTGGTGAGATGGCTCAGTAGTTAAGAGCACTGACTGCTCTTTGGAAGGTCCTGAGTTCAAATCCCAGCAACCACATGGTGGCTCACAACCATCCGTAATGAGATCTGATGCCCTCTTCTGATGCGTCTGAAAACAGCTACAGTGTACTTACATATAATAAATAAACAAATCTTTAAAAAAAATTAAAAAAATAAGTCTTAAAAAAAAAAAAGAAAGAAAGAAATCCCCCTGTCTCTGCTACTCAGTGCTGGGATCAGAAACGTGCATCACCAATCACCACACAGCTTCCTTCCTCATGATTTTTTTGTGTGAAGGAGGAAGGTGTAAAACTGGCCGGATTATATACAAATCAAATAATCTAAAGGGAAATAACATTAGTAAGATTCCTTATTCATAATAGACTTTGAGCTTCTGAAATAATTCCACATCCATTACCTCTACTGGTCTTTATGACAGCTCTGTCAGGTAAGCAGAAAAATATAATTGCCATCATATCACACAGAAAGAAATGAGTTCCAGAGAAAATAGGCAATTTCGCCAAGGTCACGTGCTTTTGCTTGCCAATGCCAGCGTCTCTTACTCGGGCTTCAAAGGCCCTGGCACAATGCTCATCTTCCCAAGCGATAAATAGTTGGCACTGTGTAGCTCTTGGGATGCCTCAAGCACCGGTCCAAGCGCTTCCCATATAATGATTCATTTACACCTTCTACCAGGTAGTTCTATTATCATCTTCATTTGCCAATGGGAAAACTAAGAGGGACAGACCGGGTAATGTGGCAAAGACTGGCAGGCCCCACATGGAAGTCAGAGGACCCAGCAGTTGCAGGCAACGTTCAGAATCTGCACTCTTAGTCCATGGACTATGCTACCAGAGCATTTGGGGGGAAAAAGTTTTGTGATTCAAGTGCTTTAAGGGCACAGCTCAAGAGTCTGAGATCAAGTCCAGAGATCCGCTTACTCCTGAGATTGTTGCAAGCCCTTCCTTTGATGTCTGTAACCTCTTGGTCTTATTATCCACTTACTGTGGTTGGGAGATGTAATTACATTTTGATCCTTAAACGGTTTATCTGGGTGGGGTGAAAGAAACAAGGCGGAGCAGTCATCATGTCACAGTTTAGCTTGAATTCATTAAGAATATGGAGTAATACAATACACATGTGTCGTTTGCCTGTATTGGGTTAAACAATCTCTATTATCCATTTTCTTTTTGGTCTCCCCACCCCTTTGTTTATTCTCAACTCATGAAATTACAACCAAAACAGGGCTGTCCTGTCTCCAGGGTTCCATACATGGCCTAGATTACTCTGTGTGTGTGTGTGTGTGTGTCTGTGTGTCTTCTTGTGCTTTTGTCTCTGTGTGTGTGTGCATGTGTGTGTGTGTGTGTGTCTGTGTGTCTCTGTGTCTCTGTGTGTGTCTGTGTGTATATTTGTGCATATACAATGTGTGTGTGTGTCTGTGTGTCTTCTTGTGCTTTTGTCTCTGTGTGTGTGTGTATTTGTGCATGTACAATGTGTGTGTGTGTGTCTGTGTGTCTTCTTGTGCTTTTGTCTGTGTGTGTGTGTCTGTGTGTGTGTCTGTGTGTCTGTGCGTATATTTATGCATGTACAATGTGTGTGTGTGTGTGTGTCTGTGTGTCTTCTTGTGCTTTTGTCTCTGTGTGTGTGTGTGTGCCCAATTTGTTGGGTGAAAGTTGTTCCTTGAACTTACTAGTTGAACTTATTGGGAAACAAAGCTGCTTCCACTTGGAGACTTACACAGTTAGTTATAAAATTGAGATTGCTGGCAGCCATTTTATACCTTATGGGGACAACCAGCAAGAGAAGGAGTGGATGATTACAGATGAGTGTGGTACCCAGAGAGGAACAGATCAAGTTCCAGATTTTCAGCATCTCACTCTTCTGGAATCTGCCCATGAACTCTCCAGTAATGTAAGCCAGTATGCTCAAGCAAGTCTGAGCCTGGGCTTCTGTCACTGGCAACCTAGATCAATTCTTTCCAATTAGTTAATTGTTCTGATCAATATAGGCATCCGTTATATACGAATGTTCTCAGCAAGCAAGGCAGAAGCTTCATGGCCTTTTATGAACTGACCCTGGATGTTACATTGCTTCATTCCCTCCCCCCATCCACAACTCCATGACAGCCAGAGCTCAACAGAGTCAAGGACATAGATCAAGCCGCTTGAGGGAAACAATGTCAGCTATATGGGCAGCTACATTTTGCATATGTATATGCAAACAATATATATACAACATACACATTGTATTTGCATACTATATACATATACATACACATACACATACACATACACATATACATATACATATATGTGGTATATAAGCATGTATGGGCACTGGTGTGTGTAAACATGTATACGCATGAGTGTGGAAGCCAGAGGTTGATGCAGTGTGTGTTCATGATCATGTTGCAACAGGGTCCCTCAGGTGAAATTAGAGCTAGTGTAGTAGCCAGCTTGCTCCGGGGAATCCCCATCTCTGCCTTCTGAGTGCTAAGATGACAGGCAGACTGCTATGTCTGGCTGGCATTTATGCAGATGCTGGGGATCCAGACTCCAGTCTTCCTGCTTGCACACTGTGATTACTATTCTTCTTGACGACATTTGGAATTAAACTAAGATCCAAAACTGGAGGGCTCGCTGCTTTAGAGCAGTGCAGCTGAAACCTAGGCAAGGCGTCCAAAGTTTGCCTGTCCATCAGTTCTACAAACATGGCCGGCATCCTTTCAAGAAGATCACAGTGCTCCATGTAACTCGGGCAGTAGACTGGCAACAGGACCCTCGACTGTTCTCACTGATCAAACCAAACTATAAATGGCCTCCTGTTTCTTCTTTGTCCATCTTTTCTTCTTTTACTTTTCTTTCCTGACAGGATCTGCATATGCGGTGCAGGATGGCCTCAAATTCACAATCCTCCTGCCTCAGCCTCCTTTGTACTGCACTTATAGTGCAGTAAACGCCATCATATTAATCTTAAAAGAATTTACCAGCTCTTCTAAAGGTAATTCTTATTCTCTTCTAAAGGCAATTCTTATTCTAAAGAATGAGCTCATTTTTTTTTTGGCATGTGATTTTGTGTGGTGTGTGCATGCATGTGTGGACGTGTTTGTGTGGGTGAGCTCATGTGTCTGCGGGTAAGGGTGCATTTAAATATATGTGTATGTGCTTACTAGGCTGGAGATTGTGGTCCAGCAGCTTCCTCCATCACTAGCCACTGGGGCACTCTTCACCTCTTCTCTCACACTGTAGGTTAGCATTGGTTGTTGGTGGATGAAAAAGAGAAGTGGGGGAGGGGGGAGAAGGAAAGAAGACAGAATGGAAAGGGGAGGGAGGAAGGAAGAGAAGATGCCTTGAGATGTCTTCTCATGAACATTCTGAAAGAGCTGCCTGGTAAACTGCAGAGCAGCTTGAGTGCCGCTCCGTCCCATGTGCTGGAAGGTCTCTTCACACACAGTAGCAGTAGAGGGTTGAAGGCACCATACCTCTGGTGCCTTGTGTTGGACACCTCTGCTGTCTACTGGTCAGACCCTAGCTGCAGGAGGAGTGACTCTGTAGTCCCTCGCCTCTGCTGCACTATAGCTCCTGTGCCTTCAGGTTGCCCTTAGACCAATACTTTGAGCATCTGCAGAAATGTGTTTTGTCTCTTCCACAAACAAACACGCAAGTGTTAGGGAGTTGATGTTGTGTCAACCTAAATGTATTAGTTTGGGTTCTCTAGAGTCACAAAACGTATGGATAGTCCTTATATAGTTAGGGAATTTGTCGAGGACTACAGTCTATAGTCCAACTCCCTAACAATGGTCAGCAGCAGCTGTGGATGGAAGTCCAAGGATCTAGCAGTTTCTCAGTCCCACGAGGCAAGCAGGCAAGGAAGAATGAGAATCTGCCTTCTTCCAATGTCCTTATATATCTCCAGCCAGTGTATAGCCCAGATTAAAGGCTGTAGTTCTCCAGCAGAGGGTGTGGCCCAGATTAAAGGCGTGTGCATCCATGCCTTTAATCCCAAATGATCTTGAACTCAGAGATCTCCTTGTCTTAGCCACTATGCTTCAAGATCTCTATACCAAGATCCAGGTCAGAAACTTCTATCTCTGAGCCTCCAAATTAGGATCATAGGTGAGCCTTCTAATTCTAGACTGTAGTTCTTTCCAGATATAGTCAAGTTGACAACCAGGAATAGCCACTACACTAAAGAACAGAGAGAAGAGGAGAGGAATGGGAAAGGAATAGAGAAAGAGTAGAACTCTCTGAGGAATAATAACTTATTTGGGAATATGCAGTGAAACTAACATGTTTTCAAAGATGAAACCGTGTGTGTTCAAAGAGGTGGAGGCCAGGGGGCAGTTTGAGGGCTAATGGAGGAAGATTTACAAAAACTGTTTTGAATCCATTATACTTGGCTACAGAATGAATAAGAGGTGTGGTAGCTCTTCCGAGGCAGTCAGGCAGTTGACAGGCAGACATCCTGCACAAGAATGTTCTCGATAAAGTTGTGGTGGTCTTTGGGCAGGCTGTATTTCCAGTCTGTTGCAATGGTTCATGTTATCAGGCATGTGTACACAGGACCCTCTCCTTTACACATTCATGGTTTGATTTATTAGTTTGTTGTTAGGGTTGACAAAAGGGACTCCATGTTGATTCTGACAGCTTTCAGTGTCTTTGTTTTGTTTTCCACCCCAAAAATTCTGATTAATACCATTTTTATTCTTTTTTCTTTTCTTAACATTTTCTTTATGTATGTTCATTGTGTCTATCTGTCTGTCTGTCTGTCTGTCTGTCTGTCTGTCTATCATCTATCATCTATCATCTATCTATCATCTATCTATCTATCTATCTATCTATCTATCTATCTATCTATCTATCTGGTTCTGTGTTACATGAGACTATGTTTGCATACCAATTATGCATTAAGTATATTTCCCATTCCATCATCCTTTTTCTCATTTGATGAAAAACATTCCATTATGTGTATATACACCACTAATATATTTATTTTTCTGGGGAAGGGTCTCAGTATGTATCCCTCGCTGGTTTGGAACTCTCTATGTAGACCACATAGGCTTTGAACTCAATGAGATATCTTGCCTCTGCCTCCTAAGTGATGATACTATAGGTATGTCCCACCACATCACCTTACCAGTTTCTCTATCCATTCCTCTGTTGCTGGACTCCTAAGTTGGTTTCATGCCTTAGCCATTGGAGTTGTGCTGCATTCAGTATTGATGCATAAGTGCTTCTGTGGTATGTTGACTTGGAGTTCTTTGGATAGATATCCTAAGTGACATAGTTGGTTAACATGGTAGATCTACTTTAACTTTTTGAGGAACCACCACAGTGATTTCCACAGTGGTCTGATTGGTTTGCAATCACACCTGCAGTGTTTATGGATTCTTTAGAAATCATATCTTCATCAACATCTGTTGTTTGTTGTGACTAGTAGTAGTAGTTGTCGTCGTCATTGTGGTCATAGTAGTAGTTGTTGTTGTAGTCATTTTTTTGAGGCAGAGTATTACTATGTAGCCCTGGCTGTCTTGGAAATAGCTCTTATAGACCAGGTTGGCTTCGAACTCACAGAGATCTGCCTGCCTTTCCCCCCATTGTTTGTTTTCTTTTTTTTAAAAATTAAAGATAAATATTGTTTTTATGTATGAGTGCTCTGTCTGTATGTACACCTGCATGCCAGAAGAGGACATCAGATCCCATTACAGATGGTTGTGAGCCATCATGTGGTTGCTGGGAATTGAACTTAGGACCTCTCAAAGAGCAGCCAGTGCCCTTAGCCACTGAGCCATCTCTCTAGCCCTTTGTTTATTTTCTTAATGACTGTCATTCTGAAAAGAGTGAGATGGAATCTCAATGTAGGCTTACGTTACATTTCTCTGATGTCTGGAGAAGGTGAACATGTTTTCATATGTTTATTGGCCATTTATTTTTTGAGAACATTTGGCTTGTTTCATTAGCTTGTTTATTGAATGGGGTATTTTATTCCTTCCTTCCTTCCTTCCTTCCTTCCTTCCTTCCTTCCTTGTTTTGAGTTCTTGGAATACGATGGATGTTAATCCTCTGTCAGTATACAGCTAGAAAAGACTTTTCCCTCATTCTCAGTGTCTTTATGAGGACCATTAAAGTCTATCTTATCCCCACTTCAGCAGAAGCTTTCTTAACCAGTTCTTAGAATCAGAAAGATGCAAACTCCTACCCTGAAGCTCTGAAGGTATCAACAGGGTCTGGCTTGTGCCAGTGTACTGGCTGGTTTTGTGTATCTACTTGATACAAGCTAGAGTTATCACAGAGGAAGGAGCCTTCCTTGAGGAAATGCCTCCATGAGATCCAGTTGTGACGCATTTTCTCAATTAGTGATCAATGAAGGAGGGCCCAGCCCATTATGGGTGGTACTATCCCTGGGCTAGTGGTCCTCCTGGGTTCTATAAGAAAGCAAACTGAGCAAGTCAGGGAGAGCAAACCAGTAAGCAGCACCCCTCCATGGCTTCTACATCAGCTCCTGCCTCCAGGTTCCTGCCCTTTGTGAGTTCTAGTCCTGACTTCCTTTGGTGATGAACAGCAATGTGGAAGTGTAAGCTGAATAAACCTTTTCCTCCCCAACTTGCTTCTTGGTCATGATGTTTGTGCAGGAATAGAAACTCTAAGATAAGCAGGAAGCTTATAGAACTGCACAAAGGTGTTCATGCTGGTCTTTCAAAGGGATCCATCCTTGTGATACTCAGGGGTTTGTTCATTTGTCAGCTTCAAGATGCTTCTTGAAGGAGTTCAGAAACCTGACTAGAATCCTTGCTCTGTGAACGGACACGTTTCCCGGCCTTGCTGAGAGTCATTACATACAACATTGATAAACACAACTTGGAGTGTTCATGGCTGGTCCGTGAAGTTCAAGGGGAGCTCCCCATAAGGTCACTTTATCAGTGCCTGCCCTTCACCGGAGAACTTTGCTTGTGCTCTATTTGTAACCCAACTCCCACTAGGAAAGCGAATCATCTTCAGAGTCTTACAGCCTTTGATTAGCTCCTGTTTGTGGGAATGAATCACTTAACACGTGTAAAAGCCTGTATGTAGTCCAGAGGCTGGCTGGCTGTGTGTACTTCATACATAACTCCCATTGTTACCATAGGCATGTCTCTTCCATTACCACATCTCCCACAAATCTGTGCTCCACTCCCAAAGTCATTGCATATCCGTATTTGCTCAACTTTCTTCTCTTGCAATGTTGGCTCCTTGCCAATCACTTACCACTTGTCCCTTAGCCAAACTTAGCTCTGTAAGGTGCGGTGTGCAAGTCCTCACTGTCCCTTCATCATGGGAAGAGCATGTCTGGCAATTGTCTTCTTCCCAGAAGTAATGTGACCGCAAGGAGACTTTGCAAATAAAACAGCTAGAGCTCCTTGGTGGAATGTGAATCAAAGTCCTATTAATACTTAACTAAACATCCAACAGGACAAGAAAACAAAGGGCAATTGAGGCAAAGCCATGAGGTTTTTCAGGCTATTATTACAAGAGGCCAATTGTCAGCCAGGTATGAGGTGGAGACTCTACAGAAAGGGCTTCCCAGTTGCTCTCACATGGAGCCTTTACCACAGGCAGCAAGAACGCCCATGTTTATTGTGTCTAGCTCTGTCTCTGACCTTCTCTTTGTCTCTGTCCCCATCTGTCTTTGTCTGTCTTTCTGTCCTCCAAACGCCCTCTTTTTTTTTTTTTTTTTTTTTTTTTTTTTTTTTTTTTTTTGAGACAGGACTATGTAGTCCTGGCTGGTCTGGAACTTGATATGTAGCCCAGACTGGTCTGGAACTTGCTGAGATCCATCTGCCTCTGCCTCCCAGAAGTTAGAGCTTAATAGGTGACATCTGGGACATTTCTTGATTAGTTACTGTGGGAAGGCTCACTGTGTAAGGTGTCACCCCAAGGAAGGCGATCCAAGGTTGCATAAGAAAGCAGGCACCTAAGCCACAGGGACTGAGCCTGGAAGCCGCCAAGTAACCCTTTCCTCCCCAGACAGATTTTGGTCATGGTATTTATCATAGCAACAGAAAAGGAAACAAAGACACTTGTTTAAAAGTTAAATACTGTATAGAGTCAAAGCTTAATGTTTTTGCTTTCTTTTGTTTTTTTAGGCAGGGTCTCACTGTGTATCTCTGGCTATCCTGGAACTCACTATGCAGACCTTAGACTTAAAGCTCTGGCAGTCTCTGCCTCCTACGTGTCAGGACTCAAAACCTAAATTTCTCTCTCTCTCTCTCTCTCTCTCTCTTTCTCTCTCTCTCTCTAAATGATTTGTTTATTATTTGTATTATTTTATGCATATGAATATTTTGCCTACATATGTGTGTATTGTACCAACTCTATGCCTAGTGTCTGGGGAGAGGTCATAAAAGAGTGTCATACACCCTTCACAATAGTCACAAACAATATAAAATATCTTGGTATGACTCTAACCAAACAAGTGAAAGATCTCTATGACGAGAACTTCAAGTCTTTGAAGAAAGAAATCGAAGAAGTTCTCAGAAGATGGAAAAATCTTCAATGCTTGTGTATTGGCAGGATTAATATAGTAAAAATGGCCATCTTGCCAAAAGCAATATACAGATTCAATGCAATCCCCATGAAAATCCCAACTCAGTTCTTCATAGAGTTAGAGAGAGAGCAATTCTCAAATTCATCTGGAATAACAAAAAACCCAGGATAGCTAAAACTATTCTCAACAATAAAAGAACTTCTGGGGGAATCAGTATCCCGGACCTCAAGCAGTACTACAGAGCAATAGTGTTAAAAACTGCATGATATTGGCACAGTGACAGGCAAGTGGACCAATGGAATAGGATTGAAGACCCAGAAATGAACCCATACACCTATGGTCACTTGATGTTTGATAAAGGAGCTAAAACTATTCAGTGGAAAAAAGATAGCCTTTTCAACAAATGGTGCTGGTTCATCTGGCAGCTAGCATGCAGAAGAATGCAAATCGATCCATTCTTATCTCCTTGTACTAAGCTCAAGTCCAAGTGGATCAAGGACCTCCACATAAAACCAGATACACTGAAACTAATAGAAAAGAAACTAGGAAAGAGCCTTGAGCACATGGGCACAGGGAAAATTTCCTGAACATAACATCAATAGCTTATGCTCTAAAATTAAGAATTGACAAATGGGATCTCATAAAATTACAAAGTTTCTGTAAGGCAAAGGACACTGTCAATAGGACAAAATGGCAACCAACAAATTGGGAAATGATCTTTACCAACCCTACACCCGACAGAGGGATAATATCTAATATATATACAAAAACTCAAGAAGGTAGACTCCAGAGAACCAAATAACCCTATTAAAAATGGGGTACAAAGCTAAACAAATAATTTTCACCTGAGGAATATCGAATGGCTGAGAAGCACCAAAAGAAATGTTCAACATCCTTAGTCATCAGGGAAATGCAAATCAAAACAACCCTGAGATTTCATCTCACATCAGGCAGAATGGCTAAGATCAAAAACTCAGGAGACAGGTGCTGGTGAGGATGTGGAGAAAGAGGAGCACTCCTCCACTGCTGGTGGTATTGCAAGCTGGTACAACCACTCTGGAAATCAGTCTGGCGGTTCCTCAGAAAACTGGGCATGATACTACTGGAGGACCCTGCTATACCACTCCTGGGCATATACCCAGAGGATTGCCCAGCATGTAATAAGGACACATGCTCCACTATGTTCATAGCAGCCTTATTTATAATAGTCAGAAGCTGGAAAGAACCCAGATGTCCCTCAATGGAGGAATGGATACAGAAAATGCGGTATATTTACATTATGGAATACCACTCAGCTATTAAAAACAATTAATTCATGGAATTCTTAGGCAAATGGGTAGAACTGGAAAATACCATAAGTGAGGTAACCCAATCACAAAAGAACACACATGGCATGCACTTACTGATAAGTGGATATTAGCCCAGAAGCTTGAAATACCCAAGAAACAATTCACATATCAAATGATATCCAAGAAGAAGGAAGGAGAGGGCCCTGGTTCTGGAAAGGCTTGATGTAGCAGTGTAGGGAATACCAGGACAGGGAAGCAGGAAGGGGTGGATTGGGGAACAGGGGGAGGGGAGATGGCTTATGGGACTTTCGGGGAGGGGGAGATCCAGGAATGGGGAAATCATTTGAAATGCAAATAAAGAATATAGCTAATTAAAAAAATAGAGTGTCATAAAAGATTTCCTAGGATTGGAGTTTCATATGGTTGTGAGCCACCAGGTGGGTGCTGGGAATGGAACCTGGCTTCTCTGTAAGAGCAGCAAGTGCTCTCAACTGCTGAGCCACCTCTCCAGACCCCTCAAAGCCTAAATTTTTTATCAAATTTAAACGTGAAATACAAAGACACTGAAACCTTTCTTGTTCACACGTCGTCTCTCACATGGAAACACACCAAGTCACACGGGAGTGGTATCTAGCTCGCTTTTGGCTCTTAAAGATACTCTAAAGGAATTGTTTGACACTGATCCCTCTTTCTTTTAAGAATTACTTTTTGCTGGTTTACATCTAAGTGTTTTTATTTTTAAATAGATTTATTTCTTTATTTTTATGTATATGAGTACACTTTAGTTGTCTTCAGATCCACCACAAGGGGGCATCAGATCTCTGTGAGCCACCATGTGGTTGCTGGGAATTGAACTCAGGACCTCTAGAAGAGCAGTCAGTGCTCTTAACCACTGAGCCATCTCTCCAGCCCCTGACTAATTCCTCTCGAACTCATACCTCCTTCATAGGGCTGTTGGGAGAATTAGGTGACCCTAACCAGAGGCTGGAATTTAGAAAGGCTCCTGCCTTGCCCTTTTTCCTCATGAGAGCGGTGAGGAAAAGCCATGGACCATAGAAGCTCACAGTTAAGACTTTGAAAACTGGCTAATCTCACATGTCACGAGACACTTGCCTCATTTTGAATGCATACATGTACATATGTGCACATGTGTGTAAAGGTCTGTGTGGAGGCCCAAGGACAAGCTCAAATGCCTTTCCTTACATGCCGGCCACTTCCTTTGAGACAAGGTCTGTCATTAGCCTAGCTGTCCTGAGTTAGGCTAGACTGACTGTCTAGCATGTGTACCCGTACCTTTTATTCTCCTGTGGTTATTATTGTCTTGGAGGCTTACTGCCTCTGTCTACTAATGTAGGCCTAGCCCTGGAAGTTTCTAGCCACTAAAAAAGCTTACCCTTTCTGGTTCTTTCTGAGCTCTGATTGGCTGGTTCAACTCAGCTGTTCTGACTCAGACTCCTCTTCAAGATGACTTAGTCAATCTGGCTTCTCCTGAATTTCTTTGCTTGGCCTCAAACTATCTCTGTCCATCTGTTCTAATCTCTGGCTCCTTCTTATTCTCTGGTTTGTTCTGTCTTCACCTGTGTCTAGCTTGTTCTCTGTCTGCAACCTGTCTCTGTAAAACTGTCCTGGTAAAACTGCCTTCTCTCTTTCTTCCCTGCCTCTCAAGTAGCTTCCCTTTTCTATCTCTTAGTGTGAGAGTTGGGCATATCCAGTCCTGTCAAATCTTTCTCTGATTCATCACTTTTTCTGCCACTCAATTAGACGTCACTTTCAAGCATGGGTGCTTCCTTCTACAAACTAACTCTACCCGTGGGATTAAAGGTGTGTACTAAGGGCATGTCTGTATTCCAGCTAGAGGGATTAAAGGTGTGTGCTAAGGGCTGAGCCCTACAACTGGGAACAGGTTTATCCAGTAAACAACACAATATCTGGGTTCACAGTGTGTTCAAATATCCTGCAATAAGCATGTTTCAGTGGTCCTCTTGTGTCTGCTTCTGCAATGCTGGGATCCTAGTGTATACATACTTGGCACTTTTATGCAGTTCTGGGAATTGAATTCCCAGTACTTAACCTTGCAGGGAAAACTCATTTTATTATTATTTTTTAAAGATTTCATTTATTTATTTAATGTATATGATGAGTACAGTGTAGTTGTCTTCAGACACATCAGAAGAGGGCATCAGATCCCATTACAGATGGTTGTGAGCCACCATGTGGTTACTGGGATTTGAACTCAGGACCTTTGGAAGAGCAGTCCATGCTCTTAACCACTGAGCCATCTCTTTACCCAGGGAAGACTTTATTGACTAAGCTCCCTCTCCAGTCCCGTCTAATTTGCAGTTTAAACTTTTCATTGACTTTTCAAATTTTTGATTTGTTTTGTTTGTATATGTACAGTGTGTATGCAATGTGTGTGTGTGTGTGTGTGTTCTTGTGGTGCATGTGAGTACTCAAAGAAGGGATACCATATCCTTTTGGCTTTTGTATGGACCCTGGTAATCAAAACTCAAGTCCCCACTCTTGTTTGATGACTGCTTTATTCATTTAAATATCTCCCTAACCCCTCATCTCTCTTTTTAAATAAATATGACATTTTTTTGTTGTTGTTGTTGCTGCTGCTGTTTTGAGACTTGGGTTTCTCCATGTAGCTTTGGCTGTTCTGGAACTCACATAGATTTGCTTGCCTCTGTCTTCTCAGTGCAGGGATTCAAGGCATGCATCACTATAGCTATCCTAAAAATGGCATGTTTTTCAAGTTAAGGAATGTCATTAGTTGCAAAGCAAATGTAAAATAAATGTCAAAAAAATAAAACCAGACAAACAAAACATCCAAACCAAAATAATGAATAATGTACCCCCTTGTGTAGCTTTATGAACTTGGGCTTTAGCTAGTAACACACGTCTCTCAATCCCGAGTCTAACAAGAAGAGTTTCTTGTGCAAAGAGCTGGCCTCATGTTTATTGCGATCTCTCTTAAAATGCATACATTTTAGCTTATCTTGCCTGTGTAAGGCCCTAGATCCAATCCCCATTATTGCCAAAAGAAAAAAAAAAAGAAGTTTTGAATTTAAAGATGGTGTTTATTACCTAGGATAACATCATAAATTTTCACAGACTAGGCATATTAAGCAACAGAAATGTATTTCCTTATGGTCCTGGAGGCCAGACATTCAAGACCAGAGTGTCAGTGGATTTGGTTTCTTCTGAGGTCTTTCTCCTTGACTTGTGACAGCTGTACTTTCTGCTTGTGTCCTTGTTCAGTCATTTCCCCAAAGGCATGCATTTCTGGAGTCTGAGGAAACTGGTGGTTTCCTCATCTGAGGACACCAGTCAGACCAGGTCAGGACCCACCTGTATGGCCTCAGTTAACTCAGCAACAGCTTTGAACATTCAGATTTCAAAAGCTGTCATATTCTGAGATCCAGGTAGTTGGGGGTACAACATATGAACCTGGGGAAGAAAGCCCTCAGCCCACACCCGATAGTGGACAAAATATCAAAACTCTGTGTCTTTAAGAAATGCAGCTTCTGGGGGCTGGTGAGATGGCTCAGCTGTTAAGGACACTGACTGTTCTTCCTAAGGGCCTGAGTTCAAATCCCAGCAACCACATGGTGGCTCACAACCATCCGTAAATGAGATCTGATGCCCTCTTCTGGTGTGTCTGAAGATAGCTACAGTGTACTTACATATAATAAATAAATAAATCTTTAAAAAAAAAAAAAAAGAAAAAAGAAATGCAGCTTCTGAGGGTTGGAGGGATGGCTCAGTGGTTAAGAGCACTGATTTCTCTTCCAGGGGTCCTGAGTTCAAATCCTAGTAACCACATGGTGGCTCACAACCATCTGTAATGGGATCCGGTGCCCTCTTCTGGTGTGTTTGAAGACAGTGACAGTGTACTCACATACATAAAATAAATAAATCTTTAAAAAAAAAGAAAAGAAAGAAATGCAGCTTCTGTTTTAAGGGCAGTGATATATCAACATGTGGTAATAGACCAAAGAGAATCAAACTCCATTTCTGTGCCTTAAATATTTGAAAGAATTATTGGCATCATTTTCTTTGACCTGAATCTCAAACAAGTTAGGAACGGTTGCCAAAACTAACATACTCCTTGTTTAGGGCATTGAGTATTAAGTATTAAGTTCTTGCAAGTGTCTCAGGACTTCTCCATTCAACTGGGTGCTCTAGCAGTTATGAATTTGGAAAAGAACAAGATTTAGCTCAATGCTGAGTGCTGTCCTCAATCATTTGCAATTACAACCATATTGTTTTTAAGATGGGGTCTCCCTGTGAACCTAGAGCTCACTGACGTAGCTAGATTGGCTGTTTGTCAAGCTCGAGTATCCTCCTGTTCCCATTTTGCCAGTGCTGGGATTGCAGGCTCATACAACTGTGCCGGCTGTCTTATGAGTGTGTTGGGGATCGAACTCAGGTCCCCATGCTTGGGCAGCAAGCGCCTTAACAACTTATCTATGCCCCCAGCCCCGAAACTATTTTTCCTAGAGTAGCAGAGGACTGTGGTGAACGATACTCATGGCTCTCAGTGATTTCTTTCTTCATGGATCCAGGGATAGCTGTTGATCTCCCTTGCTTGACCAGAGTAGTAATAACAAATCCTGCCCTCAGAGTCAGCGTCAGAGTTGGATGACAGTCAAGAGCAGAGATTAAAACCAACGCCAAGAAGCGGAAAACAAAACCAGTAAAAGGCTGAGGGTAAGTTGGTCATTTATTTTTCCCCGTGATCAGTTGTTAGCTGTCCCTCACCCATTAACTTGGAACAGTCCCCAGGACTGGCTGAAATGTAAATCAGTTTATGGGGAGTGAAAACCTTATGCAAATACCGTAACCTGAGACTAACAGGATAAGGCTCAGAGTTCAGGTATATACTTCACTTCCCTCAGAGTCACAACAGAAAGAACAGTGTGAGGGAAAGCCGGCTTCCATTGGATTTAGAAATAAAGCTCTTAAGGGTTCGAACAAAGGAAGTGATGGTTCTGAATGGTTAAGGGCTTTGTGGATGTAGTGCCACTTGGTATCACGGGTAATTTGGTGTGCACGCACGAATTAGAAGTGGACAAGCAAGTCAGGTATATCTTAATTACTTTTCTCATTGTTGTGAGAAAATACTTGACAGCACGAGGGAGGATGGTTTATTTTGGCTCATGGCTCCAGGTTACAGTCCACCACGCTGGGGATTAAAATTAGGCATGCGGGAAGAAGCACAAAACTGTGTGTATTGTTATATGCTTGGTCAGAATGCAGAGAGAGATGAATGCTAAAGAGACTCTCTTTAGCACATGGTCCAGGATCCCAAGACTATGGAATGGTGTCGCCCACATGTAGGTGGGTCTTCTCTCTACCAGTCTAATTGAGACAATCCCCCACATTAGTGACCAGAGACTTGTCTCTTCTGGTGATCGCAGATGCTGTCAGGTTAGCCAACAGTTATTAGCCCTCACAGAAGGAGGCACCTACGGTACAGATTCTCAGGCCCCTTGAAATTCTGATTCATCACCTATGCAGTAGAATCCAGCAATCCACATTTCTTTTCCCTCAAATTCACATCCAGGTGATTTTTACATGTTAATTCTATAGAGCCCATTTTAAGAATGGACAAACAAAACAAAATAACCATCCTCAGAGGGTGTTGGATCACATAATCCTTGAAGTAGTATCAAGCTTCTTCTAAAGGATCAAAGAGAATTCTTTGTTGTGATGGAGGGCTTTGCTTATGAGTCATTACTGGACTGTTCATGGGTTTTTAGATACCCGTTGCTATGTAATGGGGTATATTTGCAAACCATTATTACTCACTTTCTGCTCTGAAGTTTTCCATCCAAATCCAATTGAAATGGTCTGGGAGTTAATTATAATTCTGTGGTCCTAACTAGATAGACAAGAGTTCACTATTCCCATCTGTGCTAGTTTACAGGATGAAGGTATATCTTTACCATAAGATGCATATGGCTATGCACATGTTTATGTATTTGTTTGTGAGAAGGGAACAGTTTAGGTGAGGATTTTCCCAATCATTCTTGGGAAGCAGTTACTCAAGGCTTAGCAACATTGATCCTCCAGCAAGAGCAGCTGAGCTTGATTAAGTTGCATCAGCGATAGCTGCATAATGTTATACATATTAATCGAGTTATCCAAGTTATTTCCAAGTTATTTTCCAAGTTATATATATATATATATATATATATATATATATATATATCCAAGTTATTTTCCCACCTGTCCAATGGGAATATTTGTTTCTATAAATAATTATATCCACATTATATGGTATAAGATTAAGTCTTTTTTTTTCAATTTAAAAAATTAAATGTAGGGCTGGAAAGATGAGTCAGCTATTAAGAGCACTGGTTGCTCTTCCAAAGGATCCAGGTTCAATTCCCAGCACTCACAACTGTCTTTAACTCCTGTTCCATGGGATCCAATACCTTCACACACACACACACATACACACACACACACACACACACACACACACACACAGACAAAACACCAATACACATAAACTAGAAATAAAAATGTAAAAAATTAAATATAATTATATCATTTCCCCCTCCCTCTGTTCTTGTTTTCCCTATTTCTTTTTAAGTTCACGGCATCTTTTAAAATTATTAGTTACATATATGTATAAGTAACATCCATATATGTATGTGTGCATGTATATAATATACACATATATGTATATATAACATAAAAAGTCCATTTAGTGTTTCTTCTGTATATGTTTTTAGGATTGACTACATGGTTATGGCCATGGTAGGTTCTCTTCTAAAGCCATTGATCACATTATCCCTGGATAGTTAGCTCTGTTTTCAATACCAGGCACACTTTCCATACTGTTAAACAAGTCAAGTTAGACAGCTGTTGGTCACTACCAAGATATGAGTGCCACTGTTGCATCTTTAGGGATATCTTGCTATAATAGTCAGGTGCTGAGGTTAAATGTGTGCATCACTACACCCGGCTATAGTTTTAAAAATACAATTTTTAAGTTCTTAGAACAATGCCATATATATATATATATATATATATATATATATATATATATATATATATTGGATTTGGTTTTTTTGAGACAGGGTTTCTCTGTATAGCCCTGGCTGTCCTGGAACTCACTCTGTAGACCAGACTGGCCTCAAACTCAGAAATCCGCCTGCCTCTGCCTCCTAAGTGCTGGGATTACAGGCGTGCGCCACCCCCGCCCGGCTAATGCCTCATATATTATAGGAGCTATGTACATGCTCGGTCTCAGAAGTTCTATCTGAATCCAATCCCAGTGAAACATGGTGATTTCATGAGTGACTCTGTTAGTTCCTTCACACAGAGAACACCCTGAGAATCTAAAAGTGTCAGCCAAAGTGTAGGCTCTGAGGAACTAGTAAATAGCAGTATATCCTTTTCTTCAAAAAGAAGGAGTTCATGTCTTCCACAGGAACTGTCATGACTGAGGATTTGGGTCATTCAAATGCACCATGCTTAGCAAGAACAAAGTCATGTAAGGATTACTCCACGCCAGCTTTTCCTGAACTTGAGTTGGTGACAAGCCTGCAGTAGTCAGAGAAGCCCACACTACAAATGAATGGGGTCAACAGGACAGGACCTTGTGTGGGGGCATGCAGTGCCTGAAACTTGCCCTGTTGGCCCACATGGGGTTACTCTATCCCAGGCTGCATTTCTTCCCGCTAGTCTAAAGCTGAGGTAACAATGCTACAAATTATTTAACTTCATAAATAATGACTTTTTTCCAGGGTCAAATCTTCTTTTACAAAGTGATGCTCAGTTTTGAAGGGCCAAAGGTTGTGTTCAACCCCCACAAAAGGAATCCATAGGGCTCTTTCACATTGCTCTACGGATAAGAACATGGAAGGGGAGCATGGGATAAGGGACTGAGCGCTACCTCTGCCCCAAAAGTCTGTGTGTGTTGCCTTTGGGGTAACCTAAAGCACACCAACTCCAAAGGCATGCTTTTATTTGTCTCTGTGTTCAATGCACACAGAAGCACATTGCCTCAAACGTAGAAAAGTTCTTCATGTTGTTGAGTCATATATACATGATTCATATGTGTGTGTGTGTGTGTATACATGCTATATGTCCACATGATCTATGGATCCTGGGTTTATCTAATATTAGCCAAAGCTTATACTATTGAAAATGATAGATTTAAGTGCAAGAGGATGAAGAAGTTTCAATGAAAAACGAATCCCCAGAAATCATCTCTTCACAGATGCAGATTTGAATATTCATAAACTGAAATATCTTTGTAAGACTATAGCTCTTGTCTTTGTCTAATACTAAGATACTTTGAAGAAGTCAATAAAGAATCTGGGCTCGATGGCACGATTTTGTAATTCCACTACTCAGGAGAATCAAAGAGAAAAATTGGGAGTTCAAGGCTAATTTGGGTTATACCTGGAGACCTCATCTCAAAAACACCAAACTAACCAACTGGCCAACTAATCAGCCCGATTGTTAACAGCATAACTCTATACAATGCAAGCAACCCAACAACAGCAGAAAACAAAGCAACAAAAGAATAACAAAACCAAAAACCAAACAACATCATCATCATCAACAACAACAAAAGCACAAAAGACTTCAGGAAAGATTTGTTGACATTACTTCTTCCCTAGCTAGAGGCAGCGGGGAGAGAAACGCCACCCACTTTGAAGAGGTAGAACAAATTATGTACAAGATTAGACTTGAAACCTGTTGCATGTCTTCAGTGAAATCAGGGACCAAGCTGAATTCCATGACCCCTCCCCCCGGGCCATTTCCCTCAGCATAAACTACCGAAATGTGTTAGCCACGTGGCCAATGCCTGCTTTTGCCATTCCTTGAAGCAGCAGGGCAGGAGCGTGGCCTAATTTCTCAAGAACAAGGTACAGAAGGAAATAGGGGACTTTGCCTTGGAGCTCAGAGCTGGGACTGCTGTGGTGAACCTCTGAAGTCAGGCAGAAAATAAACGCTGCTTTCCTCAGCTAGAATTTGTGCCGAGAGCCTCTAGACACGTTCTCGGAGCAAGTGGAGGCCAGTGTCAACAGGCCTTCTTCAAAGTATCCCCAACAGTGGGACAGGCTCAACTTTTCTTTTCCTTTAAAACAATATTTCTTTTTTATTTTATGCGTATGAATGTTTTGCCTACCTGTTTGTCTGTGTACCATGTGCATGCAGTGCCCACACAGGCCAGAGGAGGGCATCAGATCTCATGGAACTGGAGTTCTGGATGGTTTCGAGCCAACATGTGAGTGCTGCGAATTGACCTGGTTACTTTCTTTTTTACATTTTTTATTACATATTTGCTTTATTTACATTTCAAATGTTATCCCCTTTCCTCTTTTCCCCTCTGAAAATCCCCAATCCCATCCTCCTTTCCTCTGGCTTACCAACCCTCCCAACTCCCACTGCCTTGTCCTGGCATTCCCCTACACAGGGGCATTGAGCACAGGGGCAGTCACAGGACCAAGGGCCTCTCCTCTCATTGATGTCTGACAAAGCCATCCTCTGCTACATATGTAGCTGGAGCCATGAGTCCCTCCATGTGTACTCTTTGGTTGGTGGTTTAGTTCCTGGAAGCTCTGGGGGGTTATAGTTGGTTCATATTTTTGTTCCTCCTGTGGGGCTACAAACCCCTTCAGGTCCTTGGGTCCTTTCTCTAGCTAGTCCATTGGGGACCTTGGGATCAGTTCAATGGTTGGCTGAGAGCACCCACCTCTGTGTTTGTCAGGTACTGGCAGAGCCTCTCAGGAGACAGCTATATCAGGCTCCTGTCAGCAAGCACTTGTTGACTTCCACAATAGTGTCTGGGTTTGGTACTGTATATGGGATGGATCCCCAGGTGGGACAGTCTCTAAACAGTCTTTCCTTCAGACTCTGTTCCACACTTTGTCTCTGTATCTCTTCCCATGGGTATTTTGATCCCCCTTCTAAGAAGGACTGAAGTATCCATGCTCTTCCTTCTTCTTCAGCTGCTTTTAGTCTGTGAATTGTATCTTATTTATTCCATGCTCGTGGATTGGCAGGATTAATATAGTAAAAATGGCCATCTTGCAATATGTCCAAAAGCAATATACAGATTCAACGCAATCCCCATCAAAATCCCAACTCAGTTCTTAGAGTTAGAAAAAGCAATTCTCAAATTCATCTGGAATAACAAAAAACCCAGGATAGCTAAAACTATTCTCAACAGTAAAAGAGCTTCTGGGGGAATCAATATCCCAGACCTCCAGCAATACTACAAAGCAATAGTGTTAAAAACTGCATGGTATTGGCACAGCAACAGACAAAGTGGACCAATGGAATAGAATTGAAGACCCAGAAATGAATCCACACACCTATGGTCACTTGATCTTCGACAAAGGAGCAGAAAACATCCAGTGGAAAAAAGATAGCCTTTTCAACAAATGGTGCTGATTCAACTGGAGGTCAGCAGGCAGAAGAATGCGAATTGATCCATTCTTATCTCCTTGTACTAAGCTCAATTCCAAGTGGATCAAGGACCTCCAAGTAAAATCAGACACACTGAAACTAATAGAAAAGAAACTGGGGAAAACCCTTGAGGACATGGGCACAGGGGAAAAGTTCCTGAACAGAACACCAATAGCTTATGCTCTAAGATCAAGAATTGATAAATGGGACCTCATAAAATTATAAAGTTTCTGTAAGGCAAAGGACACTGTCAAAAGGACTGGAGTTGGAGTCAACTTCAACAAAAGCTGGAATCTAACTTCTTGAGTTCTTTGTATATATTGGATATTAGCCCTCTATCGGATGTAGGGTTGGTGAAGATCTTTTCCCAGTTTGTTGGTTGCCGTTTTGTCCTTTTGACAGTGTCAGGGATCTTGATTCCCTCAGAAGTTCTTTTATTGTTGAGAACATTTTTTCACTATCCTGGGTTTTTTGTTATTCCAGGAAATTGTTCTTTCTAGCTCTATGAAGACTTGAGTTGGAATTTTCATGGGGATTGCATTGAATCTGTAGATTGCTTTAGGCAAGATGGCCATTTTTACTATATTAATCTTGCCAATCCATGAACATGGGAGATCTTTCCATCTTCTGAGATCTTCTTTGATTTCTTTCTTCAGAGACTTGAAGTTCATGTCATACAGATCTTTCACTTGCTTGGTTAGAGTCACACCAAGATATTTCATATTATTTGTGACTATTGTGAAGGATGTTGTTCCCCTAATTTCTTTCTCAGCCTCTCTATCCTTGGTGTATAGGAAGGCTACTAATTTGGTTGAGTTAATTTTATATCTAGCCACTTTGTTGAAGTAGTTTATCAGCTTTAGGAGTTCTCTGGTAGAATGTTTGGGGTCACTTAAGTATACTATCATCATCTGCAAATAGTGATAGTTTGACTTCTTCCTTTCCAATTTGTATCCCTTTGACCTCCTTTTGTTGTCTAATTGTTCTGGCTAGGACTTCGAGTACTGTATTGAACAGGCAGGGAGAGAGTGGACAGCCTTATCTAGTCCCTGACTTTAGTGGGATTGCTTCAAATTTCTCTTCATTCAGTTTGATGTTGGCTACTGGTTTGCTGTATATTGACTTTACTATGTTTAGATATGGACCTTGAATTCTTGATCTTTCCAAGACCTTTATCATGAAGGGGTTGACCCGGTTTCTTTGGAAAACTCTGAGTCATCTCTCTTTCCCCTAGGGTCAATTTCTCACTTGCGTAACTGTTGGTCTTAGAGATGAACTTTGGGTCTGACTCTTCCCCAGCCCCATCCTCCAGACTGTGCAGGTCCTTCACAGTCACTGAGGTACTGATAACCTTGAGCAGTGCAGTTATCCCAGGTCAGTGCTTGTACATAGAGCTCAAAACCTGTCTCAGCATGAGGCAGAGCCCTGTGCCACCACCATGAGATGCACTCATGCATCTTAGCTGGAGCAGATATCTGTTTACAACTCAGACTGTGCAGGCCCTTGTGGATGTGAGACCTGGGTGCGGTACCAGACTTGGTGACTAAAAGATTCCACAGGCCTCCACTGACAGTATTTTCATTATCACTACTCTACTTGCCAAACTGGAAGATCTAACAAAGGAAACGAAGAGCAGGAAGACATGTCTGGTTTACAGTTTGAGGAGGCATGGTCCTTCATGACGTAGATAGCTCGATGGTTGAGGCACGGGGATGCTCCCTGACTTCTGGGCCGACTGGGAAACAGAGACAGAAGCTGACACTTACCTAGAACTTTTCATTTTCACACTTTTATTCAGTTTGAGTACCAAGCTCGGGTATGGCTTCATCCTTCAGTCAGTCCTCTCCAGAAATACTCCCACAATCAGGTCCAGAGGCGTTGATTCTAATCCTGTCAGGTTGGTAATGGAGATTAGCCATCACGTTTCTCGAACCTTGCTCAGTATAGAAGGGAACAAGACTTCTCTCACTGGTAGAACTGGGGAGTCAGTAGCCACAGAATTCTGCCTTGAAATTCAGTGACAAGCTGGCGAAATCCGACAGTGGGAGGAGCCTAATGGCCTCCGTAAGACTATACTTTCAGGGGTCATTTCTATTATTTGTTACTAATGACCTTGTCTTAGTCAGGGTTCCTATTCCTGCACAAACATCATGACAAAGAAGCAAGTTGGGGAGGAGAGGGTTTATTCAGCTTACATTTCCACACTGCTGTTCATCACTAAAGGAAGTCAGGACTGGAACTCAAGCAGGTCAGGAAGCAGGAGCTGATGCAGAGGCCATGGAGGGATGTTTCTTACTGGCTTGCTTCCCCTGGCTTACTCAGCCTGCTCTCTTATAGAACCCAGGACTACCAGCCCAGAGATGGCACCACCCACAAGGGGCCCTCCCCCCTTGATCACTAATTGAGAAAATGCCCCATAGCTGGATCTCATGGAGGCACTTCCCCAACTGAAGCTCCTTTCTCTGTGATAATTCCAGCCTGTGTCAAGTTGACACACAAAACCAGCCAGTACAGATCTGCATATCCAGCCCAGTGCTAATGAACTCTCTGATAAAGCAATCGTGCTAGATAAAGACATATGCTACAGTCTCTCCAGTGAGCAACTTTTGTAGTTGGAAGTAGAACTTTGACTTTCTGTCTGTCTGTCTATCCATCTATCACCATATCTATATTCTATCTGTCAATTAACAGGTTCAAGTATATGTAGCAATTTGTTATAAAGAATCAGATCATATGAAAGGGAAGAAGTCTAATATTTTCAGTCTTTAAGGTGAAGACTCCCGATAGTCAGTAGTAAGTGTAATGACAGAAAATTGACATTCCAGATTAAAGATATAGGGAAGAAAGGGTTCTTTATTTCCTTTTATTTTATTTAGCCCTTCAGTAGATGGATAAGTCTATCCACATAAGGGAACACAATCTACTCTACTCAGTCTCCCTGAATTATCCAAATGTTTATTTGAAGGATTCTCTCTCTTTTTTTCTTTCCCCCCTCCCTTTCTCCCCCCTCATCTGGCACCACTTGCTCTGGCCCATAGCTTCTTTATTTGCTTCTTATTATGGATGATTGTGAACCACCATGTGATTGCTGGGATTTGAACTATTGACCTCCCGAAGAATAGTTGGTGCTCTTAACTGCTGAGATGTCTCACCAGCCCTCTGTCTCTTTTTCTTACACAGACACACACACACACACACACACACACACACACCCAAAGGAATAATGTTTAAATCTCTAGACACTCCATAGTCTTGATAAGTTATACCATCCCAATATCTATCTTGAAGTCATATATCCCTGATCATTGCTAGGCAAGCAGAGACTAGACAGCATAGTGGAAGGCACACAGCCTTTGTGGTCAGATGGATTTCATGAGAATTTGGTTTTCTGTTTACTTGGTACCTGTTGCATTACGAAGATCCTGATATCCAATGGAAACAACAGTGGAAGAGAGCTTTACTTTGGGTTGTGTTCTCAGAGGATTTCAGTGTTCTGCAGGGAAGACTCGAGGAACAGCTGATCCGTGGGAGCATGACCGTGTGATGGAGGCTGCATGTAGCGCTCTGGAACAGAAAGCAGAGAGCAAGGTGTGGAGATCACCGTCAAAGTTCCCTTCAATCCTATACTGACATACTTACTCTAGGTGGGACCCACTTCACAACAGTCTCTCAGCATCCCTAATAATGGCACCGTTTAGAGATCAAGCATTCAAAACATGATCCCGTGAGGGATATTTCAAATTCAAGAAATGATCTTCAGCCCCAAGACTCCAAAGACTCATAGCCAACATATGAAAATGCACCAGTTCAACCTCAAGAATTCCCCAGTCTTAACAGCTTAAGCACCCTTTAAAAGTCCAAAGTTCAAAGTCTTTTCTGAGATTTGAGGCAAATTCTCAATTGCGACACTTGTAAAACACAAACGAAAGCTACACATTTTCTTTTATTTTTAAATATTGTTTTTATTGATTATATTCTTTATTTACATTTCAAAGGCTAAAACCTTTCCCGGTTTCCCCCCTCTCTGAAAACCCCCAACCCCACCTCCCACCTCCTGCCTGTAAATGTGAAAATGCACATTTTCAACATCCAACAGCATGCGGTATTGCCAACCCAAAAGAGATAAAGAGGGGTACAGAGAGGAGGAATGGAACCAAAGAAAGCCTGAAAAACTATCAGGAAAAAAACATTCACTACTATAGCCCTGTATAGGTTCAGCAGTAGCTTGAAATGGGTACCATCAGCCTGGTCTTGGTCATTTGTAGCCCATATGTTCCATCTCTTGGCCTGTTTCCAGTCAGTATTTTACAGCTTTCCCCAGCACCTATGTTGCATGCCCTTGGTGTCTCTGACATTTTAAAGATGTCCCCTGTGGCTCGGGTTTTACTCTCACAGCTTTGTGTATAGCTCTCCTAAGGTTTCTGAGGAGAAACCCTACAACAAATCCTGACCTCACAGGCTCTTCTTTGAAATACTGGAAGCTTTCATAGTCCCATCTGTTGCATGGTGTCTGCCTTCAAAGCCAGCAAGCACCCCGTGGGCAATAGCTAGGTATCCTGCTCTCTGAAGAAACAGTTGAGGGACCCCTTCAGTCACAGTTGGAAAAGTCTTTGAGAGTCTAGGATCTAGGGAACCCACTTCCCTAGATAAAACTGGATGCAATCATTTTTCAAAGCTTCTGTCTTTTAGACAAATTTTCAATTTTATACCCTGGAACTTTTGGTTGGTGGAGTCTCATCTACTGAAATTCTCTCATATCACGCTTCCTACTACCATCTTGGTAGAAATATCTTGGCTGCTTCTAGTTTTTAATAATATGCTTTATTTATTAATTGAAATTTTGTACGTGTATAAAATGTAATTTGGACATTTTATACCTGGATACCTCCCGGGACTCCCTCTGAGACCCCTCCCAACATGTCTTCCTCCCAACTTCATGCTCCTCCCTTTTCTCTTCATTGTTCTTCTCCTTGTTCTTCTAATCTTTACCACAGAGTCTAATTAGAGTTGACCATATACAAATGGATATCTGTCCATGCACTGGGGCAGGGAAGGCCAATGGTCATACTCGAGAAGAAAAGTAACTACCTCTTCCTCAGCACCCATTAAGTGCCAATAGCTCTTCCATTAGAGTAGGCCATCATGAACCTTTCTCTCATACATGTTGGAATTTTGACTGGCTTCATCTTGGGTAGGTCTTGTGCAGGCATCCAGCAGCTTGGCTTTTAAAAAAAATGATACTTTTATTCTTAACAATTAGAATAGTTTTGGCCACAGACTTTAATGTGCTGTTTTTCTGACACAATTGTCTATTTCTTCACATTTTTCTATCTGTTCTTGTTTTTTAATCAAGATTATTTTAAAAATTATATACATATATGTATATATGTATACTTACACATATATACATATATATGTTGTATGTGTATGTCATGTGTACACATGTGCTGTGCATGCATGTGCATACTATAGTATGTGTGTGTAGGTCAGAGGGTAACTCTGGGGCGTCAATTCTTTCTTCCCACCTTTTGGGATTTAGGGATTGAATTCAAGTCATCACATCTTCACCCAAGTGTCTCGACCTACTGAGTCCTCCCACCAGTCCTGCTTCGAATTTTTTTTTTTTTTTGGTTTTTCAAGACATGGTTTCCCTGTGTAGCCCTGGCTGTCCTGGAACTCACTCTGTAGACCAGGTTGGCCTCGAACTCAGAGATCCACCTGCCTCTGCCTCCCAAGTGCTGGGATTACAGGCGTGCGCCACTACCACAGGCCCCTGCTTTGAATTCTTATTGTAAATATGGATGAAAGTAGCCATCAATAACTAGGGTATAACTTGAGTACTATGCTGTTGTTCAATTTACCCTACCAAATGAATTAGCCCATTACTTTTGAATTCACATTACTCAAAATTTCAGGGCACAGGGAAAACGTACCCAAATACTTTGCCAGGACCAAATGAGAATGGTCTCTAGTCTAATATCCATCAGAGGTTTTGTTCCCATATGAACCTTGTGAGCACAGCCTTCACTGTTGGGATTTCTGTGAACATTTTGACCTTCTGACCTCCCATTGAACCTCCAGCTGATCTCTGCTTACACCGTTCTAGGGCTTCTCCAGTTTGCATCTCTAAATTCTTACAAGTTCATCCCACGAATCAGTTACCAAAGCCTAAGAGCCACAAGATTGGGTTTGGTCACAGCAATGACCCCATTATTCAGCTACCAGTTTTCTATACCAGTGACTTTGTGTCACAGTACTGTACAGAGTACCATATTTGATACTTTGTGTCACAGTACTGTACAGAGTACCATATTTGATACTTTGTGTCACAGTACTGTACAGAGGACCATATTTGATACTTTGTGTCACAGTACTGTACAGAGTACCATATTTGATACTTTGTGTCACAGTACTGTACAGAGTACCATATTTGATACTTTGTGTCACAGTACTGTACAGAGTACCATATTTGATACTTTGTGTCACAGTACTGTACAGAGTACCACATTTGATACTTTGTGTCATAGCACCGTATGCAGTATCGTATCTGATACTTTGTATCACAGTCCTATACACAGTACTGTATCTGATACTTTTACAGTACTGCACACAATACCTTATCTGAGAGCAATCACTCTAGGGAAGACACAATTATTTTGGCCATATCAGAGGGTCTCAGTATATCATGGCAAGTAAGGCATGATTCAGAAGCCCAGTTTCTGATGGGAAGAGCATGTGACAGAGACTGATCAGGCTATAACCAACCAAGGAACAGAGTGAGGGAGGAAGCAAGGGTAAGCTTGCATTCAAATGCTTGCTCCAATGACCTGCTTCTGCCAGCCAGGCCACACATCCTAAAGGTTTCACAGACACACAAACTATCGCCACCAAGTGTTGGAACAACATTCAAAACAGAGTCTTGTGGGTCACACTCAGATCCAAGCCATCAATGTTCCCTCATCTTGGTCCTATAGCTTCAACTACGTGGAGCCTTGCGAAATGTCTCATTTTATTTTTGGAGAACTATTTTAGGAGATTTTGTTTTCTGAAATGATTCCATTTCCATGAATCAAGTCTCATTTGTATACATACTCCCTGTCTACTCTCATAACCTAAGTATTCATAACTCATAAATGTATGAGCATATAACTACTCATCTGGAGAAATTAAAGAGGACTTTGGGAAACAGAAGGTGGATTCAGGGACCTAAGAGGTGAAAGCTATCTCCATCTTTTCCAGGAGACATGAACTAGCTAGAATTTTTATTGACTACTGGACATAGGTTTTGTGATGGGGGGATTTAGATTTATTGTTCAAAGGCTGTTTCAGCACAATTCCATGAGACCTTCATTCTCAGGTGGCTCTCTATCCAGCCATCTTAGCACCCCAAAAGGAATTTTCCTTTGTAATCATTCTAGAAAAAGTCTCCATTTGAGTGTCTCATTCACCCATGAGCCAATTACCCTGGTTCTTGATTGTTCGGAGCTGAGTGACTGTCTACCTTCAGAGTCTTACAGTCAAATTACAAGGTTGCCTGGACTGACTGGAGGGGATATGTGTAGATACCTGAGAAAATGGAAGTGCTGTTACCAAAATGGAGGAAGTTATGTCAAGTAATCAAAATAGAAGGTGATCATTATAGGTAGCCCTAAAATAAACCTACTCCTTCAGTTTTCTTTATAACTTTATTGAGCTCAGGGTCCAATCCAAGGATAGAGCTTACATAGATTAGGATGGGAATGGAGCCCCTGGGTTTGTGTAGCTCCCTAATCTTTCTTCCTACCTCAACTCTCAGTTTCCTCACTTCTTTTTCTTTCATCTCTCAGGCTCTCATCTAGAACAATGGTTTTCAACCTTCCTAATGCTGTATCCTTTTAATACAGTTCCCCATGTTGTGGTGACCCCCAACCATAAAATTATTTTCATTGCTATTTCATAGCTATAACCTTGCTACTGTTATGAATTGTAATGTAAATATCTGAGATGGGACCCTCTGGGGGTCATGACCCACAGGTTGAGAACTGCTGGGCTAGTGACAGGGATAGGATTCAAAGGCTCTTGTGGGCTCTCAGAGATCCTACACCATTATTAAGTTCTAGAACATGGGACCTCATGCTAAGGCCGAGAGACTCATTGACTCAGACTTTCCCAAACACATATGCACAGCCCGTGCCAGAAGACATTGCTGCTAACCTAATCTTCAGAATTATTTATATATTATATATAAATATATTGTATATTCCCGTAGATCACATGTTCCTGTGATTACAGTCACAGTATCATTTAGTGAATACTTACAAATGAGCTTTGGGACACTGTCTTTTTATAACCTGAAGTAGTATGACTTGGGGAATATATTCCAGAATTAAAGTTGTTTAGACATACTATCAGCGTGGCTTTATGTTCTTATTTCTGTATTTAACTGAGGCAACTTCTTTTTGTCTAAACTACTTGATTGTGGATATAGAAGTGTTTCTTCCTTAAAGTAGCCTCAAAAAGTTGACTTTGAAAGAGATATTTTATAAACTAAAGGAAAATAGTATATTATATATGGTGTATATATAATTCATATGCAGTATGTATAACTTTACATTTTTATATTAGTCTACAGTATACTTCTATAGCAATATATAAAATCACAGTATAAACAAAATTATATACATGATTTTCTGACTTTACGAGTTTTTAGATTTGCTGTTTAAGTACTTGTGGTCTCATGTATTTTCCAATGTATGTCTAAGAGCGATGACTAACATGAAGACAATTTATAGCCAGGAAATAACCTGACTTCCAGTATTCTAAAAGCAACACTCCCATAAAGTTTATGATGCTACTTTGATTTCTCAAGGTTTCAAGAAGATAAGTAGTGTTTATTATAAAATGTTTTACCACATTGGCAGTTTTAATTTAATTTACCATTATTTGCAAGTTCTTTGACCTGCTCGGTCCCATTTCCACCCATATCCTCACTTATGCAACTTGTGCATGTGTAGCAGGATAAAGCATATTAGCCAGACAGACTAATAATCTTACATTCTTTTCAATTTGATATTAAAGTTGAGTTAACTACTTGAACACCTTGGTGGACAGACTCTGAAACAGTCTTCATTGATCCAGGTCTCCTGATCTAATCCCCTCTTCTGAGTAGATTGGCTTTGAAATGTTGTTCTAACTGCTATAAGACAACTGGATAGGAGGTGATCTCTATGGTTCTGTTGTATACGACTTTTACTTCTGTCTTAGTAGAAGATCCTTTCACTCTCCACTCAATCTGTATAGTTTCATGGAGCAAGGCAGCCATGTTAGACCTAAATTGTCAACAAATGATGATGTTGTCTGGTCAACTGGGCTCTGAGCATGTGAGCTTGGGAACATGATCTCCACATCCAGTCTTCACCTAAGACCTCGGACTTGTTCCGTACCTGATTATGTCTTATGAGAGCTCCTGAAATAAAGGTCCATTCTAAATTTCTTGCCTCCCAGAAACAGTTAATAAATGTGTTGTTTTCAATGAAGACAGTGGTAATTTACAACACGGCTATCGATAGATTAAATCCTCTGTGGAGAAGGTTTGCATACATGACCGAGCCACACGACTGCGGAGCAGTGATAGTTTGGCTGTGTCTCTCACATTCATGTGTTGGGAGCTGGTTCCCGCAGTGTGATGTGGGCTATGTGACAGGATGAGACAGGACTGGATTGTGAGAGCAGAGCCTTGGGCATGCGTTAGTGCTGTTATCATGAGAGTGGGTTAGTTATTGAAAGAGTGGTTGTTACAGAACAACTCTGACCCTTGTACTTTGTCTCTTCTAACATTCATTTGCATGCTTTTCTGCTTTTTTTCCATGACATAGTACAGCACAGAAGTCATCATTAGGTATTGTCACAATTCCTTGGAATGCCTAGCTTCCAGAATTGTGTCAAATAAGCTTCTGTTCTTTATAAACTACCCAAGCCATGATATTCTGCTATAACAGAAAATGGACGAAGACAGCTTGTATGAACTTCCTTACAAGACAATCTGGCAGTCAGCCAGGTTAAGTAAATGTATATGTGATTGGGCCCAGCTGCTGTCCTAATGTATGAGTTTCTCAAAGTGTTTGACTTGTAGTGGGGAAGAAGAAAAAGGTGTTATAAGTCTGTACAATTGATAGGTACCCAAACAAAATTTGGGGTTTTATTTCTAAAAGAACAAGAAAGTATACAGGGCAGGCAAAACAACAGTGGTCTGTTATAATACCTTTTCTCTAGCATCTTAGAAAAATATTGCTTCCAACTATACAGAAACTACTCTCCAAGAGGAATTTTGATAACCATTGGATAATAGATCTTTTTATAATTCTAATATTTGAAGTGAGTATTCTATTATAATATACATTGTAGGCTACACCTAAGAGTACAAACAATTAGATTTTCATCAACTGATTGAAACTTATCATGAACACTCAGATTAATAGATATGGCAATTACCACAGTAGCCATCTGGGAGCATCTTTTCAGTCACCACTCATACTCCTCTACCCCTACCAAGTAGAACCACCAACTTTCAAAACTGCCAAGTCTTATGCATTTTTTTTACATATAGAAAACAATATCATTTGTCATCTTTTGTGTCTGGCTTATTTGTCCAAAGTTGATGATATATATCATATTTCTATATAATTAATATATAAATTATATCACACATATAAAGTGGTTATTAGAATGGCTTATGGAATGTGGTCCAGATAGCCCAACAATGGCTGCTTCTCAGTAGAAAGACCAAGAATCCAGTAGTTGTCCAGTCCACGAGACTGAAAGTCTCAGCAGTCTCAATCTGATGCTTGAAATCTTTTTTTAGGAAGATTCCTAAAGAGCTGGCTGTCTTTATTTTATGTTAGAATTGAAAAAGTAGGCTCTAATACTAGCGAAGGAATGCCTCAGTAACAGTAACAGGGTAGAGAGCAAATAGGCAAAAAGCAAAAACTTCCTTTTTTCATGTCTTTTTATGTGGGCTGCTATAGGAAGTATGGTCCAGATTCAGGGTGGGTCCTCACCTAGTTTTAGTTGATTCTCTGTGAAGTTACGGTTGATAACCAAGACCGGCCATCACAGAAGGTCTGGCTGGTGGAAGCAGACATGTCTGGCCATACTGTATCAGCATCCTAGAGGCAGAGAGAGATGAATGCTAGCATTCAGACAGCGGCCTCTTTACTATCTTTTCATTTAGTCTGGGACCTCCGTCCATACGGTGGTACCTCCTGTGTTCATGGTGGGTCTTCTTATCTAAACCTGTTCAAAAATACACACCCCAGATGTGATTTCAAATGTGTCAAGCTGACCGTGAGTGTTAACCTTTACAGGAGCAATTTTTTAAAGTCTCACTTCAAACATCCTGGTGCTTGTTTTGTGGTGAAGCCATGCGTGCATTTCTGCTTTGTATACATACAGGAATAGATTTCCAGGCTTTAGGGATTGTATGTGTCCTGTCAAGCTTTAGTGAATACTGCCAAGTTGTTTTATGCTTGCAGTTAAGTCTTTTGGCTATCATTCTATTGAGAATATTTTTTATTTATCTGCAAAAATTCTTTATAGGGAGTGGATATGGATGACTTGTCTACTATTACTACTAAAAATACCCTCTCCAATTTTCCTTGCATATATCCTCAAATAATTTTTAAAATTAGCTCTTTCATTTTGAGATTATAGTATATTTGCATCATATGCTCCTCCCCTTTCCTCTCTCCACACCCACTTATAAATCCTCCTTGCTCTTTTTCAAGTTCATGGCCTTTTTTGTTCATTGATGTTGTTGCATTCGTGTGTGTGTGTGTGTGTGTGTGTGTATGATTGTACTCTGGTTATAAAAAAAGTCGTCAAATGTGCAAACCTGAGTCTAGTGATGTTTTATCATCATCTCTCAGTGGTATTTTAAGGACCACATACTCAACTGACTTAGCAAACTGATATTTTCAAAACTTTTCAAAGAGTCTTGGTTTTTTTGTTTTTGTTTTAATTTTTAGGGCAGAACTACTTGCCAAGAAATGTGTCCTGGAATGCCGTGTCTTAGTAGATATTGTTTTCACTGTATTTATTTATTGGGGCAGGATTATACTGTATTATCTTAATTGGCCCAGTACCCAAGATATAGACCAGGCTGCCTGTCGTTGAACTCAAAGTCACCCACCTGCCTTTGCCTCTCAAGTGCTAAAATTAAAGGACTACTCCACCATACCGGAGTCACCTTCTTTACCTTTTAGTCATCTTTAACTTCCAAGTTTGGAGAAAGTATGGAGTATTCTTTACCCAAATCTCCTTCCCCAGAGACAGTTTAACAACAACAGCAACAAAAAGCATCTATTTCAGTGTAATGGGCCTTCATCTGATGCTGCGTAACAGGAGTCCCTGGCTCTTCCTGACCAACTGCAACTACATTTTCAGTTCAATGAACTGTAGTATAACAGTACTCATGGTGGCATTATGAAAATGATTATGGCAATGATACTAACAATGATTTCATCAAGTTCCCAGTATGCACCAGCACTTTATGGAGTAGCGACTGCCTAGCACTTTGGCAAATACGAGTGATTGGAAAGGAGACTATGAGGTTGAAGGGCACAGAGTGTATCAGGAGCGGATGGAGAAGAGGTGGGAGGGGGTGGTCAGCAAAAAGAAAATGTAATACTATGCATGCTAACTAAAAATTTGAATTAAAATTTGAGTAAAAGTCATCGTACAAATAAGTATAAAACAGAATGTCAAATCATATCAGAAGTAACAGGGAATTACCACCAATACTAGAAAATTTTCATGGGGAGAATTATTTTTCACCAGTGGTTAAATTCATTTGACTATCTCAGGAGAAGCATTTTTCTTGTGCAGTTCTTTTGAACCAAAGCAAAGAGTTTATAAGGTCAATGAGTTACAAAACCTAGCCAGGACCCGCAGCCAACAGTGTAAAAGGTTCAGTAGTTGGTGCCAATCCTTAGGTGACACGAAGGGTTGATACTATTCACAAGCCTCTGGCCCTCTCCTTATTTCCTGGTCAGAATCTAACCCTGGAGAGGCTACACACTGACAAATCCTGGCATCAATTCCAACGATTTGGAATATTGTGAAAGTTATTTGTATGCCAATTAAAAAAAAAAAACGTAGAAAAGCTACTGGTAAATGTTCCAACTGTTTCTGTCATAGACACTTCACAAGTCACATCTGAAAAGTCTGGAGATAGCTTTATCCTTCTTGACATAAGCCTTTACCTTGACAGGCTATAAACAGTAAAGTCTCAGCCACTTCTTAAGGAAGACTAGCATCTATTAAGGTGTTCATCCGGATGTACCCAGGCCTAGGGCTGCCAGAATTCACAATGTCAGAGCAGGACACAGTTGAATGGGAACTTCAGGTAAGCAAGGTTTTAGAGTAGATATGCCCCATATTTACACAAAATTCACTTTTAATCATTATCTGCACGTTGCTTGGCAACCCCACCAGCTACCAAAAATTATTCTAAAGTTTCTTCTTGTCTAATGGCCACATAAGAAGACTAAAACCATCTCTTAAGGCGACTGCCATGAAGGGGCAGTCCTCATTATACATTTAGATTATGATTTTTTAAAAAGTTATCAGCTCACTGTTAGACTTTGTAACATTATAGCAAAGCAAAGCACATGTACAAACATAAAACAGGCATAAAAACCACATGGGTTCCATTAGGTTTCATTATTTACTACACTTCAATCTTTACCTTTGTCTTATTTTTTTTAAATTATTGGTTACATTTTATTTTTTAACTTTGTTTGAGATTATAAGCACATCATTTCCTTCTTGTTTTCTCCTTCATTTGTTCTCTTTAAAATTCATGGCTTATTTTTTCATTACTTATTGTTTTATCCATGCATACATACTCCTAAATACATGAATACAACCTACTCAGTCTATATAATGTTACTTGTATGTATGTGTTCAGGGCTGGCCACTTGGTGTTGGGTCACACAATAGGTGTGCTCTTTCCCTGGGGGAGACTACTTCACAGCCTCTTGGCATTCAATCTTGGCCTTTTGAATCATCAGATGAACATTTCCTTGTAACCTTTGTAAAAATCAGCTTACTCTTATTTAACATGAGCCAGATAAACTGGTCTTCTTTAGAAATCACAAGGAACAACAATAAAACAAAGCAGAAAATTGTATTCGCATATCAAGAAAATAAAGGGGGGTTCCCCTATGTAGCTCAGGGGGTCTTGCTCTTAATTTGATTTCCCTCTACTTCAGTGTTGGCAATGTATGGGAGTCTCTGAGAGAGAGTCTTAGTTTCCCTGTGGCCTTGCCATCATTGTAAAACCCAAGCAGTAAAACACCACAGCCTCCCAGGTGCCTCAGAGGGTGTTTTAATAATGTGTGGCATGATAAGAACACGTGCTCCATTATGTTCAAAGCAGCTTTATTCGTAATAGCCAGAAACTGGAAACAACCCAGATGCTGCTCAGCTGAAGAATGGATACAGAAAATGTGGTTCATTTACACAATGGGATACCATTTAGCTATTAAAAACAATGACATCATGAATGTTGTAGACAAATGGATGCAACTAGGAAATATCATCCTGAGTGAGGTAACCCAGACCCAAAAGGACATGCATGACAGGAGCCTAGCATAACTGTTCTCTGAGAGTCTCCACCCAGTAGTTGACTGAAACAGATGCAGATACCCACAGCCAAACATTGGATGGAGCTCAGGGACTCTTATGGAAGGAAGAGTTGAGGAAAGGAGTGAGGGCCCTCAAGGGGATAGGAATTCCACAGGAAGATCAACAGAATCAACTAACCTGGACCCTTGGTGGCTCTCAGAGACTGAGCCACCAACTAAAGAAAACACACAGACTGGACGTATCCCCTCCCCCAACCCCTGCACATTTGTAGCAGCTGTGCAGCTAGATCTTCATGTGGATTCCCCAGCAACTGGAGTGGAGGCTGTCCCCATTCCCCATTCATTCCCCTGACTGAACTGCCTTGTCTGGCCTCAGCAGGAGAGGATGTACCTAGCCCTGAAGAGATTTGATGTACCAGGGTCAGGGGATACCTAGGGGGCCCCCACCTGCTCAGAGAAGAAAGGGGAGGGGGAGGGGGAGAGAGACTATGTGAGGGGGAGATAGGGGCAGCAATCAGTATGTAGAGTGAATACATACTAAATTAATGGAAATAAGTAACATGCGGTATGTCATATACTGTTATCTAAACAACATTTTAAGTGAGTTAGGAACATAAGTTTTATAAGCCTTACTACACATCAAATCTAATGATGTTATAAGTTCTGTCTTAGGAAAGAAAGTCTATGGCTTTCAACCCTTTAATGCAGTTTTTCACGTCAAGGTGACTGGCAACTATAAAATGATTTTGTTGCTACTTTATAACTGTAATTTTGCTACTGCTGTGAATCATAAAGTAAATATCTGATATGCAGGGTATCTGATATGAGACCTCTGTGGAATGGTTGGTTAGCCCCCAAGTAAATTTCCACCCACAGTTTGAGAATTGCTGGTGTAGACACTTACTGTTTCTTCTTTTGGCCATCTGTTTAAACCTCCCCCCTCCCCCACTATAAGTGAATATCATCACCTCATGGATGAGTACAGATCCTCACAGCCAACCATTGGACTGAGCGAGGGGTCCCCAATGGAGGAGTTAGAGAAAAGACTGAAGGAGCTGAAGGGGTTTGCAACCCCATAAGAAGAACAATATGAACCAACCAGATCCCCCAGAGCTCCCAGGGACTAAACTACCAACCAAAGAGTAACCCATGGCTCCAGCCACATATGTTGCAGAGGATGGCCTTATTGGGCAACAATGGGAGGAGAGTTCCTTGGTTTGGTGAAGGCTGGATGCCCCAGTGTAGGGGAATGCCAGGGCGGGAGGCAGGAGTGGGTGGGTGGGTGGATGGGTGAGCACCCTCATAGAAGCAGGGGGAGGGGGGATGGGATAGGGAGTTTCTGGAGGGGAAACCGGGAAAGGGGATAACATTTAAACTGTAAATAAATAAAATATCCAGTTAAAAAAAATAAAATAAAGTGCCTGAACTAGTTCCAGGTCTCTCTAGATCTGTTTTCCTAGAGAGATTCCCCAGGAATTAAGTTTTAAGGGTGCAGGAGCCCTTTCCCAATACAAGAAGGAGCTAGGAGACTGGCCGTGTTGTTTTCTCTGAGATGCTCTTTTCAAAGAAACAAAAGAGCTTGTGACAGCCAGTACCAGGTAGACCACTGCCAGCCTGAGCTCACAGGTTACCACTGAAGATAAAGGAAGCTGATGGCAGATTCAGCATAACCTGAGTGAGTTTGCAAACTTTTTGAATGCTTTAGGTAAGCCTTACATTTTTCTGGAAAAAGAGAAAGCTTTAAGTCTATGGACGTAGGGCTGGTTTACCCGTTCCCTCCCCTCGGCAGTATCGGTAAATGCTGGACTCTGGAAGGCAGCTCTGGCTCATCTGGCCATGAGCCTTGTGTGTGCTGCTCATTGGCAGTCAGAGCTCTAACCCCAGTGGTCTGCAGGGAAGGCTGCCTAAGAGGAAGGAAGGAGCCCAGGTCTTCCCCTTGCACCATTAGAAGGGAGGATATTTGGAGGGTTTATTCCCTGCCGTTGGCTCTTCTCATCTTAGTAGTTCTGTATCTACTAGTTGTAGAGTTAGTTGTCAGGGTGAGTAGCGCCTGCAGCTTGCCAGACCTTCTAGATGTAGCTGCTCAAGAGTCACGTCCAGCTTGTCCTCCCTGACACTCTACTGACAGGACCACATCCTTAGTCATCGCCAGGTCTCAAAGCGGTGGCAATATACTCGTATTAAATCTGAGACACAGAAATTGGTTTACAAAGAAGGTTAAAAAATAGGGCCCTGCTTTGAGATAGGCATCATTGTACAAGGACTGAGCACACTGCTATTTAGATTTTTAGACTGTTCATTATTTATTTATCGCATGTGTGTGTGTGTGTGTGTGTGTGTGTGTGTGTGTCTGTGTCTGTGTCTATGTATGTCTGTATATGAATGCACATGTGCCACAGCTCCAGTACGTGAAGTTGGTTTTCTCCTTCCTTTATGAGGGCCCCAGGGATTAAACTCAGGTTTTCCAGAAAGCTCTGCCTCCTCTCTTTCCGGCTCTTACAATGTGTCTTTTACAGACGTATTATAAAGAAAAAATTCTAGACACTACATATGCAAACCAAACCAAACCTGAAAACAGCTGCTATTATAATGATTTCCAGCTACTGTAAACTGTCCACCCTGCTTCTACAACCTGGATGCAAGGTTCCTGAACTTAGAGCTGGGGAGACAGCTTGACAGCTAAGAGGACTAGTTGCTTTTGCAGAGGACCCAGCACCCACATAAGGTGTTACTAGGGGTTCTGACACTATCTTCCGGCCTCTCAGACACCTGCATGCATGTGGTATACACACACACACACACACACACACATGCACACACACACAATTACACACACATGTGGAAAACTTGTGTGTGGTACATTTCCATCTGTCTCAGCCCAGTATTTATTCAAAATATGCTCTGTCCTGATGATGGCATTTGCAGATAATTTCCCCTCCTTATATAAAACATCAAAGATTGTCTGTCACATAATCCTCAATTAAACTAGGAATATATCTACATTTTTCTATTATGATTGGACCGAGAATCTATGCCTTGAATATTTTTCCTTCCAGAAGGAAAAGGAATCCCAAATATATTAGGACAATAAATAACCAGACAACAGCTAACTTTAACTGACTCAGGATTTAAGCTGCTACTATAATGTACTAGCTCATCTAATCCTTAAAATAGCTCTCCCAGCCACAGGTATCTCAGCCTTGCCCTAAGAAACTCCTCTGGAAGGCTGGAGAGGCTAAGAGACTGTTTTTGTCGAGGATCCAGGTTCAGTTCCCAGCACACACAGGGTACCCCCAAAACATCTGTAACTCCAGTTCCAGGAGATCTGATACGCCTTCTGACCTCTGTGGGTACCATACACATGGTACACAGACATCCATTTAGGCACTCACACATACACATAAAATTATAAACAAAAAAATTACAGAAAGAAGCTGAAGTATTTTCTGATTTTGCGGCTGAAGCTGATATACTTTGTGATCTCAGTTGGCACAAGGTGGTTATACTTGGTCCTCCCCTGAAAGGGTTTTGGTAAATGATTGGTGCATGGGTGCAAAAGCATGGTAACTTCGTCATACAATTGGGACTCTTAGTGTCACAGATTGAGTGGATGACGTGGAGGTATTTTTCCTTAGGGTTAGAGATTTTGAAACCGAGAGGCCATAGCTATGTGACATGGAAAACAACTTAGTCACCAGATGAGAATGCTCTGGGTCCCTCCCTCCCTAGGCTCTTCACCTGACAAGGCAGAGGAGTGAGTGTACATGCAGATTAGCAAGGGCTCTACAGTGGGGGAAATGCTGCCTAAGCACAAAGGGCCAGCAGGCTGGTGCTCAGACCTAGAGATTCTCCGATCATCTGATCACCAAAAGCTGGCTTCCCCTTCCCGGGGTTGTTTCTGGAGGAAATGAGAGCCAGATAATACAGAAAGTGATGAAAATCAGCTCAGGCTCAGGGCCAGCCCATCACCCCACCCAAACCAGAAAAGCAGGAGCCCCAGCACCCTGGGGTGTGCTTCTTGCTGCCAGTCAGCAGTAGGGCTTCCTGACAGGTCCCCTCAATCCCGAGAGAATGGGATCCTGAGAACATGTCGTACCACAGTTACCAGAACTGAGAGCTGCCTCCTTGGCTGACAGACAACCTGTGACATAGAGAAGCATCCTAAAGACTGCCGGGAAATAGTCCCGCCTATTTAGATCGGCCCACTGATGTTCTACCTGTAGCCAGCCCTGAAGAATGGAAGGCGTGGGGTGAGGCTGACTCCAGCGAGGAGAACTAGAACCCAGGAACTGGGAACCCTCATGCCTGCCGCTTACCAAGGAGAAAGCCTACAGGGTCACGGATTTACCTGCACATCATACAGAGGCTGATAGTGAAGTCTAAAACTTTGGCCTCAACATACTTTTATTTGTGATTTTAGCTAAATGACAATCATTTTCAATTCTAAAAACAGTCTTTAGCAAAAAAAAAAATCGGGATGAATAACTGTAACTTGTAAATAATAACCCTTGTATTTGTATCTTTCCTTCCAACATAACCACAGAAATTAGCCTACTTTGTTGGCTTCTCCAAAACAGCAATATTGGAAGTAAACCATTGTTCTTTCTACCCTCCCCCTTTTGTGGTTCCTGGACTTGAACCCAGGGCCTTGTGCATGTTATACAGCCTCTCTACCTCTGAGCCACATTTCCAGGGCTTCAGGTATTATCCTAGATAACGCAATAGCACCATCCTGACAGAACTGGCATTGTCTCGGGGGTAGAATTAAGAAACAAGCAAGAAATAACATTCTCTGGCTTACAAAAGCCCCTGTAGGAAGAATTATTATAGGTTGGAATGAACTCAAAATAGGTTTCAAAGGAAATATAATGTTTTCCCTCCCAATCCCTAAGTGAATACCCATTTATGCTATTAATGGGTATTAATATTAAAATAGGTAATTATTTCATAGGCAGCCACCACAAGACTTACATATGTGCTCACCAACCGTGCACATGATGCTCGGTGTGTGTAATTATATCCTTAATGCAAGAAAGAATAAAGGCACATGATGACTGCTTCCTCAAGAAGTACAAAAGAGCCAATGACTGTGATGCAATCCACATTAGGGACCATAGAGGATGTGTCATCGTTTATGCTGAATTTGCTCAGTGGCTTCCTAGACCCAGGGAAACTCCGTCAGTCCTCTTAAACGGGAAGAATGTCCACATGCCCCAGGTGAGGTGCTTGTTCCTTCACTTTAATCTGCTTGTGTCGTTCAGTGTTCTCACCAGAGCAGGAGTGAGTGGGGAGAAGGAAGAGTGTGGTTAGAGAGAATAGTCAGGAAAAGGAGCGGAGGGATTGCTGAGGGGTGGGGACAGGAAGAGGCCGGCCACATCGTAGGCAGAATCATCGGAAAAATCTAACAGGCCAGAAGGAACATTTCTGAACAGTGTGATTATAAATGGGAGGATTCTCTGGAAACAAAACAAAACAAAACAGATATCCCAGATGGAAAAACAGTTAGGTCTAGGTCAATCCTGACAGAACTGCTCTGGGTCAAAACCTCTAGATGCACTAGAAGAATGCTGGAGTGAGGTGGCGCAATGGAGGAGAGACGCTATGTTGGCGGCCAGGGTCTATAATAAGAGCAACTTGCCTGTCACTCAAGTCTTTGTGCTGGGAGATGGGAGGGATGTTTTGAATGGGGGGTGGGGGGGTGGGGGTGGGGGATGTGGGGTGTGTGTGTGGTGGGGGTGGGGTGGAGTGGTGTGTGTGTGTGTGGTGTGTGTGTGTGTGTGTGTGTGTGTGTGTGTGTGTGTGTGTGTGTGCGTGTGTGTGGTTATACAGTACGATTCACATGTGGAAGAAAAGGATGGCAAACGAGGAGACTCTAGTGGGGTTCAGCTGGGAGAAGAGGCAACTTGAGCCAGGCTTACTGTGTTGCCCGTGGACGCGGTGCCCTTCCAGTGATACTGTGAATAGAAAGTGCTTTGTGTTAAATGTGATATGTGAAAGAAAAAGAGAAATCAACACTATCAATAATTCTCATAAACACATTGTGTCAAGTCCTGTGATATACACTCCATTGCCACCCAGAACCTTGTATCAACTAGGATTTCTAGGCAAAGAGTAATTAGGGATCTGTACTGTACTCAGAATATAGTTTCCTTTATTTTTTTTTTTCCTCTCAAAATGAGAGTAAAGAGTCTCCCTGTCCTGTTGTCCCCAGTGGAAAGCATGTGAGTATATCATCTTTATCCACATTCTAATGAAAGCCCACCGAGATGTCCAAAGTTGGCATTTAGTGTGGAGAGCCTTATTGGGGTGCTGTGCTGCCAAGCAGGAGCCTGACTTTGGCCAAGGACAAGGGCTTCAAGCAGGAATCTGACATTAGGGCATAATAGGGAAGTAGGTTAAGGCAGGAATTTTTATCTTAGGGTAGAATGAGAGAAACAAGCTTCAGGTGAGATTCTGGGCTTTGACAAGGAAGTAGACTCAGGCATCTTGGTCCTCCTTACACACCCTTGGAAACAACTGTCACCGAAGTGATCATGGGGCTTTGCTTATCACCTTGACAATTTTGTGTTTACTGTCTTGCTTATTCCTCATTGTACTGCTTTTGACCTTAATTCCTGCATGGAATTAAATGGGTATAAAAATGGATTGAGAATTATTAAACCCGTCCTACAGTCTTAGAATTGACTGGGGTCATACTGCAGTTTTGTCTAATTGTCTCTTTCTTTTCAGCCCTCACTCCTGCGCTGGAGAACCTGTTGACTGACTGAGTGGGCTTGGTCAATTTAGAAAGTCTTGATAAAATGTTCTCAATGCTGAGAGGCGTTGCAAAGCAGTATGAGCACGGTGACACATTTAGTATTTCCTTACACAGCACATAATGCTGGTATCTGGGGATTTACTGAGGTAAGCAAATGGAGGTCCTTCTTCCATGCAGCTTAGCAGCTCTCGGCAGGGAGAAGATGGAGGCAGCGATAATTCAGAGGAGACTTCTTTCAGTATTTTGCCAGCTCATCACCCTCCTACATAGACACTTGTCCCCTTACCTACCTTAAGGTCAAAGTGGGTAACCGCAGTGACAGTCCTGACTTCTGGCCATTGATGATACTGTTCCAGGTTCAAGGCCATGTGGCCTGAACTATACAAGCTGGATTTCCTCTGCAAGAGATTTAGAACTAGAATTCAAAGATGCTAATTATCCTGTGCTGTCCACTGTTGAGGGGTTAAAAGAACTGGCCTGGGCGTTTTGACTGCTGGCTATGATAATGCAGTGAAAATCCCTTTGGTGAGACAGGGGAGACAAGGAAGGAGAAAGCAGACAGGCAGATTGCTTTCTAGAGCCTGATCATGAGTTCCACAAGACACACCTGTGCTAATGGCCTTCATGAAAGCAATTGACAGCTAGGTAAGATGGCACTTGCTGTAATCCCAGCACACCTGAGGCCGAGGCAGGGGATTATGATTTTGAAGTCAGTCTGGACTGCATAGAACAACCATGTCGCAGAAAAAAAGTATCTGTGTGTGTGTGTTTGTGTGTGTGTGTGTGTGTGTGTGTGTGAGAGAGAGAGAGAGAGAGAGAGAGAGAGAGAGAGAGAGAGAGAGAAACAGACAGAGACAGAGACAGAGAGACAGAGAGGCAGAGAGACAGAGACAGAGAGAGGGATGGCAGGAGAGATAGAGGGAAGGAGGAAGGGAGGGAGGGAGGAGAGAGAGAGAGGGAGAGAGGGACACAGAGAGAGACAGGGAAATAGAGATGGGGAGAGAGAGGAAGAGAGGGAGAGAGACCTAACTTGTCTCTTTGCAGAGTCTTTTTTGTTTGTTTCTGTCTCTAGCAACCACATTTGATGCTATTTGATGAAATGGGTAAGAAAAACACGCTGGTGAAACAAAACAAAAACCTTTCTGTCTGAAATGCAGCTTCATGATAAAAAGTACTTTCTGATGTGGTTTGCCTAATTTTCTCCTTCAAAATTTCTATGAAAAATACTGAAAAACGAGGGTTAAATCCACCCATTAGAATCTTTTCTAATAATTCCTTTTGGTTTCCATTTATTCATTAAGAAAGTTTAATACTGCATGCCCACCTTACCCCAGGCTGTTCTAGAGCCAGGAAGTATAGGTGGACGGACAGACAGAAGTCCCTGCTTTTGCTTAGTGAGAGACAGCAGATCACAAGCAAGACAAAGAAACACACCACCAGGGGGCACGTAAAGAACCAGGGAAGGGAGTCGGAGGCGATGGAGGAGCTGATGTGAACAGACGCCTGAGTGAGGTGCAGGTGTGGGTCCTGATGACAGCGGCGAGAAGAATGTTCCGGGGCAGAGGGAAAACTACACACCCTGAGACAGAGGCAAGTTTGGAAAACCCAGGCATAGTAAGGAGGATGGGGAGGCTACAGGTGTGTAAATTGGGAAACGGAAGGAAACCCCTGACAGCTTGCTAGAGCCAGATAATGTTGAATTTCCAGAGATCATATTTTGTTGTTGCTGCTATTTGAAATGGATTTTCTTATAATATATGTTGGCTTAGAACCCTGTAGCCTTCTGGCTTCAGTCTTCAGGATCCTCTTACCTTAGCATTCTGATTGCTCATATTTTTCTTTCTTTCATTTTTTAAAAAATAATTAGTCAGATGTATATATCAATAAATTCTCAGTTCATAAGATGCCCACACAATAATTGCAGAGCCAATTGATAATTATACAGGCTGATGGTTGTTACTTTTAGGCCTGTACTACCACACCCAGCTGGGGGCATATTTAACTGAACTCAAACACATGTACACATGCATGCACACACACACACACACACACACACACACACACACACTTTCTTGTTCATATAAAGTAATCCTTCTTGTCTAAGTTTGGTTTGGTGTCATTACACGTGCCTCTACAGAGTACTGGATGGCCTGTATTCTGTTGTCTGTATGATGTTCACCAATATACCCACGTCTACAATCAGAGGCTAGGCTGGTTTTTCTTTTTCAACTCGACACAAGCTAAAGTTATTACGGAAGAGAAACCTCAGTTGAGAAAATTCCTCTACCCAGATTGCCCGTAGACAAGTCTATAGGGTGTTTTCTTGATTCATGATGGCTGCGGAAGGGCACAGGTCATTTTGGGCACCATCCCCTGGGCAGGTGATCAGGCTGAACCGACACTGGAGAGCAAGCCGGTAAGCAGTGGTATTCCATGGCCTCGACTTCTGTTCCTGTCTTCAGGAGCCGACTTTGAGTTCCTGCCTTTACTTCCCTTCATGAAAGACTATAACTGTAAGCTGAAATGAACCGTTTCCCCTGACCCCCACCCCAATTTGCCTTTATTTTTATTTTTATTTTTTTTAGTATAGATTAGAGTTTATTCAGGGCAAGGGGAGGGTAGTTGAGGGAGTAGAGACACAGAAATGCAGAGAGAGAGAGAGAGAGAGAGAGAGAGAGAGAGAGAGAGAGAGAGAGAGAGAGAGAGAGAGAGAGAGAGAGAATGGAGGGGGAGAAGGAGAGGGGAGGGAGAAGAGGAGTCAAGTTTGGCCATGAGCACGTGGAAGGTGTGGGTGGAAGAGAACAAGTGCAAGAAAGTTGTTTTTGGTCACGGGGTTTTAGAGAGTTCTGAGTTGTTTTTGGTCACGGGGTTTTAGAGAGTTCCGAGTTGTTTTTGGTCACAGGGTTTTAGAGAGTCCCGAGTTGTTTTTGGTCACGGGGTTGAATCACAGCAATAGGAGCCCTAACACCTCCAGGGACTGTATTATCTTAATCCTCTGGCAGGATACTGATGAGGAGAGGTAACTGTGAGTGGGAATAGTGAATTTTGAGAGATGTCTGTCGTTCTTTCTTTTACGTAAAGCACAACAGATCGGGCGGAGACGGAAGGACCGCAGGGGATGCTGGGATCCACAGCGTCTCTGGTTGTATTTAGAGGTGATGGTGTGACAGAGCGAGGTATGGAGAACAGGGAAAAGCATTGGAAAACCACTACATCTGATGGGGCGACTAAAAATAAACAAAAATCTGACCATCACAGTGTTGAGGTCGGAATTCAGCTCAGCCTCAACATCCAGTGGTAAATACACACTCCCAGAAGAGACCCATGAGATGAAAAAAAAAATCATCAATCTTTTGTCAGACCAGAAATATAAAAATTACCTTTTGTATGAGGTGGTTATTAGAAAAAAAATAATGTTTGTGCTGGATGGTTTTATGTCAACTTGACACAAGCTAAAGTCATTTGAGAGGAGGGAACCTCAGTTTTAAAAAATGCTTCTATAAGATCAGGCTGTAGGCAACCCTGTAGAGAATTTCCCTAATCAGTGATTGATGGTGGAGGGCCCAGCCCATTGAGGGTGGTGCCACCTCAGAAGTCCCAAATTCCATTAAGAAAGGAGGCTGAGCCAGCCATTAGGAGCTAGCTAGGAAACAGCACCCCTCCATGGCCTCTGCATCAGCTCCCGCCTCCAGGTTCCTCCCCGATTTGAGTCACTGTCAGGTCTTCCTTTAACCAAGAACACAGCAATGTGGAAGTGTAAACCAAATAAAACCTTTTCTCCCCAAGTTGCTTTCGTTATGGTGTTTCATCCCAACAATAGTAACCCTAACTAAAACACTGTCCTATGGTAGGGGTGGAGGGCGGACCAGAGGTCTACAGGGATGAAAATTCCTTCAACAATCTGAGAAAAAATGAACCATGGTAAAGTTATCACTCCTGGGATCAAATAAAAAAGAAATTTATAAAAATTAGCTTATGAAAAATAAAGCTAAAAAAGACTTTAGAATGGGTTTGAAAATTTTTTCCTGATATTAAAATATAGAAGCAGAGGTCGAATCCACAGCATGGGCAGTAAAGTATAGGACACCATTTCAGACGTCAAAGTTAGTGCCGTAGAAGACAAACTCAGGACCTGCAGGTTAGAGGGGAAAACGTTTAAGTCACTGGTCAGTGTTATTGAATGTTACAGATTTCTGAGGAAGAGTCTGAACAGAGGAACAGCAGCAATAAGTGAAGTTTCCACTTTCAACTTTCGTTCTTATATTTAATTTTAAGGTGTGTGTGTGTCTGTGTCTTTGTGTGCATGTATGTGCATGTGTTTGTGTGTGTGTGTACGTGTCTGTGTGTCTGTGTGTGCATGTGTGTGTACGAGTGCGTGCATGTGTGTGTTCATGTGTATATGTGCGTGTGTGTCTGTGTGTGTATGTGCACGTGTGTGTACGTGTGTTTATGTGTTCATGTGTATGTGTGCGTGTGTGTCTGTGTGTGTGCGAGTGTGCATGTGTATTTGCACGTGTGTGTACATGTGTGTGTGTGTGTTCGTGTGTCTGTGTGCGTGTGTGTCTGTGCGCGTGTATGTGCACGTGTGTTCATGTGTGTGTGTGTTCGTGTGTATGTGTGCGTGTCTGTGTGTGCGCGCGCGCGTGCATGTGTCTGTGTGTGTGTACATGTGTGAGTGTGTGTGTGTGTGTGTGTGTGTGTGTGTTGTGACCCTTGGAGGCACTGGATCCTCTGAAGCTGGAGTTACAAGGGGTTGTGAGCTTCCCGACATGGGCTCTGGGGACCACAGTCAGGTCCTCTGCAGGAATAGTAAGTGCTCTTAACAGCAAACCTCCCTCTCCAGCCTCATAGTCCAACTTAGAGCTCACAGTTACTCATATGGAAGGAGTGACTTTGATGGTGAATGTGATATTCTGGATATTGCTGAAAGTTTGGTAATAGAGATATTGAGCATTCAGCGGTAAGACCAGCTATTTATGAGGAAAGGAACATTTGGTTGACTCCAGCTCTGCATTGGGAAATATCAGAAGATAGATGAAGGATTCTTCCAACTGTTTGGAAGAAAAAGGTTTTGCGAGGTTAACAAATGACCTATGTGTACAAAGGCACAAAACCAGACCCTCACATACTCTTCTTGAAGATACTGTTTGAAGACTTGTATCAGGACACCCAAGAGCCATGCAGAGACAGGCTGTGTCTTATACACAGCTCACAGCATTACATAAATGTTATAAGCAAGGAGAAATGATGAGGAAAATGGATATATTTAACAGTAGAACTTTTTTATTGTTTTTAATTATTTTTATTGGTTATTTTATTTATTTACATTTCAAATGTTACCCCCTTCCCATTTTCCCCTCCACAAGACCACTCTCCCCTTCTTTCTCCCCCTACCTCTATGAGAGTGCTCCCCCACCAACCTACCCACTCCTGCCTCAGTGACCTAGGGTCCCTCTATCCTAGGTCATCAAGCCTCCACAGGACCAAAGGTCTACCCTCCCAGTGATGCCAGATAAGGCCATCCTCTGCTATATATACAGCTGGAGCCATAGGTACCCCCTGTGTACTCTTTGGTTGGTGGTTTAGTCCCTGGGAGCTTTGGGGTGGGGGTCTGGTTGGTTGATACTGTTGTTCTTTCTATGAGGTTGCAAACCCCTTCAGCTGCTACAATCCTTGCCCTAACTTCCCCATTGGGAACTTCCCCACACTCAGTCTGATGTTTGGCTGTGTTCATCTGTATCTGTATTGGTCAGGATCTGGCAGAGCCTCTCAGAGGACAACTAAACTGGGCTCCTGTCAGCAAGCACTTCCTGGCATCAGCAGTGTCTGGGTTTGGTGTCAGCAGATGGGATGGATCCTTAAGTGGGGCAGTCTCTGGATGACCTTCCCGTCAGTTCTCCATTCCTTGTCCCTGCATTTCCTTTTAACAGGAGGAATTCGGGATTAATATTTTTGAGGTAGGTGGGTGGTCCCATCCCTTAACTGGGGTCTGTGCCCATCCAACAGTAGAACTTCTAAAGTATAACTTTACCAGTCCATTGTTACTAAACTCAAAAGCAAGTTAAGACTTACCCAGTTTCCAGAACTCAACAGTGTCAAGAGCTATGCCTCTACAATTACGAAATAAGAATGACTATTTCTTGAAGGCTAAGAAGATAGATTTGCAAGTAAAGGCTTTTGCTACCAAGACTAATGATCTGAATTCTTAGAACCTGCATAGTGGAAGGAGTGAGACCTAAGCAGGTAATCCTCTGACCTCCTCATGTACACATGTGAGATGTATAGTGTGGCACACACACACACACACACACACACACAGTAGATGTAAAGATAAAAGTATTGCTAATTATTTTGAATAAAGAAAACTAAGACAAAGACGTAGGGTCTTTCCCAAGGCATGGCTAATGCGTAGTACTCAGGAAGCTGTAACCTCCGGCTTTTCTAGCCACACCCCAGGTCCTGGAATCACGACTCTGAGACTTATTATTTATGAATAAATGCCTCGGCCACAGCTTTGGCTTGATTCCTGACTAGCTCATAACTTAATTAGAACCTGTTTGTTCTATTCTGTGAGTGCCACTTGGCTGGTTACCTCTGAGTTTCATGCCAGGATTCTGAGTGAATCTGTTCCCATGCCTGACTCTATCCCAGAGTTCTCTCTCCCTACTGGAATTCCTACTTCCTATTTCCTGCTTCAGTTAATAGGCCATCAGCTTTTTATTGGCAGGTGATGCTTCCATACAGTACAGAAGAGATTCTCTCTACAGCATTCAACATTTCTGAGTCTGCCTCTTAGTGACTGTGGGGCTGGATTGCTCACAGGTAGCCTGAAGTTCTGTACTTAACTCTAGGTGTCCAAAAGAAGAGTTTTGCTTAAATACCTTTTCTTTTATTTAGGGCTGTAGGCTTTATGAGCATTTTCAGAAATAGACTCATTTCCTGGAAGCATTAAGTTTCTCTCTGTGTTGTATTTACGGTTTGACATATGCACATGATATGTAGATGTACATTTCACACATATGGGACACAATTCCATTCTACATCTTGTTTAAATGACCGGGTTGCTTGGGTTTAGATTGTGTTTCCCTCTGCAAAGTATATATATATATATATATATATATACATATACACATATATATATGTATATGTGTGTGTATGAGATGTGTGTTGTGTGTATTATATGTATGTGTATATATTATATAATTATATATCTCTGTGTGTTTGTACACACATATAATGTTTATATGCATGTACATATATATGTGATACCAATCGATAAAAACATCTAATAGAGCTTTCTTTACGATGGGCTGGGCTGAAGGCATTTGATTCTTGCAGATCAACCACAAAGATGTGTGAAAATGAACTAGGATAGTTTAAAATTGCTAGAAGGCTGGATATACTTGGCTGGAGGGGATCTTTTAGAAGGAAACCTAGAGAATCGTGGTACTGTGCGTCACAAGTACTGGTAATATTTCAAAAGTAAGATACTTAAAACATGTTCTGAGTGATAGACATAATGCTTCCAGGGTCTAGAGAGGTGGCTCATTGGTTAAGTGTATTGGCTGCGCTTCTAGAGGGCCTGGGATGAGTTCCCAGCACCCATGATGGCTCAAAACTGTAATTCCAGGCACTCTGATGCCCCCTTCTGGCCTCTACTGGCACTGCATGCACAAGGTGCGAAGACATACATACAGGCAAAGCACCCATACTCATAAAATAAAAACAAGTCTTTAGAAAAACATCACAGAATGTCTGTATTTAAGTGGGTTTGTTTAAGTGTAACATTAGTGTCTACTGTTAACCCACGACCTGATTTAAAAGCCGTCGCTGCCACCATTTCCTTGGGCAAGTGAGGCATCTTCTCTCCTACCCTCTCTTCCTCTCTTCCTCTTTCTCATTCTCCTTCCCTCCTTGCCTCTCTCAGTAGAGACTCTCGCAGTTCTTGCTGGCCCTGAACTTGCAGTGCAGCCAAGGCTGACCTTGAAATTCTGATCTTCCTATTTCTACCTCCCAAGTGCTAGAATTACAAGCATGTGTCTCCATGGCTAGTGACTTCACCTCCCTGAAACACTTTCCTTCTTAGAAAAATAGAGATAATTCCTAACTTAAGGGTAATTGTAAGAATCGTGCTTGCTAGTGCAAAAGGCATTAGTTACTTCTTTTTTTTAAACCTTATCTCATTAGAGAATAGCACCTGTCATTGCTACTACAGGCTATAGAAGGGGATTAAATAGGCTACAAGGGATCAGAAATGTTTGAGTGAAAACGCAAGCAACCCACAGCACAGCCTTCTTCGGTTCCTTTATAGTTGCTCACCCGTCTAACCACTATGATCTCAGTTACCGCAATTGTCACTCCTGTCACCCATTAATCTGTCAAGTGATGATGAGCCCCAAACTCTAAGCGCACCTTCAAGCGAGGACCTGGGCTGTGAACTGGAAAGCGAGGCAACTGCCCTTCGATCCGCCCCCACCGTCCCAAACACACACCCATCACCTGCCTGTTTAAATGTTGCGTCCCCGCCGCTGTCACTTAATAAAACTTGCGCAGAGCGCGCGCTGTGGATTCGCTGGACGCGGCGGGAGGTTCCAATTCTCCCCCGCCCCAGAGTCGCTGGTGCCGAGGCAGTCGCAGTCCGGGGCCACCCGGGGCCACACCTGGTGAGCGATCAGCGCTGCTGCGGCGCGACTTCTCCAGGTCCCAGAGTGTCGCAGCTGCGCAGCTGGCGACAGGGGGGTCTCCCCGATCGGGCGATTGGCAGCAGGTATTTAGGCTCCTTCTTCGTCGAGGATCCAAACCTGCAGGTCGTACCTGATCTCTGCGGGACGCTACACCTGCCTCAACAGGGAGAAAAAGGCAAGCGCTGGCCCGAGGCTAAAACCACCTGTGCTGTGCCTGCCACCTCTGTGCACTCTGGGCGCAGGGGGGACCATGGACGCGTCGCGGGACATCGGCAGCTTCGTGGTGTGGGACTACGTGGTGTTTGCAGGCATGCTGCTTATCTCAGCGGCCATCGGCATCTATTACGCCTTCGCGGGGGGCGGCCAGCAGACCTCCAAGGACTTTCTGATGGGTGGCCGCAGTATGACCGCTGTGCCTGTGGCTCTGTCCCTCACTGCCAGCTTCATGTCCGCTGTCACTGTCCTGGGCACCCCCGCCGAGGTCTACCGCTTTGGGGCGATATTCAGCATCTTTGGCATCACCTACTTTTTTGTAGTGGTGATCAGTGCGGAGGTCTTCCTTCCTGTGTTCTATAGGCTGGGGATCACCAGCACCTACGAGGTGAGAGGTCAGGTCGGGGTCTGGGAGAGGGGTGGCTGGCTTGCATTTTCAGGCTCTAGAAGGGACTTGCTGGGGGCAAGCAGTTTCTGCCATATGGAAATTTCTCCTTGTGGGTGCATCTCGCATTTTCCCACCTCCACCCCGTGCGCCACAGAAGAAACCTATAAGGCTTCTAAGGGAAATAGGATTTTTTTTTGAGCTTGGCTCCAAAGCAAACCAAGTAGAATGGACAAGTATTCCCTAGGGTCTTTCCTGCCTTTATGAAGCGTTAAGTGAGTCTCTCTCTCTCTCTCTCTCTCTCTCTCTCTCTCTCTCTCTCTCTCTCCCCATCGCAAGATTTTGTCCACCTTAGTGGTCAGGAGGTAGCTCTTGTTCCAGAGCTTGCCTTGAAACCAGATTCCACCACTTGTGAATGACCTTGGGCCATTTACTTAACCTTTTGTACTGATAATCTTCTTCTCAAGAAGAAAATAGTCCTGGCAACTTCATCCATTGTGGAGAGAATTAAATGCGCTGATAGAGGTGCTCCTTTTAGCATAGAGCCTAGCACAGAGTGTATGCTGGGTAAGAGCTGAATACAATTACTGTGGTGGAAGTTAGCCTGAGATGACTAGAAAAAAAACAAAAACAAAAAAACGACGCAGCAAGGTTCTTAAACAGGTCATGGCGGGAGACCCACATTTCGTCTGTTGCCGTGTTCCTCTGGATGTCCATTTTAAAAGCTGTTCTTGGGACAAGGCTTTTGGAGGATGAAGAGTGTTTGGTTTGGTTCCACTTAAAGAGATGTCAAAGATGTGTGTGCCCGTGCCTCTGTAAAAAAAGAAAAAAAGAAAGGAAAGGAAAGAAAGGAAAAAACAAAGTTCAGCCTCTCCAGGGATGCCCTTCACTCAGACCTTGACCTGCAAGCTTCACAGACAAGTTCCCACAGCACTAGGCTACCAACCAGGGATCGAGGCACCTCAGCTCACAGCCTCTCTGTCCATTTCCCTGGAAGGTGGTTTCACAGCGAGGCTGGTTCAGTCTGTGCTGGGCACCTGTCTCATTGGCATGGCAAGTGTTGGTGGCAAACCTTGTCTGTGTTCTACAGATGCCATCCAAGTCTGGGCATGTCCAAGGCTGAATTGCCTTCTAACTGTGGTCACTGTGTTTACGGAAACTTCTCCATCTTCACCCTAGGTGTGAGAAGAAGATTTCTCTTTGGGAAAGGGAGGTGACCAACTAGCTGTCCCAGGCCAGATTCAGTTCTCGCTGCTGTCTTATGTTGTTTTTCAAAACCTTCATAATCAGCTCTGGTTGTTTTTGTTTAAGAAATTATTAATGTAAGAATTCACCAGTGAGGAACAGCAGACGAAATCTCAAGTGCCCTTTGAAGGCTGGTGATTTTGCGCTCGCATTTCCCGTGGCTGCCCTACCTCTGGCAACTGTCACTGATCTTGCTTGGCTAAAGCCTATCCTGAGGCTTTTTGCGCATGCTTCTTATGGTGGAGAAATCCTTACCTACCTACATGTCTTTATAAAAAGTGCATGGAAGATGGGCGGCAAGGAAGGGGCCCATGACCAGTGCATTATGTGACAGAATGTATTTCTTAGTGGGGGCGAGAACTATCCGAGCATCTTAAGATGTGAACTCCTGGGTCCTGCCGCTCACATGTGTAACCTGGTGGGCTATGGAGGCACTGAAGTCTGTGAGCTCTGACCTGTAGCTAACCAAGTCCAAAACTTAGAAAATGGCCTGAATAACCTGGTCAGAGGACTCCAGCCCTGCCAGAACACAGCTCTCAGAGCCACTGACCCATGCCTCTTCGGGGCTGTAACATTAACTCAACCAGAAAGGGACTTCTGGGTTTCTAGTGACGGAAGTTAAGTTAGCAAGGATTCTGGCTAAAAATGGCAAAAAAAAAAAAAAAAAAAAAAAAAAAAAAAGCAAGCAAGCTAATGTTTACTGAATGTTTATAATTCATGCCAGGCACCGGGCTGCATGTTTTATACATATTATCTAACTCAATATAGCACACGTTTGTGTAAGGGTGTGCTTACAGACTCACAGTAAGTTAAGGCAGAGTGGAGAAGGAACAAGAATCCATGCCAAGGAACTTACTGATTGCTTCCGAAGGCTCTAGTGAGCTGGTTATACCCTAAGCATTTCGGAGAGACCCGAGGAAGTCACACAGGACCTTTGAACTTATAATCACGCTGCACATGTCCATCAGGTAGTCACGGAGAAGGAAGCTTGCTGTGTCTCTGTTAATTAGTCATGGCAGAGGATGCCTGGGGGGGAAGGCCTTGTGGTTCTGTGTTGAGGACACCTTTACAGACATGCTGCCTAACATTGAGTAATTAATGGCCACCTACACATTTGTGCCCAAATATGAATTATTTCTACATTTCTATTTCTATAGCCCAATTTGGTTGACTACAACATTTTTACTTTATCATTGCTGTCAAAATATAGATGATAGGCATTTAACAATGTCCAGACTCACAGATTGGCAGGAAGTCTATTGCAAGAATCCAGGGCAATTAATAATTTCTTTGGGATCTCCCAGGTTCTATTTTAGTTACTTTATTATGTATATCAATTGAAACCTTCACATCTCTAAGTTAATCTGAATTCCGAGGACTATGAAAGGTCTATGAAAGATCTCTATTCACTGTAGGTATCTATTATTCCGTAGTGTTGTTTGTAAACTCTAGATCTGTTCTCTAAGCCTACTGCAACAGGACCAGGGATTCTGCTTAGGTCCTTACATATTTCCTCTGAAGTCTAGAAAAGGAGCCATGGCTTTCTGTTTCTGTCTTCAGTTGACTTTGTGTGAATAGAAACATATTGGTCAGTTGATCTTTGGAACAATAATATATGTAACAAGTGTCAAGTTATTTGGTTTAATTTGTTATATTTTCTTTTTTCTGCCATGGTCTCTTAAGCTTTGTGTAGTCTCCAGCAACTGGATACATGGATCTAGAAAAGGCAAAAATCTAGATGGGCATGCCTATAATCCAAGCACTTGTGAAGCAAAGGAAGGTGGATCTCTGTGAGTCTCAGGCTACCCTGGGTTAAAGTGTGAGTTCAAGGATAGCCAGAGCTACAAAAGACTTCTCTATCTATTCATGTGCACTTTTTTTTAAAATATTTATGTATCTATTAGAGGTAAGCACATTGTAGCTGTCTTCAGATACACCAGAAGAGGGCATCAGATCTCATTATGGATGGTTGTGAGTCACCATGTGGTTGCTGGGATTTGAACTCAGGACCTTTGGAAGAGCAGTCACTGCTCTTAACCACTGAGCCATCTCTCCAGCCCTGTCATGTGCACTTATATGTAGTGCAGATTTACTTAAGAATTCTTCCAAACTAATGCCACTATCTCCAGTTTTCAGAAATGTCTCCACTTTCCAAAGTAGCCTTACATGATTTTGATAGACATGATCCACAAGGTCCTTGGCTATCAACTCCATTATCCTTATCAGCTAAACTTTAAAAGTTTACATCTTCTTATCTATCTATTTTATTTTTTTGCCAAAGTACAAAATTTATTGATAAAATATATAAGAGAAGCACAAAACATAGAGGCTAGTAATAAGGTTAAATACACTAGACAAGGTGGCTCTGATTTATTTATAACGTTGGATACCTTCCTTTGCAAATTCAAAGAGAAAGAATTGCTCCTGGGATCCTCATTTTAAACACAAGGAAGCTGAGACAGAGAGAGTGGTGGCCTCAAGCTCACGAGTCAGGCCTGGGACTGCTCAGGGGCTGCAGTTCTGCTGCAGTCAATGCCTTGCACTGTGTTGGGAATTTGTCACCCATCAGTGACAAATGAAGGTCTTATTTGTCTGTGGCACTGTGTATTTAATGAGTCTTACGTTCACGGTCAGATTATTTTCTATTTATTTATGTGGTTATAAGCACAGATTCTGTGCATCAAAGTCTATAAGTTTATGTCATGTCCCTAAAAATAGATTATCGTCTTGGTCCTCTCTGAGTACTAGCAGCCTCATCTCTAACAGAGTGCCTGCCTCACAGAGCGACCAATTATGCCAGATGCATTAGTTGTGAGTATGCAGTGAAAATACCCATGTTTTTCCATTTGATGATTAGCTAATGCCAATTCCTCCTCCTTCTTCTGCATCTCCTCCTCCTGTTAGTTCTGTCTCTCCTATTGTACAGCAAGACTCCTAGCTATTAACTTCTTTCTATATGTACTACTAATACTCAAGTTAATAATACCTTGTCCTTCAGTTCAGAAATTCTGATTCTAACTGTAATATATCATTATATACTATACAACACAGGAACTAAACAGAGCATATTATAAGCTATAGTAGATTCCAAGGAGAGTTGTAAAGATTGAAAGGGTCTTGGCTCTAAATAGAAGATAACCTGACTCTCAAGAGACTGAGGCAGATGGTTGGGAAACTGAGGCCAGGCTGGACTGCTTAATGAAATCCTATTTCAAAACCAAAAGCAAAACCCAAACCAACAAACTGACCTGGGTTGCCAGAAATGGTGGCATATATATGTAAATGGTGGCATATATATGTAAATTCACTTGGAAAGAAAGTGCAGAAGGATCAGAAGACAAAGAGCCTGGTCTTTATAGGCAGACCTTGTCTCCGAGATAGAACAAAATGAGACAAAGCAACACCGAAAACCTGACCTCAATGATGTAGGTTAAACCTCACACACACATACACACACTCTCATACACACACTCACATACACATAATACACATATATTTACACAATACACTTACACACACACATGATCTCACAATACATATACATACTTATACATGCACACATACACACATTTATACACATATACACACTTACACAGAATACATTCATGCATATACATGCATACATACACAATGTACACACACACATGCACACACTGGCGCACTAAGGATTACAGAGCATGGAGTTTGAAGGTAGCTCATAGAACAGCATGAGAGGCAGAGTAAATAGCTCCTGCAGTTCTTCCTGTCAGGATCACGCTGTGCCAATCAAGTCCCTCCCCAGTTTAGCAGAGGAGAAGGTGATTGGCTGTCTTGGGGTTACATGATTTCCTTTTGTTCAGAAGAGGCAGGGTAGCTGATGTAGATTTCCACTCTGTGAAATAGAAAAAGGCTGATCTTTCAACCAAATCAAAAGAAACAGAGAGTGGTTACTAAGAGGAAAGAAGAAGCAATAGACTGGTGATTGACAGGGGCAGCACAAAGGAGTTTTCATGAGATGATTGTGCAAGAGGATTATGGGAAGCTTTGTGCATATTAAAGTCGTTGAGTGGTAGTCTAAAGCATCAATTTTGCGCTATATAAGTAAAAATCATTTTAGTAAAATAAAAACACAGAATGCAAATAAGTTACGAAGTTCCTTAAATGTCTCACCCTTCATTTCTCGAGCCGATTTAATCTCTCTCTCTCTCTCTCTCTCTCTCAACAGTATTTGGAACTTCGATTTAATCGATTCATTCGTCTCTGTGGCACAATCCTCTTCATCGTTCAGACAGTAAGTGCCTCTCTGTTAATTTACTTTCTCCTTTGCTATCAAAAATGTTTTTATCTTCAGGTGAGCCTTGTTTGGGAAATACATGGAAGGTAAAGAGGAGATGACAACACTACAAGGAAATGAAAAACAAAATACAAAAACACAAGCACATTCATCCTCATGAAGAATGAAACCTAAAGACCCTTAAACTGTGTTTCAGTGAAGATGTTAGGTTCTTGAAAAACAATGGTTTAAGTGAACTTTTTAAAAATAGTCATTGCTATTTATTGAGTGAAGTGACTTTGACCTCAAGCTGGAGTAGAACAATTGTTTTCAATAACATTTTCTTTTATTCATTTTACATCCAGATTGTAGCCACGGTTTAAGTGAATTTAAATACTGTATTGGTCAAACAATAGACATAGAGCCTTAGGAAAATACCCTTTCTAACAAGCCTACAGTGAGTGCATTATTTAAAATAATATTTGAGGGAGCTATGTTGGCTGACCGGAGAGATTCTCATACAAGGGAAACAAGGTGTAGATTTCTCAGTCTTTCTTCAACTGATTATGTAATAGACATAAACCTGACGGGAAGACTTTAGGGAAGAATTTTGTGTGAAAGCGTACTTCAAAAATGGATCAGCATTCTTTAAAAACTTGAGCGTGCTGCATTTGGAGCAGCACGCTTAGTGTAAAGGAGAATTCTGAGCTTCAAGAGAGATCTCAAAGACAAACACACCATCTAGCCATTCAAGAATATGCAAATGCAGACAGACATAATTGATGACGAACACAAATGTAAAGCAAAGGTTTGCCAAGTAAAGGTGTGAGTCACTGCTCAATGCCTCTTGTCCCTTAGTAGGCTGCTGGAGGGTTTCCACGATCCTTCTTATCAGGGCATTATATCTCTCCCGCTGCAGCTGAGAATTTTAGGTCAAGATTTGGTAAGGGAGATCTACAGTTTGCAGATCTCCAGTCAACAGTCACTTAAACGCTTGCTCCAGAGAGATGTGAGACAGATTGCCCTTTGCCACTGTTTATCCTGGCTTTGTTTTATGTCTTTGTGCATTTCCTCAGGTCTTAGCACCTGCAGTGTGAAAAGGCAGGTGGAGACTCTGATAATCTAGGGCTAGTTGCTAGCATGTAGGACTTGTTCCTGCTAAAGATGCCTCCATGACCAAGAAGAAATGGAGACAGCTGTTAGGAAGACAGTGTGTCACATTTCAGATCTTCAACATGGACAGAATAATGGCCATTTCTTTTCAAAGGAGGAAAGCGATAACACTTCCTATTCAAAGGATTTGCTTCTATGTAGGATAATTAAATGTTCAACTAGCATATAAGTTTATAATGTTTATAACATTTTATAATGTTACTTGGAACTACCAGCTATAGAATATAGTTGAAGGGTGAAATGCAACGAAAATGCTATTTTGAGAAACAGATACTTTGTCTTAACAATTGTCTTCAAGGCTAATACATATTTATTGAATACATGAGTGGAGAGTGATTATATAAAGTGATGGATTATAATCTTTGATGTGCGAATTTACACTTTTGTTTTTTGTGTGTTTTGTTTGTTTGTTTTTACAAGACAGCAGTTCTTTGCGTAACAGAGCCCTGGCTGTCCTGCATTTCCTCTGTAGACCAGGCTGGCCCCGAAACAAATTTACACTTCTGCCTAATGAGTTTAAAAGCCAGTTTTCAAAAAATTTTTACTTTGAAAAAAAAAATCACTTGAATGGTTGGTGTGTAGCTTAGCTGTAGACTGCTTATGGTGTTTCCATAAGACCCTGGATTCCATCCACAGCGGTAGAAAAAAAGAAGATGGTAGCTAGAGATATTTGAAGGCATATAATTGTGGGACCAACCTGTCATCGTTTCTTTGTCTTTATGTATTTTAAATCTATGAAAATTGAGCTTACACTTGAGTTGGTGGATCAATGAACATATTTTTGTACTAATCATCCCACTTTTACACTTTTACAAAAAGTCTTCATAAAAGATTTTTGTGGTGTTTTAGACACACTGTAGACAGAAAAAAACCAATTTTATTTAAATATTCCAAGCTATAATAGCACATTTAATTATATTGAAATGGGTCAATTCGTAACTGATTTTATAATTTGTGTTTGGAATTCATTAATTTATACTTCATGTTGTCATTGTCTCCTCCTTCCCCCAGATTCTGTACACTGGGATTGTGATTTATGCCCCTGCTCTCGCTTTGAATCAAGGTACGTTTAAAGGGGGACAATCATGAAGCTACAGTGGCTGGTTCATTTTTGCTATACTTTATTCACTCTCCTCGGGGAGATAGACAGATGGAAAGACTTCCAGTCGTCCATCGTTCGGGGCTTTATGAGGTAGTGGGTGGGCTTGCTTAGTCTATACTGGCTTCTTTGAGGTTTGATCGGATAATTCCAAAGTGTCTGTGGTCTAATAGGACAGACCTAGACCTTGCTGGGGTAGGGGTAATTGCTTCGATATTGTCTATCTGCCAGCCATTCTCAGCTTCCTCACACCCTGTCCCCTACTGTAGTCTGAATGACTGGACTCCCTCCTTTTCTATTATTATCTGGAGTCCATCCCTGCACTCGCTTCTGCAAGTACCATGACCAAAAACAACTTGGGGAGAAGAGGGTTTCTTTTAGGTTATAGCTCACAACTAACTCATTGTGAAGTGTAGTCAAGGCAGGAACCCAAGGCGGGAACCTGGAGGCAGGAAGTGAAACTGAGGCTATGGAAGGGTGCTGCTTACAGGTTTGCTGCGTGTTTGATGATGATGATGTTGATGATGATGATGATTTTTTTCTTCTCTTAGAAAAGCCTACTTCATCTTTTATTTTAATTTTACCTTATTGGGGATTAATTTTTATGTAATCGAATGTGCCAACGTCAATACCAAAGTCAAGGAAGATGGGCAGATACTAACTGCTGTAACCAATGATCACAATTGAGATATCACACCGATGCTTTCTCTCCGGCCTCTGTACAATTAATCCTCCCCTGGCTCTAGGCAACCACTGACATGTTTGTTTTCTCCCCTTTTGTAGATTCTTTCCTCACATAGTCTATCCTGATTACGGTTTCCTCTCCATTTACTTGTCCTAGTTCCACCTACCTACCCTCTTACTCAGTTACTCTCTCTGTCTCTCATTAGGAAACAAACAGGCTTATAAGAGATAATAATAAAGTTTAACAAAATAAAATATAATAGCATAAAACAAAAACTTACCATATAGAAGTTGGACAAGACAAACCAACAGGAAAAGAGCCCAAGGGCAGGCACATGAATTAGAGACCCACTCATCCACACACTCAGGAATACCAGGAAAACACTAAACTGGAAGCCATACTATATCTTTATCTTTTCTTCAGTTGAGGAACTTCTAGATTGTTTCCACTTCCTGGCTATTAGAAACAGAACAACAAGGAACATGGTTTAACAAGTGTCTCTGTGATAGGTTGACACAACATCGTTTGGATATGTGCCTAAGAATGGTATCGCTAGATCTTGAGATAGATCCATTTCTATCTTCCTGAGGGATTTCCACACTGATTTCCATAGTGGCTGTTCAAGTTTACACTCCCACCAGCAGTGGATGAGTGTTCCCCTTGCTCTATATCCTCGCCAACATGAGCTGTCACTTGGTCAGTGACAGGCTTAGCCATTCTGACAGATGTAAGATGAAATCTCGAAGTAGTTTTCATTTGCATATTTCTGATGGCTAAGGATGTTGAACATTTCTTTGGAAGTGTTTCTCAGACATTTGAGATTCCCTTATTGAGAATTATTTGTTTAGATCTATATTCCATTTTTAAATTGGATTGCTTTCTTGATGGCTAGTTTTTATTTGAGCCCTTTACATAGTTCGGATGTTAGCCCTCTAACAGATGTGTAGTGGGTAAGAATGTTTTTCCATTCTGTAGGCTACCACCTTGTCAGAACGATGGTATCCTCCACCATGCAGATGCTTCTCAGTGTCATCTTGTTGATCTTATTTTTATGCAACCCAGGGCTACCCCCTGTGGCCTGTGGCCCCCTATATCAATCATTAATTAATTAAGAAATGCCCTTATAGGCTAATCTGATGAAGACATTTTCTCGACTGAGGTTTCCACTCCCCAGATGATTCTAACCTACCAGTTGTCAAGTTTACAAAAACATAACCAGCACAGACCCCAAGAAGCTTCTGTTTTCTGCTCAGATTCATGATGAAGTCTGGCTTTTCTTCCTCGACTTTTATTAGAGTCCACATTGAGATAGACAGTAGCTGTGTGATTTGACATAGGAGGTTGCTCCTAGTGGCTACTGTGTTCATAAAAACCCATGAAGGTACCAATCAATAAACTACCACTTTAGATTTGTATAAAAGCAGTGAAAACTGTGTATTGAAGCAGTTTTGGCTAGCCATTGCTTTGAAAAGAACTATGGGAAAACTCTGTGCCCTTTGACTACTTATCAGTTAGAAGTGAGTTTATCTTTAAAACTTCCTCGTAAACGAGGTAAGTGGTATTTGTGATGGTTAAAGGGTGATGCAATTCCTGAAGTAAGTGTGATGTGGGAAGGCCTACTAACTCCCGTGCTCTATCTTCCTGATTTCATGACAGGAGTGATAGCAACTGTTAGGTGTGAGAGTATCGTTTCAGGGAACATCCTGTAACGTCCTCTTGCCGTCTGCGTGTGAGGCAAGACTCATGTCCACATCACCACAAGTGGAAATGCCTTCTTACTTCATAGTTAGGAAATGAGTTATAAACTTGAGACATCATCTATTGCCTTTAACTGTAATTCAAGGCGTTAGGGTTTTGAAACACAGCTCTTGGAATAATCTAAGCATGGACGTCTGATGAAATCAAGGATTTTGTCTTCTCTCTCTGGAAAAGTCCAGAGCCACCTTCTAGGTAATTAGAGCCAGAGGGATTGTGTTTGGATGACCGGAATACCAACTCGTTGTTTGTTGTACCTAAGAGAGTAGACACAGTATTTTCTGAACAATAGATGCTCTTGTAAAACTTCAGAACTGGGACTTAAGTTCAGAGAATTGTATTTTTAGATTTTGTTTTCCTTTGTTATAGAAAAACTTCAAAGATTAACATAGGGGGAATGGTGCATTGAACCATTGTTATCATCTGTTTTCTTGAGTCGGGTGACTTGAAATGGAGAGCCTAGAGTCATGTTTTACTTCATGCTCCCTGACTGGTGATCATTCCCTGAGCGGCCAAGTTTTAAACAGCAGTTTTCCTCTTGAGAGGGCGCCCCAGTGTAGCCCTCTGAGGCATTCCTCACAAAAGTTGCTTCCTCAACAGCCTCTAGAACTGTTGTTATTGGAGGCTTTCCAGGCTGTGGAGTTTAGTCTGTGTAGGACCCAGGGTCTCTATTCACCAGGGCCGAATGGCTTGTTTTTTAGATGCAGCTTTTGCCTGCCCTTTCCCTGTGGAGAACCTCCTGGCTGGAGGTCAGTTTCCAACAGACTTTCCTCTTTCTGTTTTTGGAATAGGGTAGATTCTTTTTCTTCTTCTTCTTCTTCTTCTTCTTCTTCTTCTTCTTCTTCTTCTTCTTCTTCTTCTTCTTCTTCTTCTTCTTCTTCTTCTTTTTCATATTTATTTATTTTATTCAATATATTTTTAATTTACATTTCAAATGATTTCCCCTTTCCTGGCTCTCCACTCCCCGAAAGTCCCATAAGCCCTCTTCCCTCCCTCTGTTCCCCCATCCACCCCTTCCCACTTCCCTGTTCTGGTATTGCCCTATACTACTACACTGAGCCTTTCCAGAACCAGGGGCCACTCCTCCGTTCTTTTTGGACATCATTTAATATGTGGATTATGACTTGGGTAATCCAAGTTTCTAGGCTAATATCCACTTATCAGTGAGTGCATACCATGATTGATCTTTTGAGACTGGGTTACCTCACTTAGTATGATGTTCTCCAGCTCCATCCATTTGTCTAAGAACTTCATGAATTCATTGTTTCTAATGGCTGAATAGTACTCCATTGTGTATATATACCACATTTTTTTGTATCCATTCCTCTGTTGAGGGACACCTGGGTTCTTTCCAGCTTCTGGCTATTATAAATAGGGCTGCTATGAACATAGTGGAGCATGTGTCCTTATTGCATGCTGGGGAATCCTCTGGGTATAAGCCCAGGAGTGGTATAGCAGGGTGTTCCGGAAGTGACAAGCCCAGTTTTCTGAGGAAGCACCAGACTGACTTCCAGAGTGGTTATACCAATTTGCAACCCCACCAGCAGTGGAGGAGTGTTCCTTTTTCTCTACATCCTCATCAGCACCTGTTTTCTCCTGAGTTTTTGATCTTGTCCATTCTGACTGGTGTGAGGTGAAATCTCAGGGTTGTTTTGATTTGCATTTCCCTAATGACTAATGATGTTGAACATTTTTTAAAGATGCTTCTCAGCCATCCTGAGGTTTTAAAGTGTGCTTTACTAATCACTAAGAATGTTTAAAGTTACACATCAACTATTGAGTTGTTCATTTCTGCCGTCTTGTGTTTACTAGATGCAGTTTGTAATTCTTGGAAGGGTCTCTTCTAGTTTCTAGCTTCCATCCTTTTTCACTTTATATTTCTGTTTATTTATTAAAGAAACTGCATTATTTGTCCTGTCAAGACTCTCAGGGTCTTCTGCTTACTGAATGTGTCCCTATTGGACCATTAAGTATTTCCAAAGTTCTCAGTGTTTCCTATCAATGGTACTTAGAGAGTTCATAATTTTGCAAATGCAGGTCAAAGTTTGGAACTGTTTTTTAAAGGCAATAGTAAAAGTTTGGGGCTTAGTGGTTATTAGAGCTATTGCACATTATATTCTTATTTTATAATTTCCTCTTCATTGATTAGGCAGAACATACCTAAAGATATATTTTCTTTGGTTGACTATTTGGTTACTCTGAAAAATAACTTGTATAGGAACCACAACTCAGATGTCTGCCCCACCCCTGTACTTACTAGTTTTGAAGGAAAATATTGCATGTCTAAGGGTATTGCTCAGTTTTTACTTTTTAATTTCATGAAGCCCTTAACTTCACCCTTTCCATCTGTGTAGAATATATAACAGTTCCAAAGCCAGATCTATAAATAGAATCACATTTGAAGAAATCTAACATAGCTCTATCATTTTTTTTTGTTTTGTTTATCCTTTATATGTTATAAGTAACTATCTTTTTCTGTTAGCTTTTACTTATCCATCTATTAAAGTATATATATCCCTCCATTTCCTAGAAAGCTGGTAGCAGATGCTAGACTTTTGTACCTCAAGTCTAACCTTAAAACACATATTTCAAGGTCCAGCCAGACAGCATATTTATACGAACCAATGGGAAGGGGTGGGAAATCCCCTTTGATCCCAGCCAGTCTGATCAACTACATTATAGAGCCCAGCAGTCTCTTAGCTTAATTACAATACAAATCATTTACTATGAATCCCATTTAGGCAGTGTTGGATCTATATATGATATCTGTGAATATAAGCAAGTAGCACATCTGTTGAGCTTATCAAATGTGTTTTTTTTTTTTTTCCATTTCATTGGTCTTAGGGGCATCGCTAGATGTGATTCTAGTCTTAAGCAAGTGGAGCTATGGAGTTAGGTGTCTCCCTGATAATTCTTGAGCAGTGCTTTTGTTATACACATTTCACCATTGAATACATGTTCTCTTTTCTTCTACAGTTACAGGATTTGATCTTTGGGGCGCAGTGGTGGCCACAGGGGTGGTCTGCACATTCTACTGCACACTGGTATGTGGAGAGTGTCCTTTGCCTTCTACTCTACTTGCTTCACAAAACTGGAATTTCAAGTAGTCACATGCTGCAGCGCGACCGCTAATTCTTACTCTTTCTTTCTGGGCTTCTTACAGTGTAACATTTTTTGTAAGGAACATTTGGTCCTCAGATACTAATTGTAAATGAAATTTTCCTTTTCATCTGAGCCACCTCACAGGTTCCCTGTTTTTTAATCTCTTGATACCTCTTTATAGTTTTCAAAATCTTGTAGATGTGCTTGTCTAATACCTCAGCGCAGAGACTTGGGAGAATGGTTTTTAGCTACAGACACGGGTGACGAACTAGGTTACAGACATCAAGACATGATGCTGCTTTGTTGTGGACGCAGGTTCTTCACAGCAATGCAAATTCATGCAGCCCTTGATAGTCTGTGTATTAACCTCTTATTTGCTTGATCTTCCAAGAAACAATATCCTTTCAGAGCCTGTTTAAACCCAGGTCATAGAGCCCGAAGAGAAATAATACTTGTGGCAGAGGCTAGTATGTGACAATTTTAGTATCTTAACAAGTGATAGAGTTATTTGGGTACAAATGAGTATTAGCCACACAATGACATTTGTAACTTAACCCTGAATTATCTTTCCAGCACTCTGTAGCCCACCTCCCTTTCGTCCAAAGTATATGACTGGCCACATTCAATACAGCACGTGTAACTTTATTCTCTTCTGCTTTTATGCTGGCTGTTGTTTGGCCTGGAAGGATCTTCCATCTTTGCCTCTGTCTATGCTTGAGGAATGGGTTAGATATCTTCTTCTCTATAAAGATTCTTTGAACATGACCATCTCCTTTAAGGGAACTTCTTGACCAAATTCCATGTTTCATTATTTTCTTCTATTGTATGGTGCATTCACATTGGGGCAGATATATCATCACGTCTTACAGAAGTATTAATCCTAACATACTTTCTCCTCAAAGGGTGGTCTTAAAGCAGTTGTCTGGACAGATGTTTTTCAAGTTGGAATCATGGTGGCTGGATTTGCATCCGTGATTATACAGGCCTCAATAACACAAGGTGGCATCAATACGATTTTAAGTGATGCTTCTAATGGCGGAAGATTAAACTTCTGGAAGTAAGTTCCTGTTACCTTCTGGCTAACAGAGTGAATTCTTGTTTCTTTGAAAGAAATGGTTTTGTGGAAATAGTACGTTTGTATTGGAAAATCAATAAGTTAGTAATGATGTGTGTGGTCTGTAAAATTAAACTGGACAGGTAAATGCAGGAGTTTATACCAGTTTTTTGAGGGGTAAAGCATACTGATATCATTGAATCATATGGTATCATAATGGTTCTTTCTCCTTCTTGGAACAGGTTGAAAGTGGATAGGAAAAAATGGTAAACAGAGGAAGTTCCTTAAGAGACAAATACTGAGAGACAGTAATTTCATTTGGATAATTCTTTATTTTAACCGACACTGAGAAATTCTCTTGATATCACTCTGGCAATATATTACATATTAAAATAGCATATTGTTAAATATTATTTCATATATACATATCTCTATATATTATTCCTTTAAAAATGACCAGAAAAGTTATGGTTCATCTTTCAAAGGGTAGCCTGGCACAGAATAAACATGTTTAAACAATGGAAAACCTAGATCATCCATCCAAAGCTTATCATACAATTTAAGAGAATTCTGAAAACACCTTCCCTTTGGTTCAATAGAGTCAACTTCTTGCACCATGCTCAAGGTAGAGTTACATTTTTTACCTAAACCATATTCTCTTCTCTCTAAGTAACCCTACTGAGGTTGGAAGTCTGCAGTCACTAGCTGGAAAAAGGAAAATCCGTTTGAATGATTTCATTTGTCTCTCAGATGGCATTTTTGTGTGTTTTAAAAATAGCCCTCTTCTTTTGAGAAATGCTTTTTTTCAGCAAACAATCACATCAACCTATTCATTTGGAGGGACACATGTCAGGGGATTACCTTCAACTGTTTTCAATATTTGATTCTCCTTTTACTTCAAGATTCAGATCTGAATCTTAAAGAGTCTCCAGTTGGTATATCTTTGGCTATGGTTCCATCTGTGGCTAGGGCAGAACAAGATACTCTTAATGGATATTTACTCAGACTAGTTAATTGTGAAAACATAATTCTCCTCTGCTCAATAAAGTTACATTGATTTTTATCTGGAGAGTGTAAATGGATCAGAGGCATTGGAAATCTCCAATGATTGTGAAGAAATAAGTACACTCAGTCTCTTCCAAGATGCCCAGGCTGAGGGGCTGGGGGGATATAGTATAAGACCAATTTTCTGCATTTTTCTTCAGGGTCACTGTCAATGTACGCAGAAGATACATACACATGGCTTTATATATCAATGAAAGATCCTTCAAAATAAAAACAGATACTTTAATAGCCATCTCTTTGAAGACTGTTAACCACTAAGTGATAATGGAAAGGCCTGTTGTGTTGTAGATTTCTTCAAGAATGTTCCTATTATCCTGAAAAGTGTTGAGGGCACAATTGGCAAAATGTCTTTTCTGGTTGAGGAAAATGAAGAAAAGAACTAAAATCTTTGAATTATGCTATCCTGTCTTTGTCCCTTCAGATAGCTCACTAGATCCTTTTGACTTTTGACTTCTCTTGGTTAATGTGGTAGATAACTCTCCACAGGAGAAAAGTAGGAGCACCAAGGCTCTTGGAATTTGATGTAAGATGCTAGGCTGTGCAATAGAGACCCTCAATTTTATAGTATTCAGGGTTGTATTTAAGTGAAGGTCCCTCCCCAAAATGACACATTGAAAAGAGTTGAGAGATACTTCAAACAGAAGTGGAACTCTTTATGATAGTATTTTAAATTTGTGTGCCCAGTATAAAGTGGTTTTAAATGGTAAGCATTTAACTTATTATATAGAATTCCAAGAAAGCATAATTATAATAACTTGGTAATTTTAACAAGTATATATCTTTAGAGTACATTGATCTCTTAAGCTTAATTTTGCTTAGCTATATGCTAGATTAAGAATTATGTCCATACAATGTGCTAAGTTGTATTTACTTTGGTATGATATCTATTTACATAGTACACCATGAATTCCCCTTACCTCCCAACACAGCATGGCCAATTTGCCTAACAATAGTTTCCTAAGACTATGGGAGAACCATTTGTCTAATACTTCAAGTGATTAGTATTTTACTTCTAATTTCATCTAGGATCTCCTAATGTCTGGAATTATCATTGTTTACTTAATTGAATGAATTTAAGTTAGAAATGTTTGTATTTCAACATGATCGATGAGTTTGGACATTTTTGTGTATGCCTGTAGGTGGATATTGTGTGAGTGTTCTAGAACTTTCTTCAGTCTCTTGTGAACAATTTGTATTTGCTTCCTTTTTCTTTTCATTTAGCTTTAATCCTAACCCTTTGCAAAGACACACGTTCTGGACAATTATCATTGGAGGGACATTTACTTGGACCACCATCTATGGTATCAACCAGTCGCAAGTGCAGAGATATATTTCCTGTAAAAGCAGACTCCATGCAAAACTGTAAGCCAAACTTTGGTATATGAATCATTAATAACTACCATTGTTACTATGGGAATGTTTCTGTAAGTCAACTTTCATTCAACTTTAAGTCTTTGTATCATGAAAGTCCAAATATAAATGATCAACAAAGGGCCAACTCTGGCTGGTGGGTGGTTCAGTAACAGAGCCCAAAGTGGTACTAGATGTTTTCAAATCAAATATTTGAAAATATTTCCATAAATTATTATAAAAACAGTCACCCTCATCAAGCAAATAAATGTCTTGAGAACTGTCTGAAGTTAGAAAATTTTGAATGATTGACTATATTGCTTTGAGCCCCACAAAACAACTTTGCATATGGCTTTTATGATGAGGAAACAATATAAGATTAGAAAAGTATATGCAGTCTCAGAACAGTGAGATGGCACTGTAGGGAAATGTAAGCTCATCAAAACAATATGACAGAGTGTTTACTGGAGAATAGATGTAGCAGTGCACATTGTATTGTCGACCTCAATCATGGGTTACAACACCAACAACTCCAACCTGCTTCTTAGACGCCATTGTACAAGTTGCTTAGTTTCACTGAGCTTCAGATCTAAACTTGTAAAGGAGTACAAGAAATCTATTATGACATGGGAAGTTTGGTAGAATCCTCCGTGGGGCATACACATGTAATTATTCATTTCTTTTTCTGCTTTAACTAATGGTATATGAGCATAGAGAATGAATGAGGGAGAACATAGTATGAGGAGAAACCTTGGTCCAGGGAATACAGGTTTCTCATCCTTAATGATGGGTGGTCTTACAAACTATATTGGAAGAACTTTAGTGAATTCATATATATATATATATATATATATATATATATATATATATATATATATATATATATGTGTGTGTGTGTGTATATATATATACACACACATATATACATATGTGTGTGTGTGTGTATGCTGATCATGTTTAGCAGCTTATAATTAAACTACTTTTTAAGATAAAATAAATAAATTACTCCTCTGGTACCTATTGAAATCCTTATTTTATGGTTAGAGGACTCAGTGCATTATAATGGTTAGATAATATTACAAAGCCATGGATGACTGTAGATTTCAAGTAGGCAGACATATTCACTGAAAAACAGCATCTACCAGAAAGATTTATAGATACATTGTTGATTGACACAAAGTAGACAATTTAGGTAGAATAAAAATCATTTTTGATAATCAAAATAATATGTGCATTTATTTATTACATTATAATCGTGACATGGTCTCTTGTCCTTGTAACAGTTTTTGGGATGGAAATTATAACTGTTTTTTTGCTGGTGTTCTCTCCTTTAGGTCTCTCTATGTCAACCTTGTGGGCCTCTGGGTGATCCTCACCTGCTCCGTGTTCTGTGGGCTTGCCCTGTACTCCAGATATCGTGACTGTGATCCCTGGACATCTAAGAAAGTGTCAGAAGTTGACCAGGTTTGGAATCACATCTTTCTCACGTGTGCACTGATGATATAATAACTCAGCAAAAACACTTGTCAAAGAGCAGATATGAAGGTTTCTGTATCTAAGCTAAACTGCTAAAAGACCTGGGGAAATTTCAAGCCAAATTTTTGGAAGTAAGCATAGCTAACTGGGTTAATGGAAACTGCATAAAACATGGTGTCATTGACCTTGGTGAATATCGTCAAAGTACTTACTTATAAAGAATCTTCCGGTTTTCATTTACTTTAAAATTTTACATTCTTTTCCTATTTTATTTTATGTTTGTGAGTGTGTTTTGCCTGAATGTATGTCTGTGTATCACGTGGTTGCCTGGTGCTCCCAGAGATCAGAAGTGGGAGACAGATTGTCTAGATTCAGAGTTACTTACTGATGGTTGTGAGCTGCCACGTGGGTGCTGGAAACAGATTCTGGGTCATCTGCAGGAATAAGCAGTGCTTTTAACTTGAAGTGATCTTTTAAGTCCTCAGCTTCCAGTTTTAAATACAGAAACTGACTGAGAGCAGAACAGAGTTTGCATCCAGACCATGGGCTGTGAGATTCTGTGTCAAGAGTCTTAGCATGCTTAATTTCTGTTCAACAACACTGTAATCCCAATTTTATAGATAACTTAATGAATCTCAGTAATGTGTGTGTTTGTTGTTGCTTTTTATTTTTGTTTTTCCTAGGCAAGTTCTCACTATGTAGCCCTGGCCGTCCTGGAACTCCCTGTGTAGACCAGACTGATCTCAAACACACAGAGACCTACTTGCCTCTGCCTCCAAAGTGCTGGGACCAGGCTCAGTGAGGGTTTTTGATTAGCACAAGGTCACATTGGTACTAAAAGAATTACTGTGAGAGTTCATCAGGTTCTTACAATGGGCTAGATACTTTGGAATACGCCTTAAAGTCTATTTTTTTACTTTTCACAATTAGATGTCAAGGCAGTGTAGCATTACTTTTTTTTTTTTTTTTTTGAAGATAAGGAAACCAAGCTATAGTGAGAAATTAGGTTAGCAGCTGGGCAGTTGGCACCAGGCTTTAGACCCAGGCACTTTGCCCTTGGAGCTCCTGGAGCCTCTATTACATGTATTTTCTTATAACCTTGCAGTACATCCAGTTCACCTTAGCACATCCCGACTCCAGGAGCCTGACTTCCTGCAAAAGCTAATTTCTAAAACCTGCTTGTTCTTCTGGGGCCTCAGAATGAAGATGGGTGAAACTTACATTGGTGTAAATGCAACTGCCTGAATATGATTATGGGATTAGGAAATGAGAGAATTATTTTATATTAATTTTAAAATTTATTCTTTGAGAATTCATGAATGCATGTTGATTTCATTTTATATATTTGGGATTGTGTAGACTATTTCCCTTTCTTTTTGGGAGAATATAAAATTGACTATGTAGCTGGACGGTGGTGGTGCATGCCCTTAATCCCAGCACTTGGGAGGCAGAGGCAGGCAGATTTCTGAGTTCGAGGCCAGCCTAGTCTACAGAGTGAGTCCAGGATAGCCAGGGCTAAACAGAGAAACCCTGTCTCAAAAACAAAACAAAACCAAAAAAAAAAAATTGACTATGTATTGATTTTGTTTAAAAGTGACTAACACTTGGGTATGAATTTTGGAATTTTTCAGCTTATGCCTTATTTGGTGCTGGACATTTTGAGAAATTACCCCGGTGTTCCCGGACTTTTTGTGGCCTGTGCTTACAGTGGGACATTAAGGTATAAAACTGATTCTATGATGATGTCATTCCTGTAAGGACCTAATGTTTATTTTACTGTTATTTGAGCCAATTTATGAGAAAACAATCTCTAGGAAGGGACTATTTACTTTAGATTATGGTTTAAGAGGGTTCAATCCATGCTTACCTGGCTCTAGGCATCTTGACAAAACATTCTGGTGGTGGAAGCAGGCAGTGGAAGATCTTTTTCATGAAAGAGGCCAGAGCAAAATAGCACCCCCAGTGATATTCTCCCAGTGACCACTTCATCTAAGCAGGTTCTGCCTCCTATGTATCCACCATTCCTCAATAGCACTGTCATAGCACACTCCAAGGTATTATTAATCCATTCATTTGGACCTGGAAAATGCCCTCAAGACAAGTTCAGAGATGTGTTTTACTAATCCTCTAGACATTTGCCTAGTCAATCACGTTGACAATTAAGATCAATTGTCCCAGTAACTTTCTTTTCTTATTGGCTACTTTAAGAGGTAAAATAGGCAAACTCTTCCATGTATCATTCTGTTGGATGGTTCCCTATGGAATTTTTCTGCTGTCATCAGGAGCTACATCAGGGAGCGCCTGCTGTCATCAGGTTGACTAGGTCTCTGCTTTACAACACACTATGACATATCCAACATGGTCACAGTGGTGATGATCACTGGATGATAGCTTTAATATTTGCTGAGTATTAACCATGGATGCGTTGTATGTGAGGCAAGATCATGGTCCCCTGTAAACAGACTCAAATCTTCCAATTGCAAGTTGAATATTGTACATCTTCTAAAGAATATTGAGCCTCGCCATAGAACTTCGTTGTTGTAGTTTCTTCTTATGTTTGATGTAGGTAATTGTTATTTCTAGGTGTACAGTATATGCTAACAAGGGTATAGGATATTAATATTGCGATATATGGTATATGTTGCTGTGGATTTATAGTAGTTATTTTTATGCACACAGAAACAATATTTTAAAGTTGTTATGTGACAATTTGAGGAATACATTTAAATTCATTTTAGAGATACCAAAGGCCACCAGAGAAATAGAAGCAATGCTAACTCATTCTTTGTCTCTTATTGTCAAGTTTATATGTGCTACCTGACTCATTCATGAAATGATAATAGCTCCCAGAAAGAGGGTACTATGATCATTAAAACTGAAAGAATATGGATCTATTTACATTATTTTATTATTTTGTGTGTGTGGGTCTTTTGCCTACACATGGTGGTGTGTGTACTGCATGCATATAACATCCTCTGAGTTCTGGAGAGGGCTTTTCTTGAGACTAGAATTACAAATGGTTCTGAGCTACTGCAGGTGCTGGGGATCAAACCCAGGTCCTTTGGAAGAGGGGCTAGTACTCTTAAACACTGAGCCATCTCTCCAGCCCCATGAACTTCTATTTTAGAAGCGTCAGTGTGCTTTCTTCTTCATTCTTGCTAAAAGTATCATTAAAATTAACATCAGGAATCACGGTTTTGTCCTCTCTTATAGCACAGTGTCCTCCAGCATCAATGCCTTAGCGGCAGTTACTGTGGAAGATCTCATCAAACCTCGCTTCAAGTCTCTCTCAGAGAAGTCTTTGTCTTGGATTTCCCAAGGAATGAGTGAGTTTCTTTCTTCACAATTCCATTTGAGAGTAGTGTTGGCTTTGTTTTGGAGACTCTAGAAATTATCCTCTGAGGGATCATAAGTACCTCCTAGTGTGAATACCTATCCAGGTACACATGTTCACAATGCTTTGGGGCTGATTTTCTCTGCAAAGAAGACATGGTCACTAATTCAAACCTTTGAGATGACAGTAGTGATGCACATTTATAACCCTGGCCCTCAGGAGGCTGAGGCAGAAGGGACAGGAGTTTAATGGGGTTAGTCTCAAAAAAGAAAAAAAAAAATCTAACAGTGTGCAAGGATCCTGTTTGTTTGTCCTTAGTGATAATCAGAAACATTGATAAGACTCTCAGTCTCCTTCCAGTTTGAAGAAGGGTCTTTCTATGCAGCCCAGCCTGGCTTTGAACTCATGAGCCTCCTGCCTCATCCTCCTGAGTGCTGAGGTGACAGGTGTGTGGCATCATATCTGCCTAATTTTCACTCATTTTGAAAAGTTCTATGCTATCATTACGCTGAGGCCTATGTAGCCAAGAGCATCCTAGACAATAACATGGCAGTTCACTTGGCTTTGTGTTAATTACGGACACCAAAACCCATCCTGGTGACCATTCATATCGTAGCAAATGGAGCGGAATTAAGTTAAATCACCAGCAATACTATTTATATTTATATTGGACCCTATAAACATCATTGCAGACAAGAACACTTTGGGGGAAAAAGGTGTTGTTATTTTTTTCTTTTTCTTTTTCTTTTCCTTTCTGTTAGGATCAGACAATTCTTTTCTTTTCTTCTTTTTTTTTTTTGTTTTTTTTTTTTGTTGTTGTTTGTTTTTTTTTTTGTTGTTGTTGTTTTTTTCCAGATAGGGTTTTTCTGTGTAGCCCTGGCTGTCCTGGAACTCCGGCTGTAGACCAGGCTGGCCTTGAACTCACAAATCTGCCTGCCTCTGCCTCCCAAGTGCTGGGGATTAAAGGTGTGAGCCACCACTGCCCCAGGCAGGATCAGATAATTCTTAACAGAAGCGTGACTGCTGGGACAAAAAAGTCAGTGTCTACAGTAGAAGGTGCACACTGACTCCATGATAAGATGTTTCTTGTGTGTTGTTTTTCTTTTTTCTTTCTTTCTTCTTCTTTTTTTTTTTTTTCCATTTTGAGCACTGGAAATTATATTGGTTGATTACAGTTATTTTTTTTTTCCCTAAATGGATTTTCAAAAAATGCTCAAGGGAGTACTACTTCTTAATTTTAAAACCAAAACACATACTTAAGAAACTATTGAAGGCAGTGAATGTGAAAAGAAGAAACTCTACCATTTACCAATCCAGTGTGTGTAGGGGTGGGGGTTGGGGGGGAGGGGGGATGGGTGAGAGGTTGGTGGGGGGAGGGTTGTTGAGTAAAGCAGTTTGGAGAAAAGAGCGAGCTTGAAGGTGGAATATGATATGGATATGGATATAATATGGATATGATATGATATGATATGGATATAATATGGATATGGATATGATATGATATGGATATGGTGACCGTTCTTTGCTAGTTTAACAGGAAAGGCTTGGGGATGCTGACAGAGCTTATGAGAGGACTAGAGAACCAAGCCTCCAGTGGTATGGATTACCACATCCCAGCACAAACAAAGTCAGAAGGCTCCAATTCCCCACACCTCCTTCTATAGACAAATGGCCGGATTAAATGTAAAACACAATGCTGCTAAGTCTTAAAACCCCTGTAGTTAATTCCAGGGATTCTTTTCTTATGTAATCTACTGTTGTGACTAATCCCCAGGCTAAGTAGAAGGGCTTTGTTTGTCTTCCTTGCACCCTGTTGGTCTCCTAGGGAAACGCCTCTTTCCTTGTCTTGCTGACTTTAATGAGGTGTTCTCACCTCGATGGTGTTATCCACTGAAAGGTGGTGCTCCTTTGCCTGAGGACCGTAATCCTCAGGGTCTACATTTGCACACTGCCCCTTTTGTGTTGTCATGTAGGTGTGCTGTACGGAGCTTTGTGCATTGGGATGGCTGCTGTGGCTTCGCTGATGGGAGCCTTGTTACAGGTGAGAGCCAACTCCATGTCGGAACCGAGAAATGATTAGTTTAAATGTTCATGCGACCACATTCACACTCTCTATATATCTACCCTTGGGTGCATCAAGGATCAAAGATGACCAAATATGTTTAAAAGCATATTTTCTCCTTTTACTTGTCTATGTGTATGTATGCCTGCCTGTCTGTATGTGTACCACGTGCAGGTAGGCAGTGTGCCAGTGTCCCAGAGGCCAGAGGGCATCAGAAGCTCTGGAGCTGGACTAAGAAGCAGTTTGACTAGGTGTCTGATGTGGGTATTGGCTACTGAAACTAGATCCTCTGTAAGGGGGTAGTAAGTACTCCTATCTGTTGAGCCTTCTCTCTAGACCCTTATTTTAAATATTTGAAAAAGTATAGGTTGAGTTAATCATAGACTTATATGAAAGCAAAACAATTGTATGTAACGGTGGTTATATACATCATTTACTCCATAGCAATACCTTACAGAAGTGTCTCAATCAATGATATTGATTCTGCCAGGGTTCTACGTGCTGTCCTCACAGACTCACCTACATCTCTCTGTCTTCCCCCCAACCCCCACCCTCCTCATCTCTCAAGAATTTCAAATCAACTTTCCATTCTTATAATTCTTTCATGATAATGATGTTATATAAAGGGAGCTAGCACGCTGGCTCAGATTGCTAAGCATGATGGCTGAGTTAGCTCTCCCACATGGTGAAAGGAGAGACCTGCCTCTTAGAAGTCTTTCTTAGATTTTGACACAGGCTGTAACACACTTGCATGCATGCATGCACGCACACCCCCCCCACACACAAATGCACTCATGCACATGCATGCACACACACAAATGCACACTTTCACACACACTTCACACACACACACATACTTTCACACACATGCACACTTTCACACACACGCACACACTTTCACACACATGTGCTCACACATGTACACTTTCACACACACACTAAATAAAAAATGTAATAACTGTCTTTTTTCAAAATGTACTGTTGTACAAAGATTCTAGGGCAGAAGTTCAGTAGGCAACACACTTACTATAGAAGCATGAGGACTTGAGTTTAGGTCTCTAGCACCCACATAGAAAAGCTAGGGGTGTCTGTAATCCAGACCTGGGGAGGCAGACCCAGGCTGCTCACTGCCCACCTAGTCTGGTTGGATTGGTAAGCTCCAAGTTCAATGAGAGACATTGTCTCAAAAATCAGGCGGAGACTACTTGAAAGAAATATCCGGTGTTTACTTCTGGTTTTTGCATGCACCCTCGTGTGTGTGTGTGTGTGTGTGTGTGTGTGTGTGTGTGTGTTTGTACATGCTCACAAAAGAATGTTTTGTAAATGAGATCTATTAGTAAGAAATGTTTTAGGTCTTTTAGGTCTTCTTGGCTCTTGCTTTTAAGAGTGAATTGGACTGAAACCTGACCTTTTCCTATTATGAGGTGAAGTTTTGGACCTCACTCATTCTGTTTAACAGCTTTTTCTGACACAGTGTCAGAAGAACCCTGCATTTTTGCCACCACTTTGAGTTTAAAGTCTAGTCAACACCTGATGTCATGTTGGGTATAGATACGCAATGCCCTATGGGACATGTAATGACTGTAAGTTTAATGGCAGCTGTAGACTGACTTGAGGGCCTTACAAGGTTGTCTGTCAGTTGTTACTGTAATGCAGCCTGGCTGTAAGGATTTCTAATCATGGCCCTCAGGGCTTCCAAGAGACAATGCCATTTTAGCTCACATGAAAACACTTCTGAACCTTAGAACAAAGTTTACCCTTACCAGGTAAACTACTCTATGGGAGAAAATGGCTGGTAACTGACCCAGTCTGAATGGAGGTATAGAGGAAGACTAGTTGACTTCCAAGCTTGGTGTCTGGACAGAGACTCTTCTAGTCATTTGGTCATCTGTCCCTGATGGTATCTGATTCATGACACTGGCATACTCCCACTCCCAATGGTGTACAGCTCTGCCAGGATCACAGTTAAGATTCATCTTTGGTGCAAATTGAACAGAAGGTAAGAGGTTGTCCTCGAGGAAGTTGATTATTAAGACCAGCCCAAATCCTCAAATATGATAGTGAAATTTAGATTGGCACAAGTGAGGAAGATCATTTTCACATTCATTTCTTTTTAATTTTACAGAAAGACTTCAATTTGTTAATAAAGAGTAAACAGAGTAAAAATTATTTTCTGGTCTTTTTGTTCAGCCAAGTATATTTCTTTTCTTTTAAAATTTTTTCAACAGAAGAACTTTTACTCAGTTTGATCTTTGACATTTCCATTCTGATTATTGTAACCTTGAATTTTTATTAATGTTTTTTCTTCCTTCCAAGTCTCCCCTCCCGTGTTCATGCTTTTTTATTTATTTATTTATTTATTTATTTATTTATTTATTTATTTATTTATTTATATTTTTGAGACTGAGTTTAACTAGAGTCACCTGTGTGACCATGGGTTTGGAACAATGTGCTGGTGGACTCCTCCATGGGTACACAACTGAGACAATGACTGCCTCTCCTCCAGAAGCCATCAGTGAGTAATTCAGCAGGAAGGATTAGGGGCCCATGTCTTAGTCAGGGTTTCTATTCCTGTACAAACATCATGGCCAAGAAACAAGTTGGGGGGGAAAGGGTTTATTCAGCTTACATTTTCACACTGCTGTTCATCACCAAAGGAAGTCAGGACTGGAATTCAAGCAGGTCAGAAAGCAGGAGCTGATGCAGAGGCTATGGAGGGATGTTTCTTACTGGCTTGCTTACTCTGGCTTGCTCAGCCTGCTCTCTTATAGAACCCAAGAATACCAGCCCAGGGATGGTACCACCCACAGTGGGCCCTCCCCCTTGATCACTAATTGAGAAAATGCCTCACAGTTGGATCTCATGGAGGCACTTCCCCAACTGAAGCTCCTTTCTCTGTGATAACTCCAGCCTGTGTCAAGTTGACGCACAAAACCAGCCAGTACAGCCCATAAGCTTGTTCCAGCTCCATGACTCCTGACAGTCCCATTGACATGCACTTCTATGAGAAATTGGGGAAGCAGTAGTCTGGACTTCCCTCTGACCAAAAAGTTTCTATAGTATGGCGAACACCTCACAGTGGGTCTCTTTTAAAGTCTGTTTCTGCTTCCCCTATGCACTTTGAGTTTCCAGGGAAACCATACACCGATTGTTAATGCCAATCTGGTTACCAGTAAAGGGTAGAGGCAGACTCCAAAAGGAGAATGGTACTGATGTCATGGGAGTGCCTTGCAGCTAGAGTTCTTACAACAGAGTCCTTTCTCCGTTCTGAATAGTCCCTGTCTATGAAGCGATGCACATTATAGCCATCAGCCATGAGGATAGACAGTCTCCATGGGAAGTTATGCTAAAGGTTGTTCCCCAGCTGGCTCGCCTTCAGTAAGCCTTGAGGCAGACATGCCCATCCATTCACCAATAGGCAGTCAAATACCAGCTTTTCCACATACAGAGAGATGAATTCACTAACAACATTCCTATCCTACACCTAGGAGAGCTCCACAGAATAACTCACCAGCCTTGATTGTTCTGCCAAGACTTTTATTGGTGTATTCCCAGTCTTCTGGACCATTTCAGTCTTTCTCTTTACATTCTGTGCTGCCTGAACATATCCTTTGAGACAGTTAAGACCCAAACTTTGCTAGATCAAATCACATCTGAGTTCAAGTTTTGTATCTTTGATGTCACCTCTAGCACACATGCTGCCACCAGACTTTGCTGTTCAGACTTGAGTTCTCTTGGTACCCCCAGTGCTGTTCCCACATGCCATAAATTGGGGGACTTGATGTTCTTATCTAATTGTGTTTTCTCAGATTGCTTACTGGTGTTTAGAGTTGAGGGCACTAATAGCTTTTACTAGGTGTCATTTTGACCCCCACTGAGCAGCCAGCATTTCATCCATTGAGTGTGCTTCCATAGATTTCCCACAATCCATCTGCTCATTGCAGCCCAGTTCTGATAAGTATAAGAACCACTCTTCCCTCACTGTTGGTGAGTCTACCCTCCATCCATAGCTGAAGTCCACTCTTTTCTATCTTCCCTGATTGTTCAGCTGAACATCAAATACTCTAGACTCTCTGATGACGAATCACTTAAATTCCCATCAGAAGGTTCTGAGAATGCTAAAGACTACTCTTTGCCCATTAACAGAAATTTGTTTGACATTTGAGATTCAGGTTCAGGTAACTTGCTAGTGGCTGATCCTCAAGAGGTTATAGTATAAACTTTATCATGGCTATAAGATAAATGATAGCCATAGGCCTATCCAAGTGACTATTGCTGTGAGCCGCTTAGTCCTATGATAAAACCTTATCGTGGGGGAATTCCAGCCTTCTTTCATAGATTTCCAGGAAGTAGGTTATCTCAGCAGATGTGTCTTTTAGAAACCTTATTCAAATTTACTCTTACCAAATAAACTCTTTTTATGAAAGAAGAATTCAGGAACTATTCTGGATTGAATAAAAAAACATAGAATTGTCCAAAGTTTGAGGATGGCCCCTTGATAGAGATTCTTATAATCAATTGTCCAGTGACACTGACATCTACTAGCTATAAGTCTTATAAGAGGGCAACCAGAATGAGCTACCTGCTTGTATAAAGTATGTCCTTTATGAACCAGGGGAGAAGTTTTTTTGGTTTATTTTTGAGGGAGCTGGTTAATTTCAGCATCCCCAAACAAGCAAAGCGATTTCTGCTGATACCAAGGTAGAGGCAGCTTCCTTATTTTTGTACCTTGGTGACAGCTTGTTTTCTACTCCTATGACACTGCCCAGCAGGGAGGAGCCTCAATACAGGGATACATTCTCCGATTCTCATTGATCTTTGCTGATATGGGTGTGTGAAAGCATTTTCCTTGTCATCTACAGTATGGCTTGTGACTCCTGTTGTAACTGGCTTCTCTTTCTTCATCAACTCTGGACCATGTGGTGAAGCCATCCTAACTTCAAGCCTATCCCTCTCTCCAATTCTGCAGTATCACTACATAAGGTGTTTTCTAAGAGAGCCTTTCTGAGGCATCTTCCATATGTCTATAATTCTGCCTCCCAGATCATGTGGTTGTGACTGGTGTCATGGTCACATGATATCTTTTCCCACCTCACAGTGATGCCTGTCTTGCATCCCACAACTCTGCTGAGAACAAAATCCTGTCACATCCTGAGCCCATACACTTCTCACACACTAGTTCTCTTTCACAGTGTGCACTCGTTTTTCATTCCACAGTGTAGACGTCTGAAAGTATTCCTTTGGGTGTGTTATGCCCTGATTCTTCAGGATACCCAGGAGAGTCCTGGAAAGAAGGACTGCAGAGGCCGCTCAATCGTGCATAAGAGTCTGTTTATTGTTTGAGTCAGACTCGGATCACAAACCTTCCTGTTGCACAGAACAGGAGTGCGACCCCTAGTCTAGAAGGCTTCATTCACATTTATGTACAGAAGAGTTAGGAATTCTTTGAATACTTAGAGTGATGGGGAGGGGGATGAGGCGAGTCATAATTCAAACACATGATACCATTTGTTAGGGTGGAATTGTGCAGCTGAGAGGGGGATACTTCTGACCTAAGGATTATCTTTTATGGGGCTCTCAGGAACTAGTTTTATGACCGGCCATAACTGTCTGTGACCCCTGATCACCTCCCTTCCATGATTCAAACGTGGAACCCTAATCTCCTTTTTCCAAGGACAGGCACCAGCTGCACCTGGGAAGTGCCCAGCCGGTTATCAGGGAGAGTGCTAGGCTCAGGGACACAGAGGCTAGGGAGGCTGTCATCCCATTTGACTTGCTCAGGCTGGTACCTGTGACTGACTCCTCAGTTCTCTCAGAGTGTCCAAGAAGAAGGAGGAAGCTTTGTGCTCACTGCAGGAGGGAGCAGGGGGTGGGGGAAGGGAAGCACAGGGGCGAGGAGCTTCCTGCACCTCAGAGGAAGGATCCAGTACACAGCTCCTGAGACTTCCTCGACATACTGTCTGATTCATTCATTCTATTCTGTTTGGCTTCTTGGCGGACAAGTCACCATGGCCCCGCTCTTTTGTGGTCCTAGTTATTCTCTTTGTACTTTAATTGACCTATAAAGCTGTACATACTGATGGGCCGTAAGATGTTTGAATACGTGTGTGTATTTCACTGCATTCAAATGTAGTTAAGTCTATGTCTCCTCAAGTGTTTATGATTGTGTAGTGACAGAAAACTTCAAAAATCTCTCGTAGCTCTGTGGAGACATGTCGTCCATTATGACTCTCCTTTTCTTGCTCTTGAGCATCTTTCCATCGGAACTTATTTCCCTTCTGAAATTATAGCTCAGTACCATGGAACAACCACTTCCGCTTATCCCAGCCACTCTTAAAAACTAGACATGAGATTACTGAGGTTATTAGGTTACTGAGATGCATCTTAGAGCATCATTTGCATTCCCTCATGATTCATATTTTCAACTGCTTTTCAGTCTTACGGCTTTTGCATCTCCATATCAAAGAAAAGTTTCCGTCATCCAAAGAGACTTTACATCTTTCTCTACACCATTAGATCAATTATTTTAAATCCATTTTTTCCCCCAATCTAATTCCACCCGTATCAGATCAGATCAGAAATGTTCATGGACTTTATCCTTATATATGACCGTTTTACAGTTCTTATCCAGTGTCTTGTTTGGAGGAATATTTGGAGACCAGTAAAGCATAAAAGAGTGGTGTGAAGTATCGAAAAAAGGCTGAGAATGGGTGTCTTGATTTATGCATTCATAGCGGTGCCCCAATGGTTTCATGACTCTTTGTCCTCTTTGTATTGTGATGCTTTATTTTTGGTGTGTGTGTGTGTGTGTGTATACTTGTGTTGAGGAGGAGACCTCATACATACCTGTGCATAAACCAGAAGCTGACATGGGTATCTTCCTCAATGGCTTCCTACCTTGTATTTTGAGACAGGATTTCTCAACCTGGAATTTACTAATTCAGATAGACTAGCTGACCAGAAACCTCACGTATCCTCTTCTCTCTATCTCCTTAACACTTCAATTAAGGGCATGAACTGCCATATCTAGCTTTTGTGACTGTGTGTATCAAATTTAGGTGCTTGGGAAGTGAGCATTTTAGAGACTTAGCCATCTTTCCAGCCCCCTTTGCTGTCTTTAAAATTCTTTTTAAGTTGTGTATATGTGGGTATCTGGAAGAATGTGTGCATTTGAGTTTAGGGACCTATGAAGGGTGGGTGGGGGATCCGATTTCTTAGAGCTGGAGTTAGAGGCAGTTGAGTGCTGGGAACTGAGTTCAGGTCCTCCACAAGAAAGATATGCACTCTTAACCACTGAGCCATCTCTCCAGCCCTTTGTTGCCTATTTTAGGGTACCTGAAAGGACAGGCTAGCTAAGTATGGTGATGTACACCTTTAATCTCAGCACTTGAGGGTAGCGGCAGGAAGATCCCTGTGAGTTCAAGACCAGCCTTGTCTGTATAGTGACTTCCAGGACAGGCAGGACTACACAGTGAGGCTGAGCCTGTCTCAGAACAAACAAGAAAACCAAAGAAACAGAAGCCACTTGAGATAGAGAGGTGGAAATTTCCAGATGTTGATCTCCTTCAATGACAAGACCATGATGGATACAATTTTGTGACTTTTTTTTTTTTCTGAAGGAGACTGAATGCTTTAATATCAACCCTGCTAACATTGCTTGAAACATTGTGTTTGGGTTTGAGATTTCTAACTGTTGACTTTCTATTATTTTGTAGGCAGCACTCAGCATATTTGGCATGATTGGCGGACCACTTCTGGGCTTGTTTTCTTTGGGCATTTTGGTCCCCTTCGCCAACTCTGTGGTAAGTATAGCTAGTGGATATATCTAAAGGTTATCTTTCCAACGACATCTTTCTTTTCTGCACCGAAGCCATGGCTGCTTTGAGATCTGTCATTAGTGACTTGTCTTGGTGATTTAAATAGCTCACTTTGACTTTGATGGAGTGTACAGTGAAGAACTACGCATCGAGACCTGGCATGGAGGAAGGTAATGAAAACCACCAGAGCCACACAGTGCAATTTAAATACAGTGCACATAGGCCAGCATCTTTTGCACATTTAAGTTCTTGCTCCTTTTAAAATTGAATATCTAGGCTTTAAGGAAGAGGATCAACAGGCTCTGATGGTTTTAAGACTAGGTGTAGTCAGAGTACAGCAAAGAGAAAGAATTACATATTAATTACCATGGCCACAAAGTTTATTCTTCTGGTGCTTCAAGATGGTGGAAGCCGGGCGGTGGTGGTGCACACCTGTAATCCCAGCACTCTGGGAGGCAGAGGCAGGCGGATTTCTGAGTTCGAGGCCAGCCTGGTCTACAGAGTGAGTTCCAGGACAGCCAAGGCTATACAGAGAAACCCTGTCTCAAAAAAACCAAATCCAAAAAAAAAAAAAAAAAAAAAAAGATGTAGCTCCTATATATCAATCTAGCCTTGAGCAGGTGGAAGTGATCATAATTAGAAGTATTATTTGGAAAGAAGTGATGTTTCTACTATTATACCTAAGCATGTGTGTGTGTGTGTGTGTGTGTGTGTGTGTGCATGTAAATACAAAATTGTGTCTGGAATAAATAAAATCCAAACAATATCTCTGAAAGTCAGTAAGAAGTACATTTCCATTATAGGATGAAGTTCTAGAAAGACAGACTGTATGGAATTGAATGTCAGGCATTTGTAGCATAACCATTGGTTAGATAGAGAGAATGAAGATAATGGGTCTCTAGGACTGTGAGCAGAGACACCAGGGATGTGTCATAACCTTGACAGGCAGAGCTACTGTAAGGCAGGAAGGTCAGATAGGGAGCTAGCCAGTTTGGCTTTGACCATGTTGATCCTGACTTTCTTATGTTGAATCTACTTCAGAGAGAATGACGTGTGTTTCTTCTAAAAGCTCTCTTGTTTTTCAGGGAGCGCTCGCTGGTCTGTTGGCTGGATTTGCCATTTCTTTATGGGTAGGAATTGGAGCCCAGCTTTATCCTCCGCTTTCTGAGAGAACCTTACCATTGCCCCTTGAAACCCATGGCTGTAACAGCACGCACAATGTGTCAGACTGGATGTCAACCACAGAAATGCCATTTTCTACTAGCGCTTTCCAAATACACAATGTGGAAAGGTATTAAGTTTCATGCTATGACTTTAACTTGGGTGATTAAGTAGGGGACTCCAGTTGTTTTTTCTTTTTTCATTTTCTTTATCTTGCTTATGACACTGCTTCTTCCTAACCCTGAGTTGAGTAGACCCTCTAGCCTTCTCGCTGTGCTACTTTATATTATTCCTACAGCCTAAGGACAACAAGAGACACAGTTGAAGTTGTAGAGACATCTTGTAGCTGCCTAGACAGGGTCTCAAAGCTGTCTGGATTGAGTTTTAATTCTTTAATTTCTTATATCTTGGTAATTCAGTTTTAATTCTTTTATGATTAATGAGGTTGGCTACCCTTTAATATGTTTATTGGATATTCAGATATAGATCTGCTTTTGTCACCTGCCTCTTTAGGGTTGTTCCAATTTTCATCAAACTTTTCTTCCTTCCTTCCTTCCTTCCTTCCTTCCTTCCTTCCTTCCTTCCTTCCTTCCTTCCTTCTATCTTTCCTTGTTTGGGAATTGGTAACTCAAAATATGTTTTAAAGATTTTTTTCTCTATCAATGGGTTTTATTTTTTACTTTTTGCTAATTATATTTTTCATAAGAAATCATGACTTATCTTTTCTTATATCATTAGTCCTTTGTAGTCTTATTGAAGAAATCATTGCCTACATTGAGATCACAAAGATATTCCTCTAGTTTCTATCTATCTATCTATCTATCTATCTATCTATCTATCTATCTATCTATCTTTGGTTTCTCAAAGGCTGTCCTGGATCTCGCTATGTAGACCAGGCTGGTGATTTATTATGGCTACACTTTTGGTATCTTTCAGGACCCCACTGATGGACAATTGGTATTCATTATCATATCTGTACTTCAGTACTATTGGAACACTGACAACGTTGTTCGTGGGGATACTTGTCAGTTTATCAACAGGTAATTATCTTAATATTTTTCTGTTCACTTCTAGAAACACAAGTTTCCTATATATGATTTGTAGCTATTTATGGTACTTTGCTATGATTTAAATTATTGGATTTAAAAAAAAATTTACTTATGAAGTATTTGAGAGCCTAAAATTAAGTCAAAAGACCTATCACTACTGTAATCTTGGTTCTGCCATTTAATAGCTAGCTACCTGGTACATAACTACTCTTATGCGTTGTTATGTGTAAACTGAGGATGATGAAGACAGGTTGCTGGAAGATAAAACTCAGCTGTATGAGAACACTTACTTACATAATGACTTGTTAGAAAGGAAGAGCTGTGTGCATATCCTGGCAATGTCAATATGCTAGGATCTTCTCATTGTGCAACATGGACTCTTTGTAAGTTTCAAAAGCATACACGCGTGAAAAATAATAGCTATAATATTTCTGTGTGAACATAGTAGAAAGCCTTTGAAAATGTTCATGAAGAGTAAATACAGTTTTAATAATCAATCTGTCCATCACACACAGAGGGTAACTTGTTGCCTGGAATGGTGGTTTTGTCTGAGATTTTATTCTCACAGTTCTCATGTGGGCATTCTTTTGGCCCCCTTCCTAGATTGGGGTCCTCATTAAAGGGTGAGAAAAAAGAAGACCCCCACAAGGTAGCAAAGGCCAGCTACCTAGTCCATGTCTCACAATTTTTCATGGGCATTTATGCTTCTACTTCATTGTTGAAATCGGTTAATATTTTTATATGTGTGAGTGTTCTACCGGCATATATCTTGTCGCATTGCATGCTTTCCTGCTATCTACAGAGGCCAGAAGGAAGTGCCTCCTTCCCTGCAATGCTAAGCCACCATGTGCACATGTGCGTGCTGGGAATCATATCCAGGTTCTTTTCGGTGGCAGTTAGTGATCTTAACTGCTGAACCATCTCTCATATCCCTGTGTGTATTCCTTTAATTGAGTGGCTCCGTCTTATGTCTTGAAAAGGGCAAAGAGGAGAAGTTTTTGGGAAATTTACATGTCCAAAAAAATGTACTCATGTGTGACTGATAATTTGAGTATAAGTTTTATGTTAAAACATTTTAATCTCCGTTTTCTCTCTCATGCTGCAATGGAAGGTGCTGGGCTCCCTGGTGACAAATGGCCATTTAACTCTGAAGTCTCATGTCTCTCTATCCTGGGGCATTTCATTTTCGCTATCCTTTTGTAATTTCTTGCTATTATCTGTTTTATCTTTCTGGAAACTTCTATTAGTCACATGTCTACATCTGGGAAGATCCTTCTACTTTCTTGTCTTTTTTTCCCCCCCTACTTTCCATCATTGTCTCTTAGGTCTAATCCATGTAGGGGAGGAGGGCAGGGAGAGTCTTGAAGTATCCAGATCACAGTGTTTGGGATTGAGGGTTGGTGAACATGCTGGGTTCCTAATCCCCAGACTCCCTCTCACAGGCCTATGCATCCCAACGGAATGCTGCATTATTTTCTTTATCAATTAGCCAGCTGTCCCACGCTGCCTTCTCCAAACAGCACTCAGTTTACACCATACAAAGCTAGCAGCAGCCTCTTTGTAGAATTTGGCTACAACTGTGGATTTTTGGTATCCAGTAAAGCTGTTTGCAACCTTGTTGCCTTTGTATTGGTAACTGTAATGTTTAAACTCACTTCCCAAAAGGATTGTACTTTTCTTGTAAAAAATTAACACAATAGCTTCATTGCCTAATTTATTTTGAGAGATACAATTTATTTGCATAGATTACCCACTGGTTTATATCTGAAATACACTTACACTTGTATTTTTATCTTTGGCTCTTATCAAGCACACACACACACACACATACACACACACACACATACACATACACGTGCAGACACACACATCTGCTCTCTATCTTTTAAAGAAATTGGGGTAGCCAAATGTTCCTGTTGGCAGTTCCTTTTCTTTTCCTTCTTTGATTTTTGCAAACTCCATACAGTTCTATCTAGGAGAGCAGGCATCTAGTTATAAAAACACATTCCCTTCATTACTTTTACTAATGAGCCATTTCTCTACCACAACAACTGTGAGGATCTTGGAATAGATCTAGAAACATATACTTCTGATGTTCCTTACAACAAGCTGTAAGGTAAGAGAAATCTATAGGGATCCAGACAGACACCCGTGACGGGCATTCAGCTCTGTTGGACTCTGTCATCAGTGCTTGTTTCAGCCTCAGGGAAACAAGAACAGGGGCTGTGGCAATTTCCAAACATTAGCAGGTATAAAAATCACCTTGGAAGCCAAGCATGGTGGCACATGCCTTTAATCCCGGCACTCAGGAGGCAGAGGCCCGTGATCTCTGTGAGGTCAAGGCCAGCCTGGTCTACAAAGTGAGTTTAAGTACAGCCAGGGCTCTGTCACACAGAGAAAACCTGTCTCAGAAAAACACAAACAAAAAAACAGCTAACCACAGAATCCTGGAGATCTTAGAAATCTGGCAAAATCGAGAGTTCTGTAGCCCCGCAGTTTCAAGCCAGTCAAAGCTGCAGTGCAGGATCTGTGTTTTAAGCACATCTCCTCAAAGATGTAGATAGTGGCAGTTCGAGGACCATATACTTGGTTCCCCAAAGCATTAGTTGTTCCACCAAGACAAAACCAACCAATCAATCAATCAATCAATCAATCACACAAAAAAGGAAAAGAAAAATGAAAGGCAGACAGATAGCAAAGTCAAATAAGAGGATCCTTTTGCAGAGCAAAACCTTAGAGAGGAGGATTTGTACAAAACACCTGTGAGCATGCAGTTTCACTTGCTTAACTGGTAATTTCTCCACACCCGTAACTATTCATAGAGACCAAAAGCCAGGGAAAGCAGGTTCACTGGCAGAGGTGGGGGGGGGAGGGGCCGAGGGGCCAGGGGCTGAGGGGCAGAGATGGAGGATGTCGGAGCAGAGGCAGGGGGGCAGAAGTAGAAGGGTAGAGTGTGAGGCAGTGGGCAGTGGGGCAGCGGGACAGAGGTGGAAGGATAGGAGGCAGAGGCAGAGGCAGAGGCAAACAGTTTGCCACTTTATAGGTAGGTCATGTGGGTTGATTTTTCTATCATTTTTGGAACATATCCAAGTATCTCTCTGTATCTATTTATCTATGCATCTATCACGATATTCACATATTATCAATTAGATGCTGTGGGGTCCCAGATCTAGGAGAGGGGAGTGGCAGCTGGATCTTCAGGACTACCTTCAAGGTTTTCTTTCCATTTTATGTGTGTATAAAGCTGAGTGTTTGCAAGCCAAATGCCTGTGTGATGGGTGGGTGGGTGGGTGCGTGGAGGGGGTCGCTTTGTAGTTATAAGCTGTCTGTCTAATGACGTAAATAATGTATTTGTTTTTCAGGAGGAAGAAAACAGAACTTAGACCCCCAATTCTTACTAACCAAACAGGACTTTTTATCCAATTTTGAAGCTTTTAAGAAAGTAAGTTAGGTTTTGTTTATTCTTAAATCAGGGAAGTGTGTTTTTAATGACTTGAACAGACCAATAATTCCTAGCTCTTTTCTTAGGCAGGCACACAGAAGGGGTATTTCTATGTCTGTATCTGTATGTGTATATGTGAACCTGTAGATTCAGGTATACAGTTAATAGATATGAACTATTTAAGAGAATATATGGATATCAATAGATAGTTTATAACTTCTTCACACACATAGACATTAATAGTTCAAGTGCATATTATACACCATGCTAGCTTCTGCTGCCTTATATAGGTTTGGATTTCACTCTACCTTAGTAGATTACCAAGCTGATCTAGAGAAACAGAGACAGTAGGTATCAATTATCTGTCATTGAATAAATAAGTTTATTTTTTTTTAAATCCATGTTACCCTTTTTCTTTCAGAAGAACCACGTTTTAAACTATAAATCGCATCCTGTGGAAGTTGGTGGAACTGATAACCCTGCCTTCAACCATGTTGAGTTGAACTTTACAGATCACAGTGGCAAGATCAATGGGACTCGATTGTGAGACATCTTCAGGGCCAGATGCTATGGTGTAATGTCTTTTTAAAAAATTATATATATATATAAACATGTTTTAGGATAGTTGGATCAGATCTGTTTTTTCCTACCATGACTGTTCTGGAATATATATTTTGTTAAAGCTAAGTCCCAATTTGGTTTATTTTATACACTGATTTATTGATGCTACCTTGGAGTTAGGAGTTTCAACATGAGCTCTGGTTGTGAATATTATGACTACATACATGTGTGAAAGACAAATACATACGAAGACACACACATGGTATTTGATAATCAAAGGCATATTCTTACATTTGAGCATTCCTTACTGAAAATATTTTACATGGCGTTGGTGCTAGTATGCATGTTCTGGGATCTTTATTAGAATCATAAATCTTGGAAAGAGATTTCTCTCCTCCCCATACATATTCTGTTTCTAGGCAGCAGGGACATGGGCAGGAGCAGAGCGTTTCTGTGGATTTTCCTTCTGGATCAGCCCATGCTATAACCTTGCCACTTCATCTGCTTCTGAATGGGTGAATTGCTGGATCCCACCTGGGAGACATTAGTGATCCAATGATCAAGTTCATCTTTAATACATTCTTGTGCCTGCTTTCCTCCCCTGAGATCCCTGACTACTCTCAAGTACAGTGCTTGTCATAGACTATAGACTGTTCACTATAGATTATAGACCATTGACTGTAGACTATCAACTATTGACTATTGACTATAGACTATAATTTTTAATATTCATTCCTAATTTCTGTTCTATTAACCTTGCTTTTGTAGGGCATGTTGCCTGTTCTTAACTATCCCAGCTTCTTGTTTGTTACCCTGGGCTTATATATGTCTTGAGACACCCAATATAAACCATGTCACCTCTGTCCTTCAGTCTCCTGGTTCCAGCCCAACACATGCTTCTTGTGTATTGGGTAACCCAAGAAGATTATATATTTGAAAATGTGAAGCCTCATGGAGTCACATAATTGCTTTTAGTGCTGTTAAGTTAAATTACTAATTCATATACTTAAAGAACTACATTTCATAGGGAAATATTACTTTATTTTCTCATGTGTTCCATGTTACTAAATACATGCTTTGTTCTATTTTCTAAGATTTCAGCAGTAATTTCAAAGTTCTTAGCCATTTATTTGGCTCTGTTCATAGCTACACCTTGTGTTTCAGAGTTTCATCAATAACTTATTTTCTATAATACCCACATTAGATATTGCTTAAAAATTTTAAAAGCTTTCAATATTTTAAAGAGAAATATTGATATTTTAAAAATAATTTATAATTTTATACACATTTTTGGCCTATTATATTTGAAGGCCATACTATTTACTTTTAAAGGCTGTTAACTGACATTAAAAACTAAAATACCAAAAATATTAACATTTATCTGAAACAAAGAGATTTATATGCCATTTGAATCAACTATGTATTCATGTATTTCTTATGTATATAGATCTATTTATTAATTACTATATTTGTAAACAAAAATCAAGTTTGTGACTATCTTGCAGTACTCTAATGAGCATGGTCATGTAATGTTTTATATGTAATCTTGTATAACTATGATTTGAAATATAATTATTTATTAGATGATTCTGAATGAATATATATATGTATATATACATATATATGTATATATACATATGTGATGCTTGGGATGCTTCAGTTTTGGCAATGAGAATCAGGTTATTTGATTAACTTTTTCTTTGATCTGACTGCACAGAGGTTACACAATGTGTTCTTCATAAGAAGTGGTATTCCAAACGAATTTGTCAACTTCCTGTAAGACAAAGCAAATCCTTATGAGATTTGAAGAGATCAGTGTTTTATTTTTACAAACACAGGAGTGGCAGATAGAATCAAAAAATTTTGCTATTACTTAAAAAGTATTTGTTTTTAACTTTAAACTAATATACATATGGGTGATATGCCAGCATATTATAATATAAAGTAAATAATCTTTTCTTAGTTTTATTGAATCACAAAATCTTTAAAGGAAGTAAACAATTGTACAGCTTGTCTGCCAATGTCTTGCTGCTGACAAGTATGCCTTTGACTTTGCCCTTAATTTTACTTAATGCTGATATAAGAATGAGACTGCCCACCTCACAAAAATAATGTGGAAGACCAGAGCTTTGACAGACTAGGATTTCAAATAATTCAAATAATTTGAGGCAAATGTAATTTGCTAGGGTTTTTTTGTTGTTGTTTGTTTTTAACTAAGAAGTGTCTGTACTATCATGATGTAGAGAAAAGACCTTCCTTAAAAAAATGTGTGCCACAGGAGTAAAAACACATTTGAGGATCAACAGGGTCATCCCAACCGAAAGACTATAAACCTTAAAGAAAGGCAGGGCTCCGTCCTACTCTTCCTACAGAGAGATGAAAACTTGATAGGTCAGATGTGAAAGAGCACAGAGGCATGTTATCAATAGGTGGATTGTTTGCACACCCTCTTTTTTCTCTTGAGCCCAGCAGTTACCAACATGGGCCATTGTGCTCCTCTGGGGACATGTGGGGACATTTAAGTGTCCACAATGGGAGTGTCTGTGCCATGTAGGCAGTTAGGTTCAGGAAAGCTGTGTAAAGTCCCACGGGATAGGACAGCTCTCCTCCCCCAACCAAAAAATCCAGTCAGCTGAAGATACTAACAGTGTGTGGGTTGAGAAATCATGGAAGCTAATGCTGATGCTTTTCTGAAACCAACAACCTGATGTTTCCATCAGAAAATACCATTAGCACTCCAGATAATGACCATGTACTTTCAGAAGAGTCTGAAATGTGAAATGTGAACACATTTTCTTTTCTTTTTTTTTCCCCAGACACAGGTTTCTCTGTGTAGTCCAGACTGTCCTGGAACTCACTCTATAGACCAGGCTGGCTTCAAACTCAGAAATCTGCCTGCCTCTGCCTTCCAAGTGCTGGGATTAAAGATGTGTGCCACCACTGCCTGGCTGTGAACACATTTTCCAAGTAGTGGGTAACTTTTTAGCGCAATCTTTGGCCAGCTCAGCTCCTTTAAATTGTTTCTAATATGGCCCCACATTAGGATGTTACAAAACACATGACTACTAAGATCTCTGAATTTCATCTTACTTATGGAAAGCACAGGACATGTGGTTTGTCTCATGAAATAGGATGAACATATGATGTAGGATATAACATAGGATGCGTAGGGTAGAGTTGAGGTTGAGAAACAGTGAACGACTCTGTGAATCGATTTTTGGGGGAAACTCTTGAGTCTTCCCATAAAGATTGTTGATAAGGAGTCATCCGAGGAAAAGGCCTTGTGGGTCAGCGGTAAAACTTTTATTGAGCTTGTGCAAGACCTTAGCTTCCAGCCCAGCATCGCTGAGAACAGGGCCAGCCTAGTGCATGACCATTTAATTCTTAAAAATGCCTTGGGTGCATTCAACTTTTGTACCACTGTTTGCGAAAATCTTGGGAAAGTTGAATATTTCTATATAAAATATGGTTACAAACCTACTTTTTTTTCCAATTTGCCGATTAAAATTTCCATAAAAATCATTGCAGTCGTCTGTTCATGGAATAAGCATCTGACTGGATATAGTGAACGTTATCAAAGGCATTTCTATCCTATTTACTCCATAAGGGACTCTCTCGAAGTAAATGCTGTGCATACTTCCTAACATTGAAAGCAAATGAACTTGCGCAACTTTGTCATCGAGGACCACTTCATATTTTAATTAATTAGCATTGTATGCAAAGGCAGAAATGCTGGGGTTTGCGTGTTGGCATGTACCTCAAACAGCCGTGATTGAAAGCTTGGTCCACAGGGCGGCACTCCTGGGAGATGGCTGCGTCTGTGGGGAGTGGGAGAAACGGGGGTCTAGTGCAGGTGTTTAGGTCATAAGCATCGATGCCCTCAGAAGTGACTGATATATGTACGCCATCATCCTCCTGTCTCTGATGTATTTAAGCTCTGACCACTTGCTTGCTTTCTTCTTTCCATGTCCCAGTCATGATGAGTTTCTTTCATCAGAGGCCACTTCAGCTATGCCTTGAACTTTGAGAACTGTGAGCACAACCAACCTTGTCCTTTAAAAGATTTAATTGACTTTGGTATTTCGTTGTGGTAATGTGAAATTCACTAACACAGAGGGCACAAAACAGGTGGAATGAAGGATCCATAATCCAGGGGAGAAGCCTTTGTCTAGCATGCAAAAGATTTGATATATCATAAACAACACAAAGTACACAAACTTTTCTGTATCAACTTCAAGTTTTAGTTGAGAAAAATTAAAAATTAGGGTGAATAATTGCTGGTAATAGCAGGACTTCAGATTAGAGTTAGAAACACCAAATCTGAACATTTTCGTCTTAAAAAAAATACCATTTGAAGTTTTAAAATTAGTATTTTTATCTCAAAGCTGTAATTTGCTTGCAATAAAATTCAGTGGTTGATTAAGCTGATAAAAATGTTTAGGTACAAAAGATGACCACGGTTATACCTAACTGCCTAATTTGGAAAAGTGTCCTGCAAACAGCTGCCAAGTCTCCTGTTTGGCAAGAACTTTCCTTTTCTTTGGCCACTTTGGGTCATTCATTGAATTAAGGTACCTATTTGTTCTCTGTCCAATCACAGGATGAGCACAATTCCAATGTTCCAGAGGGGAATTCATGTGACCTTTCACTCTGAAAGTTAGATTAGATCTTTGTGATTTAAATACATCAAGCCAAAGGATATTTTGAAAAGTGTCAATTTTATTATTCATTCCCATTTTATGAGCACTCAACTCATTTTCTCATTTTCAAAAGGCCCATTTTGATTTTCTCTTTGTTTAGGTGAACTCACTCCAAATGGCACAGAGTATCCGTTGACAGTGGTTAACCACGGTGTTCCCACCCACTTCTACATGGGTAGATTTAGAATCCTCTTCTGTTTTCCTCTGCTCCCTTTTTTGTCCCTGGATGACCCAAGGTGGCCACTTCACATTCTGTCCTGGCCTGTGTCAGCATCACCTGGAGGCTGGGCTGTACTCCTAGTTTCTGATTAGGCAGCATTGGCACAGAGCCCTGGATTTTAAGTCTCAATTTCTTGAGGAAGATGGTGGTTCTGGTTTGTGAATCACAGACCAGACGATTGTGCTTCTAAATCACAGTGACCTCTTTGGAAGCTCAGTCTGATGACTCTCTTGACTCAAGAATTACTATGTCCTCATTGTATAATAAAACCCACACCTCAGTCAGATTATTGTGCTGTCACTTTCTGTGTTACACGGAGAGTACTATGATGTATTTATACATGTGACACACTCCTGTTTTCTTGTTATTTTAAATGTTCCCCTCTTACACAGGCAGCCCAACAAATACCTTTGAGACAAATAGTTGCTTAGCTGTTAGAAGCTAGCAACACGTATCTCATTTCCCTCCCTTCTGTTTCTTTGGGTGGTTTCACCTTGCACTTACTGACACCTTTAGCAATTTTGACATACTTCACATGTGTTAGGAGGCACTCATCTACACACTACTCTCTATTTCTGTGCTGGGATGTTTTCTATAAGCTCGTGGGTTTTTTTTCCTCCCAGCCCCAAGCTCCCAGAATAACGACTCTGAGACTTAATATATCTACAAATGCCAAAGGTTTGCCTGCTTTCCAGCCAGCTCAGAAGTTAATATTCTGTTCATTCTAATCTGAGTTCTGCCATGTGGCTAGTTACCTCTGCTCAGATTTCATGAGTCTGTCATCCTTAGGGGTTCTGGGGCCAATCCTCTGTGCTCCTCTATATCCCAGAATCCTTTGTTCCTACTGGAACTCCCACCTCCTATTTCCTTTCTAAACTTATAGGCCAACAGCGTTTTTTATTGACAGGTGAATGGTTTCATACGGTGAGTAAGGCATTACTGTATTATCTCTACACATTTCTGATGTTTTGTTCATGTGAAGGGGCCATCCATTGCAGTTACCTTCCTGACTTCTCTCTGACCCTTTATTCGTCAACTGTTCACAGAAACAAGCAACAGCTATAGAGCTTGGTCAGTGTGAGTGAGGGGTTAGTCCTAGGACTTGGGGAGAAGCACAGACTTCCTCCATTTAGGAGCTACTGCTTGAAGGATGTAGACCACACCTCCTTGCACAAATTATCTTTATCCCTCACAGCACACCCTGCCTCAAAGTTATTGAATTGCTTAGGGTAACTCTCTGTAACAGTCACATGGGGGTCTCTGAATTATTACAAGTTTTTATTCAAATGCCACTCTCCAGGTAAGGTCTTGTCTGGTCTCTACCTAACATTGTAAGTTCTTTCCCAACACTTCCTAGCTACTTTCTAATGTTAGCTCTCTTTAGTCACTGTGTTAGTCGGGTTTCCATTTCAATAACAAATACCCAAGCTAAATAAGAGGTATATTTTGATGCATGGGTTTTAATTTACGTTTTGGGCCTGTGTCAAGGCAAGATATAGCAGTATAGCAGGAAGTCTATGGTCAAGCAAGTTGTCCATTTCATGATGGAGATGAAACGATAAGTGTGTGTGTGTGTGTGTGTGTCTATATGTGTGTGTGTTTGTGTGTGCTGGTTTCTGACAATACTCTTCAGGAGTACATTGCCTAGTAGGACCCACAGTGCTAGGACAGAGGGTGGGGAGCATAGGGGAACCTATTACAGTCCCATTGTCACCCTTACAAAGCCACACATAATTCTCATGCCCAGGTTCAAAGGGCAGGCTCTCTAGAGCCTTGGTTCTGTTCTCCTTCAGTCACAGCACTCGCTGACTCTACTGTGGTATTATCAGTGGGTCTGTGGAAGAGTCACTCTACCAGCCAAATCTAGACTGATTGGCAACAACCTGCTGAGCGAGAGAAGACTATTCATCATATCCCAGACGAGGCAAGATTTTCCCATTCCTAGATACGTCTGAATTCAGATAGTAGGTCCCATCTCAAGATGATTCCTAGCTAAAGCACCATGAAGATTTGCTGGGAGATGAAGTGAATTTCTTTTCCACAGCAGATTCATGCTTCTTATCTATTTAGAGCACAAAACTGAAAATCTTTCAGTACTTTCTAACATTCAGAATCGCCTGTACCTGCACCGATATCTGCTTTTTTTCTTTCTCTTTTGTTTTCTGTGATATATCAGAACTCTGTTTTTGTTTTTTTTTTTGTTTTCTAAATAACTGAAGTTTCCATTTTTCTACTGTTGAATTCCAGTGTTATACTGTGGTTATGCATCTCAGATATGCATAATGACTCATTGCTTTAGAAGCAGGTGATCACAGGGCCTCATTTAGACACTTTGTGAAATCCTTGAAAAACCAGAGTGCTTATTTCTGAGTCCCATCTTAGCATCTTTAATATTTTCCTTCCAGAAATCAGTTGCTCATACCTGATTCCATGAGCTTTTGTTAGGGTTAGGGTTAGGGTTAGGGTTAGGGTTAGGGTTGTTATTCAAGTAGCTGCTCCATTTGGCATCCCAATGGAGGACCTTAGCTGCCATCTTGCCTTGCCCTACATTTAGTCCACTTTTAATTGAATAACTTCAATTCTTTTTAATGGTGATAAGCTAAAGACCAAGATTTTTATGTCTGGCCTTTGGAGGGTTTCTTCAGATCCAAATTATAACATCATATGTATGTTGCCCTTTGTTAAAAGCAATGTTTCAAGAGGGTAGTATGTTTGAGTTTTTATCTAGTAGTCTCTTCAAAAGTTGAAAGAGTATTCAGACCAAAGCTGTACTCATTGTGTACTGGAGTTGATTTTTGGGTATGGGTATGTTAAAAGATTTAGCACTGAACAGGTTCTGCTATTCATGAAAACACCTGTTTGTTTTTTTTTTTTTTTTACATCATCCTATTAACATGTAGAATTTTGAGATTCAGTATTCGGTAAACTGATACCACACTTAGCTATGTCCTCTAACCATCCATAACCAATAATTCCAATAAGATAGCGATGAACCAAGGTCCCTAAGTCTCCTTCACTGAGTTTAAAGCCTAATAAAGAAGATAAATACTAAGAAATCCTGCATGCCTGTCATGTGAAGACCCAGATATACCACTCCTGGGCATATACCCAGATGATGCTCCAACAGATAATAAGGTCATGTGCTCTACTATGTTCATAGCAGCCTTATTTATAATAGCCAGAAGCTGGAAAGAACCCAGATGTCCTTCAACATAGGAATGGATACAGAAATTGTGATACACACACACACACACACACACACACACACACACAATGGAGTACTATTCAGCCATTAAAAACAATGAATTCATGAAATTCTTAGGCAAATGGATGGAACTAGAAAGTGTCATTCTGAGTGGGGTAACCTAATTACAAAAGAACACACATGTTATGCACTCACCGATAAGTGGATATTAGCCCAAAAACTCAAAATAAACAAGTTACAATTCACAGCCCACAGGAAGCTCAAGAAGAAGGAAGACTGAAGTGGGGGTGCTTTGGTTCCTCTGAGAAAGGGAACAAAATACTCACAGGAGCAATTGTGGAGACAAAGTGTGGAGCAGAGACTGAAGGAAAGGTCACCCAGAGACTGCCCTATCTGAGGATTAATCCTATAAACAGTCACCAAACCCTGACACTATTATGGATGACCATACTATTATGGAAGTGCATACTGAAAGGAGCCTGTTATGGTTGTCTCTGGAGGGGCCCTGTCAGAGCCTTAAAGATACAGAAGCAGATGCTAGCAGCCAACCATTAGACTGAGCGTGGGGTCCCCAATGGAGGAGTTGGAGGGCAGACTGGAGAAGCTGAAGGGGTTTGCAGCCCCATGGAAAGAACAATGATGTGGTTCACCCAGACACCCCAGGACTCCCAGTGACTAAACCATTAACCAAGGGGTATACATGGTTCCAGCCAAAAATGTGGCAGATGAATGCCTTGTCAGGCATTAGTGGGAGGAGAGGTTCTTGGTCCTGTGAAGAACCTCAATAGACGATCCAGCATAGGGAAGTCGAGGAGGGGGGGCGGTGTAGGTGGGAGTGGGTCAGGTGGAGGGGCATATACTTGGAGGCAGAAATTGGAAACAACTTAGATGTTCCTTAACAGGAGAATAAATAAAGAAAAATGTAGTGCATTTACACAGTGGAGTACTACTTAGCTCCATAAAAAAAAATGTGATTGTGAAATTTTCAGCAAATAGATGGAATTAGAAAAATCATCCCGAGTGAGGTTTCCTACACCCAGTAAGATAAATAAGGTATGTTTTGCTTATATTATACTCACTAATATTTAATGGATATTAGCCATTAAGTAAATGATAACCAAGCTACAGTTTGTAGACTCGGAGCAGTTAGACATAGAAGAAGGGACTAAGGGTGGCACATAGATGTCCCTATGGGATAAATAGATTAGGAGGGGGAAAAACAGAACAGATTTTGTGGGTGGACTGGAGGACCAGAGCTGGGCGTGGTGGTGATGGTGTGTGGGAGGATATGGGAGGACCAGGTGGGAAGGGGGAGGGGAGAAGGAACTGGAGGAAGGAATGAGGAGAGAGGTAGCTAGAACTGAAGACTATTTGAGGGGCAGTATGAAAAACTAGTGCAGTGGAAACTTCCTATAAGATGTGAAAGTGATCCTAATGATGTCTCTAAATAATAAAGAAGATGGCACCACTAGCCATCTCCTGTCACCAAATGAAGCATCCAGTGCTTGAACTGGGTTTCATCTAATTGAGTTGCTTGCTCAGATGGTCACATGGAAATCCCCACAAACCTAGAGTGTTGCCTAGACTATAGGTTGTTCTCCACAAACTGACAGCAAGGCCCCAGTGCTGAAGACAGCTCACCTACAACTCATTGAACATGGAGAGATTGAGCCTATATAGAACCTTTACCCTCTGCCACCATGTACTAGTGTTTATGACCTAGAAAGGTACTCTGTGGGCTACCAAAAGAAAAAAGTTAACACTAACACAAACACAACGCCTTTGATTTACAATCTGTCCTGCCTGTAAGGTCTTCTAGGGCAATGGTGGCATAAATCTTATGTGTGTAACCAGTTTATGTCTGATTTCACTTAAGATTCACTCAGCAAGATGGAACTGATACTTGATATTACTTGGGTGACCAAGAGCCAGAATCTAGATAGCTCAGAGACCTAGGGTAAAACTAAGTACTACGGTCTAAAAAAAAATAAGAATAAGAATGATTCCTAATATTATAATGCTATATATACCTTATTCAGTCATCATCAGAGAAGCTTCCTCTTTCAGAGGATGAGAATATCTTCAGAGACCCACAGCAAGACATTATGCAGAGAAAGAGGGGTGGAGAGAGAGAGAGAGAGAGAGAGAGAGAGAGAGAGAGAGAGAGAGAGAGACAAAAAGAGAGACAGAAAGAGAGACAGAGAGACAGTCAGATCGACCTTGGAATACATAGTTCTAAGCATGATATCTCCATCAAATGTCTCCCCTTCGGGGATCAGAGAACCCTGTGGAAGGGAAGGCAGAAAGAACTGGGGAAACAGGGCACAGAGGATACCAGGAGAGTAAAGTTCTCTAAAACAACTGAGCAAAGTTCATATGAACTCACAGAGACTTAAACAGCATGCACAGGTACTACAGGGGTCTGTGAGGATAAATATTTCACTACTTGGGACTGTCTGATCAGAGGGAGTTCCAGACAGCTTAAGAAATGGTTCATGTTCTAGCCTATCCAAAGCCCCAAGTGACCGTCTGTTTCTAACTCAGCCCGGGAGAGTCCAGGCCCACCCTTCGGTGGATGTGATGATGAAGGCACTTTTACCTCTCCCTCTGGCGTATCAAAGTAGACACACACAGGTGAACACACTCAGAAGCAGCTCTGGAAAGTGGTGGCTGTAGTTTCAGTGTGTCCCCCAATGTCCGCATGCCGAAAGCCTGTGTCTTCTTGTGTTAGTTTTGCTACCATGATGCCTGGGAAGTATATTAGGTTATTGGTAAAGATTAATGGAATTCTTGTGGACTTAGGGATCTGTGATACCAGACTGTTACCAGAAATAAGTGAGCCTGACTCCTGAATTTCTGTGACATCTTCTCTTGCTGGGCTGTCTGTCCTTCTGCACACAGCTGCTTCCCTTTTTGCTGTTCTATCATTCTGCCACAAATGGTGGCTTCCCCACCAGTGGCCAAACCCTTGGGGCCGCCCAAGCTTGAAATTTCAACCTTTAAAAACTGATCTAAATAAAGCTCTCTTCTTTGTAGAGTGTCCAGTCCTGAGTACTTTTCTTTGTTACAGAAACATGGTCTAGTACAATATGGGCATATAAATTTGACCATAGTCATCATTTCATGCTAATAATACATGAAAATGGTGTACACCTCCGATACACTCGAGGAAAACAAATTTAAAATATTCTGAATCTCTGGAAGTAGAGTAATAATAATTAAACCATATCTCCTGCCCCACCAACTCCCCAGGCAGGTGGCTTTTCTTCAGAATTAGTATGATATTTTAACACTCAGGGACATAAAGGCATTCTAAGTATGGATGATTAAATTTCTTGTTCCCCCTACACAGGGTGCCAGTAGTATTTTCAAACTCTTCCTATTGATTTTTAAGCAGTTTGCTCTGTGCCCTAAGAAGATACCTTAGGAAGCTAAGAGGAAAGAATGGGCAGGCAGGGAAAGCAGACTCAGGGAGAAAGAATCTGTCACTAATACAGTAAGAGTGAGGAAGCTCGCATTAAAAATCACACCGTGTTATCCCTTTTATTCCAGGAGGAAAATACAATGGAAGTTCAGAAGAGCCAGCTGAAAATATTCCATGTGCATAAATTTATTTTAAACTCTATCGTATCACATTATACAAGCAATTAAACATGGCTTCATGTTGGTGACTGTTTAAATGTGAAAATTCATCATTCGTGTCAGTATTTTTTTTTTTTTTTTGGCTATTTACAAGTAAGGAATTCCTATGTACTTTATATACCTCTGCATTTGTATGTACATATGTAGGAATACATGTCTATACATATGTACACACAGAAATACATCTATGGCCATACACATAGCTATAGATATGTCATATAGAATAATCTCTTCAGAAAGATCTAAACTTAAAAAGACAGAAAGAAAAAGTTGTAAACAGGGTCTTCTCTGTGTCATTTGGTGATGTAGAACAGGACAGGATGACATTCTAGGAATGTGTCCAGGTGTCCAAATACCCTTTTTAAGCCCAGTGTCTGTAAAATTCACATGGGATAGAATGCAAAAAAGGTAGCAAACAGGCTAAAAAAACAGGCCCAGTATACAAGTCTCCCCTTGGTTTTAAAAACGTGAGAATGTAACTGCCCATAACGTGCATGCTTGCTCAGTCAAGAATGGTCTAATGGATAGATAGCAATTGTGCGCTGGACTGCAGTGTGATTTCACGACAGTGGGACTCCACCTCAGTCAGCCGTCTCCTCACTGCTGCCCTGTCTGAGGCTGCGTGGCAGCGGCGGCGGTGTCTGCAGCATGCACTACGTGTGCGCTGCTGGTCATTCATGTGAATGTGCTTTTGCACTGCCCAAAGAAGTAAACAAAATTCAGGTCTTTCACCTGAAAATCAGCTGTCACCTGGAAAGAGAAAAGACACCAGGATCATACACACTTAGGTCACCTCTACACCACAGTGCACCATAGCTCAAGAACTCACCATACGTCAAAGGCATTCAAAGAATTAGGAACCCCAAAAGAAGTAAAGGAAGGAAAAACATTATGTCTGCTTTATGACATGAGAGTCAGAGAGACAATCTAACGTATTATGAATCCTGCGGGCTCTTGTGGGAATAAAGACAGACAGAAAACGTGATTTACACTATAAATGGGAGGTAGGCAGAAAGCACCATGTAGTGGTGAAAGCGAAGACTCCTTTAAGATGGAGTCACTTGCCTTGCAGCCCAGCCCTGCCTCTAAGGGCAATGACATGCACCCGTGCCTTAGTCTACGGCCACTGCAACTTTCAGGAGCAAATCTCTATGGTGGTGTCTGCCTTCCCTGACACCCAAAGCTATTGGATATGCTCAGCCTTTCTTCTCCATGAAGGCCCAGTGAGGTGATCAGAATGAATCGGGGGCTGGGAAGGTAGAGCGTACACTAGACTCCCAGAAAGTGAAAACTAGAACGTCTCACCCTCTGCATTGCTTCTCCTTCTTTACCTTGCCACACACAGAAACCAAGTCCATGTGCCAGACTGCACACAGAGAGAAGATGAAAGGCAGACACGGAATCCAAAGGGCTCTACATACATCATGGTGCTTAACGGTAAGACACACTGGAGAGCATTCTACAGTGTTAGTGCTTTAAATGTCACATGGACATTTCCTCATTTGAGCTGCTTATCAGCTCAGCTCAACAGGTAGACCCACTCAAGTTCAATAATTTTCCCGCAGACACGGCCATTGGACACAGTCATTGGAAATGGCAGAATTATTTCGTTTCTTATGGGGCCTAAGTCTGGTCTGCATCTGACTATGGAGTGGGAGTTCAGCTATTGATTCCTGCAGGATTTAGTTCTATCTTATTTCCTCCAAGTTCAACCTCTTGTCAAAGTCATGGTAACCTGTTGCTTTGGCAACATGCAGTGAGGCTGATGCAACTTTACCATTAACAATATGCATCTCTGCAGATTCTGCTACAATTAGTCAATAGAGAACTCCTTTTCTCTGTATTTCATTTTTTTCTTTGGAGGTAGAATTTTGGGGAAAAAAAGGCCTTTTGCTCAAATAACGAAGAAACACAAAAGGGAACATGAAAAGGCCAAAGGACTCCCTCCTGCAATAATATTAATCTCATGGAGTGTGAGAACAGAGGGTTCATATAAGCAGCTCATTGCAGAGGAAATGTAGGCTCAGAGAAGCTGGGTGACCTGTCTGATGTCATACAACTAGTAACTGACTAGGAAGTTTCAGAACTTTTCCTATTGGTCAGGATGTGTGGTGGCTCTGATGAGTTTTCATGCAATGTATACAGCTTCACTCTGACTTTTATTAATTGAATGTACACTTATTAGGTTCCACAGGCCTCACAGTAACTAGTTGGAAGAATTAGAATTATAATCCATAGAGATTTCCCCAGTGAACTTACTACTGTGTTGAGAAAACTTGATTAATAGCTTTTGAGAACCATTGATGGAATAATACAAATCAGTATTTATCTCTTAGCACATTCCTGATGGTAAGGACCAAAGGTGTTAAGTCTGAATGGGCTGAGACCTGGGAAAGCTTCTCCCAAGGTATGGTGTGATACAAAAAGCCAGCTGGAAAAACGTGAGTGCAAGATAGAGGGAAGTCAGCTATGGGAGAGGGGAGATGCGAATTTTGACCAGGAGGAAAGGGATACTTGTGCTGGGGATAGAAGAACAGTCTAGCTGGATACTTGTGCTGGGAATAGAAGGAGAACAGCCTCACTGGAGCAGAAGGAAGAGGAAGGTGTATCTTACCTGAGCCAACATCTGGCAGGGAAGAAGAAGGTAGCCTGGCTATGTGTGAGAAAGGATTGAATTGCAGTAACTAGCTGGTTTTGGAAGCATCTAAATAGCTTATTTTTGACCCTTGTTAGCAAACACTCTATATTCTGTTTCTGGGTGTTTGAAGCAGCTGCCCTGCACCTGACCTGGGTGTGGCTTCCCCTTGGGCACAATGGTCACCTACCTTGTCATGGCCACTCGTTGTGATGTGCTTTTCCATTCTTCTTCCTCTCCTTCCGTTCTTTCTGGAGGCGCTCCAGCTCAGCCTCATACATCATCTCCTGGATCAAGTACTTCTCTCTCCTCATCCGGTCCCTTAGATCTTTTGGGAGGTCTGGTATCAGATAGGAAATGAGGTGCTTTATACAAAACACGAGGTGCTAAAAATACAACAGAGAAACACAGCAGAATCAGAAGGAGGGGTTGGGACCTGGGACATGGGGGAAGTGGGAAGAAGCTGGGGGAGGCATGCACGGAAAGGGCAAAGGGTAGATGAGAACTGAACTTGGATTGTTGACACCTTTGAGAAATGAGGATCAGGTACTGAGGGACAGCTGAGGGGAGATGCTCAAAGCAAAGAAGAGCAGGAAAACAGAAACCCAGGAGCAAATCCTGGCTCAGCAGTTTTCATTGCTTAGAAGCCAACCTGAACATAGGTCACTTAACTCCTCAGGGCCTCAAACCAGTCATGCTATGAACACTAGTTTGAAGATTCTGTGTAGATTGCTAAGTGCTTTGCAAAACCCAGTGAGTCACCCACAGGCCTAGGGAAATGGTCATTTAGGGAAGAAAGGTTCTCTCTTTGGGAAAGTGCCACATATTCATTACTTAAAATGTGAATGGCTATAACTCTAGAATCACAGTCACTTTTGTCTTTCTATGTCCTGATGACTGGTGAATTACCAGATGACAGTGTGATTAAGAGTCTTTATAATTCTAAGCTACTTTAATCACAATAAAGCTGTGCTGAAGGGTAGTGATAAGGATTCTCCATTTATTTAAAACAAACTCAGTGACACACAGCCCACACAAAATTCTGCCAATCAAGAGGTTTTTCTGCACACTTCTAGTGCTTTAAATAGTTAACAGCAATATACAGAATGGGTATGGAAAGTTCTAAACCGAAAGCCACTCAGTTGTTTAATGCTACCATTAATTTTTTTATGTATGGTGTGCATGCATGTGTGTGTGCATGCATGTGTGCATGTGTGTGCATGAGTGTGTGCATGTGTGTGTCCACATATGTGTTTGCAGATGACTTGTTAGTGTGTATGCCTGTAGAGGCTATCAGTCTCTGCATGTTGGGAGTCTTCCTCCATCATATTTCATCTTCGATGTGATTGACAGGTCTCTCATTGACACTGCAGCTTACCGTGTGGGCCAGAGTGGCTGACCAGTGAGAACTGGAACCCACCTGTCTTCACTTCTCTTTGGGCTGCCATTACAGGCACGGCCCACCTCACCTTATTTTTACATTGATACTGAGCATCCAAATGCAAGATATCCAAGAGCATCCAAAATATGCAAGCTCTCATATTTACCTACAAGCTCTTTACCCATTGAGTCAACTAGAGAGTGCCCTTTCTTATTTAGTTTGAAAAGAAAATATAATACCAGGTTAGGTTAGGCATATCTGTTTCTTATTTATTTATAGACAGGGTCTCTGGGCTATGTTGACCAGGCTGACCTAGAACTCAGAGATCTCCCTTTTTCTGTGCCATTAGGGTTGGGAAACATGGGAAACATTTCTTCTTTCAAGACGGAATGGGAATGGCTCACTGATTTAAAGATCCTCACCAAGCCTTGCAAACTGAATTCCATCCCCCAGAAGGTGGAAGGAAAGAACTGACTGCAGCAAGAATGTGGTATATCTACACAATGGAGTACTATTCAGCCATTAGAAACAATGAATTCATGAACTTCTTAGGCAAATGGATGGAGCTGGAGAACATCATGCTAAGTGAAGTAACCCAGTCTCACAAGATCAACCATGGTATGCACTCACTAATAAGTGGATATTAGCCTGGAAAACTGGAATACCCAAAACATAATCCACACATCAAATGAGGTACAAGAAGAACGGAGGAGTGGCCCCTGGTTCTGGAAAGACTCAGTGTAGCAGTATTCGGCAAAACCAGAACAGGGAAGTGGGAAGAGGTGGGTGGGAGAACAGGGGGAGGGAAGGGGGTTTATGTGACTTTTGGGGAGTGGGGGACCAGAAAAGGGGAAATCATTTGAAATGTAAATAAAACATATATCGAATAAAATAAAAAAAGAAACACATAAAAAAGGAAAACAAGGAACAGCCCACCCACCAAAGTCCTGAGATTTTCACAGCTACATCAACTTACTGACAGTTTCAATAAAAAGTATTACAAAATTAAAAAAAAAAAAAAAAAAAAAAAGAACTGACTGCAGCAAGAAACTGCCCCCTGCAGGTCACACGTTCACAGTGTTCATCGGTATACATGT